>NC_045612.1:87791525-88403747 GCF_009762305.2 Zalophus californianus | reverse complement strand
GGGCTTGAAGAGCAGCTACTCGCCATGTGCCAGACCCAACTCAGTGCCATTATAGAGACCCTGGGGTGAAAGGGCTGTTCTCTTCTCCCTCAGGGTTTACACAACCGAGTTTAACCCCTCAGCACTGCCGGGTCTGGGCTAGGGGCTGGAATCACAGCAATAAAGACACAATCCCTGCTCTACAGAGGTTAACTGAATAGAGAGGTAAATTATGATGTCCGGTGGATGGGTGGGGTTTGAAAATGTGCAGGAAGAGGGTATTCTGGACACTTCAGGCCCAGGGAGCTGTGTGCACCAGCCTAGAGGTGTGGGAAGGCAAGCTGTGGTCTTGCTTGTGGGGATGGGTGGTAAGGAAGTCACTGAACCAGAGCCACAATCACCAGCCTGTCTTAGGGGGCAGCCAACAGGCAGGTAGATACAGGGAGCCAGAGACTGAAATACTCAAGTTATCAACAAGAGGTAGGGCTGGAAGCCCCAGAAGATAAGGATGGCAGAGCCTAGTCCAGTGGTTCTCAACCAGTGATCTCCACCCCCCCACCCCCCGCCCAGTGAACACCGGCAATGTCTAGAGACACTTTTGGGAATGAGACAATTAGGGCATGATAACTTGCTATTCAGTGGGTAAAGGGCAGGGATGCAGCTAAATATGCTACAATGCTTCCCATAACAAATGTCGGTAGCGCCTAGGCTGAGAACCCCTGGCCTGGTGCAATGGTTCCAAACTTTTTGGTCACAATCCCCGTATAGTCTTAAAAATTGAGGACGTCCAAAGAGCTTTTGCTTACGTAGCCTCGGAATATTCCACACACACGCAAGAGAGAATGACAATGAAAAAGTATTGTGAAAATAGTTTTGACTTTGTGAACGCTCCTGAGAAGGTCTGAACTAGTAGTAGGAAGACTCGAACCACAGACGGAGAATCTATGGCCTGGTGCTTAAGGTCACAGCTCTTGAGTTCGAACCACAGCTCAGCCATTTACCAGCCCAAACAAAATGAATTAACGTTTCTGGTCCTCAGCTTGCCCCACTGAAGTCCATAGGTGACCATATTTACCTACTGCCTAAGGCTACTCTTCACATGCAATAAAGCACTTAAACAGGGCCAATTATTAGTTATCATTGCTATAACGCCAACAAATACACTGGGCCTGAGGCTGACTTGCCTTCAACACGTTTGCCAAGAAAATAAATCTAGTTCAGGCAGGGAAGCGGCCCGCAGGCCTGGGTGGTGACCTTTTTTGTACCAGGTTTTGATGGACGAGAGAAGAGCAGTGCAATGAAGGTAGGGCATTCTGGTCAGGCTAACAAAAACTCCCAGGGCAGGGGCCGCGGTTCCCCAGCAGAGCACGGGACCGAGAAAGCCCGGAACCTTTATGTCCCTGAGCATTCCCCAAAATGTTCTCGTCCATATCGGGGACCTCCGCCTCCACCGTTCCACACAACTTTTTGCCCAGACTCAACATGGCGTTAAAATCCTACAAAGCACCTTTGTCTTTCTTCCCATCTGGAGGTTTTACCCCGCCCATTGGCCACCGAGATCCCCGCCCAGAGGCCGATGCCCGCGTAGCCCCTCCGCGCGTCCGAGTGTGGGGTCCCTTTCCAAGATGGCAGGAGCCCCCTGGCTGTTTGGGGGGCTCTGTTTCCGTTTCCGGGACCAGAATCCGGAAGTGGCCGTTGAGGGGCCTCTTCCTATCTCCAGCTGCGGTAGCTGTGAGAAGAGGGCGAACGGTGATGGCGGCGGTCGCAGCGAATGTGGCGGCTGCGGCCGAGGACCGAGAGTCGCAGCGCGAAAACGTGCCGGGCCTTGAGAGCCAGCGGCGCCAGATCGAGAACGGCGAGAGTGGGCGAGAGCGTCCACTGCGGGCCGGCGAAAGCTGGTGAGGCAGGGCGGCGAGCAGAGCCTCGGCTGAGGGGACAAGTGGGGGCGTTTGCGACGGTGGGGGGAACGTGACGGCCGAGGTCCGAGGAACTGCCGTGGGGGCGGGGGAGTGGCTTGTGGGACGGAGGACCGGAGGGGCGGGGCGGGGAAGTGCCTGCGAGTGGATCGCCTTGTCCGGGGAAAGAGGCGGGGCCTGTATGGTGGCGCCGGAGGCCTGAGAACAGGAGAGGGTTTGTTGTGGAGCGGCGGGAGGGCGGGGCCTGAGAAGAAATGGTCGTGTGGGTGGGGCCGGGCCTGCGTGATGACACTCGGAACCTGGGAAAGGGCGGTCTCGGCGGCCGAGGCCGAGGGGCGTGGTCTGCGTGGCGTTAAGTAGCATCTGGCGGCAGGGACGGCCTGCGGTTGCCTGGAGCCTGAGAGTTAAGCAAGGCGGATGACGTCAGGCAGAAGAGCGGAATCCGAGCCGTAGGGCTGTGGGCGGGAGGGAGGGACTCGGAGCCTGCGTGGTAGAGGGAGCTGGCGCCTGGGAACGAGGCTTGTGACGTGGGCCGAGGGGCGTGTCCTGAGGCCGGGGAAAGACTGCAGAGGGGAGGTGGCGCCTGTGAAGCAGAAAATGGCGCCTGCGAATGAGCAAAGTTTGTGACGCGGCGAGGTTTTTGCCTCTGGCCGAGGCCTTCTTCCCGGGACGGGAGAAAGTGCAGGTGATTGGCACGGGAGGGGCCTTCGATGTTACATTTGCTTTCTGTTTTAGTACTGTTTTGTTTTTGTAATCAGGAGAAATAGCTATTTAAAAAAATGTCAATGCGTATCTTGATAAATCAGCTTGTTTTACTGATTTTGGCTAACCAGTGCTTGAAATGTACTGTTTCTGGGTTTATTTTGTTTCTCGCCGAGTTGCATCTCATTGTTTAAATTGTGATATACGTAAGACCTAAAAAGATTGCATAAAACGTTTACGTAGCCCAGATTGATGGACATTCTGTAAAAAATAAACGGCCTGTGCTCTTCAAAAATCTCAAGGTCGTGAAAGACAAAGGATGAAGAACTGTTCCAGATTGAAGGAATTAATGGGATTTAAAGAGTCACGATAACTAAATGCAATGTGTGATCCTGAATTGGATCCTGGAGCAGAAAAAAAAATAAATTATTTTTTAAAAAATCAGGGGTTTTTCTCATAAAATTAATTTTCGCTTTTTTACTGTAAAAGATGTTAATGGGAAAATTGGTGAAATTTGACTGAGACTTGTAGATTAGATATTAGTAGTGATAATTTCTTGCTTTGGATAATTGTATTGTGGTTATGAAAGAGAGTATCTTTTTTTTTAAGGGAATACATACCGAAATTTTTACGGATAAAGAACCATCGTGTAAGCCGCTTACTCGCAAATGGTTGGAAAAAATAGCGTATATGAAGATGTATTTAAAGAAACAATGATCGGGCGAATGGCAAAAATGTTAAAAATTTGGGGAATCTGGATGAAGGGTATACGGGAATTCTTTATATTATTTTTGCAATTTTTCTGAGTTTATTTCAGAGTAAAAAAAATTAAAGAATAATAAAACAAAAATTTGTGAATTTCACCATTCAGGTTAAGATTCAGACTGTTAGCTTAAGAAATCCTGTGCCCCTCGGATGAAAATCCCTCTCCCTGCGCCACTATTACCCTGAATTTTTCAATTTGTTAACGCTTTTCCCACTTCTGTACGCATCCCTAAGTAGTATTTGTGGTCTAAGCTTTCATTTTATGGAGGATATATGTGAAACCATACTAGATGCCTGCGGTGTGCCCTTCGCATCATATCAGGTGGTACATGGTATCCACATGACGTCATTGGTGACGTTAGCCTTGATCATTTGGTGAAGGTGGTATCTGCCCTGTTTCTCCACTGTAAAGATACTATTTTTCTCTTTCGGTACACAGTAATTCTTTTAAAAACATTCCTCAAAACGTTTTAACAGCTTCCCATCTCGTGCAGTGTAAATGGTAACATTCTTACAATGACTAGCGAGGCTGGTCCCTGGCTGATTGCTTCTCTGATCTCGCCTTTGATTACCACCGCCCCCCCACCCCCCAAACTCTCTCCATCCGGCCATATTGGACTGTTACTGTTCCTCTCACACCGCGGGCATGCTCTCACCTGAGGGCTTTTCTGAGTGAGGTTTGCTCATTTTACAGAGTTTCTAATCACTGTGCTAGTGAGATACATGTATCCCTGTTACTGGAGAGTACAGAGACAAGTTGAGATTCCCCCAATAGGGAGTAAGAAACCTTTTTTTTTTAACTGTTGCGCTGTAGCTCTCCAGCAAGGAAAAGCTTCATTCCATCCTGAGAATAAACAACAGTAACTGGAACGTTTTTTATAGTTCATTTGGATGTGTTCAGACAGGGTTGGGGGCTTCTCTTCCTGCCGCATCCTCCCTTTACAGCGTCCTGGTGACAGTACCCTTTAAAATTACCTCACGGGTATGGGTTTCCTTTTGGGGTGTTGAAAATGTTTTGGAACTAGATAGAGGTCGTGGTTGCACAATATTGTGAATGTACTAAATGCCACCGAACTGTTCACTTGAAAATGGTTAATTTTATGTGAATTTTTTAAAATTATGTTCTGTCAATAAAAAAAAATTACCCCACCAATGTTGGTTCAGTATTGAAGCCAGTTCATCTCTGCAATTGTGGCTGATGTGAAGCGTTTTACCTTACCTCCATTTTTTAAATGCTGATCTACTTAGGTGAGAGCAAAGCATCTCAAGGTTCTTTAATTTGCTTTTCATTTTATAGAGGTTTGCTGCAGTGGTCAGGAAATTTGTGTTTACAAAGCATTTCGAAGTCATGGACTAAATCCCCAAATCATATAATATCAGTATTAATATTTTGCACCTTCTTTTTGTCAGCTGGCAGATCTGGGCAAGGGCAAGTAATTTGGCCTTCTGAACTGATTTAATTTCTAGAAGTTTCTATTTTAAGAGTAAATTCAAATCTATGATAATAAAGCTTTCTTGGCAAATTCCAGTTTTTCTTTTTAAGGATGAACCACCTACAAACATAATTAAATCAGGGAGAGTGGAGGGAGTCTCTAGAAGGTTTGTGCAGGGTGCGGGTAGTTTCCTAGAAGGTAAGCAGGCAAGGGGTTCTTTGTTCAGGTAAAGGAAGGAGTGTGGCTGGGTTCAGTATTGCAGAGTGGATGGAGATGTGTGAAGGGAAAGTGACCGTGTTCCATTAGAGGTTAAGGACTAGCCTAGGAATGTTGAGGGTTTTCTGTCAGTGGAGAAGCCTGCACAGCACAGGGGACCATTGAGGGTAAAGACGTTAGAACCAAATCAACAATTTTCACGTTTGCTTGATGATTGCTGCTATAGCTCTTAAACAAGGTGGATATGCCTTGACTTCTGGATCTCAAGAAAGACTGAAATAAACAATAGGCCTCTGGCAATTCCCTTGTCATTGAGTCGGTCCCCCTAGTGCTTGTTCAGACTTTTCATGAACCAGGGGGAAGAGAGTTTGTGAGTTTAGGGTCCTGGACTGGGGAATCTTTTGGTAGATAGTAACTGCACCATTCTTTGTTGCTTGAACATGAATATGCTTTTTAGCTTGAAAAATACGCAATTATTGAAAGATATTTGCAATTCTAATTCTGATTAATGTAATTAAGCTAGGAAGATAAACTTCCTTTTTGATTTGTCGTCTTTAAAAAATACCGAGTTTTTTTTTTTTAAGATTTTATTTATTTGACACAGAGAGAGAGCAGGAACACAAGCAGGGGCAGCGGGAGAGGGAGAAGCAGGCTCCCCGCGGAGCAGGGAGCCTGATGCGGGGCTCGATCCCAGCACCCTGGGATCATGACCTGAGCCGAAGGCAGACGCTTAACGACTGAGCCACCCAGGTGCCCCAAAAATACCGAGTTTGTGAAAGAGTACACTTATCACGACCACTGAGTAATGTATAGAATTGTTGAGTCACTATATTGTACACCTGAAACTAACTCTGTGTTAACTGTACTAAAATTAAAATTAAAAACTTAATAAAATTTAAAGAAAATGTTAAGTTTGGAAAATGAAAGAGCTTTTATAAAAATTTTAAATTCATTGAAATTTGGAGACTTTTGAATAAACCTAATTATGCCTGTTGCCATTCCTTTTATGGGGCAATGGAGTAAATCTTTGTGTTATCTCCCAGACATAGTTTAGCCATAAAAGAACATTTGAACAGTATTATTATTCAGAATTGGGGAAAGACAAATCAAGAATAGTTGTTAGGAAAAAAAGATATAAATTGAAGGACAAAAAAATACTTATAGTCAACTTTGTAAAAACGCAGTGATAAATAACAAAGATGATTAGAAGCTTAACTTTTTTGATGTCAGAAAACACCAAGAGTTAATAATTTGGTGATAAAAAAGGAACTTATAATCTGGGCATAAAATAATGACATTGGACAGAAAAGGCCCGAATTCTAATTTTCCTCCTTTGGTACATTATTGATGTAACAATTTATAGTAAAGGATTCATTTATATGCCTCTATGTACATCTATTTAGGCTTATACGGATATATAAATAATAAACTTAGAACAACATAGTATTACATTTACCATCTGAATAGGCTAACAAAGCTTTTAATAAACAGAAAAAAAATGGGAAATCCTACTTCCTCATTTATATCCATATTTCTATTTCTCTCTGATTATTGTATCTAGTATAATCGACCTGTTATGTATATTGTTATCTTAACCAGTGTAACCAATTTTCTTCAGACACGAGAGAAAACCCGAGGACAAAAAACATTGTTTAGTAATTTTTTCCATAGGCACATATTTCATAAGCATTTCAGCAAAGTTGAGGAAACACAAACATAAGTGACTTTAGCATGATCTGTTGTATTTCTATATACTAACAGGAAGAAACTGGAAAATTAAAATTTAAAAGATACCTTTTATGATCGCATCCTCCCAAGTCAGATACCTAGGGGTAAATCTAATAATGTGGGTGCTTCCCTATCAGACAATGACAACTCTGTCATGACTGCCATCTGGGCGGACAGATTATGAGACATCCCAATTTCAGAGATGTTAAACATTTTTAAAGTGTCTCTGAATTGGCGAAATCTGGTGTTCTTATTCTGTGAAAATTGGTATAAAACTTCAGGCTCCTGTGAAGACTTTAGAGATTCAGGTTGTAGCCAGGTACGAAGGGTTTTGCTTACTGCTGCAGGGTAATTTTTTTTTTAATTGAAGTATAGTTGATACACTGTGTTACATTAGTTTCAGGTGTATGCTACAGAGTGGTTTTAATGTTAATTTTCCTTAAAAATCTGCTCTTAAAAAAGTTGAGTAGTGCCTCCCCTTGCGTTGAAAGTCCCAGTAACCCTAAAGGAGCTTTAGGGAAGAAGTTAACCTCACAAGACTGTCAGTGGAGGCAGTGAAAGCCTCAGGGAAGGGCAGAGGTGGGTTTGCAGGTATGAGTGGCGGAGGGGTAGGGGTCAGGGATGGGGTATTCCAGAAGAGTGTTGGGAGATTTGTGGCATAGGCCACTGGGGCAGGGAGGGTGTGTGTTCCTAGTACGAGTGACGTGCAGGGGGGTCAGTGCAGCAAAAACAAAACAACAAAACCCCACCAAAATATGTGTCTGTCTGGGGGACTTGTGACGATTGCAAGGTTTTCTAGGCCTCCATCCCCCCTCACCTCTCTCATCCTTTTATGAACACAAGAAAAGTTGCCATTTTAAAAGAATCCCATTGATGGGGTTAAATTGCTGGAACACTGATCACTACAGCATGAGAGTAATATTTTAAAAAAGTGTTTATTTGAGGCAGTTAACTATCTGGGATAGCCTCTTATGTGTCAAAAATCCCATAGCAGAGCAGGTTTGTGAGTGAGTGTGGGACCGGGGTTGTGTGTCTCTGTATGTAAGCTCTGAGATCCAGGCCCTGGGACTGAAACAGTAACTGCTGACATTCATTTAGCATTTTTATTCTATGTCAAGTCTTTTCTGGACTTGAGAATTGCTCATGACATTTTACAGGGGCAGGCCTCAGCAGTCCTGAATGTTTATCCTAGGTGTCGTGCACATAGGAGTTTCTCTTTTAAAAGAGAGCTGGCCAAGCTGTACACTTTAAAATGGTTCAGGTCATGATCCCAGGGTCCTGGGATCGAGCCCCACATCGGGCGCTCTGCTCAGCGGGAAGCCTGCTTCTCCCTCTGCTTGTGTTGCCTCCCTCGCTGTCTCTCTCTCTCTCTCAAATAAATAAAATCTTAAAAAATTAAATAAATGGTTCAGATGGTAAATTTTAATGGTATGTGCTGCTTTTTGCCACAATTAAAAAACATAGAGGGACGCCTGGGTGTCTCAGTCAGTTAAGCATCTGCCTTCGGCTCAGGTCATGATCCTGGGGTCCTGGGATCGAGCCCCGCTTCGGGCTCCCTGCTCAGCAGGGAGTCTGCTTCTCCCTCTCCTCCCCGCTCCTGCGCTCTCTCACTATCTCTGTCTCTCTCTCAAATCAATGAATAAAATAAGCTCGGAGATCTATTATAAAGCTAAAATAAATCCTCAAATCAAAAATGACGAAAAATGGTGAGATGCAGTCTTTGAAGGAAAACCTTGTGATTTCTTTTAGCATTTTAAATTCTTCTCAGTTTCTGAGCACGTTTCCAGAATTTAATAATTCATTTCTCATTCTTTATATATCCTTTACAAACACTGCACACTTAATAGCTAAATCTTTAAAACATTAGCTGTAAATAACGGGTAATTTTCAGCCTAATTCTTTGTTCTGTAATAAAACCTCATTATTTCCTGGCACCATGGATGTGGGTTTGTGGTTTGTTTTGTCTTGTTTTGTTTGGGGTTTTGCCATTTTCTGTTTTTTAATCAAATCTCTTAGTGTCCTAAGAAATTAGGTAATATATTCAAACCTGAGTTTCGCTGAATAAATTTTGCTTCTAATTATTTTTATATGATGGGGAAGCTTTTGTTTTTTCATGTTGAGTTCTAGGAGAGATTTCCCATTTTTGAGATATAATTGACATACAACAAGGTATTAGTTTTAGGTGTACGTGAAATTTGTCATGTCGACTTGCAGTGTGTTGATCCTTTTAGTCTCATAACCATGGGAAGTGGTACCACTAACTCCAGGTAACCATGTGACACCCTTGTTACCTGTCTGGTCCAGGTTCCTCGTGGAGCAGCACTGGTACAAACAGTGGGAAGTGTACGTGCAGGGAGGAGACCAGGACTCCGGCACCTTCCCTGGCTGCATCAATAATGCTGACCTCTTTGAAGGTACCAGGCCTCTCCCTCCCCACCCCAGCCAAGCCCTGGAGTTCTTGTCCCCTCTGTACTTAAACAAACGATCGTAAGCCTCTTCACTGAATTATGTCATTGGTGAGATGGCCAGAGTGACTTAACCACTTTCCTTCCCTGATTCTTCCTCTGCCACCTTCCTCTGCCCCCGGCAGACCAGGTAAACTGGCGCCTCAAGAAGGGTCTAGTGGAAGGTGAAGACTATGTGCTGCTCCCGGCGGCTGCTTGGCATTACCTGGTCGACTGGTACGGTCTAGAGCATGGCCAGCCCCCCATTGAACGCAAGGTATAGCAGATGGGAAGGGTGCTCGGGGTAGGTTCTCGGGGGATGGATTAGGAGAAAGGCCTTGTAGGCCCAGGATGGGTCTAGACCAGTGTGTACCTGGGTCTCCACGTATGCTGTGTAGATAACAGCTTGTCTGTGCTCCTGTCCCCTCAAGTATCTTAGTGTGTGCCAGGTGTGCGTGCGTCTGCGTGCATGTTCCTCTGATCTTAGAGGTCGTCGTGCCTGCGTCTGTGTGTCTGTGTTCTGTGGGTGCGCCCGTGTACGCACCCCTCCACCTTCCAGGTTGTGGAGCTGCCCAGCGTCCAGAAGGTCGAAGTGTACCCAGTAGAACTGCTGCTTGTCCGGCACAGTGATATGGACACACCTCACATTGCTCAATTCAGCCACACAGATTCTGTTGGTGAGTCTGAGGGCCGCAGAATGAGGCAGCCTTCCCACGGCTCAGTGACCTAAGAATGCCTGGGCTTTGGCTGTGGCCGACTGAGGAAGCATCGGTCAGACTTTGGAGGACCAAGAAGGTATTGATCAAGTTGGGCGGAGGCCCTGAGGGGGTGCCCTAGAGTCCTGAGGCGGGGTGCGAGCTGCATTCCCGTGGCTTAGGTGGTATGGCAGGCTGGGGGTCTCAAGTCCCGAGCGGGCATCTGTCATTCGGAGAGCGTTCGGGGACACAAGGTATTGACCAAAGTGTGCCCAGTCTGTGAGAATGAGTCGGGCTGATGCTGAGATGGGTCGATCATTCAGGGTCTCAGGAAGACCTTGAGTGTGCTCTGCCACCTTCGACAGACCTCGTTTTGCGCACTGCCCGAGAGCAATTTCTGGTGAGCCCCCAGGAAGAGACGCGGCTGTGGATCAAGAACGCAGAGGGCTCTTTTGAGAGATTGTGCAACACACGCGTCACGCTTCTTGACGCTGCCCTCAAGACTGGGCAGGTGAGGGTGGGGAGGGCCCTCCTGCTCACCACCCGTGCTCTCAGGTTGGGGGAAGTGAGGGTGAGGTGCCCATGGGCCCTCCCATGAGTGCCTTTCCTGCTTTTCTTTTCTCTTCCTCAACCCAGGTGGTCATCATGGAGACCCGAAACAAGGATGGCACTTGGCCCAGTGCCCAGCCACAGGCTGTGTAAGCCCCTAGAGTGTCTGGCTCAGAGCGGGGTCCCCCCAGTAGGCAGGATGACTGAGTTCATGAGCCCATTTCACCTGCACGTCTTTGGCCTTCAGCTGATAACCGTTTCCCCTCCACCCTAGGAACACTGCGTTGGAGGAGGATGAGGAATTCCAGGGCCAGCCAGGCATCTGTGGTCTCACCAACCTGGGCAACACGTGCTTCATGAACTCGGCCCTGCAGGTTGGGCGAGTAGAGCTGTGTCTGGCACAGCTGCAGGGGTGGGCTTCAAGTGACAAGGATTGGGGAGGGGGACTGCAGGGCAAGGGGTCAGGTTGGAAGCTGGGGCCCCACACGTCGGACTTGACGTGCCCACGGTCCTCCCTGAAACATCAGTACCTTCTCCCTCTGCTTGCCCGTTTCCCGGTTCTTCTCTTCCTTTGTCACCACGTTCTTCCTTTTCTCGAAATGCTGCTGCCTTCTCTCCCCCACCTTTTTGTCCCCCCTTTCTCTCTCCTTCCTCTTTGCTTCCTTCTCTCTGTCTCCACCTTGGTCACCCCTCTCTCCTCTCCTCTGCCTCATTTTCCCGGGCCCTGCCTCCTGCAGTGCCTCAGCAATGTGCCACAGCTCACCGAGTACTTCCTCAAAAACCACTACCTGGAGGAGCTCAACTTCTGCAACCCGCTGGGCATGAAGGGGGAGATCGCAGAGGCCTACGCGGACCTGGTGAAGCAGGCCTGGTCTGGCCACCACCGGTCCATCGTGCCTCATGTGTTCAAGGTGTGACTCGGGCCTGGGCTGCCCCTGCCCACGCCCCCCCACCCCCACCCCCGAGTCCCTATCGCTCTGACCACCCTGCCCATCTTCTCA
Organism: Zalophus californianus; assembly: GCF_009762305.2. Lineage (NCBI taxonomy): Eukaryota > Metazoa > Chordata > Mammalia > Carnivora > Otariidae > Zalophus > Zalophus californianus. Next base: position 88,392,319 of record NC_045612.1, on the reverse strand, counting down.
GACCAAGGTCGGCCACTTTGCATCCCAGTTTCTGGGCTACCAACAGCATGACTCACAGGAGCTGCTGTCGTTCCTCCTGGATGGGCTGCATGAGGACCTCAATCGTGTCAAGAAGAAGGAATATGTGGAGTTGTGCGATGCTGCTGGGCGGCCAGATCAGGTGAGGGCACTCCTCAGAGACCCCTATGCTGAGAGCTCCATTAAAGCCACCAGGGCCTTTGCTCCGGGGATCCTATGGCCTCCCTGGGGTATCCCACACCCCACCTGACCTCATCTCCAACCCTAGTCCCAGCCCGGGCTCCCGCCCAGAGTTAACCCTCCTACCCAAAGAAACCCCAGCCTGACCATGAGCACAGCCTCCAGATAGCCCTAGCTGTAACTGTCTCTGGACTTTGCCATGGCCCTCACCTTGACTTCATCCCTATTCACATCCACCTCGAACTACGGTTTCCCCTGCCCCAGGCAAGCCTTATCACCCAACATGACACTCTCAACAGGAGGTCGCTCAGGAGGCCTGGCAGAACCACAAACGGCGGAATGATTCTGTGATCGTGGACACTTTCCACGGTCTCTTCAAGTCCACGCTGGTGTGCCCGGATTGTGGCAACGTGTCTGTGACCTTCGACCCCTTCTGCTACCTCAGTGTCCCACTGCCTGTCAGCCACAAGAGGGTCATGGAGGTCTTCTTTGTCTCCATGGATCCTCGCCGCAAACCAGAGCAGGTATGGGGTCATGGTGACATGGGAACGTAACAAGGGATGTAGTCAGAGTCTGATGACTCTGCTATACCTTAATGTTGCCCACACTGACTTAGCACACCCCCTTCTGCTCTTTTGTGGACACCGTTTCTCCCTCAGCACCGGCTCGTGGTCCCCAAGAAGGGCAAGATCTCAGATCTGTGTGTGGCTCTGGCCAAACACACTGGCATGTCGCCAGAGAGGGTGAGGCTCTTGGAGGCACAGGGAGGGTGGGATTTAGGGGCAGGGGGCCCAGGGAGACCTTGCAGACTGACCAGCCTCCTCTGCATTCCGTTCCCAGATGATGGTGGCCGATGTCTTCAGTCACCGCTTCTATAAGATCTACCAGCTGGAGGAGTCTCTGAGCAGCATCTTGGACCGAGATGATATTTTCATGTGAGTGAGGGGACCAGGAGATTTAGGGGTTCCTCAGGAATCTCCTCCTCTTAACCAACTTCCCTGCCCCCCCCTTTGGCCTGACTCACAGGGCACCTGCCTTGTGCAGGGCTTTGGTCATGGGCCTTAGTAGGGCAGGAGGCTTGGGGCTGTCAGTGGGGTGGGTGAGACATCCTTATACAGGGTGTTCTTGGGTGTTGTCTTTCTTGTTACATGATGAAGGCTCCTGTTTCTTCTTCGTTATATTTAGCAGTCACTGAGTACCTCCTATGTACCAGGTGCTCGAAGCTCGTTCCTTACTCCTATTGCAGTCCTCAAAAACCAAAAGGGGTTTTGGAAATAGGGAACACTAAGATATTTTCTGAACACAAGAGTATTCAGAATAAACTTGAAATCTTTGGATAACTAAAATAGAAAGGGCAGGGGCGCCTGGGTGGCTCAGTTAGTTAAACATCCGACTCGTGATTTTGGCTCAGGTCATGATCTCATGGTTGTGAGATGGAGCCCCGCATCAGGCTCTGTGCTCAGTGGGGGGGGGGGGGGGTCTGCTTGAGATTCTTTCCCTCTGCCTCTCCCCCCACTTGCACTTGTGTGCGCGCGCTCTCTCTCTCTCGCTTGTTCTCTCAAATAAATAAATAAATCTCTAAAAAAATAAAAATAAAATAGAAAGTGCATCCTGAGTAGAGAAAGTCTTTTTAAACCAAGGAGCGTTTTCCAAAAAGAAAATGGTTTTAGATCCCTTCGTCACTAAAAATTTCTGTTATTCTCCTCAGCGCGTTCTTACCACCAGAGCGCTTTGTAAAACATCACGCAAACAAAGTGTTGTACCATCTACCAGTCTGTAAAGCACCAAACACGGGGTGGCTCTTCAGACCCTTTAAAGAAATATTTTCAGGCCGTGAGGGGTGGGTGGGTGAAGCAAGTGGGGCAGAGTCCCCGAGTCCCTCTGGCGTGTCCTGATCAGGTGTGACCCGACGTTCACCCCCTACAGATACGAGGTGTCAGGCAGGTCTGCTATTGGTGAGAACTCCAGGGAGGACGTCGTGCTTCCTATCTACCTGCGGGAGCGCACCCCAGCCCGGGACTACAACAACTCTTACTACGGCCTCATGCTCTTTGGGCACCCGCTCCTGGTGTCGGTGCCCCGTGACCGGCTCTCCTGGGATGCCCTCTATCACATCCTGCTCTACCGCCTCTCGTGAGTCTGCCTTTTGGGGGGCCGGGGTGGGGGGAGGTGGAGTCTGAACTCAGACCTGGGTGTCGAGCTGCTTATTGCCAACCGTCTTCCACTTCCAAAAGACAGCTAAGCTTAACGTGGCCAGAGAGGAACTTGGAGGTTTTTTTTTTTTCTTGGTCTAAACCTCTGGCTTTGCCACTGCCTCTCCTGGGTGTTGGGGATAACGGGGGTCAACAGAATGGATAAAATACACACGACTTTGTCTCGTACTTGAGTACCCGGTCCTTGGTGAGGCGCGGTTATTTGGGTTTTTACGAAGAGATTTCCACTGTGCCTAAAATCCAGAGTCCCTGGCGAGGCAAACAGCAGTGCGCTCTCTGACTTAATTTCTCCTTCGTGTTGCACTAACAAGTCCATTGCTCAGAGGCCTGCCATGATCAAAGTTTGCAGTTGATGGTGTGTTTATTTAAGGTGGCTCACCGTACTTAAGGTCCGTACTCCTTAGCCGTGGCTCACGAGGCCCTACCTTGTCAAGCCACCTCTTCGTGCATTTCTGTGTCATCTCTTGAGACCTTCCAGGCTCAGCATGAATGACCGCTTGTGTGGGGCTTTGCTGGTGGCTTCCCATCGGAAGCAAAGTAGAATCCTGGGCCCTGGCCGCCCTGGCCTCGTGCCCCTCCTCCAGAGTCTCCTGTGCTCTCTCGGCAGGCGCTATGTGACCAGACCCAGCTCGGATGACGAGGACGACGGGGATGAGAAAGGTGAGGGGGAGGGAGAGACGACTGACAAGGGTGAGGGTCTGCACGGGCCGCGCCAGGGCCCGAGGGAGGGTCAGTGGGGCCGGCGGGCAGGCTGCCTGGAGCTCACACGGACCCGTGCCCCCCCCCGCCCGCCCCAGCAGACATGGAGGATAAGGACAGCATGCCCAAGCCGGGACATGTGGCTGGGGGCAGCTCCCAAGATTCTGGGCCGGAGCAGGCTGGGCCCAGTTCCGGAGTCGCGGGCGGGAGCCGGGCCCCCGTGGACAACTCCCCTGGACCATCTCACTGGCCCCAGAGGGCGCGGCGCAAGCACCTGTTCACCCTGCAGACAGTGAACTCCAACGGGACCAGCGACCGCTCGACCTTCAACGAGGATACCCATGGTGTCTCCTTCAGCTGTGAGCCAGGGTTGGGAGGCGGGAGGGGGGTTTCCTTGGCAGCAGGGCCCATGACCACCTCCCTCGCCCCCAGCCCAGCCGTACATTGCCATCGACTGGGAGCCAGAGATGAAGAAGCGTTACTATGACGAGGTGGAGGCTGAGGTAAACAAGATCCCGGTTGCTTGCGTCCCCTGCCTCCACCCCACAGCCCTTCACCCCCGCCCCTCCCACCTCCAAGCCACGACCGCAGGGTTCCCAGGGCCTCAGATTCCTAGCTTCGGGGTCCATGTCCTTCACCACGGGGCACGTGTCTTCTGCCCCCGCCCCCTCTCATGCGCTGTCCTCACTCCTGGCCTAGGGCTATGTGAAGCACGACTGTGTCGGGTACGTGCTGAAGAAGGCTCCCGTGCGGCTGCAGGAGTGCATTGAGCTCTTCACCACTGTCGAGACTCTAGAGAAGGAAAATCCCTGGTGAGGGACCAGGCTGGGGCCTCTGGGGTGTAGCTGGGTAGGACCCCCTGCCCAGATCGCTCTTACCTGCAAATATCCCTCACTCGGACCTTTCCTGCTGCTCTGGCCACCAACACACAGGCTTAGTCCCACTTGAGAGCCTTTGCCCGTTTGTCCCTCCTTCCAGCCCGGTTACCTGCAGGACCGGACTCCTTCGTTTTGCTCAGGTCTCTGATCAAACGTCAGCTTATCAGAGGTCTCTCTTACTACCCTGTTAGAAGCCACTCCCCCCAAGCCATCCCTCCTTCTCTTCCCTCCCCAGGCTCCCTCTGGCCCAGCAGCATCACTCTCTTCCTAGCTCGGTAATACCACTTGTTGGCATGTCCTAGATCCCCTTTTGCTCATTCTCTGTTTTTTTCCATTAGAGTAAACCCTTGAGGGTGAAGACTTTTAAGTATCTGTTGTGTGTCTCTTCTCTCTGATTATAATGGTGGGGGGGCGGGTGCAGGAGGCGCTCAGTAGCTCCTTGCAGGATGAACAAAATATAAGGGGACAACTGAAAAGATAAAACCGGTCTCAGAAACTAGAGCAACATTTCCGTGGGGCAGGGAGGGACAGAAGTACAAAGTAGTGGCCACAGGACTCGGCAGTAGGTGGTCGGTAAGTACCTGGCAAGTGAGTGAGTAGGTAAAATGGAGAAGTAGAGGGACAGAGGCAGGCTCTAAAATAAGACGAGCATCTCATGGACCAGAAACGAAAGCAAAACACACACTAGTGTAAAAGCGTGATAGCCTGGGCAGGTAGATAGTACCTGATGAATGGCAGGATTTTAACACGTGGAGAGAGCCGACCGGAGTAATGGGCGGGCTGGAAGGAAGAGCAGCGTCTCTGTGGATCAGACGGGGCCCGTGGGGGCCCCACAGAACAAAGAGCATGCAGTAGGTGCTCAGCGAGTGTCTTGTGTGCTGACTCGGGCTCTTGTTTGCAGGTACTGCCCCACCTGCAAGCAGCACCAGCTGGCCACCAAGAAACTGGACCTGTGGATGCTCCCTGAGACGCTCATCATCCACCTGAAGCGCTTTTCCTACACCAAGTTCTCCCGCGAGAAGCTGGACACCCTTGTGGAGTTTCCTATCCGGTCTGGGCTGGGGCCAGAGCAGGGTGGTTGGGTGGCGGTGGGTCGGGAGGGGGCAAGGAGCGGAGAAGGGGCGCCCTGGGAGTAACCCTGTCCTCCCCGGCAGGGACTTGGACTTCTCCGAGTTTGTCATCAAGCCGCAGAACGAGTCGGCGCCAGAGCTGTACAAATACGATCTCATTGCGGTTTCCAACCATTATGGGGGCCTGCGTGACGGACACTGTATGTGCCGGGCTGTGGCAGGGCTGGCCCGGGGTCGGGGGGCAGGATATCCCGTGTATGACAAAGATAAGTGAGCGGGGGGCCAGGTTGTCATGGTGGGCGGAGTGGGGCGGGAACGTGGGAAGCTCTCGGGGGCAGGGGAGTAGATGTGGACAGCACCCCTCTCTTGCAGACACGACATTTGCCTGCAACAAGGACAGTGGCCAGTGGCACTACTTCGATGACAACAGCGTCTCACCCGTAACTGAGAACCAGATTGAGGTGGGCGTTCCCTCCTCCCCCCTCCCCTCCTCCCGACCCCCATCCCGCAGCCAGCCGGTCCACACTGACTCCTGTCCTCTCGCCGCAGTCCAAGGCAGCCTATGTTCTCTTCTACCAACGCCAGGATGTGGCGCGTCGCCTGCAGCCCCAGCCCGGCTTAGCTGAGCCCCCAGCATCCCCTGCCTGCGGCCCCCCGCCCAACTCTGAGTTCATGGATGTAAACTGAGGGGCCCCGGCCCTGCCGCAGGGAAGGAAGCCATCTCCGCTCTCTTCCTTCCCGCCCCCGCCCCACCCCCCCCTTACCCGTGTTAGGCGCCCCGTGCCAGGCATCGCAGGCTTAGTTGTGGCTACTGTTCTCGTGCCGCTGTATTGCTCTCTCCCGGGGAAGCAGAGGTCGTGTCTCCTCCCAGCAGTGTGTTCCCCGCCTGTGTTTGCCCCTTAGAGCATTAACCTTCCCTTCTATTCTCTATTTATGGTTGTCCCCTTCCCTCTGTCCTCAACCTGGGCTGTTCTGAGGGGGTGGTGGTGGGGTGCACCTGAACACAGAGTGTATTTTCTTATCGAGACCCTGTACCTTCCGCTGTGTATATATAAAGTGCCAGTGTGTTCCTTGGCGGTGTGGTTTTTTTTCCCCAGGTGGTTCCCGAGCGCCGGTTGGATGCCTGTGTGCTTGCGTGTGCTTACCGAATGCCAGGTTGTGTGATGAATGCCGTGCCGAGTGCTTGTCGAGCACCATTTTGGGGGTATTTGTTAGCACCATCTGAACGCCAGACACGATTCTCAGCACTAACCGCGTGCCCAGGGTTTTCCTGAGCACTTTACACACTGACTCACAATCCTCACAACGGTCTCGTGTGGGAGTTGTCATCTCCAGTTTCAGATGGGTAAACTGAGGTACAGAGATCAAGTAATTGCCCAGGTTCTGCCAGATCAGCACACCCCATTCGTTAACACTGGTGTTGGTTCCCGGAGGGGGCGTTGGACCTCTCTGGACCCAAGACAGAAATCTTTCTGTGGACATGGCCTGCCCTACGGCGGATGTGGGAAACGTACCCCTGGAACAGACAGGCATCCCTGTGGGCAAATGTGTGGTTTCTGGACACAAAGATACTAACCAGACAACCTCCCGGACTCCCAGCGGTGTCCTCTGAGGAGAACTGCAGAGGTGGTACCTGACCCAAACCGGCCAACCCGACAGGACACATGTGCTGTGTCTCTGTTGTCCTATACTTAGCCCCTCTGCACACACACACACCCCACCACCAGGCAGGGTCCCTCCAGCCTCATCCCGGAGAAGAGGAAGATGGAACACCTACCATGGAACGGGAACAGCAGAGTGCGTATGGGTATAAGACACCATTTAAACAGCGAGTGTCTCCCAGCTGACCCTTCGCCTAGGCGCCAACCACCTCCTCTAAGAAACAGCACCCATGGGAGCCGCTGCGGGGTGGAGCAGTGTGGACAGACGTGTGGGATGTAGTTGTAAGCAAGCCCCCAGCCCCTCACACTGAGGAAGGGAATCTTGCACAGCGGCGGTTGGGGGAACCGTTCCCACAGGAAGGGCCTCAACATCCCCCTGGCAAAGCCCCGCTCAGGGTCACTCGGCCCAGCATTAGCGCCCGCAAACCTCCCAGTCACGCCGTTGACCCGGGCGAGAAGAGAAGTAGTTGCTGCGAGGAACCCACCTCGAACTGAAGTAGGCAAAGATAAATACTGTTTCGGGTAGGACCAGATCCAGGAACTCAAAAAAGCCATCATTTAATCCTCACAAAGACCATATGATTTGAACACTGTTACCCCATTTTGTAGATGAGGAAGCAGGTGTAAAGAGCTGATTCAGAATGGGCTTTAAGTACAGAAAGACCTCATTACCTATGCATCATCAGTCCTGGACGAAGACCTCCTAAAGTGAACCCATTTAAAATAACTTCCCCGATTTAACCAAAAATGTCTTGAAATGACAACACAAGGGGCACCTGGGTGGTTCAGTCGGATTTCTGGGTCCTGGGATCGAGTCTCACGTCAGGCTTGCTGCCCAGTAGGGAGTCTGCTTCTGTCTCTCCGTCTGCCCCTCCCAACCGCTCATTCTCTCTCTCTCTCTCTCTCAAATAAAATCTTTTTAAAAAATGACAGCACACATAAGAATCAGAAGAGAATCATAAGAATCAGAATCACACGGGCGCCTGGGTGGCTCAGTCATTAAGCGTCTGCCTTCAGCTCAGGTCATGGTCTCAGGGTCCTGGGATCGAGCCCCGCATCGGGCTCCCTGCTCAGCGGGGAGTCTGCTTCTCCCTCTCCCACTCCCCCTGCTTGGGTTTCCTCTCTCACTGTGTCTCTCCCTCTGTCAAATAAATAAACAAAATCTTTAAAAAAAAAAAAAGAACCAAGTAGAAATGATAAGCTTGAGATAGGTAATACAATTTAAGAAACCAATGGATGAGGGGCGCCTGGGTGGCTCAGTTAAGCGTCTGCCTTCTGCTCAGGTCAATGATCCCAGGGTCCTGGGATGGAACTCCGAGTTGGGCTCCCTGCTCTGCAGGGGGCTTGCTTCTCCCTCTTCTGCCCCTCCCCTTGCTTGTGCTCTCTCTCTCTCTCTCTCTCTCTGTGTGTGTCACATAAGTAATTAAAAAATCTTTAAAAAAAAACAATGGATGAGTTGAACAACACATTACATGTAGCCAAGGAGGAAATGGGTGAATTGGATAGAGGTTAAAGCAGAGGCACCTGGCTGCCTCAGTTGGTAGAGCACGTGACTCTTGATCTCCAGGTTGTGAGTTTAAGCACACGTTGAGCACAGAGCTTACTTAAAATAAGTAAATAAAATACATTATGGATAGAGGTTAAAGTGTTGACCAAGGAATGCATCTTCTAGACCTTAAGTTAGACTAATACTATATTTTGATAAACTAGGGCTAACCAACTAAAGAATAGGAAAGGTATATGTTTCAAACAAATGGAGGGAAACAGAATGATGAATAAATCAATCCAGAAGGGAAAATAGAGCAAGGCGGATGGCTAGAGAGCACATACATGCGCATTTACGAAGTCAGCTCTGTCCCCTCAGTTCAAGGGAGGGAACTGGGAGCTGGGCTGCACTTTGAGACCATGGCTGCCACCATGCCAGGGAGGCGGTCGGGTGAGCGTGGGTAAGAATGCCTAAAACTTTCCTACGACTTTGAAGATGGCTTTCTCTTGGATAGATCTTGCTCCGTTGCTGTAAAACTCTGTTCTCCAGGGCTCTGACATGGTTTGTTCTGACAATTCGGCTTGGTATTTGTCTGTTTGTTGATGTTTCTGTTGGAGAGTGAGAGCTTGGAGCGCCCTAGTCTGCCATTTTGCTGATGCCACTCCCCTGGTGTATTATGTTTTAAGTGTGTTTCTTAACACACTTAGGTAGCGTGTAGTTGGATCTTTAATCTGATCTGACAATATCTGTGTTGTAATTGGGGTGTTTAGACTATTCAGTTAATGTGATTATTGACATATTTAACTATAAGTTGAGTCTTTCATTTGGCCGTTGGTTTTCTATTTATCCTATTCCCTCTTCTTTTCCCTCTTTTTCTGTTTTATTTTGGGTTAGATATTTTTTTTAAAGATTTTATTTATTTATTTGAGAGAGAGAGAATGAGAGATAGAGAGCACGAGAGGGAAGAGGGTCAGAGGGAGAAGCAGGCTTCCCGCTGAGCAGGGAGCCCGATGCAGGACTCGATCCCGGGACTCCAGGATCATGACCTGAGCCGAAGGCAGTCGCTTAACCAACTGAGCCACCCAGGCACCCCAGATATTTTTTTTAATGATTCCGCTTTAGCTCTTTTGTTGACTTATTAGCTCTAACTCTTGGTTTTATTTACTGATTGCTTTGGGGTTTATAGTATACATCTTTTTTTTTTTTTAAGATTTTATTTATTTATTTGACAGCGAGAGACACAGTGAGAGAGGGAACACAAGCAGGGGGAGAGGGAGAGGGAGAAGCAGGCTTCCCACGGAGCAGGGAGCCCGATGTGGGGCTCGATCCCAGGACCCTGGGATCATGACCTGAGCCGAAGGCAGATGCTTAAGGACTGAGCCACCCAGGCGCCCTATAGTATACATCTTTAACTTCAAGTGACAGATACCACTTCGCATATAGTATAAGAACTTTCTGAGAGCATGCTTCCATTTCTCCCTGCTTAGCCGTTAAGTTGTTGTTGTCATCATGCATTTTACTTTTCCATATGTTATAAACCCCATGATACATTGGGTTTTTTTCTTTAAACAGCCAATTGCTTTAAAGAGATTTAAATAATAAGAAAAGGAATCGCATATATTTACCATGCCATACCGTGGTTACTACTTCCAGTGCTCTTCATTCCTTTGTCTAGGTCCTGATTTCCATCTGGTGTCACTTGCCTTCTGCCCGAAGGGCATCCTTTAACATCTCTAAGAGTGTAGGTCTGCTGGTGATGAATTCTCTCAGTTCTGGAATGTCTGGAAATGTCTTTGTTTCACCTTATTTTTTTTAAAAGATATTTTCGTGGGTATAGAATTCTAGGTACACAGTTTCTAGTTCTTTCAGTACGTTAAAGATGTTACTCCAGGGGCACATGGGTGGCTCAGTCCGTTAAGCGGCTGCCTTCTGCTCGGGTCATGGTCTCCGGGTCCTGGGATCGAGCCCCGCATCGGGCTCCCTGCTCAGCAGGGCGTCTGCCTCTCCCTCTGCCTCCTCCCCCCTGTTCATGCCCTCTCTCTCTCAAATAAATAAATAAAATCTTTAAAAAAATTTTAAAAATGGAGATGTTACTCCACTGTCTTCTTGCTTGCGTTGTTTTCCAATGAGAAATCTGTCACCCCTATCCTTGTGCTTGTGTACCTAGCATGTCCTTTTTGGCCCCTGGCTGCTTTGAATATTTTCTCTTTAGCACCAGTGTTGAGCAATTTGATTATGATAAGCCTTGGTGTAGTTTCTCCATGTTTCTTGTGTTTGGGTTTCTTTGAGATTCTTGGATCTCTGGATCTCTAATATTTGTCAAATTTGGAAAACATTTTAGCCAGGATTTCTTCAAAAAAAATTTTTTTTTTTTCTGAAGCTCCCCTCTCTCTTCTCCTTCATGGACTTCAGTTATTCATATATTAGGCTGCTTGAAGTTGTCCCACAGCTCATGGATGCACTTTTCATTTTTTAAATTCTTTTTACTCTATGCGTCTCTCTCTCTCTTTTTTAAATTTTATTTATTTATTTGAGAGAGAGAGAGAGAGAATGAGAGACAGAGAGCACGAGAGGGAAGAGGGTCAGAGGGAGAAGCAGACCCCCTGCTGAGCAGGGAGCCCGACGCGGGACCCGATCCCAGGACTCCAGGATCATGACCTGAGCCGAAGGCAGTCGCTCAACCAACTGAGCCACCCAGGTGCCCCTACTCTATGTGTTTCATTTTCTTTTCTTTTTTATAGAATATTTTATGTATGTATGTATGTATGTAGTATGTATGTATGTAATCTCCCCACCCAACGTAACGTGGGGCTCAAACTCATGACCCTGGGATCAAGAGTTGCATGCTCCGCCCACTGAGCCAGTCAGGAGCCCCCGTGTGTTTCATTTTCAGTAGTTTCTATTGCTGTGCCTTCGAGTTGACTAATATTTTCTTCTGCAATGCCCAATGTGCTGTTAATCCCACTAGTGTATTTTTCAACTAGGGCATTGTAGCTGCTCAGTTTGGGTCCTTTTTTATATCCTCAGTGTCTCTATTTAACTTTTGGAACATACGGCATACAGTCATGCTAATAACCGTTAATGACCTCTGATAATTTATCAGGGTCAATTCTAAGTCGGTCTTGATTAACTGATGATTCTCCTTATTATGGGTCACGTTTCCCGGCAAAGACATTTCTGGTAATCTTTGGTTAGATCCTAGACATTGTGAATTTTATCTTACTGGCTGCTGGATATTTTTGTCTTCCTGTAAATCTCCTGGATCTTTGTTCTGTGATGCATCTAATTATCTTAGAAACAGTTTGATCCTTTCAGGTCTTGCTTTTATGACTTGTTAGGCAGTTCCAAAGAAGTGTTTGTTCTGAGGCTAATTATTCCCCACTACTGAGACCTCCAGCTCATGACCTGTGAATTATGAGTGTTTCCAGTCTTGCCGATTAGATTAGCCTCTGTTCCCCACCCTGTGTGAATGCTACGCATTGTTCCCTATAACCCTTTCAGATGGCTCTTTCCCTAGTCTCGGGCAGTTTCCTCACACACGTGCTCTGACTGATACTCTGCTGACTGTTCGAGGAGGACCCTCTGCAGATCTCCAGGGTCCTCTGTGCATTAATCTCCTCTCTGCTACTCTGCCCTATGGACTGTAGCCATCCTGGTTTCCATGGACTCTCTGCTCTGTCTCTTTGAGTTGAGGGGTCTGCTGGGCTCTGCCTGGGTGCCCCTCCCCACCCTGTGGCCTGGACAATGCCTCTAGGCAGGAAGCTGAGGAATTCCTAGGGCTCATCTCAATTGTTTCCTATCTCTCAGGGAACGCTGTCCTTCATTTCCTGATGACCCTTATTTTGAAAACGATTGTTTTATGTGTTTTGTCTGGTTCTATTGTAGTTTCAGGCAGGAAGATGAGTCTTGTCCCTGTTGCCCTACTGTGGCTGGAAGCAGAAGCACTTTTCCTCAACGTTGTTAAATTGACTTAGCTGTTCGTTTTCTCACTTCTTGAGATGAAGGCTTAGTCCATTAATTATTCCAACTTTTTGTCTCGATATATTTGTACTCTTAGGCACTAAAAGACAGAAATATGGATTGTAAAAACCTCACAGACATTGATTTGTTACTTTTAACACTGTTGGGTTCTTTAAATTCATTGAATAAAAAAAAAGTGATACATTTGTGAAATGCTTATAGTTTTTTTGTGCCATTATAATCCTTGTCTTGAAAAAGTTTCCTTAACAACTGGACAAAAATGGATATAAACATGAGTATCTATATTTTATTTTTTAATACAGTTTTTTTAAAAAGATTTTATTTATTTGAGAGAGAGAGAGAGAGAGAGCATGAGCAGTAGGAGGGGCAGAGGGAGAAGCAGACTCCCCGCTGAGCAGGGAGCCCCGATGCAGGACTCCAACCCAGGACCCTGAGATCATGACTTGAGCTGAAGGCAGACACTTAACTGACTGAGCCACCCAGGTGCCCCAAGTATCTATACTTTAAAAACATTTTTGGGCGTCTGGGTGGTTCAGTTGGTTAAGCATCTGCCTTCAGCTCAGGTCATGATCCCCACCCAGGTCCTGGGATCAAGCCCCACATGGGGCTCCCTGCTCAGTGGGGAGTTTGCTTCTCCCTCTCCCTCAGCCACTCCCCCTGCTTGTGATCTTTCTCTCTCTCTCTCCCTCTCTCTCAAATAAATAAATAAAATCTTTAAAAACATTTTCTTACATGACCTTCTAAAATTGTATGTTCTTTCAGTGCAGTAAGGAGATAGGAGAGAAAGCAATCTGGACGTTAAAAAGAAATACGGAAGGCAGAAGAAAGCAAGAAAGGGAAACAGAAAAGTAGAACAAATGAATAGCACATGGATAAGGTTTACAGTTACAGTTTCCAGAGAATGTGATGCACAGCTGGTCACGGTCCACATGCATTTGCCAGCCACCCATTGAGCGGGTCACTGCCTACATTAGCTACTCTATGAAATGGTAAAAGCACTATAGAAGAAAACTTAATTGTGAATATAGGTTTTTGGTGTTAGGAATGAACAACGTCTGAAAACAGGGCTTCAAGGGACCCTCCTTCCCGCCCCCCCCCCCCCCCCCCGCCGCCAAACTGCCATGGAAGATCCATGTCTCAATCTTTGAGCAGCTCTGGAATCTTGATTCTTTCCATTCTAGATCCTAACAAAATTTCGGTTTGGGTTTGCTCCAGCAGTTACACTCACCAAGGGGCTTCTCTCCTTCCCTCCCTCTTCCCTTCCTCCCTCAGTCAATAGGCTTTTCTGTGCCCCGTTGGAAATGGGGGAGGGGTAGAAAGGATCTTTCCTCTTTCCAAAAGGAGACTGTGCTGAAAGCAGCAGATTCTGTATCCATTTGGAAACATTCCTGCCTCTTCCCAGGCTCCTGCCCTCGGCTTTCAGCCAGCTTTTTTTTTTTTTTTTTTTTTTTTTTGTGACATATGAAGAGGGCTATGACTTTCAGTGAAGGTAATATATGTGTTTCAAAATACATTTCAAAATACAATCTGTTTCTGAACCTATTCTGGAAACAAAAATACTTTTAATGATTATTAAAAATTGTCCTGCTCTGTCATAAATACAATAATACAAATGGGACTTCAGGAATTCCAGATACATTCTCATTTGCCCCTCGTGATAACACTATGGAATGTGGTGTTATTGTTGCCATGTTAACAGATGATAGAGCCAAGCGGCTGCTGAGGTTCTGCAGTCTGCCCTTGCCCAAGGTCAGGTAGCAAACAAGTAGTATCTTTTAGCCAGGTATTCTGTCTGAAGCCTCACCCTTTCTACTGCTCTATTCCTTCTAACATGTGCTAAAGAGCAATTTTATTTGTTTGAAGAAAAAGAAAATCCTTTCAGTCCTCCTACTGATTTTGATCATGTGTGAGCTTTAAAAAAAAAAAAGGAACTGCAGTTGTATAATTTGAAGGAGTAAGCCATGTTGGTAGGGCCGACTGTTTACAGATTAGTTCATTATTTTAGATCGTCTCATTCCTTAGTTTTATTCCTTTGCACCCTGCCACGGTGGGATTAATGCCATCCTAGTTTGTGAAAGGCTCTTCATCATTGGATGGTTAAGGGAGAGGCATCTCTGGCATTGCTACTTTCTTAGTGGTTCTGGCATGAGGTTTGAAAATTGACAGTTTATTATTTTTTAAAGATTTTATTCATTTGTCAGAGAGAGCACAAGCAGGGGGAGTGGCAGGCAGAAGTAGATTCGGGACTCGATCCCAGGACCCCGGGATCATGACCTGAGCCAAAGGCAGACGCTTAACCCACTGAGCCACCCAGGCATCCTGAAAAATCAGCAGTTTAAAAAAAGCCAGCCTTCTTTTGGAATTTTGCACACACACACACACCCCCCCCCATTTCAGCTATTTGTGTAGCTCTTTGTTTTAACCCAGGATCAAAAGAGGACGTGGTTATTTTGTTGTCCACGCAGAGACAACATTACTTACGCTGACTGCTACAATGTAATTCCTCCATGTCTCCATCCCTATCTTTGGCGTGTTTCGTGAACTCCCACAATGGAACAGCACAGGGCTTCTCTGTTTTTACAGGACACAGAAATACTAGAAACTTCAGAGTGTGCTGTTGTATTCAGCTGAAGTGATCTTTTTAAAAAATTATTTATTTATTTATGTCATCTCTGTGCCCAACGTGGGGCTTGAACTCACGACCCGAGATCAAGAGTCACATGCTCTTCCCACTGAGCCAGCCAGCTGCCCCTCAGCCAAAGTACTCTTATTTACAAGACAACAAGTTAAAGAAATAAAGATTATCGGGCGCCTGGGTGGCTCAGTCCTTAAGCATCTGCCTTCAGCTCAGGTCCTGATCCCAGGGTCCTGGGATCGAGCCCCACATCGGGCTCCTTGCTCGGCGGGGAGTCTGCTTCTCCCTCTGCCCCTGCCCCCTGCTTGTGCGCACTCTCTCTCTCAAAGAAATAAATAAAATCTTAAAAAAACAACTCAGAAGAAAACCAACAGAAATTGTTTTGTTGGCAGTAGGTCAGGGAACTACCCCACAGAGTTAAGACACATCAAGTAGGTGACTTTTACTGGGTTTACTGAATTAAATCAATGACGAGGAAATGTATTAGGTGCCTGTACTACTTGTTGACGACATCTGAAGCCCTAAATCTCTGAGCAAAGAGGTGTGAGTCTGCAGGGAAAGTGAATGCTGAACCCACAGCAGGTGTATGTTCTCCCGAAATCTTTATGTTTTTTAGTTATTTTTATTTTTTCCGGTTTTATTGAGATATAACATTGTATTAGTTTTCAGCTTCTGATATGATAATATGATTTATGTATACTGTGAAATGATCACCACAGTACATTTAGTGAACACCCATCACCTCATACACCAAGATCTTTTTGGAGGAAGAACAGACATCTTTAAAAAAAAATTTTTTTTTTTAAGAGGAAAAATAACCACGTTTATTTATCCTGTAAATAGGGTTACCTTGGGTAACCTCACATTTGCTGAGAATAGCCGTTCATATTTCTGGGCTGCTAGGTGGGCCTTCCCCATATTTTTTTTTAATTTTATTTTATTATGTTATGTTAGTCACCATACAGTACGTCGTTAGTTTTTGATGTGGTGATCCACGATTCATTGTTTTCGTATAACACCCAGTGCCCCATGCAGTACGTGCCCTCCTTAATACCCATCACCAGGCTAACCCATCCCCCTGCTCCTCTCTAGAACCCTCAGTTTGTTTCTCAGAGTCCATAGTCTCTCATGGTTCATCTCTCCCTCTGATTTCCCCCCTTCATTTTTCCCTTCTTTCTCCTAATGTCCTCCGTGCTGTTCCTTATGTTCCACAAATAAGTGAAACCAGATGATAATTGACTTTCTCTGCTTGACTTATTTCACTTAGCATAATCTCCTCCAGTCCCATCCATGTGGATGTAAAAGTTGGGTATTCATCCTTTCTGATGGCTGAGTCATAGTCCATTGTGTATATGGACCACATCTTCTTGATCCATTCATCTGTTGAAGGGCATCTCGGCTCTTTCCACAGTTTGGCTATTGTGGACATTGCTGCTATGAACATTGGGGTGCATATGGCCCTTCTTTTCACTACATCTGTGTCTTTGGGGTCAATACCCAGGAGTGCAATTGCTGGGTCATAGGGTAGCTCTATTTTTAATTTTTTGAGGCACCTCCACACTGTTTTCCAAAGTGGCTGTACCAACTTGCATTCCCACCAACAGCGTAAGAGGGTTCCCTTTTCTCCACAACCTCTCCAACATTTGTTGTTTCTTTCCCTGTCCATTTTTGCCACTCTAACTGGTGTAAGGTGGTATCTCAGTGTGGGTTTTTTTTTTTTTTTATTTCAGCTTTGTCCCTTTTTTTTTTTAAGATTTTATTTATTTATTTGAGAGAGAGAATGAGAGATAGAAAGCACGAGAGGGAAGAGGGTCAGAAGGAGAAGCAGACTCCCCGTCGAGCATGGAGCCCGACGCAGGACTCGATCCCGGGACTCCAGGATCATGACCTGAGCCGAAGGCAGTCGCTTAACCAACTGAGCCACCCAGGTGCCCTCAGTGTGGTTTTGTTTTGAATTTCCCTGATGGCTAATGATGATGAACATTTTTTCATTTTATTCGAATGCTGTGATGTTTCTTATTTTTTCCACTGTCTCCTAACACCCCTCCTTATCTCCTCACCCGCATTTCCTCCAGCAGTTTCCTGAGGTAGAATTTGTGGGAAACCTGTGTTTTTTTAAAGTTGCAATATTTTTTAAAAGATTTTATTTATTTATTTGACAGAGAGAGACACAGTGAGAGAGGGAACACGAGCAGGGGGAGCGGGAGAGGGAGAAGCAGGCTTCCCGCCGAGCAGGGAGCCCGACGTGGGGCTCGATCCCAGGACCCCGGGACCATGACCTGAGCCGAAAGCAGACGCTTAACAAACAACTGAGCCACCCAGGTGCCCGAAAAAGTTGGAATTTTTAAAAGAGATTTTATTTATTTATTTGAGAGAGAGAGAGAGAGAGCACAAGCAGGGGAGCGGCAGAGGGAGAGGGAGAAGCAGACTCCCTGCTGAGCAGGGAGCCCGATGCAGGGCTCGATCCCAGTTCCCTGAGATCATGACCTGAATCCAAGACAGACGCTTAACTGAGTCACCCAGGCACCCCTAAAGTTGGAATGTTATGAGGCCAGCCCCTTCTGTGATAAGTATTCCCAAGAAATCAGGAGTTAGGTCTCTATTTTGGAAGTACAATTTTTAAAACTGCAGCAGTCACTTATTGATTTCACTGAAAGTATAGCATCAACAAGTGATATTTGCACTTTTAAAGCATTATTAGATGATAAAACATGAGACAAAGGAATAATTCCCATTTCAGAGCTCAGTAATGTCCTCAAAAGGGTGCTTTATTTATGACAGACCTCATTCTCCAATGCCACAGGGTGCCTCCTTTGTCAGAAGGTAGCATTTTCCAGAGGTCTCCACCATGCCACCTTACTCTAGGTTTAGTTAGAAAGCGGCTCAGGTCATGGTCCCAGGGTCCTGGGATCGAGCCCCGCGTCGGGCTCCCTGCTCAGCGGGAAGCCTGCTTCTCCCTCTCCCACTCCCCCTGCTTGTGTTCCCTCTCTCGCTGTCTCTCTCCCTTTTTCTGTCAAATAAATAAATAAAATCTTAAAAAAAAAGAGCACAGATGAAAGAACAGTGTAACCTAAATTTTGTTTTTTTTGTTTTTCTTAAGTGACTAGATTTTTTTAATAATTTTTTATTTTATGTTAATCACTGTAACCTAAATTTTGTGAGAATGTGTCACTTGACAGTGCTCAGCCTCTGTGTGTGTGTGTGTGTGTGTGTGTGTGTGTGTGTGTGTGTGTGTATTCTAGGAGGAATATAGTTATGGTGGATGCATTCCCGAGCAGCGATAAACGGTGAAACTGGGAACAATATAGCCAATTGTCTCTATGGTAACCTCCACTGGCCATGTGTATGCATATTTTACTCATTTTGTAATGCGTATTTTAAAATATAAATGATTTTATGCTCATGATCATGCATTCGTGATCATCAGTTACTTGTGACCCCAGTGATTATTAGTTTTTGTTTCTGCTCTGGAATCATAAGAGCTGTGGAGGAGGTGGGTGGAGGAGAGGCAGGGAAAGAGATGATTCATTTTAACCTTTTCGGGAACCAACAGGTGATGACTTGAGGGAAAAAAAAGGATTTTAGTATCTACTTCCCCCCACCAACCACCCCCACAAAACCTTTCCCAGTGATGTAATGCCTTTCTGCATTGACCCTGTCCTTCAGCCATGGCAGCCAGGCTGGGGCTACTTTTCTTTTCTTTCTTTCTTTTTTTTTTTTTAGTTAAAGATTTAGTTATTTATGTATGTATGTATGTATGTATGTATGTATGTATGTATTTAAGAGAGAGAAAGCCAGGGCCAGAGCATAAGCGGAGGGGGTGGGGGGGAGAGGGAGAGGGAGAAGCAGGCTCCTTGCCAAGCAGGACCCTGGGATCATGACCTGAGCCAAAGGCAGACGCTTAACCGCCTGAACCCTCCAGGCACCCCTGGGGCCACTTTTGGAGTGATGCCTAGACTTGAGAACACTTTGCATTTAAGTGAGTCTGGGGGAATCTTTTCAGCTGAGCTGCTCAGTTGTCTTAGGTTTGTTGGGGACAATTCTCTGAGGTCTTCATTTGGTAAAGTCTCCCGGGGAGAATTTAAGAACTGCTACAGACCATCTTCGTCACCCTCATTAAACCAGACGGCTGAACAAACTGTCACATTGGGAACCTGAGCTCATAAGTAAGACGACCAGCTGTATATTCAGGCCACGACTTCATCAAGGCACATGGAGTTGGTAAGTCATTTCTCCCCATGGCCTTCCAGTAGCTCTCATAGTGCTCTTAGAAATGTACCAAGTGTCCCTGGTGAGTTTACCTGCTTCACTGTCATCCCCCACGTGAGGTGTGAAAATGCATATTATCAGAAGGACCCACAGAGAGCAGGAGTCCCTCTGTGATCCGTGTTGGCCTAAGGAAGCATGCGTTTACTTTGTTTGAGCATTGCTGAGGACCAAGGGTTGAATTGACAGTTGAGTGGCCTGATTTGTCACAGGAAGAGCTGATTTCTGAAGTCTCTCTCTTTTTTTTAAAGATTTTATTTATTTGAGAGAGAGAGAGAGTGGGGGGGGAGGAGGAGCAGAGGGAGAGGGAGAGGGACAAGCAGACGCCCTGCTGAGCACAGAGCCCAACGACAATGTGGGGCTCGGTCCCAGGACCCTGAGATCATGATCTGAGCTGAAACCAAGAGTCCAACGCTCAACCGAGTGCGCCACCCAGGTGCCCCTGAGGCCTTTCTTATAACACCTAAACAACAATGCAGAAATGTAGGGCGCCTGGGTGGCTCAGTTGGTTAAGTGACTGCCTTTGGCTCAGGTCATGATCCTGGAGTCCCGGGATCGAGTCCCACATCGGGCTCCCTGCTCAGCGGGGAGTCTGCTTCTCCCTCTGACCCTCCCCCCTCTCATGCTCTCTATCTCATTCTCTCTCTCAAATAAATAAATGAAATCTTTGGGGGAAAAAAAGGAAAAAAACAACGCCGAAATGCCAATTAGCGTCTCTCTAAATATATTTTGGAAAAAAAATAATGCTTGGGACTTGAATGCCCCATCACAGATTTCTTCTCATCAAGAAACCCTAGGCTTTCCCACTTTAAAACTCCGTGTTTCCCATAGCAGGACGACCAGTCTTCATCGGTCTCAAAGGCTAGCAGAGCTTTTCCTCGCAGAGAGTTATGGCTTCGAAAGCCTTCTAAAGCAATGACATATTCAGAACTCTTGCTTATGGCTCGAAGGTTCCAGCAAATCTCTCTGCCATCTGCCTGCCTGCTTTTTCTGTCCCTCCCGAAATTCCGACCTCATGCCCATGGTCAAAGCCATTCCTATGGCTATTTAAATTTGTTTCCTACTTTTCTATCCTTTTTCTGGTTTTCATGCTGCTATCAAACTCAGTTTCTTATTCACAGAAGTTCTCTCTCTCTCTTTTTTAAGATTTTATTTATTTGACAGAGAGAGACACAGCGAGAGAGGGAACACAAGCAGGGGGAGTGGGAGAGGGAGAAGCAGACTCCACCCTGAGCAGGGAGCCCGATGTGGGGCTCGATCCCAGAACCCTGGGACCATGACCTGAGCCGAAGGCAGCCGCTTAACTGACTGAGCCACCCGGGGCCCCGAAATTCTCTCTTTTTAAAAAAAATGATTTATTTGAAGCAGGGGCAGGGAGGAACAGAGAGGGAGGGAGAGGGACATATGCATGGCTTGATCCCACGACCCTGAGATCATGACAGGAGGCCAAACCAAGAGTCTGAGGCTTAACTGACTGAACCACCCAGGGGCCCCTCACAGTAATTCTCTTAGTGAGAATCATAAGAGGTTTCGATTCTCAAGACATAGAACCCGATTTTCCTGCTTGTTCTGACATTCTTTCCTTGTCCTTGTTATTATCCTTAGACCCAGAGAAGTAACATTTTCTTCTGCATTGGTAAAAATGTCTACTTTTCCTCCCAAAGATCTTTCAGCACCGTTGGCTATTTGTACCACGCGTTTCTTTCCTTAGTCCTTGAAAATAATTTTTAGCTTTTGTTCTGCTATATTGTTATTCCCCACGACTTTTTTCTACTAGTCCAGTTGCTACTCTTATAAAGGCCACAGTGATTAAAAAGCAAACAAGCAAAGCTCTCATTTTATCACCCCCACAGTCCTAATGCGTCCAACAAAGATTGTGGAATGGCCAGGGACCTGTTTGTGCTACAGAAAGGATATCTTTGTTTCTTAGCAGAGTGGCAAAACGCAGGCACCTACAGCTCAACAGGACCGTGACCCACTTTCTCCCTTGTGAAATGAAGTTGAAACGATCTTCATCAGATTCAGCGGCAAATTTTTTGCATTCCAATTCTTGGAAAAACTAATAATCTGGGTGTGGTATGGGGGGTAGCATTTCATTAATCAGATTAGTAAGCTGCTGGATCCCAGTATTCTTTGCTTTACCAAACAGAAGAGCTTTCTGTAGAATTCTGCTAGACCCAAACAGGCTTTTCCTCTGAGTCCTAGTGATAAAGTGGTCTCACTATGTGAATCGCAGAATTCTTGTTTTCTTCCAGAAAAAAGGTGAAAGATCAGTTGGAGGATTTTTGTGAACATACTTTGTTTCTTTTTTTTTAATTTTTATTTTTTTAAAGATTTTACTTATTTGAGAGAGAGAGAGAGCACGAGCAGGGGGAGGGGGCAGAAGGAGAGAGGGAAGTGGACTCTGAGCTGAGCAGGGAGCCCAACACCGGGCTCAATCCCAGATCCCAGGACCCTGGGATCAAGACCTGAGCCGAAGGCAGACCCTTAACGACTGAGCCACCCAGGCGCACCTTATACTTTTTTGTTCCTTAATGACTATTTTGCCTTATAGATGGACCAACTCAGCTGTCACCTGTGAGAGGTGGCCAGAGAAAGGAGGCAGGGGGTGAGTTGTTGGGGCCAGCCCTCATTTGCTAGGCTTTGAGCAAATAGTCAGTGAATATAATTTATGGAATGGGTGTTAAAGTATAGTTGCAACCTTTTTATAAATTTTAATATTGGCCCTTTGAACATTTGGATTTTAGAGAGTACATTAAAATGGTTTGCTTTGCAGGATTGACCTATTTTAAACTCTGTGGAATAAATATCCACACCCCCCCACCCAATTTTTGACACTAAAGGGCAATATTTTGAATTGAAATGTCCCATAATGCCGCCACCCCCTTTTAAAAAAGATTTACTTGCCCCGTCGCAACCATGGCTGAAGAACCTCAGGTTGAATTGTTCGTGAAGGCTGGCAGTGATGGGGCCAAGATTGGGAACTGCCCCTTCTCCCAGAGACTGTTCATGGTATTCTGGCTCAAGGGAGTCACCTTCAACGTCACCACTGTTGACACCAAGAGGCGGACTGAGACAGCGCAGAAGCTGTGCCCAGGGGGGCAGCTCCCGTTCCTGCTGTAGGGCACCGAAGTGCACACAGACACCAACAAGATTGAGGAGTTTCTGGAGGCGGTGCTGTGCCCTCCCAGGTACCCCAAGCTGGCAGCTCTGAACCCTGAATCCAACACGGCGGGGCTGGACATATTTGCCAAATTCTCTGCTTACATCAAGAATTCAAACCCGGCACTCAATGATAATCTGGAGAAGGGGCTCCTGAAAGCCCTGAAAGTTTTAGACAATTATTTGACATCTCCCCTCCCAGAAGAAGTGGATGAGACCAGTGCTGAGGACAAGGGCATCTCTCAGAGGAAGTTTCTGGATGGCAATGAGCTCACTCTGGCTGACTGCAACCTGTTGCCAAAGCTCCACATAGTACAGGTGGTCTGTAAGAAGTACAGGGGATTCTCCATCCCCGAGGGGTTCCGCGGAGTGCATCGGTACTTGCGCAATGCCTATGCTTGGGAAGAGTTTGCCTCCACCTGTCCAGATGATGAGGAGATCGAGCTGGCTTACGAGCAAGTGGCCAAGGCCCTCAAATAAGTGCCTCCTGAGACTCCGTCTCCCCTCTCCATTTTCTCCACAAAGGCACCAACTGGTTTCCACGTGGTTATCCAAGGGACACACTCCAAAATGGCCAGTGGGCAGAGAATCCTGGAGCACTTGTGCAGGGCTGGCTGGGGGGCTGAGGGGAAAAAATGGGGAATCTAGCTAAGATTTTTATTGTGGGGTGGTGCGGGTAGGACAATGTATTTCAGTAATAAAATACAGAATAAAAAAAATAAATAAAAAGATTTACTTATTTATTTGAGAGAGAGAGAGAACATGAGCTGGGAGGGTGGGGTAAGGGGAGAGAGAGAGGGGAAGCAGACTCTTTGCTAAGCGGGGAGCCCGCCCCAGGGCTCAAGATCTCATGACTCTGAGATCACTAGCTGAGCCGAAACCAAGAGTCGGATGCTTAACTGACTGAGCCAGCCAGGCACCCCTAATGCCCCTCGTTTTTTTAAAAAAAAACTCACCCATAACAGTGCATAATTATGTCCTAATGGAAATGTGTTCAACATAAATCCTTCCTTTGACACATTTATGTTGTGTGAACACTGTGGAATATATCAATTTCTGTTCCCATTACCATATGTTTTTCCTATCATTTATGGTTTTTCCAGTTACCACGCACACAGCATAGTAGAAACCACTCGAGCCCTGGACCAGTGGAGAAATGGTTTGAGTCCCGCTTACTAATCAAGTGGTGCTCGAAACACCATGGCAAAGGTCACAGAAGTCCATTCTCTGAAGTTGGTATATGATATATTAATTTATAGCCTAATTTTCCCAGTGACTGCTCCTTAATTCACTCTGCCATAAATATTTTTTGTTAAAGATTTTATTTTTTTCAAGTAATCTCTACACCCAACGTGGGGCTCGAATTTACAACCCCACGATCAAGAGTCACATGCTCTACCCACTGAGGCAGCCAGGTGCCCCTCTGTCATAAAGATTTTAGCTGTAAATGGAAGAAAAAAAGAAATCCAGAGACTCTGATATTTTCTTCATAATTTCCAGAGCTTTAAAATGTATGGTATATATAAAAACTAGATATTTGGATTTCACATTCTATGTGTTACGTATGACAGAGGTAGCATACAGCTGTGACGCATACATATAAAACACATACACATATAAGATGGTGTGCAGTGCTGATTTCAGTAATTCATGTGCGACCATCACTACTTTTGCCATATCCATATACCACATGAACATTATTTATTCCTTATGTTGCTTTAAACAGATGCACATTTTGGGGCGCCTGGGTGGCTCAGTCGTTAAGCGTCTGCCTTCGGCTCAGGTCATGATCCCAGGGTCCTGGGATCGAGCATTGCTTACAGCTCCCTGCTCTGTGGGGAGCCTGCTTCTCCCTCCCCCTCTGCCCCCCAGCTCCTGCTCTCTCTCTCAAATAAACAAAATATTTTTTAAAAACCTGATGCACATTTTTAACATACTTTATTTTTTTCTTTAAGTAAGCTCTACTCTCAATGGGGGGCCTGAACTCAACCCCCCCACCCCCCCATCAAGAGTCGCATTCATCACCGACTGAGCCGGCCAGGCATCCCTCAACTGATGCATATTTTGAAGGTTAAATAAAATGACGTTCAGTACTAAGTGCAGGCTGCTTTTATCACTGGTGGTAACTATGGACGCAGCACTAAATAACAGTGACTCACGGGTGAGAGAGATGCTGCCTTCCGTAGGCTCCTTCAGCATCTGTGGATATGGCAGGTAGAAGGTCTCGTTTTGGAAGTTGTGACAACGGAAAAACAGGCCTCGGGCCCAGAGTCTCCACCAAACAGTAGGATTTAGCTATGATTCAGTAAGACTATTTTGTTTTCGTTGTACCGACTCCCAGTATATAAAGGGGGAAAAAAGCAATAACTTAGAAACCAAAGTTTTGTGATCACATACACATTCTCCTTCCAGATCATAGATTGTCAAACAAAGTTCATCTTATTTAGGAAGATGCCAGTGAACATGTTAGAATGGACGTGTCACTACTCTTTCATTGAATCAAAGCAATTCACAATTATTGCAGAGATTTTTCAAATAGCCACACTGAAACTCAGAAAAGAAATAGGAATGCCAGAGGAAGAAACCAGATCTTTCAAGTAGTTTGCTTCTTTCTCAAATATTTGAGACTATGTTATATAACTAACTGTGAGTTGCTATGCAGATGACCTTGAACAACAGGGGTATGAACTGTGCAGGCCCACGATATACCCGAATTTGTTTTTATAAATACGGTAGGGTGCTGGAAATGTATTTTCGCTTCCTTGTAACTATTTTTTTCTTATAAGTTTCTGAATAACCTTTTCTTTTCTCTAGCTTACTGGATCGTAAGAATGCGGCATATTGGGGTGCCTGGGTGGCTCAATCGGTTAAGCATCTGCCTTCTGCTCAGGTCAAGATCCCAGGGTCCTGGGATGGAGCCCCGCGACGGGCTCCCTGCTCAGCGGGAAGCCTGCTTCTCCCTCTCCCACTCCCCCTGCTTGTGTTCCCTCTCTCGCTGTCTCTCTCTCTCTGTCAAATAAATAAATTAAATCTTTTAAAAAAAAGAATACAGCATATAATTGATAGAACATAAAAAAGAAATATGTTTTCATTAACTCTTCTCAGTAAGACTTCTGGTCAACAGTAGGCTATTCCTAGTTAAGTTTCTAGGAAGCCAAAAGTTACACATGGATTTTTGACTGCATGGGGTGGGGATCAGCACCTGTAACCTCTGCTTTGTTCAGGGGTCAAGTGCATAGCTACGGTGCAATTCTAAGTTTGATTAATGCATTTGATCAAAAACTGCAGATAAAATAAGCTTTTGGTGCTCTTGCTAATCACCCCCCCAAGCCCAAATATACATCTCCAAATGCAACAGGTTGCGGGGGGGGGGGGGGCGGTGACAGCCTCAGAACCGAGATCGGGAGCGAGAGGGCAGCCAGGCACAAAGGAGAAGTCCTTCCGAACGCAGGAACACCAGCGAGCAGGCGGCCGGCACCCTCCATGCGTGAGCGAGGCGAGAGGACTGGCTTGCACACCGGCTGTTGCAGGACAGCACCCAGCGGGGCTACGCGTTAGTGTTGGTGACATCACCCGAGCATTCCAAGTAGTCTCATTTGTAGGGCAGGCATTTTCCGTAAGAGTGAAAGTGTTCATCTGTGCCTGCTTTGTCTAATGTAACGCTATAGCGTTTTAAGAAAGTGTAATAAAAAAATTGTAATTCCAGTATAATTAACATACGGTGTTATATTGGTTTCAGGTGTGCAGTCTGGTGATTCAACACTTCCATGTATGACTCAGTGCTCGGAGGCCCGAGAGGTGAACTCTTAATCCCCATGCCCTATTTCGCCCGTTCCCCCGCGCCCGACCTCCCCTCTGGCAACCTCCAATTTGTTCTCTATATCTTAAGAGTTAGGCTTTAACTTTTCCAAGGGGGGAAAGAATCACCAACTGAAGAGCGAGCACATACTCCTTGTCATTGTTGCTGTTTGCTGCTTGTGTAAAGGAGCCTGACTGTAAGTGCAAGAAAGGGACACGGTCCATCCCAACTCCATGCCGGGGTAGGGGTGGGGGGGTTGGGGACAAGGCACCTTACAGGTCGGTGGCCCCGTTTCTGGCCTGTAAGATGGGTACAGAAATCCGCGCCCATGTGATGGAGGCTGTTGGTCTAACTAACCTCCAAATCTCCTTTTCACTGTTGACATGTCTGTGATCTGTGTTGTTAGGTTACACGGATGAACTAATTTCTTTTCCATGGGGGTTTTCTTCTAGAGAAATGGCAGTGAGGGTTTCCTGTCTTGCCTTTGAGGATCTCTTAAGCAGCATCGAAGCTTCCAGGGGGCTCGCAAGGGCTAACGTGCGGCAGACTTGTCAGGGGCAGTGTGACTCCAGGCACTGACGTGGGCAATTGGACGATAAGGTGACACTGGGAAGGTGTTTCATCAAAATGCCAAAGTGAGAGGAAGCGTATCCTCCCCCGCGTTTCAGCACATTTGTGTCACTCAGGAAAAACAGTTCTTTAGCGACAGTGCGGTGGCAGCTGCTAGGCTAGCTTGTCACATGTCCCCAGATTGAGCCAAGAAAGAGACAACGAGCCCACATCCATTCGCTTTATTGCCTACAGAGACAGCAAAAGTAAGGCCAGCGTGGTGATGGCTGCCACGTCCCTAGTTCCCCCAGGTGACCCGGAACGGGAGCAGCACAGATGACAGACAGGCAGCACAGGCGGTGAGTCGCTCTGTTAGAGAAGAGCCAACTCTAAACAGGAGTCGCTCTGTTTCCAGAACTACACGACTCCGGGCAGTTTTGGAGACTTACACAGAAGCCTGCGGCTGGACCCCCCGTGCAGTCAAGGTGGGAAGTCCCAGCAGCACCCTAGCCAGGGACACGAGGGACACTCCTCACCAGGCTGCCCGTCCTGCCATGTCCCAGAGAAGACCGCAGGACCCTCCGCCAAGACTCATGTGGGACTTCGCTCAAGCCTTTGCCCTTTGCGGTTCATGCGAGGCTGTGCAAAGTCGCCATGGCGTCATGACCGACGGAGCTGTCCCCTACAACTGCCCCGCCCCATCTTTCACGTGATCATCTAAGAATTCTTCTTAGAAGCCCAGGGCACCCCATCAGATGCCCCAAGTAACTGTACTGAGAGGGGCTTGGAAGAAAGACTTTCTATTTGTCTTGAGTGCAAACAGATGGGAGTGACCATGGCTATGACTCCCAGTAGAATGACCAGACCTGGTCTGATCCCAGACAGACCACAGCCAGGCTCCTGGTCCAGAGGCAAACCCCCTAAATATGTCCTGAGTCCAGGTGGGGCAAGAGGTGTTGGCAACCGCAGGCAGCCTGCCTTGGGGTGGCCAACAGGAAGTCCGGGGCCGTGGGATTGTCCGTCCCCAGTCATGCCAGGGAGTTGAGACTGGTTTGTGTGTGGCAGGCAAGTACCACAGAAATGGTACCCTAGGGGCGCCTGGGTGGCTCAGATGGTTAAGCAACTGCCTTTGGCTCAGGACATGATCCCAGGGGCCTGGGATCGAGCCCCACATCGGGCTCCTGGCTCAGTGGGGGAGCCTGCTTCTCCCTCTGCCTCTGCCGCACCCCCCCCCCACACAGTCGTGCTCTCTCTCTCTCTCTAATGAATAAATAAAAATTAAAAAAAAAAGAAGTGGTACCCTATTGGGGCAGAAACTGTAGCAAGATGGAATCATTTATTACACTTCTGATAACTGGAATAAACCAGTTTTGCGTCCCTTATACAGACCAACCCTTTGAAGCCGGCTCAAGTGTTTCTGCAGAGAACAATGAGGCTACTCCAGCCGGCACAGCCCCCTGCCACGGCCTGCTCACGGGGAACTGGATTCGCCTAGCAGGCTTGTAGACAACTCAGCAGCAGCATTTTGTTGACTTGGGATCTAGAAACGTTTTCCTCAGCTTTCTGAGATGACAGGACAAGTCAGGGGTCCTGCAGGCAGGAGCAAAGCAAACCCTAATGGTTCCCCCCCAACCCCTCGCTGCACCAAATCCCCTAGGCCTGATGGGTTCCTTCCCCACCAGCCCAAGATGTCGTTGTCCTTTGGTGGCCACGTGATGGGTATGCCCGGTCTCTGAAGCACCCAGGCCTTGTCATCTCCCCCATATCTGCCCCACCCGTGTGTGTGGTTGCTCCAGGACCAACTTAGACATCATCCCCTCATACCTACTGCCATTGTCATCAGTCTCTAACCATCCAGCCCCGCTGGCTAATGGGAGGGGAAGAGAAACACCAGGTTAGCACCCCCCATCTCTTCTCTGCCACTCACGAGGTCCAGTTGCCCGACTTCCTGCTGGCAGGCGTGGGAGGGGAAGACATAAGGTGAAATGGGAGGTTCTCTGGGGGCACCTGGGTGGCTCAGTAGGTTAAGCATCTGCCTTCAGCTCAGGTTATGGTCCCAGGGTCCCGGGATCCAGCCCCACATCGGGCTCCCCGCTCAGCGGGGAGTCTGCTTCTCTCTGCCTCTGCTCCTGCTCTCTCTCTCTCTCTAATAAATACAATCTTAAAAAAAAAAAAGAAAGAAAAAAAAACAAATGGGAGGTTCTCTGGCAGAGAATTGCCACTTCTCGAGCCCACATTGCCTGTTTAAAATGTGTGCTGCCCGACGAGCAGCACCTTGGTGACTCAGTTACCTTTCATTTTCTCTTTCACGAATCCATTTTATGTTTTAATGGCATTCCTATCGGGGGGTGACCCAGGGCAGGGAATGTGCAGCCAACGGCCCTCTGCCTGGCCATCTTTGCTGAAAGGTGGCACCATTTGGTGCGATCGGATGTGTTTGGGGAATTCCAAATGCAGCTCCACCCAGTTAGGAGTCCTTGGATCCAAGGCCTTACCCGCTGCGCAGGCAGGAGCCGCAGTGCCGAGCCCGAAGAGGCACCTGCTGCAGTCCATGCCCCCCACCCTCGAGAGCCGGGGAGGGCACTTGCCTAGAGCGCCATGTGCCCTGAAGCTCTCTCCGTCACCCTACCGTGTGACTGGCAGTCTCAGCACATTTGCTGGCTTACCATGCTCTGTGCGGCTGGGGTCCGGTTGTCCATGGTCCTGACCCACGCGGTGCAGGGCTCACTAGCCTGTTGATCCACTGACACGCATCCTGAAAGGGTCCCATCCCGTGGCATCCGTTCACATAAGGTCCCGAACAGGGGTCTTGGGCAATCCGCTGCCACAGTGTTTGTCCCCATAGAGGTTGACACTGGTCATCCAGTGGCCTCGCTGCCAGGCTACAGTCTGTGAGTTCAGGGCTCAGGGCAGCTCCACAGCCCGCCGCTCTGCCCACAGAAGCCAGTCCCCTTCTCCATGCCGATTGGTTTTTAATTTTTAATTTTGAAATAAGAGATTCACACGAGATTCCTCAAACAAATGATACAAAGAGATTCCATGTGTCCTTCATTTAGCTTTTGCATGAATATAGTACAACATCAAAAAGAGGAAATCCGGGGTGCTTGGGTGCCTCGGTCGGTTAGGCGTCCAACTCTTGATATCGGCTCAGGTCATGATCTCAAGGTCGTGGGATTGAGCCCTGCATCGGGCTCCCTGCTCAGGGGGGCGTCTGAGGATTCTCTCTTCCTCTCCCTCTGCCCCTCCCCCTGCTCGTGCTTTCTCTCTCTCAAATAAATAAATCTTTAAAAAAAAGTGGAAACTGACATTGGTGCAACCCACCAACTTTATTCAGATTTCACTAGCTTTACGTGCACTTGTGTGTGTGTGTGTGTGTGTGTGGTGTTGTGCAATTCTATCACATGTGTAGATTCTGCAGTAAAGACAGAACTGTTCCCTTAGCACAAAGAGCCCTGTGCTATGCCTTTACAGGCCCCCTCCCCCATCCCTGTCCCCTTGGCAACCACTAATCCTTTCTCCATCTCTATAATTGTGTTATTTCAAGAATGTTACATAAATGGAACCACACAATATGAAACCTTTGGAGATTGGCTTTTCCACTCAGCATGATTCCTTTGAGATCCGACTAAGTTGTTGCATGTTTTAATAGACCGTTGCTTTTTATCCCTGAGAATATTCCATCGCATGGATGTGTCTGCTGCTTGTTAACCAGTCACCCACTGAAGGACATTTTTGCCTATTATGAACAAAGCTGCTAAGACCATTCATGTACATGTTTTTGTGTGAATGTAAGTTTTCATTTCTCCGGGATAAATGCCCAGGAATGCAATGCTGGACCATATGGTGGTTGCATGTTCAGTTGTATAAGAAACTGCCAAACTATTTTCCAGAGTAGCTGTATCATTTTGCATTCTCTCTAGCAACGGACAGTTAACCCTTGAACAACACAGGTTTAAACTGCGTAGGTCCACTTATAGGTGGATTTTTTTCCATAAATACAGTACAGTTGTGTAAGTATATTTTCTCTTCTTTATGATTTTCTTAATAACATTTCCCTTTCTCTAGCTTACTTGATTGTAAGAATATAGCATACAATATGGAATATGTGTTCCTCGATTGTTTATGTTATCAGTAAAACTTTTGGTCAACAGTAGGCTATTAGTAGTTAGGAGAGTCACAAGTTACACATGACTGGGGGGGGGTCAGCGCCCCTAACCCCTGCATTGTTCAAGAGTCCACTGTATAAGTGATCCAGTTTCTCTACATCCTCTCCAGCATTTAGTATCGTCACTATTTTTTATTTTAGCCATTTTGATAGGTGTGTAGGGATATCTCATTGTGGTTTTCATTTGCATTTCCCTGGTGGCTAATGATATAGACATCATTATTTGCCATCTGTACATCCTCTGAGGTGAAATGTTTCTTCATGTCTTTTGCACCATTTGCTAATGGGATTGTTTGGTTTTCTAATTGGGTTGTTCAGTTGAATTTTGAGAGGTTTTTTTATATATATATTTTAGATACAAGTCCTTTGTTGGATGTATGTTTTGCAACCACTTTTTCCCAGCCTGTAGCTCGTCTTTTCATCTCTTCCAGGGCAAAAAGTTTTAGTTTTGATGAAGCCCGATTTGTCACATTTTCCTTCTATGGATTGTGCTTTTGGTATCATGTATAAGAACTCTCTGTCTAGCCTGATGTACTGAAGATTTTCTCCTGTTTTCTTTTTAGAAGTTTTATATGTAAGTCTATGATCCATTTTGAGTTAATTTTGTATAAGGTGCAAGGTTTGGTCCAGGTTCATGTTTTTTCCCATTGATGCCCACTTGGCTCTAGCACCTTTGTTGAATAGGCTGTCCTTCCCTTGAATTGCTTTTGCTCCCTTGACCAAAATCAGTTAGGCCTATTTGTGTGAGTCTATGCTTGGGTTCTATATTCTGTTCCATCCATCTATGTCTATCCCTCTACCAGTACCATGCACTCTTGATTCCTGTAGCTATATAATAAGCCTTAATATCAGGTAGAGTGATTTCTCCTGCTTTTTTCTTCCTTGCTCAAAACTGTTTTAGTCTTTGCTATTTTACTCTTTGCTTTTCCATATAAATTTTAGAAAAAGCTTGTCTCTGTCTACGGAAAACTTTGCTGGTATTTTTATAGTAATCGCATTAACCCTATAGATCAGTTTGGGGAGAATTGACTTTTTTTTTTTTTTACCATGTTGACTCTTCCAATTCGTAACACAAAATGTCTCTCCATTTATTTAGATCTCCTCTTATTTTCTTCATCAATATTTTATAATTTTTAGCATACAGATCCTGTACGTTTTTTGTTAACTGTATACCCAAGTACTTTATGTTCTTTGGAGCAATTATATATGGTATTGTGTTTTTACCTTTCATTGTTAGTATATAAAAATGCTATTGTTTTGTGTGTGTGTGTTGCAATAAAACTTTACTTACAAAAACAGACAGAGGTCTATATTTGGTCATGGGCCATGGTTTGCTGGTCCTTATTCTAAGAGAACACAAGAATAACTTAAAGCAGAAAATATCCCGAGTTTCCTCTCAAAGTCAGATTTCCATTATTACTAAATAAACAACAAAAAAGACAATCAACTGTCTTTTCCAGTTCAAAAATTTCTAAGGTATAATCCCCAATAGTAATATTATAGTTACTTTAGGCCACAGGCACATAACCTAATGCATATCTCTGTGGCTAAGTCATATAAATTCTGAATCCCTTTCATAGTTTTCCTAATCAAATGAAAATAATCTCTTTGATGCTTTTTTCCTCTGGATGAAATAGTTAGACAGAAGATCACTCATGGCCAGGAATGTAAATAGCTCGTCTGTCTTTGTTACTATGATATTGTGACTTATAATAAGAAATACTATTTAGGGCTCCTGGGTGGCTCAGTCGTTAAGCGTCTGCCTTCGGCTCAGGTCATGGTCTCAGGGTCCTGGGATCGAGTCCCACATCAGGCTCCCGGCTCTGCGGGAAGCCTGCTTCTCCCTCTCCCACTCCCCCTGCTTGTGTTCCTGCTCTCGCTGTCTCTGTCAAATAAATAAATAAAATCTTGAAAGAAAGAAAGAAAGAAAGAAAGGAAGAAAGAAAGAAAGGAAGGAAGAAAGAAAGAAAGAAAGAAAGAAAGAAATACTATTTATTTGATCATTGCTCCAGGTTCCCTAACTAGTGCTAGAAATAGGAAGAGGTGTGTCCACTCCATCTTCTCCAGGAACCACAAGTCTGGCATTGGAGTTTGTCAGATACTGGGGGTTTGTGTGTGTGTTTGCATCAATTGATATGATCATACGATTTGTCTTTTTTGATATGGTGGATTACATTGACTGATTTTTGAATATTGAACAAGTCTTTCTTACCTAGAATAAATCCCATTTGGTTGTGGTATACTGCATAATTCTTTTTTTTAAACATTGCCAGATTTGATTTGCTACTGTTTTGTTGAATTTCTCTGGCTGAATTCAAGAGATCTCTCCATCTGTAGTTGTCTTTTTCTTTGTGTGCTTTTTTTCCTGGTTTTGGTGGCAAAGTGAAACTAGCCTCATAAAATGAGGTGGGAAATGTTTTCTTATCTGGAAGAGATCCTACAAAGTTGGTTCTAATTTCTCTTTCAAAGTTTGGTAGAATTCTCCACTGAAAACATCTGCATCTGGAGATTCCTTTCTGGAGGGCAAAACAACACATGTAATCTCTTTAATGGTTCTGGGACTATTTGGATGAGTTTTGTCTTTGTAGTCTTGGAGCACTTGCTCAATTTCTTCTAAGTTGTTGAATTTATGAGTTTTATTTATAAAGTTATTTGTAGGGTTACCTTACTATCTTTTTAATTGCTGCAGGATCTGCAGAGATATCCCGTGTTTCATTCCTGATGTTGGTGATTTGTATTTTCTCTTTCTATCTTTCTCGCTCTTCCCAGAGGTTTTCAATTTTATTGATCTTTTCAATGATCTAGCCTTTTTGTTTCATTGATTTTACCTATTACTTTTCTACTTTCCATTTTTTGCGGTTTTGCTCTTATCTTTATAATTGCCC
This sequence comes from Zalophus californianus, assembly GCF_009762305.2. Taxonomy (NCBI): domain Eukaryota; kingdom Metazoa; phylum Chordata; class Mammalia; order Carnivora; family Otariidae; genus Zalophus; species Zalophus californianus. The sequence continues at coordinate 88,358,672 of NC_045612.1, read as the reverse complement.
TCCTTCTGCTTGCTTTGGGTCTGTTTCACTCTTCTTTTTCTAGTTTGGGGGTAGGAACCAGATTATTGATTTGAGAACTTTCTTCCTTTCTTTACTTTTTTTGAATTTATTTTTTTAAATTGGAGTGCAGTTGACACAATATTACATTAGTTTCTTTCTTTTCTTTTTAAGATTGGTCAAATTATTTTTTTTTAAGGATTTATTTATCTAGGACACCTGGGTGGCTCTGTCGGTTAAGTGTCTGCCTTCAGATCAGGTCGAGGGATCAAGTCCTGCATCGGGCTTCCTGCTCAGCGGGGAGCTTGCTTCTCCCTTTCCCTCTGCCACTCCCCCTACTTGTGCTTTCTCTCTCTGACAAATATCAGAGAGAGAGAGGGAGAGGGAGAGAGAGAACACAAACAGCGGGAGTGGCAGGCAGAGGCAGAGGGAGAAGCAGGCTTTCCACTGAGCAAGAAGCCCGACGTAGGACTCGATCCCAGGACCCTGGGATCATGACCTGAGCTGAAGGCAGACGTTTAACCCACTGAGCCACCCAGGGGTCCCAATAAATAAAATCTTTTTTTCTTTTATCTTTTTTATTATGTTATGTTAGTCACCATACAGTACATCATTAGTTTTTGATGTAGTGTTCTATGATCAAGAAATAAAATCTTAAAAAAAGATTTATTTATTTATTTTAGAGAGAGAGAGAGGACGAGTGGGAGGGGCAAAAGGAGAGGGAGAGAGAATCCCAAGCCAACTCCACAGTGAGCACAGAGCCAAACATGGGGCTGGATTCCACAACCCTGAGATCACAACCTGAGCAGAAACCTAGAGCTGGATGCTTAGCCAACTGCGCCACCCAGGCGCCATTGAATAGTATAGACATTTGAACAATGCTTGTTCTTCCAATCCATGAGCATGGAATGTTTTCCCACTTCTTTGCGTCATCTTCAATTTCTTCCATACGTGTTTCACAGTTTTTAGAGTACACATCTTTTACCTCTTCGGTTAGGTTAATTCCTAGATATCTTACGGCTTTGGGTGCAATTATAAATGGGATCGATTCCTTGATTTCTCTTTCTGCTGCTTCATTATTGGTGTACAGAAATGCAACCGATTTCTGTACATTGATTTTGCATCCTGTGACTTTACTGAATTTGTGTATCTGTTTCAGCAATTTTTTGGTGGAGTTTTTCAGGTTTTCTACATAGAGCATCATGTCTTTGAAGAGTGAAAGTTTGACTTCTTCCTTTCTGATTTGGTTGCCTTTTATTTCCTTTTGTTGTCTGATTGCTGATGCTAGGACTTCCAGTGCTATGTTAAATAACACCAGTGAGAGTGGACATCCCTGTCTTGTTCCTGACGGTAGAGGAAAAGCTCTCAGTTTTTCCCCATTGAGGATGACACTAGCTGTGGGTCTTCCTTTATGATGTTGAGCTATGTTCCCTCTATCCCTTCTTTGTTGAGGGTTTTTATCAAGAATGGATGGTATAGGGGCACCTGGGTGGCTGAGTTGGTTAAGCATCCGACTCTTTTTTTTTTTTTTAAAGATTTTGCTTATTTATTTGTCAGAGAGAGCACAAGCAGAGGGAATGGCAGGCAGAGGGAGATGCAGGCTCTCCGCTGAGCAAGGAGCCTGATGTTGGACTCGATCCCAGGACCCTGGGATCATGACCTGAGCCAAAGGCAGATGCTTCACTGACTGAGCCACCCAGGCGTCCCCAAACGTCCGACTCTTGATTTTGGCTCAGGTCATGATCTTGGGGTTGTGGGATCAAGCCCCGCATCAGGCAGGCTCCCTGCTCAGTGCAGAGTCTGTTTGTCCCTCTCCCTCTGCTCCTCACCCTGCTTGGGCTCATTCAAACACGCACGCCCTCTCACAAAGAAATAAATAAATAAAATCTTAAAAAAAAAGAAAGAACATTAACATAACAATAAAAAATAAAGAACGGATGCTGTACTCTGTCAAATGCCTTTTCTGCATCTGCTGAAAGGATCCTATGGTTCTTTTCTTTTATTAGTGTGGTGCATCACGTTGATTGAACCACCCTCGCAACCCAAGAATAAATCTCACTTGATCATGGTGAATGATTCTCTTAATGTACTGTTGGATTGAATTTGCTAGTATTTTGTTGAGAATTTTTGTATCCATGTTCATCAGGAATATTGGCCTATAGTTCTCTTTTTTTAGTGGGGTCTTTGTCTGGTTTTGGAATCCAGGTAATGTTGGCCTCATAGAATGAGTTTGGAAGTTTTCTTTCCATTTCTATTTTTTGGAACAGTTTGAGAAGAATAGGTATTAACTCTTCTTTAAATGTTTAGTAGAGGGCGCCTGGGTTGCTCAGATGCTTAAGTGTCTGCCTTCGGCTCAAGTCATGATCCCAGAGTCCTGGGATCGAGTCCCGCATTGGGCTCCCTGCTCAGTGGGGAGCCTGCTTCTCCTTCTGCCTCTCTCTGTCTCTCATGAATAAATAAATAAAATCTTTAAAAAAAAATAAATGTTTAGTAGAATTCCCCTGGGAAGCCATCTGGCCTTGGACTTTTGTTTGTTGGGAGATTTTTGATTACTGATGCAATTTCTTTGCTGGTTATGGGTCTGTTTATGTTTTCTATTTCTTCCTGTTTTGGTTTTGGTAGTTTATATGTTTCTAGGAATTTATCCACTTCTTCCAGAATGCCTAGTTTGTTGGCATAAAGTTTTCAGAATATTCCCTTACACTTGGTTGTAATTCTGTGGTTTTGGTTGTGATCTCCTCTCTCATTCATAATTTTATTTCTTTGGGTATTTTCTATTTTCATTTTGGTAAGTCTGGCTAGGGATTTACCAATTTTATTCTTTCAAAGAGCCAGTTCCTAGTTTCATTGATCTATTCTACTGGGTGTTTTTTTGTTTGTTTCTATATAAAATATTTCTGTTCTAATCTTTATTATTTCCCTTCGCTATCTTTAGGCTTCATTTGCCATTCTTTTTCTAGCTCTTTTAGGTGTAAAGTTAGGTTGTATATTTTTCTTGCTTCTTGAGGAAGGCCTACATTATTATATACTTCCCTCTTATGACCACTTTTGCTGTCTCCCAAAGGTTTTGGACCATCTTGTTTTTGTTTTGTTTTTTTTTAAGATTTTTTAAAAAATTTATTTGACAGAGAGAGACACAGTGAGAGAAGGAACACCAGCAGGGGGAGTGGGAGAGGGAGAAGCAGGCTCCCCGCTGAGCAGGGAGCCCAATGCAGGGCTTGACCCCAGGACCCTGAGATCATGACCTGAGCCGAAGGCAGACGCTTAACGGCTGAGCCACCCAGGTGCCCCTGAACCATCGTGTTTTCATTTTCATTTGTTTCCACATATTATTTTTTTTTAATTTCTTCTTTAATTTCCTAGTAGACCCATTCATTCTTCAGTAGATGTTCTTTAACCTCCATGTATTTGTGGTCTTTCCAAATACTTTTCTTGTGGTTGACTTCAAGTTTCATAGTGTTGTGGTCAGAAAATATGCCTGGTACGATCTCAATCTCTTTGTACTTGTTGAGGCCTGATTTGTGACCCAGTATGTTATCTGTTCTGGAGAATGTCCAACGTGCACTTGAAAAGAATGTGTCTTCTGTTGCTTTAGGATAAAATGTTCTGAATATATCTATTAAGTCCATCTGGTCCAGTGTGTCATTCAAAGCCATTATTTCCTTCTTGATTTTCTGCTTAGATGATCTGTCCATTGCTGTGAGTGGCGTGTTAAAGTTCCCTATTATTATTGTATTATTAACAATGAGGTCCTTTATATTCATTATTAGTTTTATATATTTGGACGCTCCCAAGTTGGGGGCATAAATATTTACAATTGTTAGATCTTCTTGTTGTAGTTCCTTTCTTCATCTTTTGTTGCAGTCTTTGGTTTAAATCTAGTCTTTCTGGGGTGCCTGGGTGGCTCAGATGGTTAAGCATCTGCCTTATGCTCAGGTCATGATCTCAGGGTCCTGGGATCAAGCCCCCAGTCAGGCTTCCTGCTCAGCGGAAAGCCTGCTTCTCCCTCTCCCTCTACTACTCCCCCTGCTTGTACTCTCTCACTCTCTCTGTCGAATAAATAAATAAAATCTTAAAAAATAAAATAAAATCTAGTTTTTCTGGGGTGCCTAGGTGGCTCAGTCGGTTAAGCATCTGACTCTTGATCTTAGCTCGGGTCTTGATCTCAGGATCATGAGTTCAAGCCCTGCATTGGGCTCCACACTGGGAATGGAGCTTACTTAAAAAAAAAAATCTAGTTTTTCTGATATAAGTATTGTTACTCCAGCTTTCTTTTGACATCCATTTGCATGATAAATATTTCTCTATCCTCTCATTTTCTACAGGTGTCTTAAAGTCTAAAATAAGTCTCTTGTTACTAACATAACATAATAAAATAAAATTTAAAATAAAATAAAATAAGTCTCTTGTAGGCAGAATATAGATGGGCCTTATATTTTTATCCATTCTGACACCCTATGTCTTTTGATTGGAGCATTTAGTCCATTTACATTCAGAGTAACTTTTTTTAAAGATTTTATTTATTCATTTCACAGAGAGAGAGCGACAGCAGGAACACAAACAGGGGGAGTGGGAGAGGGAGAAGCAGGCTTCCTGCTGAGCAGGGAGCCCAATGCAGGGCTTGATCCCAGGACCCTGGGATCATGACCTGAGCTGAAGGCAGACGTTTAACGACTGAGCCACCCAGGCGCCCCTACATTCAGAGTAATTTTGTTTTAGATTTTATTTTTAAGTAGTCTCTATATCTAACATAAGGCTCAGATTTACAATCCCAAGATTAAGAGTCACATGCTCCACTGACTGAGCCAGCCAGGCACCCCCAGGGTAATTATTATGATTATTTTTGGAGTAATTATTGATATGAATTTCTGTCACTTTATTACTTGTTTTGTCATCATTTTGGGGCACTTTCTCTTTCCTTTCTAGTCTTTGTTGCCTTGGTCTTTCTTTCCCACTCACAGAGTCTCCTTTAATATTTCTTGCAGAGCTGGTTTAATGGTCACAAACTCTTTTAGTTTTTGTTTGTCTGGGAAGCTCTTTATCTCTCCTTCTATTCTGAATGACAGCCTTGCTGGATAAAGTATTCTTGGCTGCATATTTTTCCTGTTCAGCATGTTGAATATACCATGGCACTCTCTTCTGACCTGCTAAGTTTCTGTGGATAAATCTGCTGCTAACCTTACTTGTCTTCCCTTGTAAGTTAGGGACTTCTTTTGTCTTGCTGCTTTTAGGATTTTTTCTTTAGCTCTATATTTTGCAAATTTAACTATAATATGTTATGGTGTTGGCCTGCTTTTGTTGATTTTGTTGGGAGTTCTCTGTGCCTCCTGGATTTGGAAGTCTGTTTCCTTCCCCACATTAGAGAAGTTTTCAGCTATAATTTCCTCAAATAAACTTTCTGCCCCCTTTTCCTTCTTTTCTTCTTCTGGGACTACTGTGGTACGAATGTTATTATGCTTTATAAGTCTATATTCTATATTAAGTCTATATTCATGATCCAATATTTTTCTTTCCCTTTTCTTTTCACCTTCATTATTTTCCATAATTTTATCTTATCATTCATTTGTTCCCCTGCTTCTTCTGTCCTTTGGTCATTACATCCAGTCAGTTTCAAATCTCGGTTGTAGGATTTTTATTTTGGCCTGACTAAATAGGCCTAAATGGTTTTTAGGTCTTTTACCTCTGTGGTAAGGGTCTCCCTGGTGTCTTCTATGCTTTTCAAAGCCAGCTAGTCTCCTTATGATTGTTCCTTTAAATTCTGAATCAGGCATATTACTTAATCTGTTTTGACCAGATCCCTGGCTGTGATCTTTCCTTGTTCTTTCTTTTGGGATGAATTCCATTGTCTTGGCATTTTGTCTAGGTCTCTGTCTTCTTCTGTGTGTTAGGAAAGCCTGTTATGGGGGCGCCTGGGTGGCTCAGTCAGTTAAGTGTCCTACTCTTGATCTCAGCTCAGGTCTTGATCTCAGCGTTGTGAGTTCAAGCCCTAGGCTGGGCTCCACACCCAGTATGGAGCCTACTTTAAAAAAAAAAAAAAAAAAAAAGGAAAGCCTGTATGTTTCCTGCTTCTGAATATACTACCTTTATGAAGAAGGGGTCATACACTGTCCAGGACCTGGTGCTTCAGAGAGTGTCTCTGGTGTGTGCTGTGTTCACTCTGCTGCTGTGTTTTGGCTGCTTTTCCCCACAGAGTTCTTCCTTGCTTGCAGTGGGGAGTGTTTGGACCTTGGCCAGAGCATGGCAAGTTTTAACGAGATGTGCTCCAGTCTGCTTGTTAAAAGAGACCTGATGCAGGGCGCCTGGGTGGCTCAGATGGTTAAGCATCTGCCTTCGGCTCAGGTCATGATCCCAGGGTCCTGGGATCGAGCCCTGCATTGGGCTCCCTGCTCAGCGGGAAGCCTGCTTCTCCCTCTCCCACTCCCCCTGCTTGTGTTCCCTCTCTCGCTGTGTCTCTCTCTGTCAAATAAATAAAGAAAATCTTTAAAAAAAGAGAGAGACCTGATGCTATTTCCACTAGAGCTGAAGCTTTGCAGCACTCTGTGGTCAGGAGATGTGGCGTGCAGTTGGAGGGGAGGGGGTGTGTGTGCTGGTCTTCTGGGGAGGGGCTGCTGCTGTGATTCTCAGACATACTTGCCCTAGTAAAGAAGCACTTGCAGAGGGCAGGGTGGCGGGGCTTGGTGTAAGCAGTTTAGAACACTGCTGCTTATTTAAGTTAGTTTATGCTGAAGGACAGGGAGGGAAACGGTGCCAGCCATCTCCCTCATCACAGAGAGGGGAGTTTGCACCTGCTGCTGTCTGGGAAGTCCTCCCAGAAGGGCGAACAATCTCCCCTCATGTGTCCCAGGTGTCCCTCAGCTGGCTACCCTCATCCCGTCTGTGTCTGAGCCACCTGCACAACCAGCAGCACAGTGCACCTTGGGCTCTATCCAAGGCAGGCCAGCTGAGTTTTAAAACTCCAAACTTTAGGGACCTGGCATGTCAGGGACCCATGATGGTCCTCTGAGGGAGGGTCTTGCTGAGCTGGGACTGATACAGGTCTGTCCCAGAAAGGCAGTTGTACCAAAGTGCAAGGCCTTGGAATTTGGAGTAAAGAGCAAAGAGCAGCAAAGAGCTGGTGTCCAGGTTAGCCACCCTCAGCAGGTGTCTCTGCCCCTATGCTGTGGGGCAGGGGAGGGTAATGGCGCCCACCAGCTCTTTTGTCCCCTGAGAGGAAATGCCACTTCTCCCAGATGTGCTCCAAGAAGGCGGAACCATCTCTCCCAGGAGGATCCTCAGATTATGCCGTCTGCCCCTGGCCTATCTGCCCCTCTTCTCCACAGGAGCGCTGCAGTGCTCTCAGGGCTCTGTACCAGCCACACTGCGGATCTCTAAAACTCCAGTCTTTGAGCCCCGCTGGTTGTAAAACTTCACAAACATCAGCTCCTCTTGTTTACCCAGTCAATAGTTTTGGGGAAATGTTTTCCTTGTGTGATCCCCTGTGCACTACTCTCCCTTGCCTCTTTTGGTGACCAGGGCTCCCTCCTCTCTGCAGCACATTTCATCTCCACACCTCCTACCTTCCATGATGTGGCCTCCTCTCTGCCTCTTCTGCAGTTTGTTCTGTCAGTCCTCGGATCGATTTTGTGGGTATTCAGAATGATTTGACATTAATCTAGCTGTGTTATCAAGGAAGTATAGGGTTCTCCTACTACTCTGCCATCTTAGCTCCTCCTCCCTTTAAAAATTTTTTTTGGTGGGGCGCCTGGGTGGCTCAGTCATTAAGCTTCTGCCTTGGGCTCAGGTCATGATCCCAGGGTCCTGAGATTGAGCCCTGCATCAGGCTCCCTGCTCAGTGGAGAGCCTGCTTCTCCTTCTCCCACTCCCCCTGCTTGTGTTCCCAATCTCACTGTCTCTCTACGTCAAAAATTAAATACAATCTTTAAAAATATATAAATAAATAAAAATTTTTTGTGTGTAATCTCTACGCCCAATGTGGGGTTTGAACTCATGACTCCAAGATCGAGTCATATGATCTACCAACTGAGCCAGCCAAGTGCCCTCAGTTCCACATATTCTTAAAATTTCCTTTTGGCTTCCATCTTCACCCATGGATTATTGAGAAGCATGTTTTTAAATAAGTGTCTTAGAGATTTTACTGTTGTCTCTCCGTTATTGATTTCTAGTTTGATTCCATACGGTCAGAGAACATACACTGTATGTTTTCGGTTCTTCTGACTTTGTTGAGGTATTTTTTTATGGCTCAGAAATTGTCCATCTTGGTGAATGTTCCATAGGCACTTGAAAATAATGTGTGTTGTCGTTGCGTTGAATGTTCTATAAATATCAATTAGGTCCTGTTAATCAATGGTGCTGTTCGGTTTTTCTTTATCATTGTAGAAATTCTCTCCAGTAGTTCTATTAATTGCTGATGTGAGGTGTTGATGTCCTTAATTATAATTGTGGATTTGTCTATTTCTCCTTTCAGCCCAATTACTGTTGCTTTTGCATTTTTTGAAGCTATTTTACTGGAGCATACACATTTAGGATTGCTATATATTCTTGGTGGATTGATTCTTCTATCATTATGTAATGTTCCTCTTTGTCCCTATAGGTTTATTTGCTCTGAGATCTACTTTTTAAAAATTCATGTTAACATTTCATATCTTTTTCCTTCTCTTTACTTTCAACCTACCTTTGTCATCATATTTGAAGTGAATTTCTTATAGACAGCATATAGTTGTGTTGTGTTTTGTATGTACTCTGCTAATCTCTGTCTTTTAACTGGCATATTTGGACCATTTACACTAAAAGTAATTAGTAAGATATGTTTGGACTTATAGCTGCCATTTTATTATTTGTTTTCCAGTTCTCATTCTGTTTCTCTCCTTTTGCCTTCCTTTGGATACACAAACATTTCTTAGAATTCCATTTTTATATATTTATGTAATTTTTGAGTATATCTCTTTGTGTCATTTTCTTAGTGGTTGCTGTAGTATTACAACGTGCAGATGTCACTTATCACAGTTTACTGATAGTGGTGTTTTACCACTTGATTGAACTGTAGAAAACTTAATTTCCTTTTGGTCCCTTTACCCTTCTGACTTTTAAAATATAATTGTCCTAAGTATCTCCTTTGCATACGTTGAGCACCATATCAGATGTTGTTATAATTTTTACTTCAATCATTAAATATGGTTTAAAAGGCTCATGAGGAGAAGGACATTTACTCCTATTTTAACCCATTCTGTTGTTCTTTTTTTCCTTTTTGAAGTTTCAAGTTTTTGTCCATTATTATTTTATTTCTGTTTGGAGAACTTCTTTTGGCCATTCTTGAAGGGTAGATCTGCTAGCAACAAATTGTTTTAATTTTCTTTCATCTGAGAATGTCTTTATTTCCCTTTCATTCCTGAGGATTATTTTGCCCAATATAGAATTCTCAGTTGACAGTTCTTGTCTTTCAGTATCCAAAAAATGTGTCATTTCTTTTTTTTTTTTAAAGATTTTATTTATTTATTTGAGAGAGAGAATGAGAGACAGAGAGAGCATGAGAGGGAGGAGGGTCAGAGGGAGAAGCAGACTCCCTGCTGAGCAGGGAGCCCGATGTGGGACTCGATCCCGGGACTCGAGGATCATGACCTGAGCCGAAGGCAGTCGCTTAACCAACTGAGCCACCCAGGCGCCCTGTGTCATTTCTTTTTAGTCTCCATGGTTTCCGATGAGAAATCCACCATTATTCTAATCAGTGTTCCCCTATACATAATGTGTCATTTTTATCTAGCTGCTTTCAAGGTTTTTTTCTTTGTTTTTAGTTTTCAGAAATTTATTTTATTTTATTTTTAAAAGGATTTTATTTATTTATTTGAGAGAGAGAGAGAGAGAGAACACGAGTGGGGGTGGGGCAGAGGGAGAGGAAGAAGCAGACTCCCTGCTGAGCAGGGATTCCCCCACATGGGGCTTTATCCCAAGACCCTGAGATCATGACCTGAGCCAAAGGCAGATGCTTAACCAACTGAGCCACCCAGGTGCCCCATTTTATTTTATTTTAGTAATCTCTGCATCCAACCTGGGGCTTGAACTCACGAGCTCAAGATCAAGAGTTGCATGCTCTTCTGCCTGAGGCAGCCAGGTGTCCCTAGTTTTCAGAAATTTAATTATGATATATTGGCATGGATTTCTTTTGGTTTATCCTACTGGGGTTTTCTCAGCTTCTTGAATCTGTAGGTTTATGTCTTTTGCCAAACTTGATAAGGTTTCAATAATCGAGTCCCGCATCGGGCTCCCTGCTCGGCGGGAAGTCTGCTTCTCCCTCTGACCCTCTTCCTTCTCGTGCTCTCTCTCTCTCTCATTCTCTCTCTCTCAAATAAATAAATAAAATCTTTAAAAAATAATAATAATTATTATTTCTTTTAATACTTTTTTAACACCACTCTCTCCTCTACTTCTGGGTAGTTCAATGGTATGAATCTTAGATCTTTGTTATTGTTCTACATGTCCCTGAGACTCTTTATCTTTTTTTTTTCAGTGTATTTTATCTCTGTTATTCAGAATGAGCAAGTTCTAATGTTCTACCTCTAAGAGCACTTCTTCTCTGTCAAATTTATTCTGCCATTGATCCTTTTGCATAAGTTTTAGATTTCACTTATATTTTTCAATTACATCATTTCCATTTATTTCTTTTTAATATCTTACTCAGTGAGAATTTCTATTTGTTTCAAGTTTATTTGTAATTCCTTGTTGAATCATTTTTATAATTACCTTAAAATCCTTGTCAGATAATTCCAACATCCAATTAATCTTGGTATTGGCTTTTTTGATATCTTTTCACTCATATTGTGGTTTTTTTGTTTTTTGTTATGAGATCTGATTTTTATTGTATCTCAGACATTCTGTCTATTATGTTATGATACTCTGAATCCTATTTAAATCTTCTGTTTTAGCAATCAATTATCCTGTTTAGGTTTAGCATGCAAGTCTTGACTATTTGGGGGCTGTGGTTCCAATGACAATTTAGTTTTCAGAGTCCTTGGAATGTTATTCTAGTCTGCTTCATTTACCTGGTGCCACAGGAGCACCATCTCAGTCTTTGTGTGTGCCAAGGATGGATGTTGCTTTCCTGGCCCATGGGTGTGGGATGGAAGATGTGGGATTGGGAAGTGGGAACACTCTTTTCAGTTTTTCAGTGCCTCCTGTTCTATCTGTGCTGGTGTTGCCTCAGGAGTACAACCCCTTCCTGGGTCTGCATGCTCCATGCAAAGCTTTAAATAGTTTCGTTTTGTTTTTTGGTGGTTGCACTGCTGCAAGTGGCCCAGAGTGCCTCATCAGACTTTAACTTCATTGATCCATCTGTGAATCAGGTCCAGTTATCCTCAGGAATCTTGACGTACGAAAGCAAATGCCATGGGGCACCTGGGTGGGTCCGTCGGTTAAGCGTCTGCCTTCGGCTCGGGTCATGATCCCAGAGTCCTGGGATCGAGCCCCAAGTCAGGCTCCATGCTCGGTGGGAGCCTGCTTCTTCCTCTCCCTCTGCCTCTCCTCCCCACTTGTGCTCCTTCTGTCTTACTCAAATAAATAAAATCTTAAAAAAAAAAAAAAAAGCAAATGCCATGTGCAAAACCATAGCAGAGATTATGGCCTTAGAGGTAACATATATATTTTAAAAGATTTTATTTATTTATTTGACAGAGAGATATAGTGAGAGAGGGAACACAAGCAGGGGGAGTGGGAGAGGACGAAGCAGGCTTCCTACGGAGCAGGGACCCCAATGTGGGGCTTGATCCTAGGACTCTGGGATCATGACCTGAGCCGAAGGCAGACACTTAAGGACTGAGCCACCCAGGCACCCCATTGGCAACGTATTTTTGCAACAGGTTCCAGTCTGCCTAATTATCAGTCACTGACACTTGTAGTTCAAAAAGCTCATTAGGCCTGGGCGCCTGGATGGCTCAGTTGGTTAAGCGACTGCCTTTGGCTCAGGTCATGATCCTGGAGTCCTGGGATCGAGTCCCGCATCGGGCTCCCTGCTCAGCAGGGAGTCTGCTTCTCCCTCTGACCCTCCCCCCTCTCATGTGCGCGCTCTCGCTCTCTCTCTCTCTCTCTCTCTCTCTTTCAAGTAAATAAATAAATAAATCTTTAAAAAAAAAAAAAGCTCATTAGGCCTGACTGACCTAAGCAGGGTAGCAATCTGTTGGATATTTTTTATTATTTTATTTTACTTTATTTTTATTATTTTTAAAGAAAAGCAAACTGTCACATGCAGCAATTCATTTGGATGTGTCTGGAGTCTTGGAAGTTTGACTGCCCTACATTCTCCTACAAATGGACCTTGAGAGCTTGTTTGGAGGTTCTAGCAGGGGAGTGCAGCTACTCATTTATCCTTGACCTTCTGTATCAAGGTTGTCCTCTATGAACAAGCACACAGCTTCAGGAGGGACGCACATGGAGCAGTGAGGGAGGAAGGGGACACCCACCTAGCCAGCCAGATCAGCCAAATCAACCCTGGCAATCAATGGGGTGACAGATGTCATAGCCAGATCACCCTCTCATCCTGGATATTTTTAAAAGCACTTCCATCTCTATTAGGTTTTTGTTTAATAAAAAGATCAGCACCCTCTCTCCCATCTTGTGTTATTTTAGTGACACCATATGGCTGGGCTGGGGAAGACAGATGCAGTCCTGGCTGTATCTTATCCTACCACACTACTGTTTGAATTGTGGCATTTCTCCACTGAAAACATCCTACACAATCAGAAGAAGTATTACTCCTACTTAAAATGTTTGTTACTCCAGTACTTTCAGCAGCATCTGTTACCACCATTTGAGTGTGTGTTCGTCAAGTAAAACATGGCACACTTTGAACAAATATCAACTGGGATGAGGTCCCACTGATAACCTGCAAGGGTGTCACAGAGCTGATGTTGATCTATTAGGAGTGGGTGGGGCCAATGCCCAGTGTAATGGGAACTTTTTGGTAACAAGACTTTGCCAGAAATTGTAAGTCTGGCATGCACTAGTGGTTTCTTATCAGAAACATAAAGTCCTCTGCTTTGTAAGAGATAGTAAGCTGTGTTCTTTGGCTTCCAGAAGGATGGAGTGTTATAAATTCACCCATGTGGATCCAAAAAACTTTAGTTGGCAAGCAGGACTCTGGATTTTGTTGGGGTTGATCAGCTACCCCTACTGGTGAAGGTGAAATGACACCATAGACAAGGCTGCTAAGATTAAGGCTTCTGACTTGCCAAGCAACAGAATATCATCTGTGTAGTGAAAGCTTTGGACATCAGAGGGTAGAGGTACTTGCATTAAATCCCGACTCACACATTGGTGACAAATTGTGGAGGGAGGTTTCCTCACGAGTGCTTTTTACACATGGCAGTGCCCTGAAAAGAGAAAGAGCATGTACTCCCAGATCCCAAGGGTTCTCCTAACTTGGCCTGCATGGCTCCTGTCTTTTCTCCAAAAAGGCATTGTGACTTTACTGGCCCCACCTTGGGTGCCAATTTGTCAAGTGGTCAAGCAGTCCCTAAGCAGCAGCACAGTTAAGTTGGCTTGTCTTATTTCCATAGATTCAGCTGGTAAGAAGACAGTGAACCATACCATAAGGATTTATTATTTACACAAACAATAAAAGCAAGGTCAGTATTGTGTTGCTCCCCATATGCCCAGTCTTACAGGACGACACTGATCCAGAGAGGCCAGATGACAGAAAGCACGCGTGGTGGGTCACTCTGTCAATGAGAACTCTCCTATAAACTATAACCAAACAGTTTTACAGGCTTACACAGAGGTTTGCAGCTTACCCTAAGGGGGGCATCAAAGCAGAAAGTTCCATGCCTCACCTGAAGCAGAGAGGCAGATGAGAAAATGCTTTGTGGGAGCCTCTGGCAAGATAGCAAGGTTTCTGGGACATAGGGAGGCAGATGAGAAATGGCCATGTGACAACTCCTCACAAGACCATGGTGTTCCAGGGGAGGATCACAGGGCGTTCTGCCAGGACTTGGGTGACTGCCGTCAAAACTTGACAAAGTGACCTATGTGGAGAGAAGCAAGATGGCCACCATGCCATTTTGGATCTGTTCACTTACAATTTATAAATGAACATGGAGACCTAGTAGCTTAGAATCTTATTAGCATTTCTTAGGAAATGACAGTCTAGGTGTGAATAATTAGTGACTAGAGAATTTTAAGCGGTAACATTAGCTGGAAGTTTGTCCTATTAAATATTGGTCAATATAGTTCAAATAGAAATTACTTTGTTAAAAATATTAGAACACAAAAATAAATATTTTCTTATTATTCATGTGCCATTTTTACAACTTCGTAATTCACCTAATAAAAATGTAGAAGCAAATACATAAAATCAGAACTAGAAGCCAAATAAGGGTTCCACAATCAGCTCCAGTTTTATTATAAGAGGATAAGTCTAAGACAAAATCTTTATGCTTTTGGGCAGAATAATCTTATACATTTAAATTTAAAGGTTCTGACATTTATTCTTTGTACAATTGCTTTATATTCACAGTCACTTTTTCTAAACCCTGAAATAGTGTAAGTAAAACAGCTTTCTGTTGCCACAGGGTTATATTTAAATCAACATTACTGACCAAACATTTGGATTTCTTTTAACACATGGTTACTTGTTTATTTCTTCTATATTCTTCCAGGCAGGGTAAATTGAGACTCGTCTCAGGTTTTAAACTAGATTAAAAAATACTTTGTATTGCTGGAAATATTTTCATGAAGGGAAATTTCTTATAAGGATACATCAGAAAGCAGAGGGAAGGTAAAGTTATAGGAGTAAACGGGAAGAATGAGAGAAGAAAATGAAGGTAAAAGGAAAAAAGGAAGAAGAAAGGTGTTTCACTTCTTTATATTTTGGGGAGGAATGTGCCAAAATTTTAGACTTCACTATTTCTTTTTTTAAAGATTTTATTTCTAAGTAATCTCTACACTCAACATGGGGCTCAAAGTTACAATCCCAAGATCAACAGTTGCATGCTCTGGGGGCGCCTGGGTGACTCAATCGGTTGAGCATCTGCCTTTGGCTCGGGTCATGATCCTGGGATCCTGGGATGGAGTCCCATGTTGGGCTCCCTGCTCGGCCGGGAGCCTGCTTCTCCTTCTGCCTGCTACTCTCCCTGCTTGTGTTCTCTCTCTCTCTCTCTCTTTCTCTCTCACTCTCTCTCGTTCTGTCAAATACATAAAAATCTTAAAAAAAAAAAAAAGTTGCATGCTCTGCTGACTGAGCCAGCCAGGTGCCCCTAGACTTTTCTATTTCTGAAAAATGTTAGGACAGTTAATCTCTAAGAATCTTAAACTTTGTAATTTCCAATAATGAAAATCACCACTGGAAAAATTACAAGATTCAGGAATGGAAAATCATATTTTAACTGAGATTTTTATTCCTAGCTAATAGTTTCCTGTAAAAATTCTTGTCAAATGCTGGAGACCTTTCTCGAGATAATATCATGCTTGGTGTGCATTCATTATAAACATTTTTCTTTTGGCTATGAGAGGCTATTAATCCTTCTAAACCTCTTTTTAAAAGAGGTTTGTACATGCAATGCAGTTATGAGAATTACATAAAGAAGCAGTAAAAATACTTTGTTCAACTTAAGCTTAAACTTGTATAAAACTATCGGGGACATAAAATGCTATATGTCAAATATATTTCTACTTAAAGATTGAAAAATGTTTCAAAACTTCCCCTACTATAGGGGAAATAGTGAGAAGTGAATGGGAGTGGGCACTTGTTTGGGGTCTGGCCCAACTTGGAAACAACAGAAGGTGCATTGCACTTCACCAGCCTCAGCTCTCACTGAGGCTTCTGGAGAAACTGTAATCCTCTCAGCATTGAGCCCTTGAACTCTTCCTCCTACTGCCCTAGGAAGATGGTTGTTTAAAGCTCTTCCTATTGGTATCAGTCAGGATACTGTGTTCAAAGGATCATCAGATATGCAGACTATGATGTTTGGGATCAAAGTGGAAATCTGTTAAAAAACAAAATTCAGGGGGCGCCTGGGTGGCTCAGTTGGTTGGGCGTCTGCCTTCGGCTTGGGTCATGATCCCGGGGTCCTGGGATTGAGTTCTGCATTGGGCTCCCTGCTTGGTGGGGAGCCTGCTTCTCCCTCTCCCTCAGTCTCTCCCCCTGCTTGTGCTCGAGCTCTCTCTCTCTCTGTCAAATAAATAAATAAAATCTTTAAAAAAAAAAAACAAAATTCAACTAAGTAAACCTGAAAGATTTTATTGGCTTTATTTGGCAATTCATGAATCAGACAGCATCCCATCTAGAAGATAGAAAGGAGCCCTGAAGAGCTGAACAAAATGGGAGACTTTTCTAGGTAGAAAGAGGCAGGGACAAGAGTCCATTAACCTCATCTTTCTTTGGTGGACAAGGGGAGTCAATCAGGCAGATTACCTCACTAATGCTGACCAGGAAATTCCAGATTTATTGGTTGAAACTGCAATTAGGTTACATATTAAGTCTTGATTTGGTGACATGGGGTTAGCATAAGTGATTCCAAATTGGGCCTGTTGTATCTTCTTTAACAGTAGTCAAATATTTAAGAGTAAGATATGATTTCAGCCAAATAGTGTTTTGGAAAACCATGTATACAAAAGTTTCAATTAATGGGGGTAGGTGGGTAGATGGGGATCATACCCTTTATATCCAGGTTAATGCATGTGAATCTCCCATACTGTGGCCCAAAATAGAAGCAGCGTCCTTATTCCTGAGACCTGCCTTAGGTATAGGAGTTTATGATAGTTATAAAGATAATGAACACTAATACTAAGGAAAGCCAGTAATGAAAAACTCAGCCCATATAAACCTGCAGAATGAAAGTGATTTGGGGGGCGCCTGGGTGGCTCAGTTGGTTAAGCGACTGCCTTCGGCTCAGGTCATGACCCTGGAGTCCCGGGATCGAGTCCCACATCGGGCTCCCTGCTCGGCGGGGAGTCTGCTTCTCCCTCTGACCCTCTTCCCTCTTGTGCTCTCTATCTCTCATTCTCTCTCTCTCAAATAAATAAATAAAATCTTTAAAAAAAAAAAAGAAAGTGATTTGGGTAGGGGTCACCTCCTTACCTCCAGCTTTTACAGAAACACAATGTTATTCAAGTGTCATCTCTAGCCATGACCTCCCCTGACATTTCAGAAAGGGTTGCTTGTTGCCAATACTTAGAGAAATGTAAAAAAAAAAAAAAAAAATGCCTTTACAAATAAATTTACAAAAATACTTGACAATGCCAAGTGTTGATAAGACTATGGAGCAATGGGAACTCTCATACACTGCTGGTGACAGTGACTCTAGAAAACTGTTTGGCATGATCTACTAAATTTTAACATACACATGCACTATGATCCAGCTATTGCACTCCTGGGCATACACCCAGCAGAAACACATTTGTATGCACACCAAAAGTCCTGTAGATTAATGTTTATATCACTGTTCTTTATTAAAATAAGAACTTGGAAACAACACAAGTGGTTATCAATAATAGAGTGGATAGGGGCGCCAGGGTGGCTCAGTTGGTTAAGCAGCTGCCTTCGGCTCAGGTCATGATCCTGGAGTCCAGGGATCAAGCTCCGCATTGGTCTCCCTGCTCAGTGGAGAGCCTGCTTCTCCCTCTGATCCTCCCCTCTCTCATACTCTCTCTCAAATAAATAAATAAAATCTTTAGAAAAACAATAGAATGGATAAATGGTGGTATATTCCACACTATGTTGCAGAAATACTATGCTGCAACTAAAAAAAGAAAGTGCAGCGTGCCTGGCTGACTCAGTTGGTAGAGCATGTGACTCTTAAATATGTTTATCTTATGTTATTTTTAAGTAGGCTCCACACCCAATGTGGAGCTCGAACTCATGACCTCAAGATCAAGAGTCACATGCATTACCGACTGAGCCAGCCAGGCGCCCCTAAAGCATATGACTCTTGATCTCGGGGTCATGAGTTTGAGCCCCATGCCAGGAATAGCAATTACTTAAAAAAAATAAAAATAAAAGAACAAATTGCAAGTATATGCAATAACATGGATGAATCCCATAACGTGATGTTGAGTGAATGAAACCAGACACCAAATAGTGTGATTCTACTTTTGAAGAAAGTTCAAACCCAGACGAAACCAATGTATGGTGTAACAAGTCAGCATAGCGGTTACTTATTTTGAGGAGGTGGGAGGAGATACTTGAGAGGGGCCCAAAGGGAGTTTCTGGGGTTCTTGACCTGGACATCATTCCCTGGGTGTGTGGTTCACTTTAGAATAATCCAGTCAGCTGTATACTTAGGATTTGTGCATTTTTCTAATAAAAGCATCAATGAAAGGTTTAAAAAACCAACTGAAAGAATAAAATATTAAGAGGAAAATGTCATGGAAAACTATGCTTTATTATAGATAAACCTAACCTGACACAAGCTATGACTAGTTCTAGGTGTCCTTTCGAAAGCTCTTTCTTTTGCCTTCAAACTCTGTCCTCAGTCATCATTTCTTCTCACTCCATATGCTTTGTAGTGATCTTATCATTTCCATGCCCTCTGTTGCCATGTTCACAGAAAGCTCCTATGTTGCTATTCCATACTGTTCTCCCTTGAGCTCAAAACAAGCGTTTTTGGAAGCGTTCTTTGGAACAAGTCCCCCAAGATACTCTATGGAAAGAAAAACAGGTCTATGGTCAAATAATTTGGGGAAATGCCTTTACTCTTGGAAATTCACAATGTACATTAACATACTGAAGGCTCCACTCCTGTTTAACTTCATGTAACCAAACTTTTCCCCTAACTTCTTGTACATGAAGCTTTCTTCCTTCATTTATCCTTTTAAATTTGCTAATGCCTTAGAGAACAAGCATTTTTTTGGCAACTGCTTTGGGATAAAGCCGCCTGCCCTTAACCCTTTATCCAACTATCTGATGGATGTCTCTATCTGGATGTCATGTAGATACATCAAATACATTTTGCTTGAAACAGATCTCATGCTATGACTATAACCTTCAATTCCTGTGTGTAATCAGTCATCAAATCCCAGAGCATATTCTTCAAATCTCCCTCAACCCACAGTCTTCACTATTTTTACTTTAGACCATGATGACATTTCTCACCTGGACTATTGCTGGACTATTTCAGCAGTATCCTAAATATCTCTCTTATCCCATTCTACCCTCTTCCCTTAAAGCCACACCCACACTGCCGCCAGATGGATTGTCTAAAAATATAGAGTGATTGCTATTGCCACCAGTTAAAACTAAGGATTATTTCTCCATTTGCTTCAACAAAAAGCCTGAATTCCTTAACTGGGTCTACAGGGTGCCTTGTGACCAGTTCTTGCTCAGCTGTAAGACTCTCATATCTACCTATCTTCTTTTCTGCTGCCCCATATACATATTGCAGAAAACAGCAAACCACTTCCTACCCTCCACTCCTTCTGCCTAGAATTTATCATGCTTGTTGATTCAGAACTGAGTTCAAATTCCAGCTTTACACCTTACTAGCCATGTCACCTTACGCAAGGTACTTTAGCACTACAAGTTTGATTTTTCTCATCTGTAAGTTGGGGGTCATCATAGTCTCAGTGATTAGAAGGAAAAAATCTATACGTCACACATTTTTAAAAAATAAAGCAGTGACAACTTTATATTTTAAGACCCAAATTTTAGCAGTAATCTTGAAGAATCTCTATTCAAGTTTACATAGGAAACCAGTATCATTTTACTTTTCCTAACTGCTCTTTTGTCCCCCAGCTATATTGAGATATAATTGACATATAACACCATGTAAGTTTAAGGTGTACAATGTGCTGATTTGATACATTTATTTATTGCAGTATGATTACCACCATAGCATTAGCTAACACCTCCATCTTGTCACATAGCTACCTTTCCTTTTTTGTGGTGAGAATATTTAAGATCTATTCTCTTAGCAACTTTCCAGTGTATGATACGGTATCATTAGTTAGAATCACCATGTTGTACCTTAGATCCCCAGAACTTACTCATCTTCTAACTGGGAGTTTGTACACTTTGACCAACATCTCCCCAGTTCCCTCACCCCCCACAGCCTCTGGTAACCACCATTCTACTCGCTGCTTCTCTGAGTGCAACTGTTTAAAAATTCCACATAAGTGAGATCATACAGTATGTATCTTTCTCTGCAAGACTCAAAGTTTTATGCACAGCCATTATTCTAACTTTGAATCTAACATTCAACCAGAAGTTACACATCTCAGGCCAGGCTCACCCATAACACTGCTGGAGAGTGTCAGCACCCTTGACCCTGCCTCTGAGTGTGATGAAGCCTACAGAGAAGGTGTGCTGTGTGTGTGTCCCTGCCCCATGAGGTCTGATTCCCTTGTCACCTTATTGACAACCTCCTCTTCCAATCCACCCTCCCCCCACTCACTTTCCTTAAGCCATACTGGCCTTTCTGCCATGGGCTCCTAATATCCAGTAATTTCCCACTTCAAGCCTGCATGTTTGCTTTTCCTTCTTCTTGATACACTCTTCCCCCAGGTGCCCATGTGGTTTGCTGCTTCCCCCTGCTCTGCTCAAAGGTCACCTTTGCAGAGAGGCCTTCCTTGACCTCCTTTCCCCAAGTCAGAAAACCACCATGCTGAATTTAAAAAAAGAAAAAAAAATATATATATATATAAAATCCTTCAATTACTTCCTGTCCACTAATTTGTTTATCTGATTGCTTGTGTTCCCCACTAGAATATAATGTTTATGTGGGCAAGGATTTTTGTGTCTTTTCCACACACAACTGACACCAAATATTATATATTATTTTCTTTATCTAGCAAATGAAAACAAATATTACAAATACTATAAGTTTTGGGGAGGGCATGGAGTTTGTCTTCTTTGAGCTTTAGTAGAATTCCTGGGGTTCAAGATGGGCCACTAGCCCAGAATTAACTTCTTGCTGCTGAAGACAAACTCAAGTCTTCCCCCACTGTGCCCAAAGTGGGTGTCCACAGTCTCATGGATGACAAATATCAATGGGCTGGTGTCAAGGACTCCAAGGTCATGACCCTCACTTCCTGAGACTCTGGTTCCTGCCTCAAGTTGTTTGTGAAGGTCCTGGGTGATGGTGGTGAATGCTGGCCATTCACGCAGAGGCCTGCTCCTTCTCTCTTGGACCAGCCATGAGAGGTGTGTGTTCATGTCTAAGAGCTAAAATTCACAACCCCCATTGCCCAGCATGTGAACCACAGCCAGAACAGGTTGGTTAGGTCATGGCCTGCTGATCCTGCAGAAGCAAGGAGGGATGCCTGGGAGGCTGTGGAGGAGGGAGGAGAAGGGAAGGATAGTGTCTAAAGATGAAGGGGACAGCCTGAGGGAAAGGGCCTCATGGTATTTCTGTCCTGACCCCCAGGTCTCTCATACTGTTCTCTCCTCCCCCTTAGCTGGCTCCTAGCTACCTTCCCCACAACGAACTCTCTGTCCCCAGGGTACTATATCTCTTCCCTCAGCGTGCACTATCTGGGCAGGCTGGAGAGGGAGACGACTACCTACCTCTCCTACACCAACACTGCCCACCACAGGGTCTTCCAGAACCTGACATGCAGAAATGGGGACAAGGGACATAGCTTGGGGTCCTGGGAAGCCACAAGACAAAGCTACTGAGCAGTGGGCAAAGGGCTAGAATAAACTCTTCTGTGTCATGTCGCCCTGCTATTCACTTCAGAATGGGGCCACATGGCCAACGGAGAGTCGGACATGGTCCAGAGTACCACACTGAGACTAACTTTTACCATTCAAGTCAAGGGTGGGTCTGAGAGTGGAGGCAGGTGGGAGATTCAGATTGGTGTGTGTACTCCTTCTTGGCTGAGGTGCACAAATTTGGCCTTGGTGATCAGTTTGGGGATTGACATTGCATCTAGGTCTGGTATTTATGGTCTTGTTGGGCATAAAGTCCCCAGGCTGGAATCTAGCTGTAGCGAAACTCCTAGCAAGAAGCCAGCTCCTTAGCTACAAGGAGGGCACTAGGAATTCAGGCCTGGAACTTCCCCTTGGAATGTTTGGCAAGTCGCACTGAGGCCTGGACATCACGCTTAGAGACTGGAATGCTTGGCAGAGAATGGGTGTTATGGAGACTAAGCCTGGCACCAAGGCCTGGCAGGGTGGAGTGAGGAAGACTGGATTTAGACACAGAGGGGGAAGAGGAGTTAGCTCAAGTTGAGGTGGACATAGCTGACACATAATCCAAGATGGCTGCACCCAAGGAGAGGCTGCTGTGTGGGTGCTGCCTGCTTCCTTAAAGTTTAGGGATGAAGGATGCTCAAGGGTGCACATCAGAGCTATGGGGACTGCTATGTTGGTTTAAAGCACTCATCTACAACCTTAAATCCTCAGTGAGCACTGTAGAAGACTGTCAGCTTCCCAGATGGAGCCTAAAGAGATTAAGATTGTTGTGTTAGGTTTAAAAACGTGCTTAACTTAATAAAATCTTAATGTCAGACCATACTTTTATTTTATTTGTTTAAATTTTTTTTAAAACTGTACATTTATTTATTTATTTTTACATAAACTCAACACCCAGTGTGGGGCTCGAACTCACAACTCCAAGATCAAGGGTCCAACCCTCTGTAGACTGAACCCACCAGGTGCTCCAAGACCATAATTTTAGAGGGAAGAACTTCTATACCAATAAGGGAAACCAAGAAGCTATAAATTTAGAAATGTGCATGTTTTACTATATAACAATATTTGGTAAGGCAAAAAGATATAATGAATAAAGTCACCAAGGAAAACTTAGACTAAAAATAGAGTCGGGGCGCCTGGGTGGCTCAGTCATTAAGGGTCTGCCTTTGCCCGGGTCATGATCCCAGGGTCTTGGGATCGAGCCCCACATCGGGCTCCCTGCTCGACGGGGAGCCTGCTTCTCCCTCTCCCACTCCCCCTGCTTGTGTTCCCTCTCTAGCTGTCTCTCTCTCTGTGTGTCAAATAAATATATAAAATCTTAAAAAAAAAAATAGTGTCTTTTGGGGCACCTAGGTGGCTCAATCAGTTAAGCATCTGCCTTCGGCTCAGGTCATGCTCCCAGAGTCCTGGGATCAAGCCCCGCGTCGGGCTCCCTGCTCTGCGGGAAGCCTGCTTCTTCCCTTTCCACCACTTGTGCTCTCTTACATGCTCTCTCGCTCTCTCAAACAAATAAATAAAATCTTTCCAAAAAAAATATAAAGATGACGTGTATTTATTTTAGTGTTTAAGATAGGGTGCCTGGGTGGCTCAGTCGGTTAAGCGACTGCCCTTCGGCTCAGGTCATGATCCTGGAGTCCCGGGATCGAGTCCCGCATCGGGCTCCCAGCTCAGCAGGGAGTCTGCTTCTCCCTCCGACCCTCCCCCCTCTCATGTGCTCTCTCTCTCTCTCAAGTAAATAAATAAATAAAAATCTTTAAAAAAAATAAGATATGAACAAGGTTAAAAATTAAATGTTGCCCACTTTTAAAACAAACTCCATTGGTAACTCCTCTATATTACTGATCAATGTTTACATTGCTATTTCTCCTTATTCTTCTTTTACTTTTTTAAAAAAGATTTTATTTTTAAGTAATCTCCACACCCAACGTGGGTTCGAATTCACAACTTCAAGATCAAGAGTCGCATGCTGTACTGATTGAGCCAGCCAAGCGCCCCCTCCTTTTACTTTTTAATTGAAGTGTAACATATAATAGAGTTCACAAATCTTAAGTATACACCTCAATCATATTTTGTACACTACACCTGTGTAGCTACCACCAAGATCAAGATATAAAACATTGCCAGAACCTCAAAAGCCTCCCTCATGCCTTCTCCAGTCAATATTCATCCCCCAATCATAACCACTGTTGTGACCTCTACTATCACAGATTAGTTTTGCCTGTCCTGGCATTTCGTATCTATTGAATCATACAGTGTGCAGTCTTTTGTGTCTGGCTCAACAAAATGTTTGTGAGATTCACCCATGTTGTGTGTAGTGGTAGTTCATCCTTTTTATCACTGCATATTATTCCTTTGGGCTAAAACACTGTGATTTATTTATCCCCTCTCTTGTGGATGAGCAATTTGGGTTGGTTCCAGTTTTGGGCTATTACAAATAGTCTTTCTACTAACAATCTTTCTTTTGGTAAGCATATGTACCCACTTCTGCAATGTACATAACCATTAGTGCCATTTCTGGGTAGGCATATATTCAGCTTTCCAAACCAGTTGTACTAATTTAAAATCTCATAGGCAATGTATGAAGGTCCCCGTTGTTCCACATTCTTGCCAATACTTGGTACTGTCAGTCCTTTTATTTTTAAACATTCTGGTGAGTGGGCATCTTGACTTATCATTTTTATATGTCATCTATGTAATATTTATAACTATTATCTATTAACATCCTGCCATGATATAATTATGCCTACATGATACCATATATTACTCTGCATATTTGAACTTATTTAGTTTTACATAGAAAAGCCCTGAAAGGACAAGGGAAAACTAACAAAGATGTTTATTTAGGGCGCCTGGGTGGCTCAGTTGGTAAAGCGACTGCCTTCAGCTCAGGACATGATCCTGGAGTCCCCGGATCGAGTGCCACATCGGGCTCCCTGCTCGACGGGGAGTCTGCTTCTCCCTCTGACCCTCTTCCCTCTAGTGCTCTCTATCTCTCATTCTCTCTCTCTCAAATAAATAAATAAAATCTTAAAAAAAAAAGATGATTATTTAAAGGTGCCTGGAGTGGATCAGTTGGATGAGACAGGAGAAGGAAGAAGATTTGCCAATGTTTACTTCTCTTAATGTTTTGGTTTTTGAACCATGTGCATGTGTTATCTATTCCAGATTTAAAAAAGGAAAAAAATGAAAAAAAATATTGCAGATCCAAGTCCTACATACGAGTTATATGTGAGGACATCTGGGTGGCTCAGTCAATTAAGCATCTGACTCCTGATTTTGGGCCAGGTCGTGATCTCAGGGTCGTGAAATCAAGCCCTGCATTGGGTTCCATGCTGGGCATGGATCCTGCTTAAGATTCTCTCTCTCTCTCGGGCGCCTGGGTGGCTCAGATGGTTGAGCGTCTGCCTTCGGCTCAGGTCATGATCCCAGGGTCCTGGGATCGAGTCCCGCATTGGGCTCCCTGCTCCTTGGGAGCCTGCTTCTCCCTCTGCCTCTCTCTCTCTCTCTCTCTCTGTCTATCATGAACAAATAAATAAAATCTTTAAAAAAAAAAGATTCTCTCTCTCTCTCTCCCTCTAAAAAAACAAAAAGTTATATGTAGTAAAAATCCATAACTGTCTAAACCAGCTGTTTCAGTAAGTATAAAATTAAAAATCCATGTGCTAAGAAAGCATTATGTCATTGTTCGATTGACAGCATTTTTTTCTTTCTTGATGATACATAAAATAATGGTACGTCTTACAACTGTTTTAGATTTTCAGAAATACAGGACATATAGCTTCTATTATATTTTATATTCCATAACATTAATAATTATAGTCCATGCATGAGCTTCATTACTTTGCTAATCTGGCCAATCAACTTTCTGACGTTAAAAAAAAAAAATCCTAGTACCCAGAATGAACAATATGATTATTAATGAGTGTTTTTTTGCATAATATTTTACATTAAAAGTTAAATATGGGGGCGCCTGGGTGACTCAGTCATTAAGCGTCTGCTTTCGGCTCAGGTCATGATCCCAGGGTCCTGGGATCGAGCCCCGCATCGGGGTCCCTGCTCGTCAGGAAGCCTGCTTCTCCCTCTCCCACTCCCCCTGCTTGTGTTCCTTCTCTTGCTGTCTCTCTCTGTCAAATAAATAAATAAAATCTTAAAAAAAAACTTAAATATGAAATAGTATTTGGCAATGATTTTATAGATAAATATATGTAGATATACACAGATAGTTAAAACAAGTAAGTAATTATGTCAATGTTGTTAGGAACCAAGATTTTCAGACGAAGAAAAGACCCATAAATACAAAATCAAAGAAGTTAAGTAAAAACCCTGTAGTCTTATGTTTGAATGGAAAACAATGGTATGAATTTATGATGCATTTTTTTTCCATCTCAAATACATACCTTTCCTTGCCTTGTCTACTGAAAAATCCTGGAAACAATGACCTACCTGGTAGCAATAAGTAGTTCTAGCACCCAGGTTATGGTCCTTAAATATCATTTCCCACTAAAAGGAGCTAAATCTCTTTGGAGAAAAAGGCACATTCTAAACCTGTGACAAGGAAAAATGTAAATGAGCCTGGAATATCCTATCATCCCAGATAGCTGTCAAAGATTACTGGACACATGTCATAGGACACCAGAGCCAAAGTGAAGGCTTCCCACTGGCTAAAGGTAGGGCAATTTTAGCATCAGTAAGGATACTAATGATAATGACCTGAAACACTGCAAAATACTAAAACCCATGAGTTAATAATAATCTTAGCCATTCCCCCCCAAAAAAACCCAAAATAAAAAACAAACTTCATTTGTTACATTTGGACCAATAAAAAGAAAGAATGATATTTATAGCCTACCTTTCCTGTTTGAAACGTACTTTAGGATGAACAAACAGTTGATTACGGGAGATTCTTCTTTGAAGAAAAATGAAATTAATAAATTCAGGAAGAGGGGGCCTGGGTGGCTCAGTCAGTTGAGTATCTGCCTTCAGCTTAGGTCCTGATTCCGGAGTCCTGGGATGGACCTCCGCATCCGGCTCCCCGCTCAGTAGGCAGTCTGCTTCCCCCTCTCCCTCTGCCGCTCCCCCTGCTCACTCTCTTTCTCTCCCTCTCAAATAAATAAATAAAAATCTTTAAAAATGTTTAAAAAATAAATGCAGGAAGAAGACAAAAATTAGAATATCACTCTCTTGCAATAAAAATCTAGGCAGTGATCAGCAACAGTGTGAAAAGCAACCATGGTGAAAAGCTGATGGGCAGTTTTAATGGATGGTTCAGGCTCCACCACCTAAACTCACCCATCAATGTTAACATAATCAAAAGTGAGACAATCATATTATATGCCTCCCAGTGTGATGTAGTAAGAAGTACATGGCACCACGTATTAAGTTCTCTTCTCAAAAAAAATCAAAGCTGAATCTTATCAAACCTTTAGATCTAACTACTAGTTTAAAGGAGATATAATTCTAAGAGAAATGTTAAATAACATCATGGTGATGTAATCAGAAAGCCCAGAACATGAGACATTCTAAGGTGAACAGTCTGGATTCTTCAGCAAATAAATTTCAAGGGGAAAAAAAAGAGGCAAGAGAAGGTAGGGATTAAGAGTCATAAGAGACATAATTAAGCAAATGCAATCTGTGGATCTTGTTTGGAACTCAATTTGTAAACTCAAATGTAAAAATAAAACTGCAAGACATTGGAAGAAACCTAAACCTGAACAGATGTTTGATGATATTAAGTAATTTTTGCTAATTTTTCAAGTGTGCTATGGTATTTGGTTTTTATTTAAGTCCTTATTTTTAAACATTTAAAAATTTTGACATCAAATCTGAAACATAACTTTCCTTACATAAATTTTTGAAAGATTTTATTAAGTAATCTCTACACACAACGTGGTGCTCGAACTCACAACTCCCAGATCAAGAATCACACTGACTCACACTGAGTAACTGACTGAGCCAGCCAGGTGTCCCCTTATATTATTATATTTTAAAAATACAAATGCTTTCTAAATTCCTTAAATTGATGATTTCTCCTAAGAGGGAATTCTCTGATGCTTAATAAGTCTGGAGCCAGGACTGAGGTCATTCCCACATTCGGAACATATACAGGGCTTTTCCCCAGTATAAGATCTATGATGTATGGTGAGAAATGATTTTGTGCTAAAAACTTCCCCACATTCAGTACTATAAGGTTTCTTCCCTGTGTGAGTTCTGGAGTGTGTAATTAGTTCTGACTTTCAGAAGAAGGCTTTACCACATTCAGTACATTCACAGTGTTTCTGCCCAGCATGAATTCTTTGATGGTTAGTAAAGGCTGTGTTATAGGAGAAGCCTTCCTTGCATTCATTACATTCATAGAGCTTCTCGGAAGTATGAATCCTATGATGAATGGTGAGTTCGGATTTCCTGCTGAAGGAAATTTCTTGCATTCGGAGAAGGATGAAGGCGCTTTCTGGGGTGGCTAAAAGTGTGCTATATCTTGTTGGTGCTGGTTACACAAGTGAACACATTTGTCAAATCTCATAGGGATTAGGATTTGTGCACTTTACTGTATGTTTTCTTAATATAAAGTTTACTTTGCAAACGTCACTTAAATATGTCCTGCAGTTTGCTATGCATCTTTCTTCATCCTTTAAAAAAATGAAACCTGGGGGGACCTCTTTTAGGGCCCCCGCCCCACCTGATCAGAGCTAGTTGATGGTGGACGGGGGTAATAAGATAACTCCCTTGTCCTAGGCAGTTTGAGGACTTAGAGAAATAAGCCCCTAAATTAAGAATTAGCCTGGGGGGGCACCTGGGTGGCTCAGTCAGTTAAGCTTCTGCCTTCGGCTCAGGTCATGATCCCAGGGTCCTGGGATCGAGCCCCGCATCGGGCTCCCTGCTCAGCGGGGAGTCTGCTTCTCCCTCTGCCTCTACCTGCCACTCCCCCCGCCCGTGCTCTCTCTCTCTCTCTGACAAAAAAATAAATACAATCTTTTTTAAAAAAGATTTATTTACTTATTTTTAGAGAGAGCATGAGCACGATTGGGGGGAGGGGCAGAGGGAGAGAACCTTAAGCAGACTCCCCTCTGAGTGTGGAGTCCAATGTGGGACTCTATCTCACGACCCTGAGATCACTAACTGAGCCAATATCAAGAAGAGGACGCTTAATCAACTGAGCCACCCAGGCACCCCAATATACAATACTCTTTATTGTAAATATTGTATAGCCAATTCATTATCACAGAATTCTTTCATTGTGTTTTGCCAAATTCTTGTATCTGTTGCCTACCCGTTTCAATTGCATCCCAATCTGATAACTCATTTCCAAATAAATTTATTGTCATTAAATCTGATATGTGATCTATTAAACTATTTCTCATGGTGATACACATTATTTTTGTTACACAAAAATTGCTTTTTTCTATTTCTATACTTTTTTTTTTTTAGTTTCAGGAATAGAATTTAGTGATTTGTCACTTACATATAATGCCTAGAGCTTATCACAAGGGCCCTCCTTAATACCCATCACCTATTTAGCCCAGCCCCGGGTCCACCTCCTCCCCATCAAACATGTTTGTTCTCTACAGTTAAGAGTCTCATTTATGGTTTGCCTCTCTCCCTTTATTCTCCTTCTCCCATGTTTATCTGTTTTGTTCCTTAAATTCCACATATGAGTGAAATCAAATGGTATTTATCTTTCTCTGACTTATTTCATTTAGCATAATACACTCTAGCTCAATCCATGTTACTGCAAATGGTAAGATTTCATTTTTTTATGGCTGAGTGATATTCCATTGTATATATATACCATACCTTCTTTATCTATTTATCAGTCGATGAGTATTTTGGCTCTTTCCATTATTTGGCTATAGTTGATAGTGCTACCATAAACATCAGGGCGCATATGCCCCTTCAAATCAGTATTTTTGTATCCTTTGGGTAAATACCTAGTATTACAAATGCTAGATCTTGATGTAGTTCTATTTTTAACTTCTGGAGGAACCTCCATACTGTTTTCCAGAGTGGCTGCACCAGCTTGCATTCCCACCAACAGTGTAGGAGGGCTCCCCTTTCTCTGCATCCTCACCAACATCTGTTGTTGCCTGAGTTGTTAATTTTAGTCATTCTGACAGGTGTGAGGTGGTATCTTATTGTAGCTTAAAAAATTTTTTTTAAAGATTTTATTTATTTATTTGAGAGAGAGAGAGATGGAAAGCACAAGCAGAGGGAGCTACAGGTAGAGGGAGAAGCAAACTCCTGGCTGAGCAAGGAGACCATTGCAGGACTTGATCCCAGGACCCTGGGACCATGACCTGAGCTGAAGGTAGACACTTAACCAACTAAGCCACCCAGGCGTCCCTTATTGTAGCTTTGATTTGTATTTCCCTGTTGATGAGTGATGTTGAGCATCTTTTCATGTGTCTGTTAGCCATCTGGATGTCTTTAGAAAAATGTCTATTCATGCCTTCTGGAATTTCTTAACTGGATTATTTGGTTTTTGGGTGTTGAGTTTGATAAGTCCTCTTTTTAAAAGATTTATTCATTTATTTGAGAGAGAGAGAAAAAGAGAGAGGGAGAGCATGCAGGGTGGGGGGGAGTGGCAGAGGGAGAAAGAACCCAAGCAGACTCCATGCTGAGTGCAGAGCCCAACTTGGGGCTTGATCCACAATCCTGAGACCACGACCTAAGCCAAAACCAAGAATTGGATGCCTACCTGACTGTGCCACCCAGGCATCCCGAGTTTGATAAGTTCTTTATAGAAGCTGCTCAGAAATGGAAGTTTTCCTTACATTTCTATTTTTTTGGAACAGTTTCAGAAGAATAGGTATTAATTCTTTAAATGTTTGGTAGAATTCCCCTGGGAAGCCATCTGGCCCTGGACTTTTGTTTGTGGGGAGATTTTTGATTACTGATGCAATTTCTTTACTGGTTATGGGTCTGTTCAAATTTTCTATTTCTTCCTGTTTCAGTTTTGGTCGTTTATATGTTTCTAGGAATTTACCCATTTCTTCCAGAATGCCCAATTTGTTGGCATAAAGTTTTTCATAATATTCTCTTAACACTTGTTTGTATTTCTGTGGTGTTGGTTATGATCTCTCCCCTCTCATTCGTGCTTTTATTTCTTTGGGTCCTTTCTATTTTCATTTTGTTAAGTCTGGCTAGGGATTTATCAGTGTTATTAATTCTTTCAAAGAACCAGCTTCTAGTTTCACTGATCTGTTCTACTGGCTGTTTTTTGTTTGTTTGTTTCTATATCAAATATTTCTGCTCTAATCTTTATTATTTCCCTTCTTCTGCTGGCTTTAGGCTTCATTTGCCGTTCTTTTTCTAGCTCCTTCAGGTGTAAAGTTAGGTTGTATATTTGAGATTTTTCTTGCTTCTTGAGGAAGGCCTGTATTACTATACACATCCCTCTTATGACCACTTTTGCTGCCTCCCAAAGGTTTTGGAATCATCATGTTTTCATTTTCATTTGTTTCCATATATTATTTTTTTTAATTTCTTCTTTAATTTCCTGGTAGACCCATTCATTCTTCAGTAGGATGTTCTTTAATCTCCATGTGTTTGTGGTCTTTCCAAATACTTTTCTTGTGGTTGACTTCAAGTTTCGTAGCGTTGTGGTCAGAAAATATGCATGGTACGATCTCAATCTCTTTGTACTTGTTGAGGCCTGATTTGTGACCCAGTATGTTATCTGTTCTGGAGAATGTCCCATGTGCAACTTGAAAAGAATGTGTCTTCTGTTGCTTTAAGATAAAATGTTCTGAATATATCTGTTAAATCCATCGGGTCCAGTGTGTCATTCAAAGCCATTGTTTCCTTGTTGATTTTCTGCTTAGATGATCTGTCCATTGCTGTGAGTGGCGTGTTAAAGTCCCCTACTGTTATTGTATTATTAACAATGAGGACATTTACGTTTGTTATTAGTTTTATATATTTGGGTGCTCCCACGTTGGGGGCATAAATATTTACAATTGTTAGATCTTCTTGTTGGATAGACCTCTTTATTATGATATAGTGCCCTTCTTCATCTCTTGTTACAGTCATTGGTTTAAAACCTAGTTTGTCTGATATAGGTACGGCTACTCCAGCTTTCTTTTGACGTCCATTAGCATGATAAATGGTTCTCCGTCTCCTCACTTTCTATCTGCAGGTGTTTTTAGGTCTAAAATGAGTCTCTTGTAGGCAGCATATAGAAAGGTCTTACTTGGGGTGCCTGGGTGGCCCAGATGGTTGAGTGTCTGCCTTTGGCTCAGGCCATGATGTCCAGGTCCTGGGATTGAGCCCTGTGTTGGGCTCCCTGGCTCGGCGGGGAGTCTGCTTCTCCCTCTCCCTCTGCTTCTCCCCATGCTCATGCTGTCTCTCTGTATCTCTCTGTCTCAAATGAATATATAAAATCTTTAAAAATAAAGAAAGAAAGAAAGAAGAAGGGTCTTATATTTTTTTAATCCATTCTGATACCCTGTGTCTTTGATTGGAGCATTTAGTCCATTTACATTCAGAGTGATCATTGATAGATATGAATTTAATGCCATTGTATTACCTGTTAAGTCATTGTTTCTGGAGACTTTCTCTGTTCCTTTCTAGTCTTTGTTGCTTTTTGTCTTTCCCACCTCAAAAAGTCCCCTTTAATATTTCTTGCAGGGCTGGTTTAGTGGTCACGAACTGTTTTAGTTTTTGTTTGTCTGGGACACTCTTTATCTCTCCTTCTGTTCTGAATGACAGCTTTGCTGGATAGAGTATTCTTGGCTGCATATTTTTCCCATTGAGCACATTGAATATATCATGCCACGCTCTTCTCTACTGCCAAGTTTTTGTGGCAAGATCTGCTGCTAACCTTATTTTTCTTTTTTTTTTTTTAACCTTATTTTTCTTCCCTTGTAAGTTAGGGATTTCTTTTCCCTTGCTGCTTTGAGGATTTTTTCCTTATCTCTGTATTTTGCAAATTTTACTACAATATGTCTTGGTGTTGGCCTGCTTTTGCTGATTTTGGTGGGAGTCCTCTGTGCCTCCTGGATTTGGAAGTCTGTTTCCTTCCCCACATTAGAGAAGTTTTCAGCTATAATTTCCTCAAATAAATCTCCCCCTTTTCCCTCTCTTCTTCTGGGACTCCTATGATACAAATGTTGTTATGCTTTATGGAGTCGCTGAGTTCCCTAGGTCTATATTAGTGATCCAATATTTTTCTTTCCCTCTTCTTTTCAGCTTCATTATTTTCCATAATTTTATTTAATATATCACTTATTTGTTCCTTTGCTTTTTCCATCTTTATGGTCATTTCATCCAGTCGGTTTCACATCTTAGTTATAGGACCTTTAATTTCAGCCTGATTAGTTTTTAAGTCTTTTATCTCTGTGGTAAAGGACTCCCTGGTGTCTTCTATGCTTTTCGAATGCCCAGCTAGTCTCCTTATGATTGTTCCTTTAAATTCTGGATCAGGCATATTATCTATACCTGTTTCGATTAGATCTCTGGCTGTGACCTTTTCTTGGCCTTACTTTTGGAATGAATTCCTCCATCTTGGCATTTTGTGTAGGTCTCTGCCTTCTTCGGTGTGTTAAGAAAGCCTATTATGTTTCTTGCTTCTGAGAGTAATGGCATTATGAAGAGGTTATATACTGTCCAGGGCCTGGCAGTTTGAGAAGTGTCTCTGGTGTGTGCTGTGTGCACTCTGCTGCTGTGTTGTGACTGCTCTACCCTTCAGGTCAGTCCTCTGCAGTTTCTCCTTGTCTGCAGTGGGGAGTGTCTGGAACCTGGCCAGGTTCCAGTGGCAAGTTTTAACTAGGTGTGCTCTGGTCTGTTTATTAAAAGAGACCTGATGTCATTTCCACTAGAGCTGACTCTTTGCAGAACTCTATGGTCTGTAGACATGGTGCGTGGTTGGGGGAGGGTTGTGCTGGTCTTCTGGGGGAGGTGCCCACTGCTGCGGTTCTCAGACACACTTGCCCTAGTAAGGAAGCACTTGCAGAAAGCAGGGGGTAAGGCTTGATGTAAGCGACTCAGGCCTCCACCTTCAGAGCTGTGCTTGCTCCCTGATGTCAGTCTGTGCTGATGGGCAGGGGAGAAGAATGGTGCCAGTCGTCTCCTTCATTCCGAGAGAGGAGTTCCACCACTGTCCAGGATGCCCTCCCAGAAGAATGAACAGTCTTCCCTCACCTGTCCCAGGAATCCCTCAGATCCCTGCCTTCATTCTGTTTGGGTCCCGGCCACCTGCCTGACTGGCAGTGCAGTACACCTGTGTTTTATCTCAGGCAGACAGCTGAGTTTCTAAACTCCAAACTTTAGGGACCCAGTGTAGGGCAGACCTGCGCTGTTCCTCTGGGAGAGGGTCTTGCCATGCTCTGACTGGTGTCAGTTTGTCCCAGAAGAGCAGACACACCAACATGCAGGAGCTTGAAGTTTATAATAAAGCGCAGCAAAAAGCTTGAGTCCAGGTTAACCACCTTCAGCAGGTGTCTCTGCTCCTATGCTTAAGGGGCAGAGGAATGCAATGGCACCTGTTGGCTCTTTTGTCCCCTGAGAGGCCAATGCCACTTCTCCCAAATGCACTCCAAGAAGGGGGAACCGTCTTTCTCAGTGTGTTCTTGGGAATCCTTAGATCTTGCATCCACTCCTAGGCCTCTGCCCAGGAACACTGCAGCACCCGCCAGGTTCAATACCAGCTAAAGTGCAGACTTCTAAAAACTCTAGGCGTTGAGCTCTGCTGGTTGTAAAAACTCAAGATAATCAGCCCCTCTTGTTTTCCTAGTCAATGGCTTGGGGAAGTGCTTTCCTTTGTGCGATCCCCTGTGTGATCCTCTCTGTCTCTCCCTTTGTCTCTTTCTCTCTGCTTTGCCTCTCTCCATGAGCCGGGCTCCTTCCCTTCTGCAGCACCTGCAATCATCTCCTCCCCCAAATCGTACACCTCCTACCTTCCATGATGTGGCCTCTTCTCTCTCTCTAGTTGTGCAGTTTGTTTTGTCAGCCCTCAGATCAATTTCTTGGGTGTTCAGAATGATTTGATATTTATGTAGCTGTTCAAGACTGAGGGAAGCATAGGGTCCTCCTACTACTCCACCATTTTAATTCCAATCTCATTACACAAAAATTACTTTCAGCTTCAGCACTAAGCTGCAACTCCACTCATTGGTCAATGATATGAGCGATTTCTTTGATGAATTAGGTAATAGCCATAGACAATATGTAACAAATGTGCATAGCTGTGTTTCTTTTTTTTTAAAGATTTTATTTACTTATTTATTTGACAGA
Organism: Zalophus californianus; assembly: GCF_009762305.2. Taxonomy (NCBI): domain Eukaryota; kingdom Metazoa; phylum Chordata; class Mammalia; order Carnivora; family Otariidae; genus Zalophus; species Zalophus californianus. Next base: position 88,323,838 of record NC_045612.1, on the reverse strand, counting down.
GAGAGACACAGTGAGAGAGGGAACATGAGCAGGGGGAGTGGGAGAGGGAGAAGCAGGCTTCCCACAGAGCAGGAAGCCCAATGTGGAGCTCAATCCCAGGACCCTGGGATCATGACCTTAGCCAAAGGCAGACACTTAACGACTGAGCCATCCAGGCATCCCATATAGCTGTATTTCAATAAAACTTTACTTAAGAAGCAGGTAGTAGGTCAAATTGGCCTGTGAGCTATAGTTTTGACCCATGGTTTAAACAATCAACACTAGAATAAATAGGCTCTGATTTATAGTATTTGCTGATTTCCATTGTGTAAATATTGCCACCGTGCCTGATTTCAAAGCTGCCAACATGACTCCATTAAACACAGAGTTGGGGAGAAATGCACAATAATAGCACTCCATTATATAGTATTTCCACTATACACATGCAATACATGTAAGTAATCTGGAGATGAAAATAACAGTAAGGTGTACAAAAATAATTAGGAATGATGAATTCTGAGTATGTATAACCTTTAAAAAAAAAAACAAAAAACGATTTGGTGCCCAGATCTGTTTCCCAGTAACATTTTCCACCAACTAGAGCTCCCTGGAGAAATGGCTTATCACCGGGCTGAGACAGGGAAAATATAATATGAAACTGGAACATCTTGTGATGCCAAAAAGTAAGGAGATGCTAAGAAAAATGATGGGAACTGTGGCGGCCTAGAGGACCCTAACGGGATATGATAATTAAATGTAATGTGATACAAACTGAGGGTTGCTGGAGAGGAAAGGGGTGGAGGGATGGGGTGGGTGGGGTGGGGTGGGTGATGGGCATTGGGAAGGTATGTGTTACAGTGAGCACTGTGTGTGGTGTAAGACTGATGAATCACAGACCTTTACCCAGGAAACAAATAATACATTATATGTTAATAATAAAATAAATAAGTAATAAAAATAAATAAATGTAATGTGATATCATAAAACATGAAAAGAATGTTAGGTAAAAACTAAAGAAAGAAAAGGGAAATTTTTTCATTTTTTTTGAATTGAATACAACACTGATATCAACTTTACCAAAAGGAGAAAAAACATCGGATGGTAACTACAGCCATATTTCAGTTATGTCTATCAATACATAAATCATATATGAAAAACTGTGAAACACACTACCCCCCAAAAAATAATACAGCATGAACAAGTGGGTTTTTTTTTTTTCCTGGGAATGCCAAGAGGGTCAGATGGAAGGAAATCTATTACTATAAATCATATTATATTGATTGATGTTAGGAGAAAACCTGGATTATCTCCCAGATGTCAAAAACATATGTGATAAAAACCATTGATCATTCCGAATAAAAACAATATACTAGGAACAGTTGGATATTTCTTTAATGTGATAAAATATTTTTATCTCAAACCAATAACCAGCATCATATTAACTATGGAACCACAAAAGCCATTGTATTCAAGTCAGGAAAAAGATGAGATTGGTCCCTGTCAGGACTCGACATGTTCTAGAAGAACTAACCAATGTTAGTTAAGAAATTAGAGATAGGGGCGCCTGGGTGGCTCAGATGGTTAAGCGTCTGCCTTCAGCTCAGGTCATGATCCCAGGGTCATGGGATCGAGCCCCACGTCGGGCTCCTGGCTCAGCGAGGAGCCTGCTTCTCCCTCTGCCTCTCTCCCTGCTCATGCTTTCTCTTTCTGTATCTCTGTGTCTCAAATGAATAAATAAAATCTTTAAAAAAGAAAAGAAATTAGAGACAGAGGGGCACCTGGGTGGCTCAGTTGGTTAAGTGTCTGCCTTCAACTCAGGTCATGATCCCAGGGTCCTGGGATCAAACCCTACATTGGGATCTCTGCTCACCAGGGAGTCTGCTTCTTTCTCCCTCTCACTCTCCCTCTGTGCTTTCTCTCTCTCAAATAAATAAATAAATAAAATCTTAAAAAAAGAAATTAGAGACAGAAAGTAGAGGAGCAAATATTGGACAGACAAAAATTAATATAACTTTTTCAAAAAGATAAGTGTTCCGGCACATACCAAAACACAGAATAAACTGCAGCTGCTATAAAGATGGAAAATGTGAAAAGCAATAAATGTCAAACATTAAAAGAAAATTTAGAATGTTAGTTATATAAATTTGAGGGCAGGCCTTCTTGCCACGCCATTCTCTATAAAAGGAAAGACAGCTGTATCTCAACTAGAAGTACTTTGTAATGTAATATGGTAAAGGAAGCCAAGGAAATAATAAAACTTCATAATTAAATTGACAGACATCCAATCATTCATTCCACAGACCTCTCATCACTCACCCCACAGACTCTTTACTCCTGACTCCACAGATCTTCATAACTTGTCTTACCCACCCCTGCCCCCTGGTCACTCACCAAAGTCACCATTCCTGACAAAAACCAGTGTATAGATGAGTTGTTGTAACAAAGACCCCTTCTGCTTTTTTATCTGTTCCCTTTTCTCGATCCTCGCCTATTTGTCACCAATATGCATCCTTGTTAGCAGCTGTGAAGTGACAGTTTGCCCAGGCCACCTGTCCTCCGGGATTGTGCTCCTGGGTTTGGTTCTTCAGGGGTTGTGGTCCTAGTGCTCTGGGATGGGGGGCAGGAAAGGGACCAGACTTTAGGGGTTTAGGAACTACACCCCAAAGTGTAAATTTGAGGAAATCTCTCTTCTTGCTTATATAGGTAAATATATACATCTAATATATTAAAAATATATCTAAATCATATATATACTTATTTTATATATTATAAATATATACTATATATTGTATAAATATGTATAAATATATATTATATAAATAATATAATTATATATGAAGTATGTATTATATATAAAAACAAAACTACACAGATTAATCACACAGATATAAAGATGTTAAATTTTTAAATGTGAAGATGTTATGTCTATGTGATTTATTTAGGATTTAAAAATGATTTTGTGGGGGGTGCTTCAGTTGGTTGAGCATGGGACTCTTTTTTTTTTTTAAAGATTTTATTTATTTATTTGACAGAGAGAGAGAGTACAAGCAGGGGGAGCCGCAGGCAGAGGGAGAGAGAGAAGCAGGCTCACCAAGCAGGGGGCCTGATATGGGACTCGATCGCAGGACCCTGGGATCATGACCTGAGCTAAAGGCAGATGCTTAACGACTGAGCCACCTAGGCGCCCCGAGCATGGGACTCTTGATTTCAGCTCAGGTCATGATCTCGAGGTCCTGGGATCAAGCCCCACATTGGGTTCTGCACTTGGTGGGGAGTCGGCTTCTCTCTCTCTCTCTCTCTCCCTCTTGCCCTCTCCTTACTAGCACACTCTCTCTAAAATAGATGAATAAATCTAGGGGTGCCTGGGTGGCTCAGTCGTTAAGCATCCGCCTTCGGCTCAGGTCATGATCCCAGGGTCCTGGGATCGAGCCCCGCATCGGGCTCCCTGCTCGGCGGGAAGCCTGCTTCTCCCTCTCCCAGTCCCCCTGCTTGTGTTCCCTCTCTCGCTGTGTCTCTCTCTGTGTCAAATAAATAAAATATTTTAAAAAATCTTTAAATAAAAAAATAAAATAGATGAATAAATCTTTAAAAAGAAAAGATTTTCGGAGGCATCTGGGTGGCTCAGTCAATTAAGTGTTTGACTCTTGATTTCAGCTCAGGAGATGATCTCAGAGTTGTGAGATTGAGCCCGGCATCTGGCTCCATGCCTAGGATTCTCTCTCTCTGTCTGCCCCTCCTCTCTCTCCCTCTTAAATAAATAAATAAATAAATAAATAAATAAATTTCATGAAAATTGTTGAAACTTTTGATGGTTAAGGGTACCTGGCTGGCTCAGTGTGTGACTCTTGGTCTCGGAGTTGTGAGTTAAACCCCATGTTGGGGGGTGCCTGGGTGGCTCAGATGGTTAAGCATCTGCCTTCGGCTCAGGTCATGATCCCGGGGTCCTGGGATCGAGCCCCACGTCGGGCTCCTGGCACAGCGAGGAGCCTGCTTCTCCCTCTGCCTCTCTCCCTGCTCATGCTTTCTCTCTCTCTCTCTGTATCTCTGTGTCTCAAATGAATAAATAAAATCTTTTTTTAATAAGTTTTTTTTTTAAGATTTTATTTATTTATTTGAGAGAGAGAGAATGAGAGATAGAGAGCACGAGAGGGAAGAGGGTCAGAGGGAGAAGCGGACTCCCTGCTGAGCAGGGAGCCCGATGTGGGACTCGATCCCGGGACTCCAGGATCATGACCTGAGCCAAAGGCAGTCACTTAACCAACTGAGCCACCCAGGCGCCCTGAATAAATAAAATCTTAAAAAAAAAAAAACCCATGTTGGGTGCAGAGATAACTTAAAATCTTAAAGAAAGAAAGAAAGAAAGAAACTTGTGATGGTTATATGCCAGGTCATTATACTTTTTTTATCCTTTGTCCATGTGCTTAAGTTTCCATAATAAAAACATTTAAAGGGGCTCCTGGGGGGTGCCTGAGGGGCTCCTGGGGCACGCCTGTGTGACTTAGTCAGTTAAGCATATACCTTTGGGGCGCCTGCGTAGCTCAGTTGGTTAAGCGACTGCCTTCGGCTCAGGTCATGATCCTGGAGTCCCGGAATCGAGTCCCACATCGGGCTCCCTGCTCAGCAGGGAGTCTGCTTCTCCCTCTGACCCTCTTCCCTCTCGTGCTCTCTATCTCTCAAATAAATAAATAAAATCTTTAAAAAAAAAAAGCATATACCTTTGGCTCAGGTCATGATCCCAGGGTCCTGGGATCAGAGTCCCACATTGGGCTCCTTGCTCAGTGCGGAGCCTGCTTCTCCCTCTCTCTCTGCTGCTCCCCCTGTTCATGCTCTCTCTTGCCGTCTCTCTCAAATAAAATCTTAAAAAAAATAAAAATTAAAACATTTTAAAAATCATGATTTTGAAAACTGTAATGATAATAAACATGCTTCTTCTTACTTTTTAAATTTTATTTTTTATGTGTATTTTTCCCTTTACCTCTTCACCTTTACTTCATCTCCAGGCACACACCTTAAAGCATCATGTCCATTATGTCTAGAGATGTACAGAAGTGTATGTATCTCCAGCAGTTAATATTTGTATGAATCAGCCACTATATTTCACCGTTATGCAGCTAATGACCACTAAATGTCTTCATTTTAAGATTTAGAAAGATGTCCATATATCTAAATATAAAATACTGGTTCTATATATTTTGATACGTGCATATACATATCTATTTAATTTATAACAAATATATTTATGTTACACATACACATATAGTTATAAACATCATCATGGTAGACAACACAAGGTTTACAATGAACTGTGTGATATCCACAATCCATGTGTATGAACACCATGAAAAAAAACAAAGAGCAGTGTGTAGACCCATTCTATGATTACTGTGAAGACTGACCAGAGTCCCAGAGGAACTTGGTGTCACTCCTGGATAGCTGGTCTTATGAAACTCTGGTAGATTTTGATAACCATCTGGATAACATTTGGAATGACTGGACACATCCAGAAATCAATAAACCTGTTCTGTACCTGTGTTAGGGAGGGATTTCTGTTACCAGTTTCTGGGCATTTCTACTACACTGAAGAAGAAAAGCTATTTTGAAGTGTAAATAAAATATCTCATAGCCTGTGTAAAAAGTTGACAATTTTCAGAAGCGGCGGGTGCCTGGGTGGCTCAGTTGGTTGGGCGACTGCCTTCGGCTTGGGTCGTGATCCTGGAGTCCCGGGATCGAGTCCCGCGTCGGGCTCCCTGCTCGGCGGGGAGTCTGTTTCTCCCTCTGACCCAACCCCCCTCTCATGCGCGCTCTCTCTCTCTCTCTCTCTCTCTCTCTCTCATTCTTTCTCTCAAATAAATAAATAAAATCTTTAAAAAAAAGAAAAAAAATTTTCAGAAGCAGCATGTGTCATGAAAGGGGACAGAATGTACCATCAGTTGTCTTTTTAATGCAGTCTCTGGAAGAGGTACAAACTGTGTAATCGGACTCTCCTTGAGGAGTCCCTCCCAGTTCTATGTTGTGATAATCCTCCAAAGCAAAGTTATCTCTCTTTGTGCAAGATTGTTCCTATTAATCAGTTTTAACCAAACTTTTATAATCTGGTGACAATACTTTTTGAGGCTTATGAATGAGCTATCTTTTTTTAAAGCCCACATCTTATTAAAAAATCATATTACATATATATTCTCTGGGATAAATGCCCAAGAATGCAATTTTTGTAGTGTGTTTAGTTTTATGAGAAACTGCCAAGCTATTTTCCAGAGTGGCTGTGCCATTCTACATTACCACCAGGGTATATGAATGAACAATTTCTTTGTATCCTACTAGCATTGGTGTTGTCAGTATATTTTACTTCAACCATTCTGGTATGTGCATCCTGATTTCTCATTGTGGCCTACATTTGTATTTCCCTGATGGCTCAACATGTCAAACATCATTCCATGTACTTATTTACCATTTGTACATCCTCTTTGGTGAAATGTCTGTTCATGTCTTTTTCCTATTTTGTAACTGGATTGTTTGTTTTATACTCTTGAGTTTTGAAACTTCTTTATATGTTCTAGAAGCTACTCTTCTGTTGGATATGCAGTATGCCAAAATTTCCTCCCAGTCTCTAACTTGTCTTTTTATCTTCCATTTTCACAAATGATTTTGCAGAAAAAAGGTTTTTAGTTTTGATGAGGTGCAATTGATAAATTTTTCCTTTTATGAATCATGCTTTTGGTGTCCAGTTTTCGAGCTCTTTGCCTATCCTTAGATCCTAAAGATTTTCTCCTATGCTTTTTTCTAAAAGTTTTACATTTCACATTTTGCATTAATTTTTATGTAAGGTCTGAGGCTTAATTTTTTAATTTATGATGTCCTCTTCCTCCAGCACCATTTGTTGAAAAGCCTATCCTTCTCCATTGAATTGCTTTTGCAACTTGGTCAAAAATAAATTGGCCAGGGGCGCCTGGGTGGCTCAGTCGTTAAGCATCTGCCTTCCGCTCGGGTCATGATCCCAGGGTCCTGGGATCGAGCCCCACATCGGGCTCCCTGCTCAGCGGGGAGCATGCTTCTCCCTCTCCCACTCCCCCTGCTTCTGTTCCCTCTCTCGCTGTGTCTCTCTGTGTCAAATAAATAAATAAAATCTTAAAAAAAAAATAAATTGGCCATGCTTGTGTGGGGCTTGTTTCTGGGTTCTCTACTCTGTTCTACTCATTTATGTGTCTACGCTTCCTCCAATACCACACTCTTATTAATGTAGCTATATAATTAATTTGGAGTAGCATGATTCCTCCCACTTTCTTATTCTTTCTCAAAATTGTTTTAGCTATTCTAGTTCCTTTGTCTTCCCATAGAAATTTCAGAAACTGTCTACAAAAACTTTGTTGGGATTTTGATGGGAATTATATGAGACCTATATTTTGACATGGGGCAAATTGACATCTTTACTGTGTTGAGCCTCCGTATCCATGAACACAGTGTGCCTCTTCATTTAATTAAGTCTTCTCTTATTTCATCAGCATTTTGTAATCTCTAGATCGTGCAGATCTTTTACATGTTGTGTTAAGTGTATACCCAAGTATTTCATTTTCTTAGGACCGTTTGTAAATCATACTCTATTTAAAATTACAGTTTCCAGAGCGCCTGGGTGGCTCAGTCATTGGGCGTCTCCCTTTGGCTTGGGCCCTGATCCCAGGGTCCTGGGATTAAGCCCCGCATCGGGCTCCCTGCTCCTTGGGAAGCCTGCTTCTCCCTCTCCCACTCTCCCTGCTTGTGTTCCTTCTCTCGCTGTGTCTCCCTCTGTCAAAATAAAATAAAATCTTTAAAAAAAAATTTCAGTTTCTGGACATCCAAATGGCCAAAAAACACATGAAAAAGTGTTCAACATCACTCAGCATCAGGGAACTACAAATCAAGACCTCAATGAGATACATACCACCTCACACCAGTCAGAATGACTAAAATTAACAAGTCAGGAAACAACATATGTTGGCGAGGATGCGGAGAAAGGGGAACCCTCCTACACTGTTGGTGGGAATGCAAGCTCGTGCAGCCACTCTGGAAAACAGTATGGAGGTTCCTCATAAGGGTTGAAAATAGAGCTACCGTATGACCCAGCAATTGCCCTACTGGGTATTTACCCCAAAGATACAAATGTAGTGATCTGAAGGGGCACATGCACTGCAATGTTTATAGCAGCAATGTCCACAAAGCCAAACTATGGAAAGAGCCTTGATGTCCAACAACAGATGAATGGATAAAGAAGATGTGGTATATATACACAGTGGAATATTATGCAACCATCAAAAAATGAAATCTTGCCATTTGCAACAACGTGGATGGAACTGGAAGGTATTACGCTAAGCGAAATAAGTCAACCAGAGAAAGACAAGTATCATATGATCTCACTGATATGAGGAATTTGAGAAACAAGACAGAAGATCATCGGGGAAGGGAGGGGAAAATGAAACAAGATGAAACCAGGGAGGGAGACAAACCATAAGAGACTCTTTTATTTTTTTAAGATTTTATTCATTTATTTGACAGAGAGAGACACAGCGAGAGAGGGAACACAAGCAGGGGGAGTGGGAGAGGAAGAAGCAGGCTTCCCGCAGAGCGGGGAGCCCAAAGCGGGACTCGATCCCAGGACCCTGGGATCAAGACCTGAGCCGAAGGCAGATGCTTAATGACTGAGCCACCCAGGCACCCCACCATAAGAGACTCTTAATCTCAGGAAACAAACTGAGGGTTGCTCTAGTGGAGTGGGGTGGGAGGGATGGGGTGGCTGGGTGATGGACATTGGGGAGGGTATGTGCTATGGTGAGCACTGTGAATTGTGTAAGACTCACGAATCACAGACCTGTACCCCTGAAACAAATAATACATTATATGTTAATTTAAAAAAATAAGAAAAAAAAGAAAATTTCAGTTTCTGTGTGTTCATTGTTAGTGTATAGAAATGTGATTGATTTGCATGTTGATCTTTTATTTAGCAAACTTGCTGAATTCCCTGATTAATTCTAGAAGGTTTGGGGCGTAAATTTCTTTTTTTTTTTTTTAAGATTTTATTTATTTATTTGAGAGAAAGAATGAGTGGGGGTAGAAGCAGAAGGAGAGGGAGAGAGAATCTGAAGCAGACTCTACCCTGAGCACAGAACCCAACACAGGCCTCGATCTCATGACCATGAGATCATGACCTGAGCTGAAACCAGATGCTTAACTGACTAAACCACCCAGGCACCCCTAGGGGTAGATTTCCTGGGATATTTTACATAGGCAATCATGTCACTTGCAAATAAGGACAGTTTTTGCTTTCTTTTTTATAATCTGGAGGCTTGTATTCTTTCTCTTGTGTTATTGGAGTGATTAGAACTTTTCATACTATGTTGAATAAGAATGGTAAGATCAGTTATTCTTGCCCTGTTCCCTATTTTATTTTATTTATTTTTTTCCTCAGACCATGCTGTCCCCTCCGGGGTGCCTTGTTCCATATTTTAGGGGGAAATGATTCAGCCCTTCACCAATAATATGATGTTAGCTGTAGGATTTTTGTAGATGCTCTTTATCAAGTTGAGCTAATTCTCCTCTATTCCTAGCTCGCTGAGAGTTTTTTTTTTTTTAATCAAAAGTGGGTGTTGGATCTTGTCAAATACTTTTTCTGCATCGATCAATATGATTGTGTGATTTGTCTTCTTTAGGTTGTATGGTATAATATATATATTTGGTCGTTGTCCCTGTTTTCTGGCATAGAGTTCCTAAAATCCTTGGGATTTCCTGAGCTACAGGAATGTCTTTTGTTATTCATAATGCATACCATGATGCAAACCAACCAATCCAGAGCCCACACCCTTAACCACTGCCTCTATCAAGTTGTCACAGTCCAGGCCATTATCCACCTGCCCTGCTCACCCCAAGGCCAGGTACCAGACAACTAGGGACAGCCCCTTGTACCCAGAGCCCTCTGAAAGTATTCAAACTAAACAATCTTAAACCTGCTTACCCTGCCTTGCATGTTTCTTTCTGTGGCCACAATAAATCTCTTACCAATGTATGATTCTACTAGAGTCACCATAACAAAATACAATGGACTGGGTGCCTTAAACTAGAGAAATGTATTTTATCACAGGTCTGGAAACTAGAAGTCTAAAATCAAGATGCCAGCAGGGTTGCTGTCTGGTGAGGGCCCTCCTCTGGGGCTGCAGATGGCTGCTTTCTCTCTGTACTCATGCGTGTGACCTCATCTTTTTGTATAAACATGGAGAGAGAGAGAGAGAGAGAACATGAGAACTCTGGTGTCTATTTAATATGGAAAAATATATGCTCTTTTTTTTTTAAAGATTTTATTTATTTATTTATTTAAGAGAGAGAATGAGAGAGAGAGAGCACATGAGAGGGGGGAGGGTCAGAGGGAGAAGCAGACTCCCTGCTGAGCAGGGAGCCCGATGTAGGACTCCATCCCGGGACTCCAGGATCATGACCTGAGCCGAAGGCAGTCGCTTAACGAACTGAGCCACCCAGGCGCCCATTAGGTTTTTATATAACATATTCTGTGTATAGCAGTCTATATTTAGTTGACGGTTGCTTAAGTTTGAGCTCTATATTTTGAAACCAGTTTAGTAAGTCCTTTACTAAGGAGCCCCTGAAGGGCTGCCCTGGCCTGGGAACCTCGAATCTTCAATCTCTCAGGGACATCAGCTGGGGTTATAAGCTTGTAGTTGGGAACTTTCTTACGGAGTTTGTCATATGTTGTTTTGTCAAACAAGATTAGGTTACTGAGCTTGCTCCGAACTTTGCCTTTGGACCACTTTTTTGGGCCCAGATTTGTTCACTGGGTCTTTGTCTTTCTTGGCCTACTTTCTGACATTAAGATCATTTTATGTCCTTCAGTCATAGAGATTGCTTCAATTAATAATGTCCAATAGCAGGGTATTAAGTATCATTCCGGTGGAAATTCTCTAGTTCAAGGTCCTAGTAGTAGTCACTGGGTTTTTGCCATAAGGCCCAATCTAAGTTCCATGTGGGCTATTGCTTAATTTGTCCCTCTCAGCACTTGTCAAATAAAGAATTCACTGAAAATTTAAACAAACAGGCATTTATTTGAGCAATTAGAATTGTAATTTGGGAGACACAGGTTCAGGTAGAAATCTAAATTATGTTCTGAGGAAAACAAAGAGAGGGCAGATTTATATAAGCAAAAGCCTACAGTGTAGTTTTCTTTCAAGTCCTCTAGGCAAAACAGGGACTGAAACTAGGTTAACTGGGATTCTTTGGGTTCATATGCACATGAGGGATTGAAACTTGTTGAATTACATTGGCTCCTTTCAAAGGGAAGTTGGGGATGATTGGGGTGTACATGGTGAGGAGAAGTTAAGTCCAGGCTGAGGGCTTGCAGCTGGCTGAAAAGTTCAAACAAAGTTCATGGTTTCTTCAATGAGTATGTGCATAAATTCCTCCTCCCCATGGCCTCCTGACCCGATTTTTTAAAAGAGAGTCTTATCTAGGCTGGCTTGCTCTGTTTTAGGAATCTTTTACACGCTCCAGCAACTGTTCTGCACTGTGGGCTCAGGCAATCTTACTGATTCTCGTTGAGCATGTCCAATTAACATTGCTTTGAAGGGCAGACTTAAGATGCCTTCTGGGTTACAGTGTTGGGCAGGGGAAACATTCCCCAGTCAGATACAGTGTCCATCCCCATAATACAATTAGATAAAAAAAGATGCAACCACTTCACATAAAGCCTCTTCAAACATACCAATTCCCCTACAAACTTTGACCTTAATTCTATCAACCCTTAGGTAGGGGTGGAAAAGCTTTCCCTTCTTCCCTTCTAGCTTCTTTGGCTGGTCTAATAAATAAATCAATAGAAGACCAATCAAGAGGAGAAAAACATGAGTTTAATCACATGTATACCTCCCTTCTACATGGAAAAGACACCGGAAAACTGAGTAACTCCCCCCAAAAGGTCAAAGCCATCCCCTTAAATAACTACCTTCAGCTAAAGACAAAAGAAGCAAAGCACAGTATACCAGGGTAGGGTTCTTATGCAGATTTAAGTCATACCGTCTTCACTGATAAGAGTTTCTAGGGATTGAGTCATACCCTCCTCCCGGTATAGCAAAGGAAGACACTTTTGCATATGGAGATTTCCCTTATACATGCAAATGTCTCTCACCAAATGTAACTTATATTCAATTTTCAGAGCTTCACCTGTGTCTGCTGTTTCTTGAAAATAAGCAGCTTAAAATAATCCCCATGCCAAAGAAGCACATTTTGGGGCGGCAAAGTGTGCTCCCTTTCACTTACATTTCTAGCTGTAGCCTGCATTAGGACTTCATCAACAGGTTTTGGTATTACAGTTCATGGGGCTTCTGTATCAAGGAGTCCTGGAAACTTCTCCACCCCCTGACCATTTTATCTACTCTGGTGCAAAGACTTTTGGCTCCTCAGAGAGGGATCGAGCCAAGGGACTCTGGCCCTTTTGTCAACTTTTTTTTTAAGATGTTATTTTTAAGTAATCTCTATGCCCACCGTGGGGTTTGAACCCCAGATCAAGAGTCGCCGGCTCCAATGACCGAGCCAGCCAGACATTTCCCCCTGGCCCCCAGGGCTTTTGTCAACTTTTAACTTCATTAATCTGCCTAACCATTGATCCGTGGGATTGCTGGTCAGGTTTCTTATAGTAATCTCTACCTCCTGACTTTTAAAATTGCTTCCAACTGGGGTAAATAAAGCAGAATTGTTTGGGGCCCTTTAATATCGGGGCACCTGAAGGGGGGGTCCCTTCGACCCACCTAACCTTTGGTAGTGCTGTATTAAAACCTTTGTTTTAACCCCCTCAATGTCTGTTTTATTCATCCCATTTCTTAATAACCATCTAAAGATATCCACCCTGCTGGGTCAAGTCCCCGTGACTCTCCCCTGTTTTGCTCCTAAATTATTTGCTTTATTCACCTTACTTGTAAACAACTGTTAAAAAATTTTCCACCTGGTCGGGGAAGAGTCCTTCGATTTTGCCCTCAGAATCTCCCCATTCACTTGTTAATGAACCTAATGTTTGCATTAGCATCCGTAAGACCCAGGAGGGGAAGCTGAGACTGCAAATTCAATAAGGCTTCCGGAGGTGTTTTTCAGTTTTGCAACAATAAGGTAGGTTGTCTGGGGTGCCCTGTGAAAGGGGGCCCCTTAATCACAGCATTTATCTTGACCTGGGTAGTGAGCCGCGAGTCCTGTATCAACCCAAACATGCTCTTCCACTCAGCAACCCTCACAAACCACGGACACAGCTCCTAATTAAATTAATTCTCCTAATCCATTTTGGTAAAGGCTTTTCAGGAAACTGATGAGACGGTCTACAAAATGAAACAACCCCCTCCCCCCAGTTTCAATTGTTTCCTGGCTTTGCCCTTCCCCCACCCTTGACTTTTACCTTGGGGGGTGCTTTGAGGCCAGTGGCTGAAGCTTAGACTCTGAAATCTGAGCTTGGACTAGCGTCAAAGTCCGACCTGGCGTTCTCTTTTACTTTTTGTTTAGCTATTACAGATTACAATAACCAAAGGATTGAGTATTTTGCCTTTTTAAATTCGCTTTCTTAGTTTCTCATTCTTTCCTTAATGCATTCAGTGAACCAACTGCCCAGGAGTTGGATGCATTTCTAAATTTCATTGGTAATTTTTATCTTTAGTAACTGAGCACCACAGAGGGGCTGCTCCAAACGTTAGGTGACCACGTGGCCACCCAGGAATCAAAGGTTCCTTGTCCCCTGCCCTTTTATCCTTCCCTTTCCAAACCACTTGTTTCCATGAGCCAAGGGCCATTCTTAGCAAATCTCACTTATCTGACATCAACTATGTTGGGTTCCTGGACCCAGGTCCAATGTGTGTGGGGGGAGGGGGGGGCTTCTGACACAACAACAAGCAATTCTGATTCTATTTACCCAGAGACGGGCCCCAGACTCTACTGATTAAGGGTTCAGTCCTACAAGATTCCACCCCCCTACACACCCCCCCCCCCCACCTCACACACACTTCAGAAGGCAGTCACAAGCTCAGATTACCTGTACTTATGACCACCTGGCTATAAACCAGAGATTCCCACGACCCCTCCTTAGGCTCCATTAATTTGCTAGAGCAGGTCACATAACTCAGAGGAACATTTTCCTTACTACCGGTGTTAAGAAAACCATCAGCCCAAAATTGTATCCCATACGGTTAAGGCCCCAAGTCAGTAAACCAGGACTTAATACCTAACCTAACTGCAGTTTCAACCCCCTAGTAATGTAACCTTTAACCAGTCAACATGGGAATTTCCTGGTCAGTAATAGGAAATTTACTGATAGACCCCTTCCATTCCCCTAAGGAGGGTGACCTTGCTTAAAACAATGGATTCCTTGCTACTAATTTCCTTCTTCCCACTCCCTCTCTACCTTTAAAGACTTTTCCCTTTCTGTAGCCCCTTGGAGATCCCCTCTACTTGCTAGATCAGATGCTGCCCAATTCATGAACGAACACATAAAGCCAATCAGATCTTTAAAATGTACTCGGTTGAAATTTTTTTTATTTTTGTTATGTTTTTTAAAGATTTTATTTATTTGAGAGAGAGAACGAGCTGGGAGAGGGTAGAGGGAGAGGGAGAAGCAGGCTCCCCGCTGGGCAGGTGATCTCAGGACCCTGGGATCATGACCTGAGCTGAAGGCAGACGCTTAAACCACGGAGCCACCCAGGCATCCCCATGCTGTCATTTTTTACTGAATGTTGTTTTTTTTTTTTCATTTAAAATATTGGGATATAGTTGACATATAACACTGTATAAGTTTAAGGTGTATAATGTGTTGACTTGATACATTTATATATTACAGTGTGATTACCACCATAGCATTAGCTAGTACCTCCATCCTGTCACACAGTTACCATTTCTTTTTTGTGGTGAGAACATTTAAGATTTACTCTCTTAGCAGTATTTGAGGATATTGATGTGGGGAACAAAGGCAAAAGGAAAAAAAATAAATTTCCTTACTACTTACAGCCCACTGACAAGTCCTTAAGACAGGTAGAGTGACCTTCCTCTAGGAACTCGGTTGCCTCCATGTTAATACTTTAATGAGGGCAAAAGCAGCCTTAGCTTAACATTATCCCGACCCCCCAGGATCCTGTAAGTCTCCTTTAACATAAAAATTCCTTTGGAAACTTCCTTTATCTCTACCCCTTAAGATCTATGTTAGCAATCATCCTCCAAGCAGATGGCCCACTGATATACATCTGAAGGGTCTTATGACTAAGGTTTTACTAGACAGTAGCAAATGACCTTTTCCTAACAACAGCTAGCCCCTCAAGGTCCCGGTAACCTTGCTTCCAAATTCCTTGGAGACTTATGCTCTCCCTAATGCCCTCCCAACCTGAAAGTATATAATCAGCCACTCCTCACAACCCCAGTGCTGTTCCTTCTGCCCACGGGTCCCTGTGCTTTAATAAAACCACCTTTTTGCACCGAAGACATTTCAAGAATTCTTTCTTGACCATTCACTCCTGAACCCGCAAATTTTCACATCAGATACGAGACAGTATCCTTAGCTATATTCATCATGCTGTGCATTAGATCTCCAGAACTTATTTATCTACTAGTTGCAAGTTTGTACCCTTAAACAAAATTTCCCCAATTTCCTCACCCAATCTGCTGTCATTTGAATTGGTGTTCCCCTAGAGGTAATGCTTTGTTTCTCTCTGGTTGCTTTCAAGGTATTTTCATTGTTTTTAGTTTTCAAAAGCTTAATTATGATATATCTTGATGTGCATTTTGGGGGGTTTATCCTGTTGGGATTACCTCAGCTGCTTGGGAACACAAGCAGGGGGAGTGGGAGAGGGAGAAGCAGGCTTCCTGCCGAGCAGGGAGCCCGCTGCGGGGCTCGATCCCAGGACTCTGGGATCATTACCTGAGCCAAAGGCCGACACTTAATGACTGAGCCAAGCAGGCTCCCGGTCAGTTCAATATTCAATCCGTTTTCCTTTTGTTGTTCAGATTGGGTTAATGCTATTGATCGGTTTTCAGATTTATTGATTCTATCTTCTGTCATCTCCACTCTACTATTGAGCCTATGGAGGGGGGAAGACAACAGGCCCCAAAATGGAGTCATTTGTCCTAACCTCATATCACCAAATAGAGACTTAATACCTAACCTAATTGCAGTTTCAGTCTCTCCCAGGAACATAATATAGACCGGTCAGTCTGGAATTTCCTGGTCAGCACTAATGAGGTAATTACTTGTAGACCTCCACCACCCCGCAAAGGAAGGTGACCTTGCCTGAAACAATTCACTCGTTGCTAGTAACTTCCTTGTCCTGCCTCCACGTACCTATAAAAATCTTCTGTTTTGTACAGCTTCTTGGAGCTGCTTTGTATTTGGTAGATGGGATACTGCTAGATTCGTTAATGATTGAATAAAGCCAATTAGAGCTTTAAATGTACTCAGTTGAATTTTGTTTTTAAAAAGCCCATCCAGTGAGGTTTTTATTTCCTTTATTTTGAGTTCTATAATTTCCATTGGTTTTAAAACAATAGCTTCTATTTCTTTGCTGAGATTTTTCTTGTTTTTCATTTGTTCCACGAGAATTTGCAGAATTTATAACTGTTGAAACATTTTGATGATGGCCGCTTTAAAATCCTCGTGAGATAATTTGAACATTTGAGTCATCTCCGTGTTGGCATCAGGTTTTCTTTTCTCCTTCAAGTTGTGATTTTCTTGAGTCTTGGAATGATGGATAATTTTCTATTGTATCCCAGGCATTTGTCTATGATGTTAGGAGACTCGGGGTCCTATTAAAATCTTTTATTTCAGTGGCCCATTACCCTGTTTAGGTTTAGCATGTGGGCTTTGACCTAGTTTTTGTGCTGTAGTTCCAATGGAAGGTTTTTTTTTTTTTTAAGGTTTTTATTTATTTATTTGTCAGAGAGAGAGAGAGAGAGCACAACCAGGGCGAGGGGCATGCAGAGGTAGAGGGAGAAGCAGGCTTCCCGCTGAGCACGGAGCCTGATGCGAGGCTCGATCCCACGACCCTGGGATCATGACCTGAGCGGAAGGCAGACGCTTAACTACTGAGCCACCCAGGTGCCCCCCAATGGAAGTTTAATTTTCAGAAACCTTGCGGTGTTATTTTCATCTGCTTGGTCTATCTGGTGTCTCTGGGGCTCCCCTTTGTCTCTGCTGGTTCTGCCTGAGGGGGTGGAAAAGATTTCTACAAGGCAGACCTCTGGGTGTCCCTCAGTGGTAGAGGGATGTGATGGGGCTCCCCTGACCAGTGCCTCATGGCGGCCCAGGTGTCTCTGTGCAGGGAAGGGGAATCTTAGGCCTGCAAGTTCAAAGTGGCATCCTGGGGGCATGATGCTTGTTGTGGCTGAGCCCCTTTTGCTGCTTCTGCCTGCCTGCCCCAGTACCTCTGGTCACGTGAAAGGGTTTTCCAAGTCTGGGGGCCTGGTTGGGTTCTTCCTGCTGATTTCACCCACTCGCCTTGTGCCTCCTGTTGGGAGAAGGGAATCTCAGGTCTTGGGGGCTTTCAAGGGAAGGGAAGTTTTCCAGGCCCGGTCTCTTGCTGTGGCTGCATCCCTCTTACAGGTCCCCCCTGCCTGGGGCAGTGCTGGTGGGGGAGGGCGGGATCAGGCCCAATGGAGGAAGGGAGAACTTGCCATGGCCACTTATTGTAAGCAGGCTCCCAATCCATCCCCTTGTGGTTATTGGGCTTGCATCATGTTGTCAGAGGGACTTCCATTTGATCCAGGGGAGAAATGAACCTATTTAAGCTGCCTCATGTTCCTAGGTTGGGTGTCAGGAAATGCTGGGCCTGAGTTGCCTTCTGTTGGGTTGGGGGGGTAGGCAGAATATAAGATGTCCTGCAGTTGCACTGTTCCTCCAGTCCTGGGATCCTAAATGAATTCACCTTCTTGGGACGCCTGGGTGGCTCAGTCGGTTAAGTGTCTGCCTTCAGCTCAGGTCATGATCCCAGGGTCCTGGGATGGAGCCCGCATCGGACTTCCTGCTCAGTGGGGAGCCTGCTTCTCCCTCTGCCTCTCTCTCTCTCTGACAAATAAATAAAATTTTTTAAAAAAATGAATTCACCTTCTTTTTACCACCCTTCATAGTTTTCTCTTGATGCTCTCTTGTTTTATTTCTAGGGTTGATAGTTGTGCTTAGCAGGAGGGAACAGGGAGAATTGTTGGGACTCGAAAACTCTGTTTTATTTTATTTTTTTTTAAGATTTTATTTATTTATTTGAGAGAATGAGAGAGAGCACGAGAGGGAAGAGGGTCAGAGGGAGAAGCAGACTCCCCGCTGAGCAGGGAGCCCGATGCAGGACTCGATCCCGGGACTCCAGGATCATGACCTGAGCCGAAGGCAGTTGCTTAACCAACTGAGCCACCCAGGCGCCCTTTATTTATTTTTTTAAAGAATTTTTTTTTTAATTTATTCATTTGAGACAGAGATACAGAGTGAGAGAGAGAGCAGGAGCAGTGGGGAGAGTCAAAGGAAGAGAGAGAAGCAGATTCCCTGCTGAGCAGGGAGCCTGATATGGGACTCGATCCCAGGACCCTGGGATCATGACCTGAGCCGAAGGCAGATGCTTAACCATCTGAGTCATCCAAGTGCTCCTCTGGTGGAAATTTAGTATTCAAACCCAGACATATTGTAAGTGTAAAATACACAACTGATTTCGCAGACTTTTATATAACAAAAAGAATGCCAAATATCTCATTGGTAATTTAAAAACTGATTATAAGTCGAAATGATAATGTTTTGGATACGTAGTTTAAACAAAATACATTATGACATTTGTTTCTTTTTTTCTTCCGAATGTGTCACCTGTCTGCAGCCCCTCATGCTAAGTTTCCTCCTCTTCTTCCACTTGAGTTGGACATAGAAGCTGCTATTTTGCATCAAAGTGATTTAGATTCTCCAGGCAACAGTGAGAGGCTTCATTCTTATCGCTATAATTTGGAACAGCAAAGTTTTTTCTGCATAGTAACAGGGATGTTCACATTTCATTGGCCATGGAAACTAAAGCCTGCCTCCCACTCGGAGCCATTGGCCAGTTGCATCCTCCGTCCAAAGCAACCTCAGGCCTTGCCCCCACCCACTTCCACTTCCCTCACACAGCATCCGGTACCGATACCCACTCCGATGATGCCCTACCCCCTTCCCTGCATTGGACAATAGGGACTTCTGCTGGTTTACAGACCTAGCAGCCTTATTTGAGTGGGGAGGCCAGAGCCTGATTCTTATGCTCAGCCATTCGATAACTGCACTTTCTGTCTACAGCTTCTCAGGTGCCACTTTGGCGGGCTCATTTCACATGGCATTGGGGGTTACTACATAGTAACGGTTCACCATAAGCTGAAGAGGCTAAAGTCCAACTGCTCCTGCAGTCATTGGCTAACTATTTGTCTGTAGCTACGCAGGTTAGACCCTGCCTCTCCTACTCAGCACGGAGCAACAGGGGTTTCGCCTTAGTAACAGGCTGCTGCCTCATCTCATTGGCCACCAGGAACTAGACCCCACCTCTCTGACATAGCCATTGGCCCGCTGTACCATTTATCTACAACCCACAGACTTGGTCTAGACTCAAATTGCTGGCTTCTGTTAACTCTTCCACCACCAGTGCTCATCGAACTGGCCCTTGAACTTGGTCATTTGTTATCTAATCCACCATCAATGACTCTCTTGTCAAAATCTAAACTCCGGGCCCCTTTTAACATTTCCACCACCTCTGGACCAATCTAACCCCGTCGAATATTGTTCTAGTCGCTTAGAGCTCTGATCACTCTTCTACCAACAGTGTGCTTTTCTGGCATGGTTTAGTATTCAACCTTCAATTAATTATTCCTCCATCAATGCCCCTTTGATCTGGAGCTTCAACCCAGGTCTGTTAAATTTTCCACCATCAGTGTATATTAGAACTGATCCCAAACGTGACCTCTGTGAACCCTTCCATCATTAATGACCTTGATAAAGCCTACCTGATAAAGACCACCAGGGTCACATCCATAGTCTGACATTAATGGGCTTATTAACTTGCTGCAGCAAGGGAGACCATACACCATGACTGTGGGGGATCTCACCTAGGGTGGTCAACTTCCTCAAGTCTGTCTGTGACTTTCCTGGTTTCAGCAATGATTGTCCCTTGTCCCAGTAAATCCCTCAGTCTTGGGCAAGCAGGGAAGGTCTATCACCTTAGTCTTGGCAAACAAAGGAGGAAATGGGATTACTATAGAGTTTGGGGGAAGAGTTGAGTTTAGTTAAATTTAAATGAGGGCGGGGCACCTGGGTGGCTCAGTCAGTTAAGCGACTGCTTTTGGCTCAGGTCATTATCCCAGGGTTCTGGTATGCCCTGCGTCAGGTTCCCTGCTGGGCCGGGGTCTTGCTTCTCCCTCTCCCTCTGCCACTCCCACTGCTTGTGCTCTCCTGCTCTCTGTCAAATAAATAAATAAAATCTTTTAGGGCGCCTGGGTGGCTCAGTTGGTTAAGCGACTGCCTTCGGCTCAGGTCATGATCCTGGAGTCCGGGATGGAGTCCCGCATCGGGCTCCCTGCTCGGCGAGGAGCCTGCTTCTCCCTCTGATCCTCTCCCCTCTCATGTACTCTCTCTCTCTCATTCTCGCTCTCTCAAATAAATAAATCTTAAAAAAAAAATTAAATAAATAAATAAAATATTTTAAAAAGAAAAGAAATTTAAATGAGGGACACCTGGGTGCCTCAGTCGGTCAAGTATCTGCCTTCGGCTCAGGTCATGATCCCACGGTCCTGGGACCAAGCCCCACGTCAGGCTCTCTGCTCAGCAGGGAGCCTGCTTCTCCCTCTGCCGCCACTCCCCCTGCTTGTGCGCGTGCGCTCTCTCTCTCTCTCTCTCTCACTGACAAATAAATAAATAAAACCTTAAAAAAATAAAATTTAAATGAAGCAGGATTTTGATTAGCCCAAAGCAAAGCAAGTTGGTATATAAAAGAGTCAATGTTAAGTCTGGACTGTAAAGTGGATTCAGGGGCCTTTTTATTTAGAAACACTAAAGTAAAAATGGTTGGGATATGTTCACTCCAGATGCCCCTTATCTGAGCCTCTGAACCTGGGCTGGAAATTGAGGCTGCTCCTCTATGTCAAAGTGACTTGGATCCTCCAGGCAGAGTAAGATGTTTTATTCTATTGATATAATTTCGAATAGCAAAGTTTCTGATAGTCTATGATTTTAGAGAAGAAGTTTTCTTAGCAGGGCTGGGACTAGGGTGAGGCACTCGAAGTGTAAAATTTAAGGGGGCACCAAAAACACTCAGTAATCAAGATAAATAATATTTAGTGTAATGTTTTCTTTTTAAAAACATTTTATTTTATTTTTAAAAATACTTTATTTATTTGACAGAAGAGAGAGAGAGAGAGCACACAAGCAGGGGGAGTGGCAGGCAGAGGGAGAGGAAGAAGCAGGTTCCCCTCTGAGTAGGACTCAATCCCAGACCCTGGGATCATGACCTGAGTCAAAGGCAGACACTTAAACCAACTGAGCCACCCAGGTGCCCCAGGGCAATGTTTTCAAAAGTCAAAATTAATGCAAAAATCCATGATGAACAAAATACCGAAACTTTAAATGCTTGTATTGTTATCTATTGCCGCACAACCAATTACTCTTTTTTTTTTAAAGATTTTATTTATTTATTCATGAGCAACAGAGAGAAAGAGAGAGAGAGAGGCAGAGGGAGAAGCAGGCTTCCAAGGAGCAGGGAGCCCGATGCGGGACTCGATCCCAGGAGCCTGGGATCATGACCTGAGCCGAAGGCAGACGCTTAAACCATCTGACCCACCCAGGCGCCCTCAACCAATTACTCTTAAACGTAAAGGTTAAAACAACAAACATTTATTATCTCACAGTGTCTGTGGAGTTAAGGACTTGGGAGAGGCTTGGCTTAAAGATTCTGTTTCAGGGTCTCTAACTGATGCTATAGTTAAATTGTTGCCTGGGGCTGTTAGTCAGCTGAGGCTGGAGGTTGGCTCATTCATATGGCTACAGGCTAGAGGCCTCAGTTCCTCACTGGCTATTGGCCGGTGTGCTTGGCAGATGGGTCTCTCCAAAGGCTGCCTGCCTGAGTGTCATTATGACATAGCACCTGGCTTCTCCCAGAGTGAGTGATATGAGGGATGAAGAGAGAGAGAGAGAGAGAGAGAGAGAGAGAGAATAAGATAGAAGCCTCTGTCTTTTTTTTTTTTTAAGATTTTATTTATTTATTTGACAGAGAGAGACACAGTGAGAGAGGGAACACAAGCAGGGGGAGTGAGAGGAGAAGCAGGCTTCCCGCAGAGCAGGGAGTCCGATGCGGGGCTCGATCCCAGGACCCCAGGATCATGACCTGAGCCGAAGGCAGACGCTTAACGACTGAGCCACCCAGGCGCCCCAAGCCCCTCTGTCTTTTATAAGCTGTTCTTTGAAGTGACAGACCATCACTTCTGACCTGGAACCCTGGGCCTCCATTAACTATTCCATGTCTATATCTTAAGAAAATATGAACTTTTCAACATCATCAATCTCCCTGGTTTGATCTAAAAACATCTGTTAATGATTTTGCCAGAAATCACCATCTTGTTTTACTGACCATAAGCCAAGCCTTGTGAGCAATCTTCTACCATGAATGAACTTGTACCTTTGATGGTCCTCAGGTCCAGTTCTTGAACTTGGGCCTCTGTTATTCTTCAGACATCATTTCCCCTCTGGTTTGAACTGGAACCCAGTCATCTGCAACATATGTCTGTTTTGGAAGTCTAATCCAAAGGACATTGATGGTAGAAAAGTTAACCATGGTCCAATAGCTGAGATCTAGACCAGAGAGGCATTGATAGTGGAAAATCAACAAATGCTTACTCTCTCAGTCTATAAAAAAAAGGGTACATATGGTAAAAGAGTTAGCAGCATCTTGGATTCATGGTTAAAATACAGAGGCACTGATGATGAAATCATTAATAGAGCACATGAATTCAGATCAGAAGAGTGCAACAAGGGCGCCTGGGTGGCTCAGTTGGTTAAGCCACTGCCTTCGGCTCAGGTCATGATCCCAGGATCCTGGGATCGAGTCCCGCATCGGGCTCCCTGCTCAGTGGGGAGCCTGCTTCTCTCTCTGCCTCTGCCTGCCACTTCCCCCTGCTTGTGCTCTTTCTGTCAAATAAAGAAATAAAATCTTAAAAAAAAAGAAAAGAAGAGTGCAACAAAGTGTTGGTAGAGTTAAGAAAGACCCAGGTTTGAGATCAGCCTAGGAAGCACTGATGGTAGAAGTTAGCACAGTCCAGGATTTGAGATGTTGCCCAAAAGTCATGACAAGAATGTTTTGGAAATTTCTGTAGAAGTGTGTGTGCTACACTAGTGTTCTCACATTTGCCACTCTTTCTTCCACTCAATTCACAAATACTGAGATGTTGACACTCTAACTCTCCCGACTGTTGTGCTGAGACCCAGAGAGAGGGTCTGAATGTTCTTAGGGGACACAGCAATCTATGCCCAAGCTTAGCTAGGGTCTACCTGTTGTGTTTGAAATGCCTTCAGCAGGGAAAAAAGCCCTCTACCTCTTGTCAGAGAAGACCTGCAGGAGGGGTACATGTAGGAGTAGGTTTTGAAGAATGTTTAGGTTAGGGGTTCAGAGGTGAAGACCACCTAGAATTCTCTCTTCTCTCCCAAGAGAAAGCAGTAGCTCCTAAATTCCCATAAAAGAGAGGTCAAGTGGCTGCAAACTGGTTGACAGGAAGAGTTAGGGGTGTGTCTCGGAGATGTATTTTCCGCGAAAGTATGTTTACAATGTTTTCTAAATATTTTTCTCTTGGCAGTTTGCTTAAAAATATTAGTTGTCCATATCAGAGGTTATTATTATTACTGTTTCTAGCCACTATCATTTTAGTGGGGTAGTGGAGATTGAGGGGGTCTCAATTCCCCTCTCTACCAATTCCAGCACATCGAAACAATGTATCACTATGACTCCTCCCCACTCCTCTCTAGTGGTATCACCCAGGAGGGGATCAACAATAACCTGACTTTCCCCACCTCTTCCCAATGGTATCTCCAAAGAGGACTGTACCACACTGACTCCTTCCCCCTCTTGCCCAGTGGTATCGGCCAGGAGGAGACTGTACCATTCTAATTTCTCCTTTCCTCCGAGTGACATCTTCTCGAGGAAACTAATCCTGGTTTTTCTTCTTCTCCCCAGTGGTATCTCCTTTAAAGATCTGGACACATCTACCCTGCCCCCGGCACCTCTGATTCTGTAAACTTTGCACAGACCTATAGAACCCAGTTCCAAAGACCAACTTCTCCCGGAATGCTTGCTCTCAGGTTTCTACCCCTGAGCAACGTCCCCCGCGCCCCCCTTCGGTGGAACAGCCCACTGTACGGAACGGGCGCTAAGATGGCGGCCTCCATGGAGGAAAGCCTCGGCACAGCCATGCTCTTCGCCCAACAACGCCACTCCTGGACAAAATCTCTGCAGATCCATAACTGCACCTTGCTCAGAGTGAGTAGACCACAGCATCACAGCCCTTACGATGTGTGCGAGACCAACACCCCCCGAAGGGGCACTGTCGGGTGAGGACAGGAAACGGAAGTGGTCCTCCCAGGACGTTTAAGTCTTGTTGGCGCGCGGCGCTAAAGCGAGTGCACGAGGTTTTGTGGCGTGACAGTCATCAGTGATTTTGAGGTGACGGCTTTGTTGGCTTTGGGGAATGACGAATTGTCAGTTTGTAAGGTCCATTGGTGGGGAGTTGAAGAATCTGGTGAATGGGAATCTGTGAAGGTCAGGGATGGGGGCTTCTGGGGTAGTCAGTTTTTAGATTCCTTGCTGCGTCTTGTTTTCAAATCTTAATAGAGTGTGTTTAGATTTTTTCCTTATCAGTCTCCCCAGGGGTATGCTAATCTTACTAGTCTTTCCGAAGAACCAACTTTTGGCCTTGTTGATCCTCTCTGATGTACCTTTGTTTTCTATTTCCTTGATTTCTGCTCTTACCTGTACCATTTTCTCTTTAACTTTTTAAATTGGATGTTAATTCATTAATGTTCAGCCTTTCTTCTTTGTTAAAAACCATTTAGAACATAAATTTCTCTTTAAGAATCTCTTCAGCTGCATTCCACAAAATTTTACATACACCATCTTATTATTATCGAGCTTTGTGTTTCTTATTATTTATATTACTATAATGTAATGCTTTTTGGGAGAGTTGACATTTTTAGCACATCTTATCCAAGGATATGGTATATCTGTGTGACTATTTTATATTTGTCAATTTTTTAAATTGTAGAAGTCCAACTCCTTAAATATATTTTATGTATTTCTTGCCATCATTAGTGATGGGTTTTTCCCCGTTTTCATATGATCATTGCTATTATAGAGGAAAAACTATCTGCTCTTATAATTTTATCTGGTATCCAGCCCCTTTCAAATTGCCCTATGAATGCTAGTAGTGTCTGTTTTTTCTATGTATAAAATCATATCATTGGCAAAGAAAGCCACATTGCCATTTCCTTGCAATATCCATTCTGATTGTTTCATCTTCCATAGTGTGAGCTAGAGCCAGCAAAACAATTTTGAGTTATATTAGACATCCCTATCTTGTTGGTAATTTTAATGGCAATAGCTTCATCGTTTTACTTTTTAGCATAGTAGTTCAGGGCTGTGTTTTGTGAATGATTTTTGTGATATTTAAGTGATTTACATCTTCCCTAATTTTAGTTGGAGTTGTATTCGTAATGTCTCCTGAATTGTGTCAAATGCTTTTCTGGTGTAAGTTAATAGCAGCATCCACCCCCATTTGTTGATTAATAAATATTATTAATGTTGAACCATCTTCTGGAAAGAAGACGCTAAGAACTTCTTGTAGAAGAATTCAAGAGGGATTTTTCACCCTAAAATGGCAAAATAATTAAAGAGGGCAGAAGAGATACCTTTCGTTCAGATTACCAGGTTTCCAGGTTTCTTGCCTCCACAGTCACCCAGCAGGTCCCCATGGACAAGTCCTTCCTCTGTCCACCCCATAGGGCTTTAGCACCATTCGTTGCCCCAATTCTGCCCTCCCTGCAAACCGAGATCCACCTTGAACCTATAATTGAGGACTAGTCTGGCTAGGTAAGGTGTGAAGCTCCCTGTGGAGCCACCCTGGAGTAAAAGACTCTGAGGTCATTAATTTGACTTCAGATATCGTGATTGTTTCCATAATCCACCCTAACACTCAGAGTGGGGTTGCTGAACTTTGTGGTGTAAATGCGGAATGACGCTGATGACATGGATACTGTCCTTTTAGGATTTCTTGGTGTCTCTGTGGAGCTGTTGAGGTTTCTCCTTACTGGAGGCTGTGGGATCTTCCATTCATTCTGACCGCAGCCCACATACCGACTCCCCTCCAGCTTTGGAAGGTGGGCTGAGACCCAGGGTGAACATGCCAGCTAATAGGAAATCACCCCAGAGGTTCCCTGCCCTGGTTCCAGGACAGTCTGGCAGATCATTTGAGGTAAGAAAGGAGGACCCTACTTTAAAAGTTTTTTCTCTTATTTTTTTAAGATAAATTTTAATTTGGAGATAATTGTAGATTCAAATGCAATGTACCATTTACCCAGTTTCCTCCAACGGAACATGCAAAACCTTGGTACAGTATCACAACCAGGATATTGACATAGGGAGCATTTCCAACACGACAAGTACCCCTCATCTTGCCTTTTAATGTACGCAACCACTTCCCTCCTCCCCTGCTCCCTCCATAACTCCTGGCCATCACTAATCTATAATTTTGTCATTTCAAGCATGACATATAAACGGAATAATATGGTGTGTAACCTTTTGGGACTGGCTTTTTTTACGCAGCAGAATTCTCTGGAGATTCATGCAGATTGTTGAGTATATGACTAGCTTGTTCCTTTTTATTGCTGAACAGTATTCCGTGGTATCAATGTACCACAGTTTGCTTAACCCTCCTCTTGTTGAAGGACATCTTGGCTGTTTCCGGTTTTTGGCTATTATGAATAAAGATGCTATGATTGTGTAAGGATTTTGTATGAGATGAATGCACATGAATACAATTGCTGGTTTGTCTGTTAAGTGCATTTCAAACATTAATTGACTTAGTTTTTTTAGTACAGCTTTAGATTTATAGAATAATTGAGAAAAATGGTACATATAGTGCCATATACCACTCTAAACCCCCCCATAGTTTCCCCATGATTAATGTCTTGCATTAGTGTAGTACATTTGTTACAATTAACCAATATGGATACCCTATTATTAATTATAATCTACAGTTTATAGTAAGATTCATTCTTTGTGTTGCACCTTCTTTAGGTTTTGACAAATGCCTAATGACATATATCCACCATTACGGTTTCATACAGAACAGTTTCATCTGTGCCTCAGCTATTCATCCTTTCTCTCCCTATGCTTGAACCTCTGGCAACCACTGTTTTTTTTTTCAGTCATCTCTATAGTTTTACCTCTCTTAAGATGTCATATGGTTGGAATCATAGTCTGTAGCCTTTTCAGATTAGCTTCTTTCACTTAGCAATTTGCATTTTAGCTTCCTCCATGTCTTTTCATGGCTTTATAGCTCATCTATTTTTATCACTGAATAATATTCCATTGTATGGATGTACCACAATTTGCTTATCCATTCACCTATTGAAGGACATCTTAGTTGTTCCCAGTTTTTGGCAATTATGAATAAAGCTTCTATGAACATTTATATATAAGTTTTTGTGTGGGCATACGTTTTCAGTTCACATGGGTAGATAAGTAGGAGTGCAATTGTGGGTCATATGGTAAGACTGGCTTTGCAAGAAACTGCCAAACTGTCTTCCAGAGTTCTTCACCATTTTGCATTCAAACCAGCAATGAATGAGAACATCCTGTTGCTCCCTATCCTCGTCAGCATTTGGTATTGTCGGGTTTTTCGATTTTAACCAGTCTAATAGATGTATAATGGTATCTCGTTGTTGTTGTTGTTTTTTAAAGATTTTATTTATTTATTTGAGAGAGAGAGAGCATGAGAGATG
Organism: Zalophus californianus; assembly: GCF_009762305.2. Lineage (NCBI taxonomy): Eukaryota > Metazoa > Chordata > Mammalia > Carnivora > Otariidae > Zalophus > Zalophus californianus. The sequence continues at coordinate 88,295,850 of NC_045612.1, read as the reverse complement.
GAGAGCACGAGAGGGAAGAGGGTCAGAGGGAGAAGCAGACTCCCTGCTGAGCAGGGAGCCTGATGTGGGACTCGATCCCGGGACTCCAAGATCATGACCTGAGCCGAAGGCAGTCGCTTAAACAACTGAGCCACCCAGGCGCCCTCTCATTGTTGTTTTGATTTATAATTCCCTAATGAAAAATGATGTTGAACATAGTTGTACATGTTCATTTGCTATCTGTATATTTTCTTTGGTCAGCTGTCTATTCAGATTTTTTGTCCTTTTTTTTAAGATTTATTTATTTATTTGAGAGGGGCGTCTGGGTGGCTTAATTGGTTGGGTGTCTGCCTTTGGCTCAGGTCATGATCTCAGGGTTCTGGGATCGTGCCCTGTGTCAGACTCCCTGCTCAGTGGGGAGTCTGCTTCTCCCTCTCCCTCTGCCCCTCCCCGCTGCTTATGTGCTCTCTCTCAAATAAATAAATAAATAAAATCTTAAAAAAATAAGATTTTTTTCTTTGAGAGAGAGTGTGCACACATGTACATACATACACGCAAGTGAGCAAGTGGCAAAGGGGAGGAGAGGAACAAGCAGACTCACACTGAGCATGGAGCCTGACTCGGGGCTTGATCTCAGGACCCTGAGAATATGACCTGAGCTGAAAGCAAGAGTCAGGTGCTTAACCGACTGAGCTACCCAGGCGCCCGGGTGTATTTCCTTTCTGTTTGTTCCACTGATATATTTGTCTATTCTTTCACCAATACCATGCTTTTTTTTTTTTTTTTAAAGATTTTACTTATTTATTTGTCAGAGAGAGAGCACAAGCAGGGGGAGCCGCAGGCAGAGGGAGAAGCAGGCTCTCCACTGAGCAGGGAGCACGGTGCGGGGCTCGATCCCAGGACCCTGGGATCATGACCTGAGCCGAAAGCAGACAGTTAACCAACTGAGCCACCCAGGCATCCCTACCGTGCTCTGTTTTTTATTGAGGTCTCATTGACTTACAACATTATATTAATTTCATATGTACAACATAATCATTTGGTATTTGCATGTATTGCAAAATGATCACCACAATAAGGCTAGTTAGCATCCATCACTGTACATAGTTGTAGAATTTTTTCTTGTGATGAGAACTTTTAAGATTTACTCTCATAGCAACTTTTAAATAGGCAGTACAATTAACTATAGTTGCCATGTTGTACATTACCTACCCATGACTTACTTTATTTGTTTTTCTTTAAGATTTTATTTATTTATTGGACAGAGAGAGACACAGCGAGAGCAGGGAACACCAGCAGGGGGAGTGGGAGAGGGAGAAGCAGGCTTCCCGCGGAGCAGGGAGCTGGACGCGGGGCTCGATCCCAGGACCCGGGATCATGACCTGAGCTGAAGGCAGATGCTTAACCGACTGAGCCACCCAGGCGCCCCTCCATGACTTACTTTATTTTATTTTATTTTTTTTTAAAGATTTTATTTATTTATTTGAGAGAGAGAATGAGATAGAGAGAGAGCATGAGAGGGGAAAGGGTCAGAGGGAGAAGCAGACTCCCTGCTGAGCAGGGAGCCCGATGTGGGACTCGATCCCGGGACTCCAGGATCATGACCTGAGCCGAAGGGCAGTCGCTTAACCGACTGAGCCACCCAGGCGCCCCATGACTTACTTTATAACTGGAAGTTTGTATCTTTTGACTCCCTTCACCCATTTTGCCTAACTCTTACCCCCACATCTGGCAACCACCAGTCTATTCTCTGTACTGTGAGCTTGGGTTTTTTTTGTTGTTGTTGTTGTTTTTAGATCCCACATAGAAGTGAGATCATATAGTATTTGTCTTTCTCTGACTTATTTCCCTTAGCATAATGCCTTCAAGGTCCATCCATATTCTTGCAAATAGCAAGATTTCCCCTTTCTTTTATGGTTGAATAATATTCTATTGTGTGTGTACACACACACACACACACACACACACACACACACACAACACACACCATATTTTCTTTATCCATTCATCTGTTGATGGACGCTTAGGTTGTTTTCACATCTTGGCTATTGTAAATAATGTGGCGATGAACATGGGGTGCATATATATTTCTTTGTTAGTGTTTTTTTTTCCTTTGGATAAATACTCAGAAGTGGAATTGCTGGATGATATGATAGTTCTATGCTTAATTTTTTGAGGAACCTTCATACTGTTTTCCATAGTGGCTGTACCAGTTGCTATTCCCATCAGCAGTGCACAAGGGTTCCCTTTTCTTTACATCCTCACTAATTTGTCTTTTTGATACTAGCCATTCTAACAGGTGTGGGGTGATACATTACTGTGGTTTTGATTTGCATTTCTCCAATGATTAGGTTACTGATTTTTTTTTTTTAAGTAGGCTCCATGCTCAATGTGGGGCTTGAACTCACAGCCCTGAGATCAGGAGTTGCATGCTCTACCGACTGAGCCAGCCAGGTGCCCCTAAATTAGTGATGCTGAGCATCTTTCCATGTACCTGTTGGCCATCTGCATGTCTTCTTTGAAAAACTGTCTATTCAGATCCTCTGCCCATTTTTTTAAAAAGATTTTTTTAATTTATTTGAGAGAGCGAGAGAGAGAGCATGAATGGTGGGGAAGGGCAGAGGGAGAGGAAGAAGCAGGCTCCCTACTGAGCAGGGAGCCCAACATGGAACTCGATCCCAGGACCCTGGGGTCATGACCTGAGCCAAAGGCAGACGCTTAACCGACTAAGCCACCCAGATTGTTTTTTGCTATTGAGTTATATGGATTTTTTAAATATATTTTGGATATTAGCCTCTTATCAGATACATGATTTACAAATATTTTCTACCCTTCTGTAGGTTGTCTTTTCATTGATGGTTGATGGTTTCCTTTGCTGTGCAGAAGCTTTTTAGTTTGATGTAGTTCTACTTGTTTATTTTTGCTTTTGTTGCCTTTGCTTTTGTTTTTTATTTTTTGTTTTTTTTTAAATTCATTAGAGAGAGTGCAAGCATGAGCAGGGGGGAGGAGCAGAGGGAGAGGAGAGAAGCAGACTCCCTGCCGAGCAGGAAGCCCAATGTGGGGCTCGATCCCCGGACCCCGGGATCATGACCTGAGCCGAAGGCAGACGCTTAACCGACTGAGCCACCCAGATGCCCGCCTTTGCTTTTGGTGTCAAATGCAAAAAATCATCACCAAGACTAATGTCAGAGAGCTTACTGCCTATATTTTCTTGGAGTTTTATGGTTTCAGGTCTTAGGTTCAAGTCTTTAATCCATTTTGAGTTGATTTTCGTGTATGGTGTAAGATAGTGGTCCCCAGTTTCATTTTTCTGCATGTGGCTGTCCAATTTTTGCAACACCATTTATTGAAGAGACTGTTCTTTCTCCATTGAATATTCTTGCGTCCTTTGTCATGAATTAATTGGCCATATATGCATGGGTTTATTTCTGGGCTCTCTGTTTTGTTCCATTGATCCATGTGTCTGTTTTTATGCCAATACCATACTGTTTTGATTACTACAGCTTTGTATGATAGTTTAAAATCAGAGAGCATGATGCCTCCAGCATTGTTCTTTTTTCTCAAGATTGCTAGTGTGTTGTAGTTATTAATTTACAAGTTTTGTACATGTTTTGTTAGATTTATACTTAAGTATTTCATATTTCCGAGTGATTATGAATGATTTTATATTTTTTATTTTGGAGTCCACATTTTAATTGCTAACATAGAAATACAGTGGGTTTTTGTATTGGATCTTGTTTGCCATGACTTTCAATTATTAGTTCTAGGAGGTTTTTCTTCTTTTGGATATTTTTTTGTGATTTTCTCCATAGACAATCAAGTCATCTATAAATAGGGACATTTTTATTTTTTCTTCCCTATTCTGTATACCTTTCATTTCCATTTCTTTCCTTATTGCACATTATTAGAACTTCTGGCACTGTGTTGAATAAGGATTGTGAGAATGGACATTCTTGCCTTGCTGTTAATCTTATCATTCACCATTAAGTATAATGTCAGCTGTAGTTTTGGTTTAGACGCTCTTTATCAAATTGAAGAAGTTCCTGTCTATTCCTATTTCTATTCATATTTTTTGCAGAATGAGTGTTGAATTTTGTCAAATTTTTTTTTACATTGGTTGATATGATCATGTGATTTTTAAAATCCTTTTAATGTGGTGAATCACATGGATTGATTTTTTTTCTCTTGAAATACAGAATTTTATTGAGAAACTGTTTAAAGTAGAAAAAAACCCTGTCAAGAAAGACCAAGTGGAAAATGGGTTCCCAATAAAATGGAATTTTAGGGCAACAAAAGTCTAAAAGGCCACAAAAGAGAAATAGCACCACTGTTATTTGAACAATGGCTAGTTACTTGCATTTTTTGGCATTGTTAATTACTGAATCTGGGTTTTCCTCTGAATTCCACACAGAGCATGCACTACACAACAATTTTATCATAAAATATCTGCTTTCTACACACATTTTAGGACAAGCTACCGCCAGGGACAAATCAATACAGGTACATCAGGGGCTGAACAATCTCAGTAGCGGTTGACACACATTTTGCAGAATTCTGCCAAACAAAGGAACTGAATAGGCTAAGGGCAAAGCAAATGAGGAAGAGTTAAGGAATGAAATATTTCAAATATTAATAATTAATTCAGACACGGTACTGTATCTTCTGCAAAAGAAAATTAACATTTAGGAACATGCTAACGAATTTTATCTCCAAAGAGATTAGTGCACTGGCAAAGTATTCTAATAACAGTGGAGGGCGGTGGACAGCAGGTACCGAGAACACCCAGCCTTGCAGATCCCAAGGTAGCGATGGCCTTCACTGGTCACTCCCTCTGCCAGAAGTCCAGAAAGAACTTGCAGGCGTGACCACCTGCCTGCTGAACTTACACTCTAAGCAGCAAACTTTAAGGAGCCAAAGAGGAGTCCCCAGTGGGCGAGGGGAGCAGAGAAGAGAAACATGTTCAATGTAAACTTAAAAGACAGTAAAATGGGACACGACCCCCATTCAAATCCCAGAGATGTGGGCAAGTCCCCCAAAGTACTTGTTAGATTTAAAAACTGGGCATACCTCATTTCCCAAGAAACACAATACATAGAAATTTCAGGGATAACAGGAAAATCGTCAGAGAAATGTTCAATGAAATTCAAGCTCTTCAACTCAAACATCCCAGGGCTGAAACACACCCTCTATTCATCCAGGCAACAATGCCTCTTACTTCTTAGAGCAGGGATACTATTGGTCAAGGACACCAAATGGCTTTACAGAGCAACTTTTTTAAACTTTCCTTTTGGGCCAAGGTCTAGGTCTTTGAGGATTCAAGCAGCCCTGCAAGGCCTGTGAACAGCAGATTCCAAAGGTCTAGAGGTCTGGCCCTTCTTCCTTCCCAGATACAATGTCAAACATGTAAAATCTCCTGTCATGTTACGTTTTATATTTTGAAATATGGAAGCATATTTTACATACTCTTCAGGCATTTATTTATTAAAACGTTCTCTGCCAAGATTTCACATTAGATTAAAATTCAAATCAGTCTTTACATTTCTCTACTGAGGTTTCCACCTCAGTGTATCACATAAAAACACCTTCTCCAGCAATCAGTGTTACCAGCGTCCACACGGTGAGCCCCATGGTCAGCCTCTTTGTTCCCTAGGTGATCCAACTAGATGTTAATACTGCTCTGCTACAGGGTAAAAGCTCCTAACTCAAACTCATTGGAAAAGGGGTGAAACTTCTGCAAAGTGCACTTTAAGAAGAGGTACTGTTTGCTCATGAAAAGAAACCAGTGAGTCCTCTAAGCATAATAAAAGGGGGTATTTTACAGTTAAGCACATGATTTGGAGTGAAGAATTCGGATGTTGCTCTGCTGGTCCAGGCCGTTAATACTCTTGTTCCTCCTGTGGGCCCCCTTCATCAGGTATCACAAAGCCTTCATCTGTGGCATACAGAATGTCCACCATCCTCTGCAATACTGGATTGTTTTCCCCCTCATTCTCTTGGCAAATCAATTCAATGTTCCTTAGCTTTCCAAAGTAGAAGTCTCTTTCTTTCTCCTAGTCTTCGATGGTAAGTTTCAATACGTTGACCTGCTGCATCAATTCAGCTGCTTGATCATCCCCGCTGCCCACACCAGGATTCTTTTGCCACCCGCCCCCCCTCCCCCGGGCCAGCCTGAGGGGTTGCAGTAGTTCTATGTGTTGCAATGGGCCTCTGTGGAGCTGCGCTGCTAGAGCTGAGAGGTTTCTTCGGTTTTTTTCAGAGCTGGAGCAAGAAGGGAGGGAGCCACTGCAGTTTCTTGACCTTGTCTGGCAGCTATGGGGTCATAGCCTTTTCCATCATAGTTTGCATCAAAAAACTTCTTGAACCACTGAACAAATTCAAAATTGTCCTGAAACTTTCCTTTTACTAATATGTCCACAGGAATTATTTTGTCAACACCCATTCTCTTAAAACCTGCTTGTAGTATTTTGAAGTTCTGGATGTATTCATGTTCTAGCTTAGCCTGGAATTTCACTTTCTTCAAGGCAATGGAGCCAGGGAACAACATGTCCATAAACTGACAGTAGGCAGCCCCTGAGCACAACTGTTGGATCTTCGTCAGATTCAACTGCAGAGACTCATTGATCCAGGCCAGCATGTCGTGTCGACTTAGGTTATCACTGGTGACTGATGTTGAATATACATTCACTGTCATCTTCGGCTCTCGGCGGGACCGCGTCCACGGCCTGTGCCTGGCTTCGGTTCCATCTACGTCTCGTTCAAACTGCCCACGCGATGACCTCACACGCACCCCCCCCCCGTTACGCGCCCACGTACAGCTGGATTGATTTTTTTTTTTTAAAGATTTTATTTATTTATTTGACAGAGAGATAGCGAGAGCAGGAACACAGCAGGGAGAGTGGGAGAGGGAGAAGCAGGCTCCCCGCGGAGCAGGGAGCCTGATGTGGGACTCGATCCCAGGACCCTGGGATCATGACGTGAGCCGAAGGCAGACGCTTAACGACTGAGCCACCCAGGCGCCCTGGATTGATTTTTTTTTTAAATGTTATTATATCATCTATTTATTTGAGAGAGAGAATGAGAGAGAGAGCGAGCATGAGAGGGGGAAGGGTCCGAGGGAGAAGCAGACTCCCCGCTGAGCAGGGAGCCCGATGCGGGACTCGATCCCGGGACTCTAGGATCATGACCTGAGCCGAAGGCAGTCGCTTAACCAACTGAGCCACCCAGGCGCCCTGGATTGATTTTTTAATATAGAACCTGTCTTGCATTCCTGGAATAAACCCCAGTTGGTCATGGTGCATAATTCTTTTAATATCTTGCTGAATTATATTTGCTAATATTTTGTCAAGGATTTTTGCCTATATATTCATGAGTGATATTGGTGTGTAGTTTTCTTTTTTATACTGTATTTGTCTGATTTTGTAATCGGGGAATGCATTAGTTTCATGCGGTAGCGGCAACAAATTACTACAAACTTGGTGTCTTAAAACAACAGAAATTTATTCTCTCATAGTTCTGGAGGCCTGAAGTCCAAAAAGAAGTATCACTGGACCAAAATCAAGGTTTCGGTAGGGCTGTACTCCCTCCAGAGCCTTCAGGGGAGAATCTATTCCTTACCTCTTCTAGCTCCTGGGGGGCTGCAGCTATTCCTTGGCTTCATCATTCCATTCTTATGGCGAGCATCTTCAAATCTGTTCTGTCTTCACGTCACTGCCTTCTGAGTGTGTGTGTGTCAAATTTTCTTTTACCTGCCTCTTACTGGGATACATGTGATTGCATTGAGGACCTACCTGGATAATTCAGGATACTCCTCTCATCTCAGGATCCTTAATCCCATCTGCAAAGACCCTTTTGTTCTTGCCATATAAAGGAGATATTCACAGGTTGCCAAGATTAGGATGTGGATATCTTTGGGGGGGCCCTTTTTAGCCTATCACAGGCAAATACTAGCTTTATAGAATGAATTAGAGTTACCTCCTCTTCTTTTTCCTGTAAGAGGTTTTGTAATTGGTGTTAATTCTTTAAAAGAATTTTGTAAAATTCTGGGGCGCCTGGGTGGCTCAGTCATTAAGCGGCTGCCTTCGGCTCAGGTCATGATCCCGGGGTCCTGGGATCGAGCCCCGCATCAGGCTCCCTGCTCCGCGGGAAGCCTGCTTCTCCCTCTCCCACTCCCCCTGCTTGTGTTCCTGCTCTCGCTGTGTCTCTCTCTGTCAAATAAATAAATAAAATCTTAAAAAAAAAAAGGATTTGGTAAAATTCTCCAGGAAAACCATCTGGGCCAGAGCTTGATTGATTGATTGATTTTTTTTTTGGTGAGTTTTAAATTATGGATTCAGTTTCCTTAGTAGTTCTAGGGCTATTCAAATTATCTATTTCATATCAGGCAATTTGTGGTAGTTGGTTTTTTTTTAAGAATTAGTCTAGGGCGCCTGGGTGGCTCAGTTGGTTGAGCGACTGCCTTCGGCTCAGGTCATGATCCTGGAGTCCCTGGGATGGGGTCCGCATTGGGCTCCCTGCTCAGCAGGGAGTCTGCTTCTCCCTCTGACCTCCCCTCTCTCATGCTTGCTCTCTCTCATTCTCTCTCTCAAATAAATAAATAAAATCTTAACAAAAAAAGAAGTAGTCCAGTTCATGGGGCGCCTAGGTTAAGCATCTGCCTTCGCTTGGGTCATGATCCCAGGGTCCTGGGATCGAGCCCTGAGTCGGGCTCCCTGCTCAGCGGGGAGTCTGCTTCTCCCTCTCCCTCTGCCCCTCCCCCTGTGCTTGTGCTCTCTCACTCTCTCCTAAATAAATAATTAAATAAAATCTTAAAAAAAATTAGTCCATTTCATCTAAGTTTAATCAGATGGATATATGAAGAATTGTTTATATTTGCTTTAGTATCCTTTTGGTGTCTGCAGGGGCTGTAGTGATATCCTTTGTTTCATTCCTGATACTCGTAATTTGTGTGTTCTCTTTTTTCAGTCTTGCCAAAAGTTTGTTAATTTTATTGATCTTTTCAAAGAACCACCTCTTTGTTTCTTTGATTTTTATCTATTATTTTTCTGTTTTCAACTTCATTGATTTCTGCTCCTTTCTGTTTCCTTCCTTCTGCTTGCTCTGGGTTTATTTTGGTCCTTTTAAAAAATTAAAATATAGGGGCCCCTGGGTGGCTCAGTCGGTTAAGCATCTGCCTTCCGCTCAGGTCGTGATCCTAGGGTCCCCGGGATCGAGCTCCACATCCGGCTCCTTGCTCAGCGGGGAGTCTGCTTCTCCCTCTCCCTCTGCCCGTCCTCCTCATGCTCGCTATCTCTCGTTCTCTCTCTCTGTCAAATAAATAAATAAATTCTTTAAAAATATTAAAGTATAATTGATATATAACATTGTACAAGTTTAAGGTGTACAACCTGTTGGTTTGATACATTTATATATTGCAATATGATTACCACTGTAGTGTTTGCTAACATTTCTATCACATCACATAATTATCATTTCTTTTTTGTGGTCGGAACAATTTACATCTAGTTTATTAACAGCTTTGAAGTCTATAATATTGTATCCGATAATCAACTTGCTGTGCATTAGCCCTCTGCCCTCCAGTACTTAGCTACTAGTTTGAAGTTTGTACCCTTAAACAACATATCTTCAGTATGGTCTTTTTTTCCCTAGGTTTTTGAGGTGGGACCTTAGATTTCTTATTTGAGACTTTCCTCTTCCAAACGTATGCATTTAGTGCTATATACTTTGCTCTCAGCACTGCTTTAGATGTGTTCCACATTGTAAATGTTGTATTTTCATTTTCATTCAGTTCATTGTATTTTTTTATTTCCTTTGAGACTTCCTCTTTGAACCATAGATTATTAGAAATGTGTTATTTAGTTTCCAAGTGTTTGGAGATTCTCTTGTTATCTTTCTGTTATTGATTTTTTTTTTTAAGATTTTATTTATTTATTTGCCAAAGAGAGAGTGCAAGAGAGCACAAGCAGGGGGAGTGGCAGACAGAAGGAGAAGCAGACTCCCCACTGAGCAAGGAGTCTGATGTGGGACTCGATTCCAGGACCCTGGGATGATGAGCTGAACTGAAGGCAGATGCTTTACTGACTGAGCCACCCAGGCGCCCCTTGATTCATTTATTTATTTTAAAGCTTTTATTTATTTATTTGAGAGAGAGAGAGAGCACAAGCAGGGGGAGGGCAGGCAGAGGAAGAGAGAGAGAAGCAGGCTTCCTGCTGAGCAAGGAGCCTGATGCGGGCCTCGATCCCAGGACCCTGAGATCATGACCTAAGCTGAAGGCAGATGCTTAACGACTGAGCCACCCAGGCGCCCCCCCGCCTTGGTTTCTTTTTTTAATAAAGATTTTATTTATTTATTAGAAAGAGAGAGAGTACGAATGGGGAGAGGGGCAGAGAGGGAAAAGCAGACTCCCCGCTGAGTGCGGAGCCCAATGCAGCTCGATCCCAGAACCCTGAGATCATGACCTGAGCCGAAGTCAGACGGTTAATGGACTGAGCCACCCAGGCACCCCCCTGTTATTGATTTCTCGTTTCATTTCAGTGTGGTCAGGGAAAATTGCTCATTTTCTATTTAGTTGTTCTGTGAATTGAAAGAAGGGGCATTGAAGTTTCCAACTATAATTTGCCTTTTTTAAAAAAGATTTATTTAATTTTAGCCAGAGAAAGCATGTACATGCACCATTGGAGTGAGGGGCAGAGGGGGAGGGAGAGGGAGAGAAGCAGATTCCCTGCTGAGCACGGAGCCCACCAACAATGTGGGGCTTGATCTGTGGGGCTCAATCTCATAACCCTGTAATCATGACCTGAGCCAAAATCAAGAGTCGGTCCCTCAACTGACTGAGCCACCCATGGGCCCCTAATTTGTCTCCCCCCCGCCCCAGTTTTATTAGCTTTTTCTTTTGTGTTTGCTGCATACATATTTAGGATTGATTTGTCTTTTTTTTTTTATTGTTAGATGTCTTCTATCTCTGGTAATTTTTTTCTCTGAAGTCTACTTTATCTGATATTAATATAGCTACTTTTGCTTTCTTTTTTTCCAGCTTTCTTGAGGTATAATTAACAACATTTCTGCTTTCTTTTGATGAATATTTGCATGATCTATCTTTTTTCATACTTTTACCTTCAACCTGCCTATATTGCTGTATTTGAAGTGACTTCCTTTTAGATACCATACACTTGGGTGATGTTTTTAATTTTTTCTACCAATTTCTGTCTTTAAAAAAAGATTTTATTTATTTATTTGACAGAAGGACGGCGAGAGCGGGAACACAAGCAGGGGGAGTGGGTGAGGGAGAAGCAGGCTCTTTGCTGAGCATGGAGCCCGATGTGGGGCTGGATCCCAGGACCCCGGGATCATGACCTGAGCCGAAGGCAGACACTTAATGACTGAGCCACCCAGGCGCCCCTACCAATTTCTGTCTTTTAATTGGTGCAGTTAGACCATTTACATTTATTTTACTTTTTATTTTGTTATTTTTTTAAAGATTTATTTCTCTGAGACAGAGAGAGAGCGTGTTCGATCATGCATATGCACACGAGCAGGGGAGGGGCAGAGGGAGTGGGAGAGAATCTCAAGCAGACTCCCCACTGAGCACATAGCCTGATGCAGGGCTTGATCCCACCACCCTGAGATCATGACCTGAGCTGAAACCAAGAGTCAGAGGCTCAACCGACTGAGCCATATAGGCGCCCCAGACCATTTACATTTAATGTAATTAATGATATATTAGGCCCTATGTCTACATTTTATTTTTTCTTCTCTGTTTGTTCTCTCTTTCATTTTCTGTTTTATTTTTCCCTATCTTCCTGTCACTTGAACATTTTTTAGAATTACATTTTGATTTACCTATAGTGTTTATGAGTGTATCTCTTTGTATAGCTATTTATTTATTTATATTTTTTTATTAAGTAAGTCTACCCCCAATGTGGGGCTCAAACTCATGACCCTGAGATCAAGAGTCGTATGCTCCACTGACTGAGCCAGCCTGGTTACCCTGTATAGTTTTTCATATATTATTATTTTTTTTAATTTTATTTTTAAGTAATCTCCACACCCAACATGGGGCTCAAACTCACAACCCTGAGATCAAGAATCGTATGTTCCACTGACTGAGCCAGCCAGGTGCCCCCTGTAAAGCTTTTTAAATGGTTGCTCTAGGTATTGCATCATATATATATAACTTGTATGTGTCTGTTACTGTCATCATTTTGCCACTTTGAGTGAAATGTAGAAACCTTGCCACTCTTTAATTCTCTTTGCTGTCCCCTGTTTATAATTGTCTTAAATATTTCTTTTATTTTTTAAAAAATATTTTATTTATTTATTTGTCAGAAAGAGTGCGCATACAAGCAGGGGGTACAGAGGGGACAGAGGCAGAGGGAGAAGCAGGCTCCCCGCCGAGCAGGGAGCCCGACGCGGGACTCAATCCCAGGACCCTGGGATCATGACCTGAGCTGAAGGCAGACGCTTAACCGACTGAGCCACCCAGGCGCCCCTTGTCTTAATTATTTCATCTACATATATTTAGAACCTCTTCAAATAGTGTTATCATTTTGCTTCAACAGTCAAACAATTTGGAAACCTCAAGAAGAGAAGAAAAGTCTATTGTATTTACCCATATTTTTGTTTCCCGTGTTCTTTCTTCCTTTGTGGTGTTCCAAGATTCCTTCTTTTAGCTTTCATTTTCTGTTTAGGGAACTTCCTTTAGCTATTCTTTAGGGTAGTTTTGCTGGGCACAAATTCTGTTAGTTTTTTTTTTTCATCTAAGAATGTCTTGATTTCTCCTTCATTCCTGAAGGATATTTTCATTGTTGACAGTTCTTTTCTTTCAACCGAAAAATGTTGTGCTACCCTCCTGTGGCCTCTGTGGTTTCTTTCTTTCTTTCTTTCTTTCTTTCTTTCTTTCTTTTTTTAAGATTTTATTTATTCATTTGAGACACAGAGAATACAGAGAGAGAGAGAGAGAGCATAAGCAGGGGGAGCGGCAGAGGGAGAGGGAGAAGCAGGCTCCCGCTGAGCCAGGAGCCCGATGTGGGGCGCGATCCCAGGACCCTGGGATCATGACCTGAGCCAAAGGCAGATGCTTAATCCATCTGAACCACCCAAGCGCCCCGGCCTCTATGATTTCTGATGTGAAATCTGCTTCACTCAAATTGTTTCTGTGGGTAAGGTGTCATTTCTCTCTCATGGCTTTCCATGTACATATTTTTAATCTTTAGTTTTCAAAAGCTTAACAATACGTCTTGGTGTGGATTTCTTTGGTTTTATCCTGTTTGTGGTTTGTTCTGCTTCTAAAGTCTGTAAATTTATTTTTATTTATTTATTATTATTTTTTAAGATTTCATTTTTAAGTAATTTCTACAACCAACATGGGGCTCGAACTCACAACCCCGAGATCAAGAGTTGCATGCTCTTCTGACTGAGCCAGCCAGGTGCCCCTGTAAATTTATGTTTTGCCAAATTGGGACATTTTTAGCCATTATTTCTTCATGTACTTTTTTCCCCCTTTTTTAAAAAAAATTAAAGTTAGTTAACATATAGTGTATTATTAGGTTCAGGGTAAAATTAAGTAATTAATCAGTTCTGTATAATATCCAGTGCTCATTTCATCACTTGCCCTCCTTAATGCCTACTACCTAATTACCCCATCCCCCTAACCCATCTCTTCTCCAGCAACCCTCAGTTTGTTCCCTCTAGTTAAGAGTCTCTTATGATTTGTCTGTCTCTCTATTTTTATCTTCTTTTTCTTTTCCTTTCCTTATGTTCATCTGTTTTGTTTCTTAAATTCCACATATGAGTGAAATCATATGGTACTTGTCTTTCGCTGACTTATTTTGCTTAGCATAATACACTCTACCTCCATCCAGGTCATTGCAAATGGCAAGATTTCATTCTTTTTGATGCCTGAGTAATATTCTATTGTGTGTATGTGTATATGTATATATATACATATATATATACCACATTTTCCTTATCCATTCATCCATCAATGGACATTTGGGCTCTTTCCATATTTTGGCAGTTGTGGACATTGCTGCTATAAACATTGGGGTGCATGTGCCCCTTCAAATCACTATTTTTGTATCCTTTGGAAAAATACCTGGTAGTGCAATTGCTGGGTCATAGGATAGTTCTGTTTTTAACTTTTTGGTGAACCTCCATACTGTTTTCCAGAGTGGCTGCACCAGCTTGCATTCCCACCAACAGTGTAAGAGGGTTCCCCTTTCTCTACATCCTGGCCAACCATCTGTTGTTTCCTGAGTAGTTAATTTAAGGCCTGTCTTACTTCTTTTCTCCTTCCTGTTTTTTTGATGGCATGATATTGGTTCTTTTGTTGTAGATCCTTGAGGCATTCCCCCCTGCCCCCAGGTCAGTTTTGTCTCTGCTGTTTGGATTGATTAATTTCTGTTCCCTCTGTTCTGTTTTTGGAGCCATCCCTTGAGTTTTTTAATTTTAGTTATTGCATTTTTCAGGTCTAAAATTTCCATTTGGGTCCTCCTTATGTCTTCTGTTTTTTTCCTGAGACAGGGTCATTGAAGCATTTTGGTGATGGCTGATTCAAAGTTTTTGCTGGATAATTTTGTCATTTCAGTCTTGATACCAGTTGACTTTTTTCATTCAGTTTGAGATTTTTCTGGTTTTTGATATGAGTGATTATCTATTGAAACCTAGACATTTTTTGATACTATGTTAGGAGAATTTTGTTCTTATTTAAAGTGTTGTAGCTGGCTTCCTCTAATTTCAATACAGCTGGGGAAGAAAGGGTATCATCTCATTACTGCCATGTCAGGGAATAAGTCCAGGTTTTTCATTTGGCTTCCCTTGAGCTCAAGATGGAGAGCTTGTTACTTCTCTGGCCAGGGGTGGAATTCTAACTTTCCATTGTGTCTTCCCTGATACCTTCCTGGGTGGGAGAGTGTTCACCTCCTTAGCAGTGGTGAGAGTCCTGACTCTCCAGTAGACCTTCTCTGATACTACTCCAGCAGGATGGAGGAAGGATGCCTCATTACTGCTGAAGTCTAGCCTCCCCATGGTTTCTCCCCTGATAGCACTGAGTGAGGAGGCTCATTACTGTTCAAGAGAGATGAGCCTTAGCTCCCTACTTTGTCTTTTTTGATACCACCCCAGTGTTGTAGGGGATATAGCACTTTGTTAGAGCCAGACAGAAGTAGAGGTATATGCTCCCCACTTGGCTTTTGCTGATGGGATGGAGTTGAGACCCTCAGCTTTTTTTTTGGTTTGTTTTGTTTTGTTTTTTCATGATACTTGGCTGAAATAAGGTGGTTATCATTTTTAAGTTTTCTTGCTAGGTTGTCCCTTTTCTGGTCCTTTGACCAGTTAAAGCAGACTTTCTTAGAGCTGTTTTTGTCTGTACCCATTGGCATTTTTGGTTTGCTAGCTTCTCCAGCACCTAGTCTTGGATATATGAGGTAAAGAGAAAACTCAAGGGAATCACTGCTATGTATGTTTTTAAGTCCCCCGCTGATCTGCCTTATCTCCAAGTGGCACAGTCTTCTCTTCTTCATTTTACTTTATTTTTTAAATTAAATTTATTTTATTGTGACCCAGATATGGAGCATCACAGGTAGGAAAGAATATTGTTTTTGACTACTAAAATATATTTTATTTATTTAACTTTTTGACTATAGTTGCATACAATGTTACATAAGTTTTAGGTGTACAACATAGTAGTTTGACAAGCTTATACATTGTTACGTTCACCACAAGTGTAGCACCCATTATGCTGTGCCTTTTACTCCCATGACTTACTCATTTCATAACTGGAGGCCTGTATCTCCCACTCCCCTTCACCCATTTTGCCCATCCCCTACCCCCTCCCCTTGGCAACCATCAGTTTGTTTTCTGTATGTATAAGTGTGATTCTGCTCTTTTTTTTTTTATTCACTTGTTTTTGTTTGTTTTTTTAGATTCCACATATGAGTGAAATCATATGATATTTGTCTTTCTCAATCTGACTTATTTCACTTAGCCTAATACCTTCTAGGTCCATCCATGTCACAAATGGCACAATATCATCCTTTTTATGACTGTGTAATATTTCATTATGTATATGCCACATCTTCTTTATCCATTCATCTATCAGTGATCACTTGGGTTACTTCCATATCTTGGCTAGTGTAAATAATGCTGCAGTAAACATAAGGGTGCATGTATCTTTTCAAATTAGTGTTTTCATTTTCTTTGGGTAAATACCCAGTAGTGGAATTACTGGATCCTATGGCATTTCTATTTCAAAAAATTTTTTTCTAATTAGGCTCCATGCTCAATGTGGGGGTTGAACTCATGACCCTGAGGTCAGGAGTTACATGCTTGGGGCGCCTGGGTGGCTCAGTCAGTTAAGCGTCTTCCTTCAGCTCAGGCCCTGGGGTTCTGGGATCAAGTCCCTCATTGGGCTCCCTGCTCAGTGGGGAGCCTGCTTCTCCCTCTCTTGCTCCCCCTGCTTGTGCTCTCTCTCTCTCTGTCAAATAAATAAATAAAAAATCTTAAAAAAATACAGAGCTCATTTTCATTTCAGATTAAAATTACAGAACTTTGGGGCGCCTGGGTGGCTCAGTTGGTTAAGCGACTGCCTTCGGCTCAGGTCATGATCCTGGAGTCCCGGGGTCGAGTCCCATGTCGGGCTCCCTGCTCAGCGGGGAGTCTGCTTCTCCCTCTGACCCTCTTCCCTCTCGTGCTCTCTATCTCTCATTCTCTCTCTCAAATAAATAAATAAAAATCTTTAAAAAAAAAAAAAATAAATTACAGAACTTTTACTTCTTCGACATTTATTTATGTATCTGTTTTGGTGGAGGGGTCATAATGACTTTTTTTTTAAGATTTTATTTATTTAATTGACAGAGAGAGAGAGACAGCGAGAGAGGGAACACAAGCAGGGGGAGTGGGAGAGGGAGAAGCAGGCTTCCCGCCAAGCAGGGAGCCTGATGCGGGGCTCGATCCCAGGACCCTGAGATCATGACCTGAGCTTAAGGCAGTCGCTTAACCAACTGAGCCACCCAGGCGCCCCGGGGTCATAATGACATTAACATAATTTATTGGTTTATCCTATAATACAGACAATAATGGGAGGATAAAGGAAAACTAATAAGAAAGGTTGCCTTTTCTAAAAAAAAAAAAAAAAGAAAGAAACTTTGGGAGTGTTACATAAATATTTTCCCACGTCCAGAGATAATTTTCTACATAATTTTAATGGTTACATAGCATTTCATCCTTTGAGTGTTTGCAGTGGCAGTAGGTTTTCATTAAAATTGACCCTTTGGTGGTGAAATTCTCAATTTATGGCTTTATGCATGTCCATGATTATTTGTTAAAGACATTTTTCTAGAAATTGAATTTTTGTGTCATAGGAGAAGGATCACTAAGTTGTAAGGAATTCATTGGATGTCAGTGAAATGTCTTCCTCTTGATACTCTACATGCTCATACTATTTGGAGGCTGATGATTTTGGGTCATTCATGGCAACTTTTTCCTTATTAGCTCTCCACCCCACCCCAACTCTTCCTTCTCAGATCTTCCAAAGAAGAGTTAGAAATGACCACATCCTCAGTCAGTTTTTATTTGTTCATTTATTTACTTGTTGCTTTTGTTTTCCTGTGTTTTTTTTTTTAAGTTTATTTTTTTATTAAGATTTTATTTATTTATTTGAGAGAGAGAATGAGATAGAGAGAGAGCATGAGAGGGGGGAGGGTCAGAGGGAGAAGCAGACTCCCCACTGAGCAGGAAGCCCGACGCAGGACTCGATCCCAGGACTCCAGGATCATGACCTGAGCTGAAGGCAGTCGCTTAACCAACTGAGCCACCCAGGCGCCCCTTTTCCTGTGTTTTTTAAGAAGCTTCTAAGTATAAGTAGATAAGTATTAGGATAAAAAAGGGAGTAAAAAGAAGAAAATATCAACATAAGTTTTAGAATGTAGGCATGCTGGTAGACTGTACTACACAGCTAGATACTTTGAAGTCCAGATTGATCTCTGATATTTTGGGAAGACATAACAGAGTAAGAAGTGCAATGAGACACATGAATTACAATATCTCCATAAAGAAATCAATAACTCCTCTATGGTAAAGATTTCCTGATACTTGAGGGTCAAGATATCTTTTGATAGATCTTCATATGGATGATGGAAACGATACCTTCAATTACAACCTTGTCATAAATGCTACCACAGTTCTTCTGTAGCTGTTTTTCTTTTTGAAAAAAATTTTCATTCAGTGTTTATGATTAAAAACTACAAGATTTTGCTTGTAGTTGTTGAGTGATAAGAGAAAGGCTAAAACATAGATTATCCTCTGATCGGTTAATTAAAATGCATCTGATCCAGAGTCAGGTTACTCAGCAATATACCAGTTACTTTTTTTTTTTTTAGAAGATTTTATTTATTTGACAGAGAGAGACACAGCAAGAGAGGGAACACAAACAGGTGGAGTGAGAGATGGAGAAGCAGGCTTCCTGTGGGGCGGGGAGCCTGACGCGGGGCTCAATCCCAGGATCATGACCCAAGCTGAAGGCAGACACCCAACGACTGAGCCACCCAAGCACCCCAATATACCAGTTACTTTGTGTGGGCTTAAGAGTTTTAGAAGAAAATACTTCTAAGCAAAACATGCCATCTAACAGCATACTGATACTGGGTATATGAAATACTACATAAGAAAGCTGATGGGGGGCACCTGAGTGGCTCAGTTGGTTAAGCATCTGCCTTCAGCTCAGGTCATGATCTCAGGGTCCTGGGATCGAGCTCCGCATTGGGCTCCCTGCTCAGCAGGGAGCCTGCTTCTTCCTTTCCCTCTGCAGCTCCCCTTGCTTGTGCTCTCTCACACACTCTTTCTCTCAAATAAATAAATAAAATGAAATGGAAAAAAAAAAAAAAGAAAGCTGATGGAAGGGGTGGCTCCTGGGTGGCTCAGTCGGTTAAGTGGCTGCCTTCGGCTCAGGTCATGATCCCAGGGTCCTAGGATAGGGCCCCCTCGTCGAACTCCCTGCTCAGTGGGGAGTCTGCTTCTCCCTTTCCCTCTGCCTCTCCTCCCGGCTTGTGCGCTCTTTCTCTCTCTCTCTCTGTCTTGCTCATTCACTCTCTCTTTCTCAAATAAATAGATAATCAAATCTTAAAAAAAAAGAAAGCTGATGGAAGTTACTTGTGCCAGACCTTTAGACTCTTTAGGCTTCTGACAATTTGTTACCATAGGCAGGGACTTCCCAACCAGTTAGTTATTTATCTTTTGACTTTTCCAAGTTAGAACGTTCCCTCACCCCAGGTGAACATATAGATTATAGGTTATAGATTCTTTTTTTAAATTAAAGCATAATTAACATACAATGTTATATTATTTTCAGGTGTACAACATACTGATTCAGCAATTCTATATAGTACTCAGTGTTCACCACATAAGTGTAGTCACTACCTGTCACCATATGTTCTTACAGTATTATTAACTATATTCCCTATGCCGTACTTTCCTTTTTTTTTTTAAATATTTATTTATCTGAGAGAGAGTGAGTGTGCGTGCGAACAGGGGGAGGGGCAGAGGGAGAGGGACAGAAAGAATGTCAAGCAGACTCCCCGCTGAGTGCAGAGCCCGACACAGGGCTCTATCTCATGACCCTGAGATCATGACCTGAGCTGAAATCAAGAGTTGGACACTTAACCGACTGAGCCACCCAGGTGCCCCCCTATGCTATACTTCTCATTTGTGTGACTTATTTATTTTATAACTGGAAGTTTCTACCTCTTAACCCCCTTTATCTGTTTTGCTCATTCCCCCATCCACCTACACTCTGGCAACCACCAGTTTGTTCTCTGTGTTTATGAGTCTGTTTGTTTTGTTTTTTAGATTCCATGTATAAGTGAAATCATATGGCACTTGTCTTTCTCTGTCTGACTTATTTCACTTAGCATAATACCTTCTAGGTCCATCTGTGTTGTCATAGATGGAAATATCTCATTTTTTTCTTACGGTCAAGCAATATATTCCATTGTGTATATATATCTTCTTTATCCATTCGTCTGTGGATGGACACTTGGGTTGCTTCCATATATCTTGGCTAGTGTAAATAATGCTGCGATAAACATAAGTGTGCAGATATCTTTTCAAATTAGTGTTTTCATTTTCTTTGGGTAAATACCCAATAGTGGAATTACTAGATCATATGGTATTTCTATTTCTAATTTTTTATTTTATTTTTTTAAAAGATTTTATTTATTTATCTGACAGAGAGAGACACAGTGAGAGAGGGAACACAAGCAGGGAGAGTGGGAGAGGGAGAAGCAGCCTTCCCGTGGGGCAGGGAGCCTGATGCGGGGCTTGATCCCAGGACCCTGGGATCATGACCTGAGCCGAAGGCAGGCGCTTAATGACTGAGCCACCCAGGCGCCCCTATTTCTAATTAAAGTATCTCCATACTGTTTTCCACAGTATGTGGTTGTACCAATTTACATTCCCATTAACGGTGCACTAGGCTTTGTTTTTCCGTATCCTTGCCAACACTTGTTATTTCTTTTCTTTTTGATACTAGTCATTCTGACTGTTATGAGGTGATATCTCAGTGTGGTTTTGATTTGCATTTCCCTGATGATGAGTGATGTTGAGCATCTTTTCATGTGTCTGTTGGCTATTTGTTTTCTTTGGAAAAATGTCTATTTAGGTTCTCTGCCCATTTTTTATTTTTATTTTTTTAAAGATTTATTTGAGGGGCGCCTGGGTGGCTCAGTTGGTTAGGCGACTGCCTTCGGCTCAGGTCATGATCCTGGAGTCCTGGGATCTAGTCCCGCATTGGGCTCCCTGCTCAGCAGGGAGTCTACTTCTCCCTCTGACCCTCCCCCCTCTCATGCTCTCTCTATCTCATTCTCTCTCTCAAATAAATAAATAAAATCTTTATTAAAAAAAGATTTATTTGAGAGAGAGAGAGAGCACAAGAAGGAGGGGCAGAGGGAGAAGCAGGCTCCCTGCTGAGCAAGGAGCCTGATTGGGGCCTCGATCCCAGGACCCTGGGATCATGACCTGAGCCGAAGGCAGTTGCTTTAACCAACTGAGCCACCCAGGCACCCCATAACGTCCATATTTCTTCCAACAGTCTCTTCAGGGCAATCTGGGTTTTTTCTGTCACTTGCCTCAAAATTCTTCTAGCTGCTACACATTAGCCCAAGCCAAAGCCACTTGCACATTTTAGGTATTTATTACAGCAGTATCCGACTTCCCAGTAAGAAAAATTTGTGTTAGTTTCCTTGTTCTGCCATAACTAATGACCATAAACTTGGTGGCTTAAACAACAAAAATTGCTTCTCTCACAGTTCTGGAGGCCAGAGGTCTGAAATCAAGGTGTTGGCAGAGCCATGCTCCCTCTGAAGGCTGTAAGGGAGGACCCTTCCTTGCTTCTTCCACCTTCTTCTGGGTATAGGCATTCCATGGTTTGTGGCTATATCACTATAATCTCTGCTTCCGTCTTTACATGACCCTCTCCTTTGTGTCTGCTTTCTCCTTCTCTGTGTCTTATAAGGATTAAAGGCCCAACTGGGTACTCTGTATCAGTCAGAGTTTTACCCAAGAAATAGAGCCAGTAGGGATATATATGTGCATGTACTTTATGAGATTTATTGCAAGGAATTGGATTAAGTGATTGTGTGAGTTGGCTAGACAAGTCCAAAATCCAGGGTAGACCAGCAGGAAACTGGCAGGAGCTGACATTGCCATCTACAGGTAGAATTTCTTCCTCAGGGAAACCACTTTTGCTCTTAAGGCCTTTCAACTGATTGGATAAAACCCACTCCAGATTATCAAGGATTAGTGTTTGATTGAGTAACTGGGGATGATAGCTAGCCCACTTGACACATAAAACTGACTATCACAGTCCACCCTTTGTCAGCTTGGCACCCCCACTCATCACCTTAAATCATACTCAATCCCCAAATAAAGAGAGTAACAGGGTCGTCCTTCTGCCCAACGTGATACAACTATCGTGTATAATTGAAAACAGGCTAATAATTTCCTCAGAAGATGCAAAGTCATTGAGTGTAACTTAAATACTCTGATGTAAAGCTAGCCATTATTAATAGATTTTATGTTGGATGATAAGAGGATAAGAGAGGACACAAAGCAAAAATGATTATCTTACACACACATTTATAACAAAACGAGGAAGAAATACTCATAAAAATCACAGTCCTCAGGGCGCCTGCATGGCTCAGTCGGTTAAGCGTCTGCCTTCGGTTCGGGTTGTGATCCCGGTGTCCCAGGATCGAGCCCCTGCATTGGGCTCCTTGCTCAGTGGGGAGTCTGCTTCTCCCTCTGCCCTTCACCCAGCTAGTGCTCTCTCTCTCTCACTCTCTCTCTCAAAAATTTTTTAAAGATTTAATTTATTTATTTGACAGAGAGAGCACTGGTGTTTATAAATACATTCTACCACCCATTGCATATTCCCTTTGCACTCAGCAAGCACCTCAGTTGGTCATAGTTCTTTACTTAGTGCAGTGACCCACACCTTCATTCCTGCAGGGTCCAGTTATTAATAGTCTTGCCTGAATGGGGTTGTATAGTTTTCCATTGACTTTAACAGAGCATGATAGTATGCCTTAAGGGAACCCCTCCTTTTTTTGAAAGTCAGCTCCAAGCCCAGCATGGAGCCCAACATGGGGCGTGAACTCACAACTGTGAGATCAAGACCTGAGCTGAGATCAAGGGTGTAACACTTAACCAACTGAGCCACCACCCAGGTCCCCAAGGGGCCTTCTGTACTTCAGGCATATACTTCCTTACCTCCATTATGTAGCAGCATCCCAATTTCTTTTTGGTAGTCAGAATCAGTCACCCTAGCCGACACTGCAACTTCCTTCCTTGCCTGTTGTTGATTCAGAGGCATGAGGAGCCCAGAGCTGCCGGGTGGCAGTCTTAGGTTCCAGTGAAAGAGAATCATTGTTGTATCTCCTGGTGGAAGCATCCATCCCTTTGTAACTAAGAGCTCTATACCAGCAGAGCATAAGGTTACATGGATGAGAAGGGACATTTTTGCTAGTTGATCATTATGGGTAATAGTGGGTGGTGCCATTCCCATTTCCACCTCTTGAGTTCTGGATCCATGACTCCTGTCTATGGGAGAACAGTGCCATATATTAGAATGCTGATTCAGAGGCTGTATAGCCTCCTGGAGGACATTGCCTCAGCTCTTTGAGGTATTACCACCTAGTTGGCACTGCAACTGGGTCCTCAAAAGGCCATTCCACCCTTCTATCAGCCAGCTGCTTTGGGATGGTGGGGAACCTGGTAAGACAAGTGAATTCCGTGAGCACAGACCCATTGCTGCCCTTTGTTTGCTGTGAAGTAAATTTCTTCCTCAGAAACAATGTGGTGTTGAGTACCACAATAGTGCATAAGGCATCATGTAAGTCTATAGATGGTAGTTTTGGCAGAAGCATGGTGTGCAGGAAAGGCAAATCCATATCCAGAGTAACTGTCTGTTCCAATAACAAGAATGTGCTCCCCTTTCCATGATAGAAGTGGTCCAGTGTAATCAACCTGCCACCAGGTAGCTGGCTGATAACCCCAGAGAATGGTGTGGTGCCATAACAGAAACTCAATGTTGGTCTCTGTTGCTGGCACCTTGGGCATGCTGCTGTGGTTGTAGCCAGATCAGCCTTGGTGAGTGGAAGTCCATGTTGCTGGGTCCGTACATAACCTCCATCCCTGTCACCATGATCATTTTGCTCATGAGCCTATTGGGCTCCTGTCTTTATTAGTACAAGTTGCAGACAGTTCCAAAATTGTATTTGAGTGTGGATCATAATGGCTAAAGGCATCAAGAGAGCTACATCTTTCACAAAGATGGCACCGCAGGCGAGTAAGGAAGCCCCTGCCCCTTCCAAAGCTGAAGCCAAAGTGAAGGTTTTGAAGGCCAAGAAAGTAGTGCTGAAAGGCATCCAGTAACAAAAAAAAAAAAAAAAAAGATCTGCCTGTCACCTACCTTCCGATGGCCCAAGACACTGCATCTCTGAAGGCGGCCTAAATATCCTCAGAAGAGCACCCCCAGGAGAAACAAGCTTGACCACTATGCCATCATCAAGTTCCCCCTGACCACCAAGTCAGCCATGAAGAAAACGGAAGACAACAACACACATGTGTTCATTGTGGATATCAAGGCCAGTAAGCACCAGATCACATAGGCTGTGAAGAAGCTCTATGACATTTATGTGGCCAAGATCAACATTCTGATCAGGCCCAATGCAGAGAAGAAGGCATATGTTTGACTGGCTCCTGACTATGATGCTTTGGATGTTGCCAACAAAAACGGGATCATCTAAACTGAGTCCAGCTGGCTAAATCTAAATATAAGTTTTTTCACCATAAAAAAAAAAAGAGAGAGAGCTACTGCTTTTTGCAATTGAGACAGCTTACTTTTTTTCAGGATCTTATTCAAATATGACCATCTTTGGGTAATTTTATAGATAGGACCTAGCAATATCCACAGATGTGAAACATGCATCCTGCAAAAATCCAAGTAAACTGATCAGGTGCTGTTTTTTTTGCTTAGTACCAGTGGTAGGCAACAATAGTCTGTTTTTGTTTTTGTTTTTTAGATGTTCACTTACTTTAGTAATGCTACATTTACCGCGTTATCACCATGGAATGTAAATTTAGGTTAGACAAGAGAATTTCACAGGTGTAATAACGTATTCTGGAGTATACCAAAGTTTGTGTATAGTGTCTGACCAAACCAGCTTGCTCATAAGTTATTAATCATTTCCATTATAGATAATTTGTTAACATTTATGATTCTTACGGGAAAAATAAACATACTTCATACATTTAAAAAGTTTTTCATTTACCTTTGCATTAGCACTTAAAATATGTATTTCTTTTTTTTTATTATGTTCAGTTAGCCACTGTACATCATTAGTTTTTGATGTAGTGTTCAGTGATTCATTAGTCACGTATAACACCCAGTGCACATCACAACCTGTGCCCTCCTTAATAGCCATCACCCTGTTACCCCCTCCCCTCTGAAACCCTCAGTTTGTTCCCCAGGGTCCATAGTCTCTCATGATTCATCCCCCTCTCTGATTTCTCCCTCTTCAGATTTCCCTCCCTTCCCCTATGGTCCTCCGTGGTATTGCTTATGTCCCACGAATGAGTGAAACCATATGACAATTATCTTTCTCTGCTTGACTTACTTCACTTAGCGTCATCCCCTCCAGTTCCATCCATGTCGATGCAAATGGTGGGTATTCATCCTTTCTGATGGTTGAATAATATTCCATTGTCTATATGGACCACATCTTCTTTATCCATTCATCTGTTGAAGGGCATCCTGGCTCCTTCCACAGTTTGGCTATTGTGGACATTGCTGCTATGAACATTGGGGTGCATGTGCCCCTTCTTTTCGCTACATCTGTATCTTTAGGGTAAATACCTAGTGCAATTGCTGGGTCGTAGAGTAGCTCCATTTTTTAACTTTTTGAGGCACCTCCACACTGTTTTCCAGAGTGGCTGCACCAGCTTGCATTCCCACCAACAGTGTAAGAGGGTTCCCTTTTCTCCACATCCTCGCCAACATTCGTTGTTTCCTGTTTTGTTAATTTTTGCCATTCTAATTGGTGTAAGGTGGTATCTCATTGTGGTTTTGATTTGTATTTCCCTGATGGCTATTTCTATCTCAAGGTGACATTTAAAAATTATTCTAATATAAGAGCAGCATAAATATAATTCTGTAGGGACGCCTGGTGGCTCAGTCAGTTAAGCATCTGCCTTTGGCTCGGGTCATGATCCTGGGGTCCTGGGATTGAGCCCCGCATCAGGCTCCCTGCTCAGCGGGGAGCCTGCTTCTCCCTCTTCTCCCTGCCTGTGCACTCTCTCACTGTCTCTGTTTCTCTCTCTCAAATAAATAGATAAAAAATCTTATATATATATGTGTGTGTACATACACACACATATATATACACACACACGTAATTCTGCAGTTAACAAAAGAGCTAGACTGGGAACCATAACTGAGTTATTCTCATGTTTGCAGGTATGATCCTGAAATAAATACTACTACTTCTAAGCAGTTTTTTTAATCAGCTTTTTAGGTTTGGTTTAAACATACACACACACATTTTCAATTGTGGGGAGGCGGCTTATAATGTTATATTCCATGCAGTGTTCTGAAAGGATTCTTCAGTAGCTAACCAGCCCTAAAAAGTGAAGTACTCAATCAGTCCACAAAGCAGGCAGAAAAAAGTTAAATTAACTGGAGTAAATAGGATTCCTACATAGCATCAAATGCGTGTGATTTTCTGCAGTTACTGGAAGTACGTCAGGACTGGAACGTTGTCCCCTTTACAACTCATTTCATCAGAAGAGTTTAAGAAGGTAAACATTTTACCACTATCAAGTGCATTTAAAAGTGACGTTTTGGGGTGCTAATTTGACTCCCCTGAATGACCTGGTTAGTGAACTCGTCACTAGTAATTTGGTCACCAGGCAGATGAAGCCTGCAAGAAAGGAAGCCAGTATTCAAATCACCGTGTTACTGTCTGACCCACTCTAATGATTTATCTTCAACGTGAACATATGACGTCAGAATGAGATGTCTAGCTAAAGCAACTACCACCAACGAGACCAAGACAGCATCTCTTCTAAGGTTTAGGCTTTGCCCAGAATTCCTTTACACAGGATAGCCCATAGCAAGAGTCATTGCTCCCACGGCAAAGCCTTGGGCTGCCACACACATGTGGATCAGGTAAACAGACAACATTTTAGTATTTGCCCTGCTCTTCAATTTATATAATCCACACACAATGATTGCCGCAAACCCCGCCATCCCAATGGGAACACATGGTGCCTCTCTAGCTTTTCAGGTAAGTTTAGATTCCTGATCTTCACCAGATGAAGGGAAATATCTGTGCTGGTTGACATGGTGACCGCAGAATCCTCATTTCAGGAAGAAGTGTAAATTCCATCACTCATGCTTTATACAGGACCTGAGGCCTTCTTACGTTCTGAGAATGACAGGACCTCTCAAGCTTCAGCCAGTTCCTGGCTCTCGCCCATGGTCGCGGTCCAACAGGAGTTCATTTTTTGTTGCCTGTGCAATGTCATGGATAGCTCCTGCCCAGGGTATTCTGATGAATTTCACCATGTGAGGAGGCCCTTGGATTTTCTTTGGATTTTTCAACTCACTCTGTTCATCATGTGTCACTATTGCATGTCAGTCAGTCCCTGGCTTGATTTTTAGTTTCTGATCTTATGATATCATCAATGTAGTGTATTGTTAGCCTTGGGACCTGCATCAAGTCCAAATCCTTTCTAACCAAATTATGATAGTTGATTTACAACAGCTGGTGAATTCAGAGAATACCATGGTAGTACCGTACATGTAAATTAGGATCCTTCCCATGTGAAAGCAAAGTGCCGTTTACTCTTTTTTTTTTTAATTTTTTATTAATTTGACAGAGAGAGACACAGCGAGAGAGGGAACACAAACAGGGGGAGTGGGAGAGGGAGAAGCAGGCTCCCCACCGAGCAGGGAGCCCGATGCGGGGCTCGATCCCAGGACCCCGGAACCATGACCTGAGCCGAAGGCAGACGCTTAACGACTGAGCCACCCAGGCGCCCCAAGTGCTGTTTACTCTTTTCCTATATTGAGATAGAGAAAAAAGCATTTGCAGGATCAGTCACTGAGAACCAATCTCTTCAGCTTTCTTTATTTTTCCACCGTTGAAACCATATCAGGAGCTACTAGTGCTATAAGGCTTTACTAATTTATTTAAGCCTTGATAGTCTGCTGTTAGTCTTCCTGTGCCATCCACCTTTTTCACAGGTCACACAGGGCTGTTCTAGGAGAATTTGTTGGACCAGCACTCCAGCTTCTAACATGCCATTAATTAAAACAGTAATCTCTTTTTGTCCACCATGTATTCTATACTGCTTCAGAATAACAACTTATATAGGCTTGGGCAATTCTGAAGATTCTCATTTATCATGTACAATTAATACTGCCCAAAGGGTAAACTTTCATTCCTTCTGTGTTACCATACTAGACCGAAGAAGTATTCCCTAGTCAGACATAATGTCCATCTCAGGAATACATTTAGACAGAGATGCAACCACTTCACATAAAGTCCAAACATTCCCATTTTCATCCAACCTTCCACCTTAATTCCATCAACTCTTGTATCCCTATATCCTCCTAATCTAACTATTGCCCCTGTTCGGACTTCACCAGCAGATTTTGGAATCACAGTTCATTATTCTTCCATGACAGAGTCCGAGAGAAGTTTCTTCTCTGCCCTCCTGGCCATTTTACCCACACATGTGCCTATGGCCTTGGGTGCCCAGCTAGATGTTCAGTCTGGTTGGAGACCAAGATAAACTGTGAGTCCATACTGGTAATAAATGAATGAACAAGGGAAAGGGAAAGTTCTTCAGTAATGTTTAATGCCAATTAATAATGTAGAAAGAATGAGAGTTAGAAAAATAACCCTTTTGGGGCACCTGGGTGGCTCAGATGGTTAAGTGTCTGCCTTTGGCTCAGGTCATGATCCCAGGGTCATGGGATCGAGCCCCACATCGGGCTCCTGGCTCAGCGAGGAGCCTGCTTCTCCCTCTGCCTCTCTCCCTGCTCATGCTTTCTCTCTCTGTATCTCTGTGTCTCAAATGAATAAATAAAAATCTTAAAAAAAAAAAGAAAAATAACCCTTTTGAAACCATTGAAGTGATAACTGAGCCAAGCAAGAATCACTGATGGATGCCAAAGCTATTGGATGAAAGTTGAATGAGGAACAAAATATTTGCATAGTCTCAAGTTATATCCCCACAGATTACTCATTAATTACATAGGGAAAATTGGTAACTTTATAATGGAGAAACCTGATAGACACCACCTTAACTAAATGACCAGAAATATAAAAATTTTAATTTGAAAAATCCTCATAATCTCACCTTCTGGAGATAACCAGTCTTAACATTTGAGTAAGATCCTTCAGGAACTCTGAAGTTTTTTGGATATGACTATCCAGTTGTTCCAGAGCCATTTGTTGAGAAGAGTATTCTTTCTCCACTGAATATCCTTGACACCTTAGTTAGACATCAATTGACCATTCATGTGTGGGTCTATTTCTAAATCTTATTTTATCTCATGTATATCTTTACAAAAATACCATACTGTCTTGAGAACTGTAGCTTTATAAGTCTTAAAATGAAGTAATGTAAGCCCTTTAACTTTTTCCTTCTTTTTCAAAATTGCTTTGGCTATCTAGGTCCTTTCTTTTTTTAAATATGAATTTTAGAATCAGCTTGTCAGTTTCAAACTATTAAATTTCATTACTGATTGTAGTTGGTGTTTGTAATATTGCTATTTTAAGGAACCTACTGAGATTATCTTCTTTGTGCCCTACTATATGGTCAATTTTTGTGAATATCCTATGTGTGCTTGAGAAAGAGTATATTTTGTATGATCTGGGTGTAATGTTCAATATATAGAGATCCAAAAGTTTCACCTTATTGATTATGTTGCTTGGGTCCTTTGTATCATTGCCTATTTTTTGTCCTAGTAGCTGTCTCATTTTGTGAGTGGTATATCAAAGTCTCCCATCAGAGAATGCTTCTATTTCTTGTATTCCTATAGTTTTTTGGTTTATATAGGCTTTTGCTGTGTAACTTTGTGCATAGGTATTTTCACATATCTTTGTTGTTAAATCTTCATTTTGGACAGGGCTTTTAACGTTACAAAGTATCCTTCTTTGGCTCATGTAATTGCTTTTGGAATTCTACTTTGGCATCAGGATTTCTATGCCTGCTTTTATATTGTTTTTATTTGGTAAATCTTTGTCCATCTCTTTAATTTTAGCCTTTTTGAATGACTGTTTTAAACATGTCTCTTGTGCATGGCGTTGTTGGGCTTTGTTTTATGAGGCAATGTGAAAACCTTTTTTGGTTAATAGGTGAGGTAAGCCCATTTACAATTATTTGTGTTACTGTTTGATGATATAAACAATACAAATATGTTTGGTCTCAATTCTTTCATTTTATCTTCTGATGTAATTACTGTGTGTATATGTTATATTCACTGTGTTTCTTTTTTTTTAAGATTTTATTTATTTATTTGAGAGAGCAAGAATGAGAGATGGAGAGAGAGCACATGAGGGGGGGAGGGTCAGAGGGAGAAGCAGACGCCCTGCTGAGCAGCGAGCCTGATGCGGGACTCGATCCCGGGACTCCAGGATCATGACCTGAGCCGAAGGCAGTCACTTAACCAACTGAGCCACCCAGGCGCCCCCTGTGTTTCTTTCTTTATTGAGTGTTTCCTCTAAATTTTTTTGGTAATTAAGAAGGTTGTATTTTTATGCTGGTAATTCCCTTTGTGTTAATACTTCCTTTTTTTTTCTTTTAGAGAGGGAGCAAGTGCAAGCCGGGGGGGAGGGGCCAAGGGAGAGAATCTTTTTAAAAAAGATTATTTATTTATTTATTTTAGAAAGAGACCGTAGGATATTTAGAAAGAGAGTGGGGGGAGGAGCAGAGGGGGAGAGAGAGGTAAGGGGAAAAAAATCTCAAGACTCTTTACACTGAGTGCAGAGCCCAAGGTGGAGCTCAGTCTCATGACCCTGAGATCATGACCCGATCCAAAACCAAGAGTAGGATGCTTACCCCGGCACCCCATGGGAGAGAGAGAATCTTAAGCAGGCTCCAGGCTCACTGTGGAGCCCGTCGCAGGGCTGGATCTCACGACCCTGAGATCATGACCTAAGCCCAAATCAAGAGCCAAAGCTTAACTGACTGAACCACCCAGACACCCATTTGTGTTAATACTTCTTATAGTACCCTTAGTCAACCCTTCTTTCTTTCTGTTTACTTATTTATTCATAAAAGTTGTATATGTTTAAGGTATACAGCATGATGATTTGATATACATATATATATTGAAATGATTACTACAGTTAAGCTAATTAACATATTATCTCCTTACATAGTTACCATTTTTTTAAAAAGCTGTATTTATTTAAGTAATCTCTACACCCCACATGGGGCTTGAACTCAACAACCCCGAGATCAAGAGTCTCACACTCCTCCAACTGAGCCAGCCAGGCGCCCCCATAGTTACTGTTTTTCATGTGTGGTGGGTACACCTGTAATTTACTTTCTTAGCATTTTCCATCACTCAATATAGGATTATTAAGTATAGTCTTCATCAGCCTATACATTAGATCTCTAGACTTTTGTTTTAAAGATTTTATTTTTAAGTAATCTCCATACACAACATGGGGCTTGAACTCACGGCCCTGAGATCAAGAATCCCATGTGCCACTGACTAAGCCAGCCAGGTGCCCCATAGATCTCTAGACTTTGTTCATCTACATAACTGACTTTGTGTTCTTTGACCAACATCTCCTCATTTCCCCCATACCCCTGGTAACGTTCTAGTCTACTTCTATTGAGTTTGACCTTTTTAAAAAAGATTTCACATATAAGTGAAATCATACAGTATTTGTCTTTCTCTGATTCATTTCTTTTTTTTTTAAAGACTTTATTTATTGGGGCACCTGGGTGGCTCAGTTGGTTAAGCGACTGCCTTCGGCTCAGATCATGATCCTGGGCTGGAGTCCCAAGATCGAGTCCCGCATTGGGCTCCCTGCTCAGTGGGGAGTCTGCTTCTCCCTCTGCCCTTTCCCCCCTCTCATGTGCTCTCTGTCTCTCATTCTCTCTCTCAAATAAATAAATAAAATCTTAAAAAAAAGACTTTTATTTATTTATTTGTCAGAGAGGGGCGCCTGGGTGGCTCAGTTGGTTAAGCAACTGCCTTCGGCTCAGGTCGTGATCCCAGGGCCCTGGGATCGAGCCCCACATCGGGCTCCTTGCTCAGTGGGGAGCCTGCTTTCTCCCTCTGCCTGCCGCTCCCCCTCTTGTGCTCTCTCTCTGTGTCAAGTAAATAAAAAAAAATAAAATAAAATATTTATTTGTCAGAGAGAGAGAGCATAAGCAGGGGGAATGGCAGGCAGAGGGAGAAGCAGGCTCCCCACTGAGGAAGGAGCCCCATGAGGGACTTGATCCCAGGACCTTGGGATCATGACCTGAGCCAAAGGTGGATGCTTAACTGACTGAGCCACCCAGGCATCCCTCATTTTTTCTTCTTCTTTTTTTTAAAAATTTATTTATTTATTTATTTATTTGAGATAGAGTGAACGAGTGTGAGCACAGAGGGAAAGGGAGAAGCAGACTCTCTGCCGAGAAGGGAGCCCAATATGGAGCTCAATCCCAGGACCCTGAGATAAGGACCTGAGCCGAAGGCAGATGCTAACCGACTGAACCACCCAGGTGCCCCTGTCTGATTCATTTCACTTAGCATTATGTCCTCCAGTTTCATCCAAGTTGTTGCAGATGGTAGGATTTCCTTCTTTCTCATGACTGAATAATATTCGGTTCTATATATATATATATACACCACATCTTTATCCATTCATCCATCGATGGACACTAAGGTTGTTTTTCATATCCTGGTTATTGTGAATAATGCTGCAATGAACATGGGAGTGCAGATATCTCTTTGGGATAGTTATTTCATTTCCTTCAGATATATACCCAGAAGTGGGACTGCTGGATCATACAGTTCTATTTTTAATTTTTTAGGTTTTTTTTGTTGTTTGTTTTTTAAAGATTTTATTTATTTGAGAGAGAGAGAGAGAGGGAGAGGGAGAAGCAGGCTCCCCACTGAGCAGGGAGCCCGATGTAGGGCCCGATCCCAGGAGCCTGGGATCATGACCTGAGCCGAAGGCAGATGCTTAACAAGTTGAGCCACCCAGACGCTCCTATTTTTAACTTTTTGAACAACCTCCATACTGTTTTCCATAATGGCTGTACCAATTTACCTTTTTTTTTTTTTAAGATTTTCTTTGTGAGTAATCTGTACACCCAAGGTGAGGCTCGAACTTACAACCCCTAGATCAAGAGTCACACACTCCACTGACCAAGCCAACCGGGTGCCCCTACCTTTTTTTCTTTATTAATCTTTTATAACATCTAATTTGTCTCTCACCTTTACCTATATAGCAGTCAATGATCTTACTCATCTTTTCTCTTTTTCTTTCTGTTCTCCTTCCATTTTTAGTTGTTTTTCTACTTTGTCAGAACAACTTGATGTTTATACATTATCCTTCAACCCATGACCTCAGCCTTTAGTTTTAGCTTTACAATAAGTATATGAAATGCTCACTGTTAGGCTTTTGCCAAAATTTTCCTATTCATTGGTTTTGGTTGGATGAAGCTCATCATTTGGTATAGTGCTGGCCAATAGAATTTCCTACAGTGATGAGCATGTTCTGTATCTCTGCTGTCTAGGACTGTAACTAGCCACATGTGGCTATTGAACACTGGAAATATGCCTGATGTGACTGAGAAACTGAATTTTCTGTGTTATTCCATTTTAATTAATCAAAACTTAAATTTAAATAGCCACATGTGTCGAGTGGCTACCAGATTGGACGGTACAGCTCTATTAAATTCCTTAGGAAGGGCACAAGTGTTTTGGCACACTCCGCTGTTCTTCTAATAGCCTTGATACTTGAAGAGTTATCAAGTATAAAGCATAGAATTTCCTTTGTTTGTACTTTTTTCCCATAACTTTCTTGAAAATACTGTATTACTATTGCTTTGTTTTTGAGAAATTGATGCCAGTTTAATTCTGTCTTGGAAATTATTTCATCTTTTTGCTTAGAGGCCCTGATGAAAATTTTCTTTGTCTTTAAATTCTAATTGTTTTATTAAGATATATCTCAGAGTTGGTTGTTCCAGGTCAATTTTCCTTGGTACCCAATGGGCCTTTGATTATGTTGAGGTTTGTTTTATGATGCCGGGTATGTACTGGCATGGTGAATGTTCCATGTGTACTTGAAGAAACTTAATTTCTATATTTTTGAGTGGAATGCTCTGCAAAGTGAATTGGTTGGTTGGTGGTGTTCAGTTTTTCTATATTCCTGTTGATTTTCTGTCTACTAGTTACTTTTACTAGTAATAGAAGTGTTGAAAGTCAGCAGCCATAAGTGTGGATTTGCCCATTTCTCCTTTTCGTTCTTTCAGTTTTGTTCATGTATTCTTTTTTTTTTTTAAGATTTTATGTATTTATTTGACAGAGACAGAGACAGAGAGAGCAGGAACACGAGCAGGGGGAGTGGGAGAGGGAGAGGCGGGCTTCCCCCCGAGGAGGGAGCCCGATGCAGGGCTCAATCCCAGGGCCGTGGGATCATGACCTGAGCCGAAGGCAGACGCTTAATGACTGAGCCACCCACGTGCCCGAGTTTTGTTCCTGTATTCTGAGGCTATTTTATTAGGGCAGTCTCCCCCACAGTCCTGATCCCTCATGATCCCCTCCATGGTCTTTTGGCTGGACAGTTAGGGCTTTAGTCTCTCCACTTTGGCACTCACTTTCTATAACTGCATTTGCCCTTGGGGCCAAGTGGTGGGAGGTTAGAGAAAAGGCAGTGGGGATCCTTTCTACACGCTTCAGACAGCTATTCTCCCTGCCAAAGAAAAGGATTTCTCTTCCTTAGAGTGTGAGGTGTCTGCTGCTACAAGGTTGCAGCTTTGGCTCTGGGGCTCACTTTGGGGCAGGGGTGCATGAAAAAAAAACCAACAGGATTTCACCCATTTTCTCTGTCCCACAGTACCCTCCTCCTTCAAGCTTCATGTAATTCTGGTGTTCCTGCTGACTCAGTACTTACTTGGTGCTTCTCTCAAGCTCTTTGTTTTTTCTTAGCCATCCAGTTTATTCTGGTAGCTTCAGCTAGTACTGAAGTGTTATTGCCCCCCATTCCTTGGCCTCTCCTAGCCTTCCCTTCTGAGCTTCAGAATCATATATCCACCTGCCAGCTGGATGTCTATCAGTATGTGTCATAAACACTCCAGCTGAGGTCCAAGATCTATTTTAATTTCCCCTTCTGCCAACCTAGTATCTCTCTTGTTTTGCTGATCTCAAATCTATGGCACCAGCCTCAACCCATCTGCTCATGCCATTTTTTGGGGGAGTTAATAGTCTGTGCTTTCCCCCCACTTGACAGTACTTCTGTATAATTTGTGAATATAAGTATATTGTGGGAAGGTCAGAAAATATTCTGATGGTATAAGGGAGTCAAGTGTCTTAGAGACTGATCATCTGGAGAAAAAAAGAGTCGAAAATCCCTCCAGTCTCTGGCCCCTGAATGTCTCTACAGCCCTTTATTTCCTCATAGCCTGAAGTGCTATTTTTCTGTCATACTCTCATATGTGGTTCTATAACTCACCATGTGTATTTCATGTTTTCCTGCCTTTTCTTATGCTATTGCCCCATATTTTTTGAGGGCAATTATATTCTTGTTTAAGGATTCAAAGCTCTGTCTCCCCAAGTGAAGTTGAACCTGATAACACAAAGTGGAGTCCCATTCCATCCCTTGTGAAAGCCCATTGCACCGTGCACACATGTCTAGCACAGCTCCCGTAACACCTCATTGCAAGAATGTGTTTATATACAGGTCTCTTTATTGGGGCATGAGCTCTTTGAGAATAGGCACTCTTTTTTTTTTTTTTTTTAAGATTTTATTTGTCAGAGAGAGAGCCAGCACAAGCAGGGGGAGTGGCAGACAGAGGGAGAAGCAGGCTCCCCACTGAGCAAGGAGCCCGATGTGGGACTTGATCCCAGGACCCTGGGATCATGACCTGAGCCGAAGGCAGATGCTTAACGACTGAGCCACCCAGGCGTCCCCAGGCACTCCATGTTACTCCTTTTTGTTTTCTTGTTTTGTTTTTTTTTGTTTTTTAAGATTTTATTTATTTATTTGAGAGAGAGAGAGAGCACGAGCTGCGGGAGGGGCAGAGGGAGAGGGAGAAGCAGGCTCTCTGCTGAGCAGGGAGCCCAACATGGGGCTCGATCCCAGGACCCCGGGACCATGGCCCAAGCTGAAGGCAGACACCCAAAGGACAGAGCCACCCAGGTGCCTCTTACTCCTTTTTGTTTAACCAACATCTGAGACAGGTTCAGGCACATAGTGTTAACTCAGTAGTCAATAATCTTTTCTTCATGGATTGATAAATTAACGCAAAGCAGGGCTGTTTTGGATTTTCCCCCCAACAAAGTATAATATCAAGGAAGACACAGAGTCGGGTCACCAGTGTAGCTCCTGGTTAACTCTTAATAGTGCTCTGTGGAGGAAATTAGTTTCCACACATCTTCTCCGTGTGTCCCATTCTGATCATTGCAGATTGTTGTTGCAGGGATCTGTGTCATTTGAGGACGTGGCTGTGGATTTTACCCGACAGGAATGGCACAGACTGGACCCTGCTCAGAGGACCATGCACAAGGATGTGATGTTGGAGAACTACAGCAACCTGGCATCTGTGGGTGAGGATTATTGTCCATGTAACTCCTGGTAGCATGTGTTTCCTTTCTTGGTTACTGTAATGTGTGCAGCCTTTGTAGACTTTAATGGTACTTTAGTTCTAGATTCAAGGGTCACAGGTGATTGATCAGTTTGGGGCACCAGGAAGAGTGTGTGTGTTGTCACTTCCCCCAATGAAAGGTTTAAATGGGCCCCCTTCCTTGTGCAGCTCATGAAGATGCACCTTCCTCCTCCATCAGAGGCCCTAAGCTCAGACAACTTGGCCCATGTCCTGTGCCATTTCCCATTAACAGGCCTCTGCGTGGCCAAACCAGAGATGATCTTCAAGTTGGAGCGAGGAGAAGAGCTGTGGATATTAGAGGAGGAATCCTCAGGCCATGGTTACCCAGGTGAGTGTGCAATAACCAGACATACAGAAACGGGAAATAAGAGCCCAGAAATTCAGGTCAAAAGACTTTGGGCAGTGTTCTTCAGTAATCTCTTTATA
Organism: Zalophus californianus; assembly: GCF_009762305.2. Taxonomy (NCBI): domain Eukaryota; kingdom Metazoa; phylum Chordata; class Mammalia; order Carnivora; family Otariidae; genus Zalophus; species Zalophus californianus. Next base: position 88,259,052 of record NC_045612.1, on the reverse strand, counting down.
GAGGCCCTTGCTCTTTGAAAATGACTGGAGGTTACATAAGGTCTACACACTTCATACGTAAATCACACATGCCATTATTTTGCTCACACTTAAGTACTCTGTCCTATTTTATTTTGATTTCTGTAGTTATCTACCACTCTTACCTATCCCTGCCTGCCTCATCTAAGACATTCTTAGCTGGTCTGCCTCTCTTTAGTATTCTAAATTGCCTTCCTTTCCTCCATTGCCTTGGATGCCTTCTGTTGTCAGGCATTCACTCATTCATTCATTTAGTGTTCGACCAAATCTTAAATGAGTATCAGCTCTAGCCTACGGCCATACCACCCCGAACGTGCCCGATCTCGTCTGATCTCGGAAGCTAAGCAGGGTCGGGCCTAGTTAGTACTGGGATGGGAGTATCAGCTCTAATCTGGTCATATTCGAGGCGTAGGGGTCCAGCAGTGAATAAACTAGTATCTCTGTTCTCCTGGAGCTTGCAGTCTGATGAGGGAAAGAGACCAGAAACAAATACATGATGTTTGAAAATCAGTGCAAGATAAGTTAGATAACGATGGTTGTGTGCTTGTAGAGAATGTGCTCAGGGAAGACTATTTGGTGAGGTTAACATTAGTGCTCCAACATTAGTGATGTGAGAGACAGAACCATGTAGATTTTGAATATTCTGGGTAGAGAGAATAGTACGTGTCAGGCCTGGCCTGAGTGATATATCCTAAAAATAGCAAAGAGGCCAGTGTAGCTTAATGTGGGTGGTGAGAGTGGTAAGAGGCAATATCAAGAGAGTTAGCTAGGGGCCAAATTATGTAGAGTTTTTTAGGCTATGTTAAGTGCTTTTTAATAGACTATGTTTTTTTTTTTTAATTTTTTAAGTAAAAAATTTTTTTATTGTTATGTTAATCACCATACATTACATCATTAGTTTTTGATGTAGTGTTCCATGATTCATTGTGCATAACACCCAGTGCTCCACGCAGAATGTGCCCTCTTTAATGCCCATCACCAGGCTAACCCATCCCCTCTAGAACCCTCAGTTTGTTTTTCAGAGTCCATCGTCTCTCATGGTTCGAATAGACTATGTTTTATAGGCTTTGTTAAGCACTTTAATTTGATACTGTAACAAGGGAAGCCATTGTTGAGTTTTCAGTGAAAGTGATCTGATTTGTTTTTAAAGGATCTCTCTCAATGCTGTGTGGCAACAGTTCTGTTGGGGGTAATGCCGTCAGGCATGATAATGACCTTCGGCATCAGAAGATTCAAACTTTGGATCAAGCTGTTGAATATAATGGATATGAGAAAGTCTTCTACAAGAAAACAGACTTTGTTGGACATAAAAGAACACACACAGGAGTAAAAAACTTTGGATGTCATGAATGTGGGAAAACTTACTGCAGGAAATCAAATCTTATTGAACATCTGAGAATACACACAGGGGAGAGACCTTATAAATGTGGTGAATGTGCAAAGACCTTTAGTGCAAGATCATACCTCATTGCTCATCAGAAAACTCACACAGGGGAGAAACCCTTTGAATGTAATGAATGTAGGAAATCTTTTGGCAGGAAGTCACAACTCATTCTACATCAGAGAACACACACAGGAGAGAGACCCTATGAATGTACTGAATGTGGGAAAACCTTTTCTGAGAAGGCAACCCTCATGATTCATCAGAGAACTCACACAGGAGAGAAGCCCTATGAATGTAGTGAATGTGGAAAAACATTTCGAGTTAAGATATCCCTTACCCAACACCAGAGAACTCACACAGGGGAGAAACCATATGAATGTGGTGACTGTGGGAAAAACTTCCGTGCAAAGAAATCCCTAAATCAGCATCAAAGAATTCACACAGGTGAGAAACCCTATAAATGTGATGAATGTGGGAAATTCTTCAGAATGAAAATGACTCTCAATAATCATCAGAGAACTCACACAGGTGAAAAACCCTATCAATGCAATGAATGTGGGAAATCTTTCAGGGTACACTCATCTCTTGGGATACATCAGCGAATTCACACAGGAGAGAAACCTTACGAATGTAATAAATGTGGTAATGCCTTTTATGTGAAAGCACGCCTGATAGAACATCAGAGAATGCATTCCGGAGAGAAACCCTATGAATGTAGTGAATGTGGAAAAATCTTCAGTATGAAGAAATCCCTTTGTCAACACCAGAGAACTCACACAGGAGAGAAACCCTATGAATGTAGTGAATGCGGAAACGCCTTCTATGTCAAAGTACGCCTCATTGAACATCAGCGAATTCACACAGGAGAGAGACCCTTTGAATGTCAAGAATGTGGGAAAGCCTTTTGCCGGAAAGCACACCTCACAGAACATCAGAGAACTCACATAGGCCGGCCCTTGCCTTGTACTATGGAGAAAGCTTCTTTGTGAAGACTTCCATCACCATCTGATCAAGCCCTTCGGGTCTGATCTGGTCACCACGCACCCTTCGTGGTGATCTGGTCACCACGCACACAGAGTACACCTGTAACAATTTGGCTCCTACACTGGTGTGAAAATACATCCTGATTCCCGTTAGGGGATAAGCTCATTGTTGTTTTCATTTCGTTTGGATTTCCCTCATTAATGGTGAGGTGGAGTAGCTTCTTACCTGTTGATTGGCCATTTGGGTTTTTTCTTCTCTTCGCTGACTGTTCTATATCCTTTGCTCATTGTTTATAATGGGCTGCTTATTTTTTACTTCTTGGTTTAAGTGTCATGTTTGTTTTTTAATATATGAGAATATAAAAGTCTTTTTCAGTCATGTGTGTTACAGATATCTCCTCATGGACTGTGCCTGGTTATTTAACTTTGTTAAGTCTTCTGCTGAGGTTTTATGTTCGAATATTATCAGGTTCAAGGTGATAATGTTCTCCTATTCTTTCCTGTAAAGTTAAGGTTTTCCTTTCAACATTGAGAATTTTTCATCTATCCTGAAAGTTTTTGTGTGTATAGTGTGAATTGTACAGTATATAATACTCTGTTGCTTTTAAAAACTTTACATAAATGGTATTAAATGGCGTTGAAAGTTCTGCAGCTTGCTCTTTTCATGCAGTGTTACCTTTCCATGGTCTATCCATGTTGACAAATGTAGGTCTGGTTCATTCGTTTCTCCCTCCATTCCCCTGGTGCAAGACATTTGTATCGTGTCTGTGTTTGGTGTCTAAATCTAAAAGTGGAACTGATGGGTCATAGAGTGTAGGCAGTGTTTAAGTTGTTGAGCTCTTGTACCCTAGCTCCAATGCGCCCCTTCTACACTGTGCTTTGTGTTGCTCGGGCTGTGACTCTACAAAACATGTTTCTGTCTTGCCATCTGCTTCCTGTTGGGCCTTGCCAATAAGAAATACTAAATATAAACTTTGGGGGTGAGGAAGGAAGAAGGGACCTGTTCCTTTTTTTCCCTTCCTGTTAGCTCCCTGTTCATCTGAGTGTCAGCCCGGTGTTGCTTCTTCCCTTGGCCAGCAGCACTTCCTCGGGGTGGTAGTAGTTTAATCCAGGTTATGGATTTCCAGCACTCACAGAACAGCCTATGGTACCCCACCCACCCCCTCAGAGACACTAGCAGCGGCTGGCAGTGCCACCTCCTTAGAGGTATGAGTCCCACCCACATGACACTACTCCTCCACCTTTTCAATGTTTAATAATTCCAGTTTCTTCCCTGGTTAACCTTAGCCCAGCTGCTTCTTGCAGTTGCTACCTCCATGATAATTTTATTGTTCTCTTTCTGTCTTTTCAGTTACATGGTTAATAATTTTGTGACTAGTTAAAAATTCTTTATAATAAGTTCTTTTCACTACTATAACCAGTAATGTGTCTGTCCGCTAGCTGGGTTCTTCAGATTGATACAGAAGTTTTTCAGCTTTGTTAAATAATTGGATTTCTTCCCTCTAGGTTGTACTAATTTATACTCTCATGAGCAGTTTGAGATGAAGTTTACATTTTCCCATGTATTCACCAGGACTTATTAGCAGTCTTTCAAATTGTTGCCAGTCTGAAAAGTGTAAAATGGCTTTAAGCCATTGTATCCATGAATATGGTTTGTCTGTATTTTATCTTTTAACTCACCGTTTTGACCTTCAATAGTATTTTGTGGTTTTCTCCAAAAAATTGTTTTTTAAAGCTAATTTTTAATAGAAACTTTGCTCATATACCTGTATGTACATATATATTTCAAAATATAATAATGTATTGTGGGGTTTATATAAATATTTATATGTTATATATATATGTACATATATACACACACACAGATACACACTTATATATCCCCTGAAAACATTTTTGTTTTATATGTTCATTTCATTTTACACACATGTTTACCACCTTGGTTGCTCTTCATTCCTTTCTGCATTCCATCCAGGATCATTTTCTTCTTTGCCTGAAAAATACCCTTTAGTTTAGTGACAAACCTCTCAACTTTGAGAATGTTTTATTTTTAAAGCTCATCTTTTTATTTTTTTTATTTTTTAAGTAAGCTCTAGACCCACCATGGGGCTTGAACTCATGACCCCAAGGTCAAGAGTCACATGCTGTACTGACTGAACCAGCCAGGCACCCTGAGAATGTTTTCTAATGCACCATTTTGATCCACAAAAGTGAATCCTTTACTGTTAGTATTTGGTAGCACCATGCTATAGTAAATTGATGCTAAATTAAATACATGTTTTTGTTCTGTTTTCTGGATGTTTCATAATAAATAGAAGACCCAGGATATTTGAATTAATCATCAGATGCCCCCAAATACAGCATACACTTAAATGTATATATTACACTTTATGCATTTTTTAAACAGCATGCCCTCACCCTCATTTACTGAGTATTAATTACATTTATCAAGATGTTATCTTATTCTTTTAATCTTCAGCTCATCTATTTAAAAATTTTCAATTTTATGTTTTAAAGTTATTATTATTATGGAAAATGTCAAACATAAAAAGAAGTAATCTGTAGTGACAGAAAGCAGATTGGTGGTTGTTAATCAATGGGGATTAACTCCTAAGGGTAGCAGGGAACTTCCTGGGGTGATAGAATGATTCTGTATCTTGATTGAAATGCATATTAAGTTATCAAATGAGTAAATTTCAGATTTGTGTACTTTATTGATATAAATTATATCTCAATTAAAATTTAAAAACAACAATAAAAGAGTTACCTGTTCCCACACCAGGAGCCAGATGTGGGCTTCCAGGGAGAAAACCAGGAATCTTGACCACTAGATCAGATAAAAGACACTGGCAATGGGAGACTTAGTCCTCCCAAGGCTTTAGAAATGGCCTTGCTGCATGAAGATGACCTTCGCTGAGGCCCCGTGATGGGTTGTGCTCACCCTCAGTTAGTAACCATTACTTGTGTAGTGATCCCTCACTGCCAACACTACTGTGTGTATTTGACTCCTAATAACTTTAGCACAATCCCTCTTGATCTTCCATTAGCCACTACCACAGTAGTTTTTACTCCCAGGATATGTCAGCATGGTGTCTACTAATACCCCATTAACTTAGAGCACTTCTTTTCACTTCTATTAGCCTAGAGCACAGTGTCTGTACGATGACCTACCATCAGCTCACAATATCTTGTCTTATCAAAACCTTTTGCTCCAGCAAAATCTGCTGACTCCGCATTAGCTCATAGCATCGTGTCTCACCACCCCTTTTAGCTGCCATTACAATTTTTGCTGACCCGTTTGCTCACAGCAGGGTGTCTTTTCATCCCTTTAGCCTCCAGCTTCATCACTGATGATCTTCCATTAACTCAATTTCATGGGGTTTTTTTTTGCCTTCCTTTAGATTCAGCATGGTGACTGCTGACCTCCCATTAATTCACAGTAATGTGTCTTGTCACCTTCCTTTAGACCTAATGTAGTGTCTGTTGACCTTGGCTACCATATGATATATTCAACCCAATGTGTTCTAATCACAGTGTCTGCTAATCCTCCATTGGATGCTATCATTATGGTGATGTTTATTACCACCAATAGTCAGTGTCTGACCCCCCATGAACCCATAGCATAGCGCAATTGCACTAGTATCCATCTGCTGTTCCCCAGTTATCCACCAGTGTGGTGAATTTGATCCTTCTGAGCCCCAGTAGAATATCTGCAGAACTCAGATGACCTTGTCACTCTGTCTTTCAATCCCCTGTTTACCAAGCTTCAAGATTTTTAACCTTGAGACCCAGTGGTGTCTGCTTAAAATAGCCCCCATCACTGTGTCTTCTGACCCTACACTATAGCCTACTGCTGACCATACACCAGTGTCTTTTGATTGATTGATTGATTTTTTAAAAAGGTTTTATTTATTTGACAAAGAGAGCACACAAGCAGGGGGAACGGCAGGCAGGAGAGGGAGAAGCAGGCTCCCTGCTGAGCAAAGAGCCCGACATGGGGCTCTATCCCAGGGTCCGGGGATCATGACCCGAGCTGAAGACAGATGCCTAAACAACTGAGCCACCCAGGGGTCCCTTATTGATTGATTTTTAAAGATTTATTTATTTATTAGAGAGGGAGAGAGAGTGTGAGCACAGTGGGGAGAGGGAGAGGAAGAGAGAATCTTAAGCAGACTCTGTGCTGAGCATGGAGCCCGACACGGGGCTCAATCTCATGACCCTAAGATCACTAGCTGAGCCAAAACTGAGTCAGAAGTTTAACCAACTGTGCCACCCAGGCACCCCAAAGTGTCTTTCGATTTATTAGCCATTGGCAGAGTATGAACTCCTTGAGGATGCATCACCATGTTTTTCGTCTTTACAGTAGTCAAATCATTGTTTCTGCTAAATCTCCTCCCTTTAACCACTAATATTGTGTCTTTGACCAGTTGAAGCCTCACTAAAGTCTGCTGACTCCACATTAGCCCCTATTGTGGTGTCTGTTGATCCTCCATTAGCCAATAGTAGTTTCTTTGACACCCATGAGGCCCCAGCAATGTATTTGCAGATCCTACTTAGCTACCATCCCGCTGTCTGCTGATCCCCAATTAGCCACAAGAGCTGAGACTAACTTCCATGAACTTCCAGTACAGTATCTGCTGTTTCCACATTAGCCCCACTTTGCTGATCACCCTTTAGCCATAACTACAGTGTCTTTGACCCTCCTGAGTTCCAATCAGGGTGCTTGTGACTGCATGAACCCCCATCACTGTTCCTGCTGATCCCTCATTAGCCACTAATACAGCGTCAGAATGCGATAATGCCCTGGCAGAATGTGTGTTGACCATACATTAGAGTTCATCACTGTGCATGCTAACATCATATTAGCCTCAACACTGACTGTTCATTAGTTTAATCTTTGCCTCATGCTTCTCAGTCATGGCATCTGTTGTTCACCCTGTATTAGTGTCATCACTCTCTACCAATATCGGTCACAAATACAGTGTTTTTGATCATTAAAAAATCAGCCCTTGGCCCTTAGTCACTCTGCTGATTAGCCATTAACCACCACTAAAGTGGTTTTGTCTCTACCTCAGCATCAGTTCATTTACTACCCCTATCCCTGTGGATGCTGGTCCTCATTATTCCCTGGTACTGTGTATTGGTATGAACCTCATCATAATGCTTGGAACTCATTAGAGCCTATGCTACATTAGAGCCCTTCATGGTTCAGATGGTCCTGTATTAGCCACCGATACAGTGTCTTTGACTCCCAGTCGTCCCCCCTAGCTATGCCTGCTGGCACTGTATTAGCTCCCATGACTGTCTGTTGAATTCCCACTAGTCATAAGTATAGTGTCTTTGCTCTCTGGGATTACTCCCCAGTTTCTGATGACCCTATATTAGGACCAGCCATTGTTCCCTGAGCTCCATATGTTGGTTTGTTGGCTATTGTTTCAGTCCTTGCAATTTTTCCTTTGGCTCTGGTGGTTCCCCAGTCCCTCAGACTGCTATTTTATTTTCCTGTTCCTTGTACTTCAGAGCTTATTCCTTGGTCTTTTTTTTTTTTTTTCTTTGCTGTGGTCTGATCCTTAGGGTCTATCCTCTGTTGCCCTGGCTGTTCTGCAGTCCTTCTGATTATCTTCCAAATACAAGGACTGTTTTGTGGTCTCTCCAGATGTTTGATGATTCTGCTGTTGCTCAGGTCCAGATATTGTCCCTTTGTCCCTCCAGCTGTTTCCTTGTTTCTCTGGCTATTCCTTCAGCCTGAGACTGTTCCCTTATCTCTCTGGCTGTCTCCTAGGTATTTCTGGCTATTGCATAACATTTAGGAATGACTTCATTTGGCCGTTCTAGAGTTTCTATGGCTATCCTCTAACTATAAGGACTGTTCTGTCCCTCTGGCTGTTTGATAGTCTCTGACTGTTTCACATCACTGCAGTGACTGTTTCCTGTCCCTATAGCTGTTTTCTAGTGTCCTGGAATATTTCCTCAGCCCTGGCTATTGTCTGGAACCACAGACTGTTCCTGCTGCTTCTGGTTTTTCCCCAGTGCCTAGAATAATTTACCTTACTCTCCCAGTTGTTAACCTCAGCCCTAGGTATGTTCACACCTGCTCATTTTCTGGTTTATCCAGCTGTTTCTCAACACCAAGGACTGTTGTATACATTGGATGTGGCTGGGGGTATTAAACAGCAAGGAATTTCAGGCTGCAGAGGGAGCACCTTCCTTCCAGGTAGTTCCCTTTAGTTGTGCTGCCTGGAGAAGCATACCTTAAGGAGAGGCTTCCTACTTCAGAGTCCTTGTGTGGCTCCTGGCAGGCTATCTGTAGTCCTGGGTTCACTACATTTCCTCCCGTTACCCTTCTAGAAAATCCACTAAAGTGAGTAAAGTGAGTTACCCTCCACCCCAGCATTCCATGTGTCTGTGTGTGAATCTCTGCTTGGGAGAGACTGATGGCTGAGAGGAAGCAGGTGGGGGTGACAGCCCTGTGAAGTGTACAGCAAGGGGGGGTCCAGTTCAATGGGTGGCCTCGGGGCCGGCCCTTCCCTCCACTGAGTCCCAATACTTCTCCCTAAAAAAATGGGCCTCGCAGTCCCTACCCAGAATCCTTCTGAAGTTTGTGCTCGGGTTGGAGGATGATTGATGGATATATTTTTTCAGGTCAAAACACAAAACACAGTGCTCACTTCGGCAGCATATATACTAAAATTAGAATGATACAGAGAAGATTAGCATGGCCCCTGCACAAGGATGACACGCAAATTCATGAAGCGTTCCATATTTTTCATGTACTACACGGAATACTGGGTGTTATACGCAAACAATGAATCATGGAACACTACATCAAAAACTAATGATGTAATGTATGGTGATTAACATAACAATAAAAACCACAAAACACATAATAATAACTTCATGTGTAATATTAGTAACAGTGATTTAATTTCTAGACAGGTAATGTAGTGTAATGGAGAACACAAATGCTGGAGCCAAATCTGTATTCAAATCCTGTCCCTTCATGGTTTCTTAGATACAACATCAAAAGCACACACTATAAAACAAACAGATAAATTGGATTTCATCAAAATTAACAACTTTTGTTCTACAAATAATACTGTCAAGAAAGTAAAAAGTTAACCCAGAGTGGGAGAAAGCATTTCCAAATCACATATCCTTTATCCAGAATATATAAAGAACTCTTATGACTCAATAATAAAAACATAAATAACCCAACTTAAAAATGGGCAAAGGATCTGAATAGACATTTCTCCAAATGAGATATAGAAATGGCCTAAGCACATGAAAAACTGTTCAACATCATTAGGCATCAGGGAAATGGAGATCAAAACCACAATGAAAAAAAATACAATGAGATAGCACTTCACACGTACTAGTATGGCTAGGAAAAAAAAGTACAGACAACAACAAATGTTGGTGAGGATGTGGAAAAATTGAACCCACTTTACATTGCTGGTGGAACATAATATGGTGCAGCCATTTTGGAAAACAGTTTGAAAGTTTCTCAAAAATGTTAAACAGAGTTACCATATGATTCAGGAATTTCAATCCTGGGTATCCACGCAGAGAAATGAAAACCTGTCCATATAAAAACTTTTGCACAAATGTTCACAGCAACATTATTCATAATCACCCCAAAGTGGAAACAACATAAATGTCCTTTGACGGATGAATGGATAATCAAAATATGGTATATCCATACAATGGAATATTCTTCATTAATCAAACTGAATGATGTACTGATACTGCTACAACATGCATGAAGTTTGAAAATATTACTTGAAAGAAGTCAGTCACAAAAGACCATGACTCCATTTATATGAAATGTCCAGAATAGGCAAAACTGTGGAGACAGAAAGTAGATTAGTGGTTGTCTATGGCTGGGGTGGGAGGAGGTGGGAGCAATGGAGAGTAGACTCCTAATGGGTACAGGGTATCTTCTTTGGGATGATGAAGATATTCTAAAATTCTATTGTGATGGTTGTGCAACTTTGTGAAAATACTAAAATTAATTTAATTGTCACATTAAATAGATAAATTTTTTAAAAAAATATTTTATTTATTTATTTGACAGAGACAGAGATAGTGAGAGCAGGAACACAAGCAGCGGGAGTGGGAGAGGGAGAGGGAGAAGCAGGCCTCCCCCCAAGGAGGGAGCCTGATGTGGGGCTCGATCCCAGTACCCCGGGATCATGACCTGAGCTGAAGGCAGATGCCTAACGACTGAGCCACCCAGGTGCCCCTAAATGGATAAATTTTATTGTATGTGAATTACACCTCAATAATGTTTTAAAAGAAAAAATATTACAAAAATAAAAAAGATTTTAACTAGGTCAGTATTTTAAAATTTCAGTCCTTGTAATTTTTTTTAAAAAGAAAAACATTTTAATTAGTGTCTGCTTACAATTTTGACTAAAAAATCCTACCTTTTCCTTGTCCTAGCTGTGTGTCCTTGGGGAAATCCAATTATCTCTCTATGCCTTAGTTTTTACATCTTTAAAATGGGGATTAAAAATAATGCCTAACTCATAGGAACAGTGTGAATATTAAATGAAGTCATATATATAAAGTGCTTAAAACAATGCCAGGCACCTAGTCAGCTCTCTGTATCACTTATTATTTTTTTTAAAAGATTTTATTTATTTATTTGACAGAGAAAGACACAGTGAGAGCAGGAACCCAAGCAGGGGGAGTGGGAGAGGGAGAAGCAGGCTTCGCGCTGAGCAGGGAGCCTGATGCGGGGCTCGATCCCAGGACCCTGGGATCATGACCTGAGCCGAAGGCAGACACCCAACCACTGAGCCACCCAGGCGCCCCAAGTATTACTTATTATTATGAGTAGTAACAGTAAACATAATTTATAACTTAGTAGTGATAAATCCTAGTAAATTACTTATAGTATTGCAAATAATGTTTTATTAGGAATGATAATTTATAATATTAGAAATAATGTATAATACTAGGAATAATAATTTCATGCACGCTGGCACTTTTAATTTAACTCATGATTTGGATGGTCTCTCCCCAAAACATTACAAATATTAAAATGCTCATTTGTAATGTCTTTTTTCTGATAATGATGCTCATACACTAATTTCTAGTGTGTAAATACCCACACTGGCAAATACCAATGTTTTCAAAGACTTCTGAGGACAACCATCCCCCCAAGTCATAATGTTCCTGTTAACTATTTCCAAGTAAGGTCACATTCTAAGGTACTGGGGAGTTAGGGCTTCACTGTACCTTTTTGGAGGACACAATTCAACCCATAACAGTTAGTTCCCCTTTTGCAGTCCCCATTGTAGACAAATCCTCATGTTTATAAATCTCAACTGTTGACAAGATTGCAGATGACAAATCCCCAAGCCGTTGGCAAATAATTGCCTTGAAAATTCCCCTCTCTTTATGGCATATCCCCTATTTCATAAATACCCAACTGGCAAATACTTTATTAGTTTCCTATTGCTGTGTAACAAATTTCCACAAACTTAGCAGCAAAACAACATCCAGGTATTATCTCACAGTTCTGTAGGTCCAAAGTTCAAGAGAGCTTGGCTGAATTCTCTGTTTAATGGTCTCACAAAACCAAAATTGACCACACTGAACTCTTATCTGGAGGCTCACAGGAAAAATCCATTTCCAACCTTACTCAGGTTATTGGCAGAATTCAGGTTCTTGCAGTTGTAATACTGAGGTTCCCATTTCTTTGCTCAGCCAGGGGTTGTTCCCGGCTTTTAGAGGCCAGGTGCATGCCTCACCACATGGGCCTCTTTGTCTTCAAAGCCAATTAGGACGTGCCAAATGTTTCTCATGCTTTCAGTTTCTCTGATGTCCTCTTATGCCACCAGCAGGAGAAAATTGCATTTTTGAAGGGTGCCTGTGCTTAATTAGATTAGGCTCATCTGGATAATCTCCTTATTTTATGGTCAGCTGATTAACCTTAATTTCATTTGCAAGATCCCTTTTGCTACTTAATGTAATACAATCATGGAGTTATATGTCTTCATATTCACAGGTTCCACCCACATTCAAGGGGAGGAGTTTATGTAAGGGTGATAGGAATATTGGGGGTCATTCTCAGAATTCTGCCTACTGCAGCCACTTTTGTGCTAGCTACTTATTCATGAGTATCCCACTGGCATATCTCCATTTTATGATTCCCATTGGTAAATCCCCCCTTTCATAAATACCTACCCAATGGCAAATCTTTCATCCATTAACCTCTTGGGAAAAAAAACACTCCATTCAAAAATACCTGTTAAAATACCTCTATTTACAACCCCTCTTGACAAATCTCCCCACTGAGAAGTAAAAACCATTGACATATCACCATAGGTGTCTGACATTAAGAAATCTTATTCATAAACAGCCATTGGCATATTTCTTTTTCTTTCTTTCTTTTTTTTTTTTTTTTAGAGAGAAAGAGAGAAGGGGAGGAGGGGCAGAGGGAGAGGGAGAGAGAATCTAAAGCAGGCTCCATGCCCAGTGCAGAGCCCGGCAAGGGAGCTCAATCTCCCAAACCCGAAATCATGACCTGAGCTGAAATCAAGAGTTGGATGCTTAACCACTGAGCCACCCAGGAGCCCACTTTTTTTTTTTTTAAGTTTTATTTTTATTTAAGTAATCTCTATACCCAACATGGGGCTCAAACTCATGACCCTGAGATGAAGAGTCCCATGCTCTTCCCACCGAGCCAGCCAGCCACCCCCATTGGAGTATTTCTTATTATAACCCCTATTTATTTATTTATTTATTTTTGAAACACATAGGTTTTATTTTTTTGATTTGTTAGTACATTTATTAAAATTGAAATTATAAAAAAACTAAAGAATAGCACAAACGCTAATGATATTTTGCACATAACAAACTAGTAAAATAAATCTATATATAACCCCTGTTTAAAAATCTCTATTGGGGCATCTGGGTGGCTCAGTTGGTTATGGATCTGACTCCTGATTTCAGCTCAGGTCATGATCTCGGGGTCATGGGACCGAGCCCCATGTTGGGCTCTGCCTGGACATGGAGGCTGCTTAAGATTCTCTCTCTCTTCCTCTCCCTCTGCCCCTCTCCTCCCCTTGCACACATGCACTCTCTCAAAAAAATCTCTCTTTATTGATAACCCTCACAATACATACTCCATTGTTGCTTGCCTTTGGAAAAAAATCTATATTCTTAAATATCCACCTGATTGTATAACTGGTTTATGATCTTTAATGACAAATTGCCTTATTTTTTAAACACCTGCCTATTGGCATATGCTGTATTGCTCAACTGGTTTTACAACGATCACAATACTCCTGTTGATAGAAACTACATTTGCCTATACAATACCTATTGTTGGTATTAACCGGCAGCCGGTTAAGTGTCTGCCCTTGGCTCTGGTCATGATCCCAGGATCCTGGGATCAAGCCCCGCATCAGGCTCCTTGCTTAGTGGGGAGTCTGCTTCTCCCTCTGCCCCTCCCCCTGCTTGTGCGCTCCTGTGCTCTCTCTCTCCATCTGTCAAATAAATAAATAGAAATCTTTAAAAACAAACAAACAAACAAAAAAACAATAACTATTGTATATCTCCCCATTCATGTACACCTATCCATGTACCCCTGATTGGTAGCTCCACATTTATCAGGATCAATATTCATAAATACTGCCCCCCAACCCATATAACTCCATTGATGATGACTGGTGAAAAATCTCTTTGTTCTTAAATACTCATCAAACATATCTCTCATTGACAACCCAATTTACAGATCTGATTTGTAAATGCCTGCCCACTGGATTTTTTTACATTGAAAATCTCAGTTGAACACACTCATAAATTTTCACATACTGGAGGATATTTCTTATTGACAGCCTACATTAACATATCTCCTCTTTCTTAAATACTTCCCAATATACCCCACACTGATGAACACTTAATAGATATAAGTTCCCCATTCATTGATATAGGTTCATTGGCATACTTGTCTCAAACCCAGGTTACAGTATTCCCTATTGATAACAATCACACTGACTCAAGTATATCTCATATTGGTGACCTCTACTGACAAATCTTCACATTTATGGATTTTCTTCTGTGACTCATTCCAGCCAAGATGGAGTCACAGGGACCAGATTTCCCTTAGGCCTGGAACAAACAAAGAAAAAAAACAGACAAAATACATTTAAAAAAACCCCCACAGTTTTCAAGGCACTGGATATCTGGCAATGAACAACAGTGATCCCTGAGGAAAGGGAAACAAATGAGGTGAACCTTGTGATTGGTCTAGCATACTTCCTTGAGGGACTTGCCAGGGCATTGCACAGAGAAGGGGAACGGAGGAAAAGGCTGGTGAACTCGCTGACTTGAGAAGGAACTGAGAGTCTAAGGAGAAGTAGGCAGCTAGAATTCATAGGACAAACCACCAGAATGGAGAAAACTGCACAGAGAGAAAATCCAAGTGATCTCTCTAGGGCCCTCCTTGAGTGTTCAATAGAGTACTGATCAGCACATGTGTGTGAGGAAACTGAGGTCAGTGAGAACCATCCATGGGGTCTGATGCTCATACATGGCTGGTAATAGTGCCTGTGATCACCAACCAGACTGGAAAAATAAGGCATTGCATAAAAAATTCCAGAAGCTATTGCACCAATAGTGGGGAATAATTAGCCCTAGGTTGAGGGCTGCTCCAGATACACCTAAAAATTATATAAGGAAGACCTGACCTGTAAGGGTAAAACTTTCCAAGGAACTTACGTGTGTCCCAGAACAAAACTCAAAATAATTTATAAAAATGTGTAAATATCCAGTATCCAACAAAGTAAAATCCACAATGACATTCAATCAAATATCAATAGGTATGCAAAGAGGTAGGGAAACAGCACACATAATGAGAATAATCAAGCAATCAACTAACCCAGAACTGACACACATGTTAAAATTAGCAAATAAGGATATTAAAAAAGTTATTATAAATTTATTTCACAGTGGCTTCTATCCCCACCTCTTTGGTCTTGGCCACCTAAATGAGATGATGGAGGGGACTTCATCATTTGGAAAGCATTGTAATAAGGTGCACACATTGTTCTGCACTATGGCTCTAAGGCCTACCACCTTCAGAAGTTGATCTGTGGCAAATGCGGCTATCCTGCCAAGTGGAAGAGAAAGTATAACTGGAGTGCCAAGGCTAAAAGATGAAATACCACTGGGACCGGTCAGTCAAATGAGGCACCTAAAAATTGTATGCTGCAGATTCAGGCATGGATTTCATGACAGAACAATGTGTAAACCCAAGAGGGCAGCTGTGCAGCAACCAGTTCATCTTAGGGATTTCAATGATCAGTCACATGGTAAATGTTCTGGTTTATTTAATAAATGAATAAATGAACGAATGAACAAAGGTATTGCACATCCTCAGAAAGCTAGTAGAGACATGGAAGAAATATATATAAAGACCCAATATAGGATTTCCACTTTTGGAAAAATGGAGTAGATGCCCTTTTCCCTATCTCTCCCACTGAGTACAAAACAAACAAACAAACAAACAAACAAAAAAAACCCTTGGAAATAATATTTATAAAACCAAACATAAGATGATTCTGAAAGGTGGAGTGAAGAATGCAGACTGGCTAGGGACCTCAGAACCCAAAAAAGAGCACACTAGTGAGTTCCATGGATTTTTTTTTTCATGTATTTGAGACTGTGCTGGAGAACCTGGCAACCTAGAGATGCCAATGGACCCAAACAAGACAAATGATCTTACCAAAGACCACTTTCTTTTGTCAAAGAACCAGGAAATGGGCAGCCTTAATGAGATAGTAAACTTTCAGAAAATAGTAACTTTACTGAATCAAAACAGTGTAGAAAAAAATGTGGCCTAATTCTCACTCACACCAACAGATGCCAAGTGAGGAGCTTATAGTTTTACCCTCTACAGGCTGTAAAATTCATGCCAAACCCCTGCCAAGGTGGTCTCAGAAAAGATTGATTATAGAACTAGGACTTCTGTCTTGACTGGGTTGTAACAAGCCTTCCCCTATGTGGTGTCAGTGGAGACCATGTGGGGAGGCTGGACTTGCTCTTTTACTTGGCAGTATCAAGGCACCCCTCCCTTTACCACCAGGGTCGTATCATTGGAGGCTATATAGAGAGCAGAAAGGAGGCCTTCCACCCAGGGAAATATAGGTGGAGCCCTACTTGTGAGCAGAACTCCAAGCCCTACCCAACAGTAGCAAGGAGCCTCCCCTCTCTGTTATCAAGAGGCCAAGTGGGGAAACTAGACTTCTCCCCATACATGGCATTAGCAAACTGGCACCCTCCACTCATTTTCCCCACTGGAATGGTATCAGAAAAAGCCAGTTAAAAAAAAAAAAGGCTTAAATAAGAACCAGAGTTTCATAACATACCTAAAATGTTCAGCTTTCAATTGGAAATCACTTGTCATACCAAGAACCAGGACTATATCAAACTGAATGAAAAAAGACAATCAATACATGTGAACACCAAGATGACAAATTATCTGACTTTATCTTTCAAAGATTTAAAGCAGCTGTAATAAAAATGCTTCCTCTTCCTTGGTGCTGCCTGCAGAGATGGCAGCCATCTACTACTTGGTATCATGGTTGCCCTCAGACCTCTGGTGAAGCCCAAGATCATTAAGAAGTTCATCTGGCACCAGTCAGACTGATAGGTCAAAATTAAGCACAACTAGCGGAAACCCAGAGGCATCGACAATAGGGTGTGCAGAAGAATCAAGGGCCAGATTTTGATGCCCAACATGGGTTATGGAAGCAACAAGAAAACAAAGCACATGCTGCCCAGTGGCTTCTGTAAGTTCCTAGTCTATCTCAAGTGCTGCTGATGTGCAACAAATCTTACTGTGCAGAGACTGCTCATAATGTCTCCTCCAAGAACTACAAAGCCATGGTGGAAAGAGCAGCCCAGCTGGCCATCAATGTCACCAATCCCAATGCCAGGCTGTGCAGTGAAGAAAATAAATAAACAGACAGCTTATGTGCATGTCGTATTTATGTTAATAAAACCATAAAACTAAAATAAAACCATAAAACTAAAACTAAAAAAAATGCTTCAGTGAGCAATTAAGAAGATTTGAAACAAATGACAAAATAGACTCTCAGCAAAAAAATAAAAGTCTTAGCAAAGATACAGAAGTGTATATAAAAACCACATGGAAATTTAGAACTGAAAAATACAATAATCAGGATAAAAACCTCAAAAGACGAGCTCAGTGGAGGAACAAATGAAGGAATCAGCGAGTTGGAAGATAGAACAGAAATTACCCCATCTGAGCAACAGAGAGGAAATAAAATTTAAAAAATGAACAGATCCTCAGGGACTAAAGAGACTATAACACAGTATTTAATAATCATGTCATCAGAGTCCTGGAGGAGAGGAGAACTAGGGCATGACTAAAGAACTACTCAAATAAATAATTGCCAAAAAATTCCTAAATTTGGTAAAATGCAAATTTACAGATCCACGAATCTGAGTGTTAATGTGAGAATGTGTTTATTCTTCCTTCATTTTTATTTTTTATTATTTATTTTTTAAAAAGGTTTTTTTATTTTTAAGTAATCTCTACACCCAACATGAAGCTCAAACTCACAACCCCAAGACCAAGAGTCTCATGCTCTACTGACTAAGCCAGCCGGGCACCTCTCTTCCTTCATTTTTTGAAAATTTATTTTTACTTTTTAATATTTTTTTAGAGAGGGGGAGGGACAGAGTGGAGGGAGGGCCAGAGGGAGAGGGAGAGAGAGAATCTTAAGCAGGCTCCATGCTGGGCATGGAGCCCAACATGGGACTGGATCTTACAACCCTGAGATCATGACCTGAGCCAAAATCAAGAGTTGGATGCTTAACTGACTGAGCCACCCAGTTGCCTGCCCCCCCACCTTCATTTTTAAAAAGATAGTTTTGCTGGATATAAAATTCTTTGTTGATGGGTTTTTTTCCGGTAATTTGGATGTCATCCCATTGCCTTCTGGCTTCTATTGTTTCTGAAGAGATGTCAGTTGTGAATGTTATTGGGGTTCTCTTCTATATGCTGAACCATTTTCCCCTTGCTTCAGGATTTTCTTTTTGTATTTGCCTTTCAGCATTTTACTGTGATGTGTCTGAGTGTGGATCTCTTTGAATTTATCCTACTTTAAGTTTGTTGAGCTTCTTGGATGTGTAGATTAATGTTTTTCAGCAAATTTGGAGAGGGTACAAATGGGTCCTGACAGGAATAGACACTCTGAACTGAGTCATGCATACCTGATGATAGATGCAAATGTTCAGAGTACTATAAGGTACTACAAAGGACCAGAATGGAAGATATTGTACCATTTTGGACCATCGAATTACATTTCTTCAGACCATGGAATACACTTTACAATTGTATTAGTTTGCTTGGACTGCCATAACCAAATACCACAGACTAGGTGACTTAAACAACAGAAAATTATTTCCTCACAGTTCTGGAGGCTGGAAGTCCAAGATCAAGCTGAGAGCAGGGTTGGTTTCTGGTGAGAACTCTCTTCCCAGCTTAGAGGTGACCACTTTCTCATTGTGTCCTCACATGGCATTTTCTCTGTGTACACACAGCACTGGTGTCTCTTCTTCCCCCCACCTTTTTTTTTTTAACATTTCCTTTTCATTTAAAAATTTTATTTATTTATTT
The DNA here is from genome assembly GCF_009762305.2 of Zalophus californianus. NCBI lineage: Eukaryota > Metazoa > Chordata > Mammalia > Carnivora > Otariidae > Zalophus > Zalophus californianus. Next base: position 88,240,007 of record NC_045612.1, on the reverse strand, counting down.
ATTTATTTATTTATTTATTTATTTATTTATTTATTTATTATGTAGACTCTATGCCTAATGTGGGGCTTGAACTCATGACCCTGAGATTAAGAGTCACATGCTGTACTGACTGAGCCAGTCAGGTGCCCCTCTCTTCCTCTTTCTATAAGGCCACCAGTCCTATTGGATTATGGCTCTACTTTTATGAACTCATTTAACTTTATCTCCACAAAGGACCTATCTTTAAATATAATCACATTGAGAGTTAGGCCTTCAACAAAAAAATTTTGGGGGGATACACTTCAGTCCATAAGAACAACCCATAATGTCCAACAATGGGCAAAGAGATATCCTTGGAGTAGTGGTTTTATTTATTTATTTTTATTATGTTCAGTTAGCCACCATAGAGTACATCATTAGTTTTTGATGTAGTGTTCAATGATTCATTAGTTGTGTATAACAGCCAGTGTGCATCACCACACTTGCCCTCCTTAATCCCCATCACCCGGTTACCCCATGCCCCCACCTACCTCCCTTCTGTAACCCTCAGTTTATTTCCCGGAGTCCAGAGTCTCTTATGGTTTGTCTCCCTTTCTGATTTCTTCCCATTCAGTTTTCTCTCCCTTCCCCTATGGTCCTCTGCACTATTCCTTATGTTCCACATATGAGTGAAAACATATGATAATTGTCTTTATCTGCTTGACTTATTTCACTTAGCATAATCCCCTCCAGTTCCATCCATGTCGATGCAAATGGTGGGCATTCATCCTTTCTGATGGCTGAGTAATATTCCGTTGTATATATGGACCACATCTTCTTTATCCATTCATCCATTGAAGGGCATCACAGCTCCTTCCACAGTTTAGCTATAGTGGACATTGCTTCTATGAACATTGGGGTGCATGTGCCCCTTCTTTTCACGACATCTGTATCAGAGTAGTGGCTTGAGAAATGAAACAGGCAACTGAAACATTTGTTGTCTAAAACTAGGGGAAATAAATGCAGGAGAGGCTGGCTTACAGACCTTTGCAAGTGTGCTCACATTCAATATGGGGTGGGGGCAAAGGAGGGTCTCCAACAGATAGATTCCTTCACTTCTCAGAAGGATCTGGGGAAAAAGGGGTGGGACAGAATGATAGGATTATAGTTGCCTCTGACACCACCTCAACTTTTTTTTTTCCTCCTACCTGATTCAGTGGTCCCAGGACCAGGGCTGCAACTGTAGGTGCTAGAAGAGTGATGATCCCTGAGCAAGAAATTTTAACTGTACTTTTAAATGTTTATTTTTTTAAAAGATTTTATTTATTATTTGAGAGAGAGACACCCAGCAAGAGAGGGAACACAAGCAGGGGGAGTGGGAGAGGGAGAAGCAGGCTTCCCGCTGAACAGGGAGCCTGATGTGGGGCTTGATCTCGGGGCCCTGGGATCATGACCTGAGCCCAAGGTAGATGCTTAATGACTGAGCCACCCAGGCGCCCCATGTACTTTTAAATGTTTATGTCAGAACTCCTAAGGGCCTAATGTGATAGATTCTGCCTTCACCCCATCTGGCAAAATTGGGGTTGACAAAATATAGCTGTATTACTTAGTGGTTGAGATACTCCAGTAGTTCCGAACCTATGTAATGATGATACTCTATATGAATGGGAGTAGACTGAAGGGAAAGCATTTGCTAGACTGGCATTGCTGTTGACAATCTGGACTAGGACAGTGGCCAAACCTGCTGTTTCTTTTAAGGGTGAAAATTTTTGGATTAAATTCAATGATAAATGGAGAGGAAGAATAGTAGCTGAGAGTAAAAGAATGAATAAATAGGTTATGCAACGAGGGAAAACCATTAAATTGGTACCTTGAAAGGTTCAGAGCAAGAGATAATATAGTCTCTTTATTCAGTTATATCAGATGCCTGAAAGAATAAGCCATATGTTGCCAAGACTACTACTACTTTTGGAACCTGACAAGGTGGAATGGGAGCCTGCAAACTGAGTGGTGTTGCTTTGGGAGATGAGCTGGACCAATTGTTGATGACTGAGTGGGACTCTAGTAATGTGCCAGTATCTTTTGAGTATTTTATTTTATTTTGGAAAGAAGACAGGAGATACGCAAAATTTTAAATGTACAATACCTTATTGTTGACTATAGGTATAGTGTTGTATGCAGGTTACATCTACTACCATACTATGATATGGTGTAACACTGGCATTGTTGCTAAGATTATATTTATATTGATGGTCAAATATATTGAGTATTTGAGCTAAAGGCTTTTCAGGATATAATACTGATGGAAAATGGCTTGAAGAACTGGATTTAAGTAACCATTAGCTAATTTCTATGATAAATAGTTCATCGCAAGTTCATAATAAGGTACAAATAGAAAGGGGAAGAGTAATCAAATAAGCATAAAAACATGAAAATGTATATAATGGCCTTATAGGATGGATTTGTTTTTTACTATTGCTGTTGTCATATAAATGCTATACTAAAAGGAAATGCCCAGGTAAGTATATTTTGCTGTGAAAGAACATTGGCCAAAGGTCAGGGGGTGGCCTGTATAGTAAATAATTTAACCTTACTCGAAGAGAAGTCTTGCCTTTGCCCTCAGCTTCTGGAAATAATCTCTAGGCCCTTGGAATGTCATGTCGGATAGGAATGTCTTTGTTTACCTGGGGGTCTTATGCCTTCCAGATAGTAACTATGTAATTTAGGGTGAGGGTCAGAGCCATATGTACAACAAAATGAAGTGTGGGGGCTTTGGTTCATGAAGCTTGGCCTCCTGAGGGTTCGAAACTGAAATCAGCCATGTGAGCAGTCAACCATGCCTACATGATGGAGCCCATTGAAGGCTCTGGACACCAATGCTTGAGTGAGTTTCCCTGGTTGGCAGTACTCCATGCTATTGTCACATATCTATGCCAGGAGAATAATGTCTTGATTCCATGGGGACAAGACAACTGGAAGCTCTTCCTTCCAACTGGAAGCTTACCTTCCAGGACTCTGTTCCATTCCCTTCTTCCCTTGACTGATTTTAATGTCTATCCTCTAGCTGTGATAAAATGTAACCATGAGTATTAACAGCTTTCAGTGAGTTCTGAGAGTCCAACTAGTGAATTATTGAAACTGAGGATGGTCTTGGAGACCCTTGAACTTGCTGTTGCTGTCATAAGTGAGGGCAATCTTGTGTGGGGACTGTTTCTTCTATCTTCTGCACAAGATAACATATAAACATCAATTGACATTCTATATACTAGTAATTAACAATAAGAAGTTTAAATTAAAGGGGCATCTGGCTGGCTCAGTCAGTGGAGCATGCGGCTCTTGATCTCAGGGATGTGAGTTCAAGCCCCATGTTAGGTGTAGAGATTACTTTAAAAAATGAAATTTAAATAAAAAACCAGTATCGCACAATAAAGTATAAACAAGACGACACCAAGTAAAAAAGCATGAAAAATAAGAAAAACTTAGGGAATAATTTGTCAGAAGATGTGAAAGACCTGTATACCTTCGGCTCATGTCATCATCCCAGGGTCCTGGGATCGAGTCCTTACTCAGCGGGGAGCCTGCTTCTACCTGCCGCTCCCCCTGCTTGTTGTGCTCTCTCTCTTTGACAAATAAATGAATAAAATCTTTAAAATCAAAACAAAATAAAAAACCAAAAACTACAAATGTAATAAAATGTAACAACATTAAAGAATACTTAAAGAAATTGAGAGATATACCTATTTATGAGTCAGAAAACAACATTGTTAAGATTTCAATTATCCCCAAATTGATCTATAGATTCAAATTAATCCAAATAAAAAACACAGCAGCTTTTTTGTTGTTGAAATGGACAAACTTATTCTACAACTCATATGGAAATGTAAAGGACTTAGAATAGGCAAAACAAACTCTGAAAAAGAAACAACTTTATTGAGGTATAATTTACATTCCATATTTAAATTGTACAGTTCAAGGACTTTTTTTAAACAAAAGTTTATTCTTAAATGTACAACAGGCTCCAAGACAACAGTTCATTCTAGCTATAGGTGGCAACAGATGTTATGGCAGGGAATCCAGATGTTTAAAAAGGAATGGAATTAAGGATCACCTCAATGACCTTTATTAAATTTACCTAGTTGTGAAACCATCACCACAATCAAGTTCTAGAACATTTATATCACCCCAATAAGATTCCTGTACTAATTTACAGTTAATGACCATTCCCATTTTCACCCCCAGGCAACCACTAATCTACAGATCTTTATAGATTTTTCTGGAAATTTCATATAAATACAATATACAAATACAATCCTTGATCTTTTGTGTCTTGCTTCTTTCACTTAGTGTAGTATTTTTTTTTTTAAAGATTTTATTTGTTTGACAGAGAGAGACACAGCCAGAGAAGGAACACAAGCAGAGGGAGTGGGAGAGGGAGAAGCAGGCTTCCTGTGGAGCAGGGAGCCCGATGCAGGACTCGATCCCAGAACCCTGGGATCATGACCTGAGCCGGAGGCAAGTGCCCAATGACTGAGCCACCCAGGTGTCTCTTAGTGTAGTATTTTTGAGGTTCCTTCATGTTGTAGTATTTATTAGTGTTTGTTCCTTTGTATTGTTGAATGCACCACGTTTTGTGTATCCTTTTACCAGTTGATGGACATTTGGATCGTCTCTACTTTTTGCCTTGTATAAATATTGCTGCTATAAATAGGTGCAAGTGTTTGTGTGAACGCGTTACCTATCTTTTGGTTGGATACCAGGAGTGACGTCGCTGGGTCTTATGATAAATTTATGATGAACTTTTAAGGAAACTGCCACTTTTCCAAAGTGGCTATACCACTTTAATGCATTTACACCCGAAATATATGAAAGTTCCTAATTCTCCATGTATTTGCCAACATTTGTTATGATTATCTTTTTTTATTATAGCCATTTTAGTGGCATGTAAAGTGGTATTTCATTGTGGTTTTCATTAGAATCTCCCTAATGACTAATAATGTTGGCATCTCTTTATGTGCTTACTTGCATTATTCTCTTCTTTGGTGAAATGTCTCTTCAAGTCTTTTGTCCATTTTTAAAATGGGTTGTTTGTCTTCTTTTTATTGAGTTGTAAGTGTTGTTTATATATCCTGCATACAGGTCCTTTATCAGATATAGGATTTACAAATGTTTTCTCCCGGGCTGTTGTTTTTTTTTTTTAAAGATTTTATTTATTTATTTGGACAGAGAGAGAGAGAGACAGCGGGAGAGGGAGCACAAGCAGGGAGAGTGGGAGAGGGAGAAGCAGGCTTCCCACTGAGCAGGGAGCCCGATGCGGGGCTTGATCCCAGGACCCGGGGATCATGACCTGAGCCGAAGGCAGACGCGTAACGACTGAGCCACCCAGGTGCCCCCTTTCCCAGTCTGTTTTGTCTTTTCATTTTCTCAGTGGTGTCTTTTGAAGCACAAACCTTTTTGGTTTTTGGTTTGCTGAAGTCCAGTTTATTATTTTTTTCCTTATGGATCATGCTCTTGGTGTCCTATTTAAGAATTTCTTGCCTAAAACAAGGTCACCGAGTTTCTCCTGTTTTCTGCTAAAACTTTTATAGTTTTAGCTTTTATATTTATGTCTATGATCCATTTTGAGTTGTTAGAATGGTGTGAAGCAAGATTTAAATTTATCTTTTTGCATGTGAATATCCAATTATCCCTCCACCAAATGTTGAAAGGCTTTTTCTTTCCCCATTGAATTGCCTTCACACTTTTGTGGGGAAAAAAATGTTTACCATAAGTATGAGTGTTTATTACTGGACTCTTTTCTGTTCTGTTGATCTATGTATCTAGTCCCACGCCAGTACCATACTAGCTCAATTACTGTAGCTTTATAATAATTTTGAAATTGGTAGGCAAATGTCCTTCCTCTTTGTTCTTTGGCAGATTCCTTTTTGCTATTCTTTTTTTTTTAAGATTTTATTTATTTATTTGACAGAGAGAGAGAGAGATCACAAGTAGGCAGACAGGCAGGCAGACAGGCAGACAGAGGGAGAGGGAGAAGCAGGCTCCCTGCTGAGCACGGAGCCGAGATGTGGGGCTCATTCCCAAGACGCTGGGATCATGACCTGAGCCAAAGGCAGATGCTCAACTGACTGAGCCACCCAGGTGCCCCCTTTTTGCTATTCTTGATCCTTTCCACCTCTCTCTATATTTTGAAGGTCAGTTTATCAGTTTGGGGGGAAGAAAGCCTGCTGGAAGTTTGATAAAATTGTATTGAATCTGTAGATCATGTGACTTTTCTTCTTCAGCTTATTAATATGATTACATTGACTGATTTTTGAATGTTGAAGCAGCCTTGCATCATGGAATAAATCTCACTTGGTCATGATGTATAATTCTTTTATATGTTGTTAGGTTCAATTTGCTAATATTTTGTTGAGGATTTTTACCTCTATATTCATGAGGAATACTGGTCTGTAGTTTTTTGTTGTTGTTATGTGTTGGTATGGCTTAAGTATCAGGGTAATACTGGTTTCACAGACTTGGAGAGTGTTCCTTCTTCCTCTATTTTTTGAAAGATTGTATGGAGTTTCAATATTATTTCTCCTATAAATGTTTAATGCAATTAACCAGTTAAACCATCTGGCTTTAGGCTTTTTTGTGGGGGAAGATTTAAAGTTACTATTTGCTTACTACTGTTGGTGAAATATAAATGGTGCAGGCATGTGAGGACCATGCCTGGGTCTCAGATCTCAGGTATCAGTTAACTGTCTTGGGGAGCTACTATGGTAGAATTGGAAGACAAGAAATAAAAATTAAAATCACACCGAGATATCACTATATACTAACCATTATGGATATACCTATATAGGTATATATACATGAGCTAAAGTAAAAAAAGATGGAAAATACCAAGTATTGGCAAGAATCTGGAGCAACTAGAACCCATACACTGTGCTGGTGGGAGTGTATATTGGTACAGCCACTTTGGAAAACTAGTTTTATAAACTAAAGCTGAGCATATCGATACTGTGTGACTTGGCAGTTCAAATCCTAGAAATATGCCTAACAGAAATTCATAAATATGTTCATTAATAAATAGGTACTAAAATATTTATAGCTATTCCTAATAGCCTGAAGCTGCAGACAACCCAAATGTCCATCAACGGTGGGATAAACATATTGTAGTATATTCACACGGTGGAATATAACATGACCATGAGAATGAATTATCTACAACTGTATTCAACAAAATGGATGAACCTCACATTTACAATATGAATGAAAGATAGACACTAAAGAGTATATTCTAAAATATGAAATATAACTGTTTGACTCAATTTATATAAAATACCAAACAGACAAAACTAATCTATGCTGTTAGAAGTCAGGATAGTGTTTATCTTGGGAGTTGAGGGGACAAGGCCTGGAAGGGAGCACAGGGAATGCTTCTGGAGTGTTTGGTATATTGTGTTTCTTGATCTGAGTATGTTCAGTTTGAAAGAGTTCATTGAGCTGTTTGCTTATGATACCTGCATTTTCTGGATGCATTATACATTAATAAAAAGGTTTAAAAATAAGGTAAAATTGCATGCTAGAAAGCCCCTTTTCTTATGAGTATCTTAAAAAACATTAAAGGGAAGATGAGAAACTGTCTATATATCAGTGCTTTAAAAAAAAAAAAAGCAGTGCTCTTTCTAGAGAAGTCTTCCAGTTATTCAACTATAATCCTATCTTAGACTAAGCAAATACAGTGCAACATGATTTTATCCCATAGCAATTGACACAATACTACTCTTAATGTGCGTGTAGAAAATGAATGTATCTTAGCAAATTGAAAGAAAAACAAAATCAAAATGTTATATATTGAAACCCAATTTATCAACCACTCCTTTTCAAACAGGAATCCCAAAGAAAGCAGAAGCTTCAGCAGATGAGACCGGAAGTCCAGTGTGTTGTGGCTCAGTTCCATTGTTTTAGGGGGATGAGAAGTCTATGGTCTGCAGCTTACATAAATGATAGCTTTTGGGGTACAGGTTAGAAAGTATGCATACCTTTTTTGGATGTGAATCACCAGCTGTCACAGCACGGAAGTAATGAGAGAACAGTTGCCACCTTTAGATGTCTGTAGGGTTTAATAACTATATTCCTGTTAACATTGGCTAGAGCTATGCCTAATTTGCCAACGCATAAAGTCATTTTAAACCTAAAGTGACACTTGGAGTTTAAAAATTCTATTTCGTTTTTTAAAAATATACTCTGGTGAAGGGAAGAGAAAGAAAAATTCCCCGTGGCAATTTTTCCTGTGCCTTAAATGTCCACGATCACAAAAACTTCTGGCTTCTACTCACAGATCTGCCTTCCCAAATAGGTTTTTGCCTTGACTTTGGTGCTCTGCAGGTGTCTGGACAATGAAAACCCTTCTCCCCACCCTAGAAATTTGAAAAAAAAAAAAGGTGGCCAATATTAAGTACTTCTACATTCCCAGGGTATGAAGAACTAATCAGTGCTGAATTTATAAAGTCCTTCATCCAAAAAGTGAAACATAAGAGATTACAAGTCATCTCCCGGGGCCTTTCTACCATCTCCTGGGGTCTGTCTCTCTACCCATTTGTAAGAGCTTGAAGGTCTCTGTGTGAATCATGCAACCAAACAGGACTATTGCTCAAATGCCTTATCAAAGTGTCTCCCTATGCATATAACTGCATGTCAACTGTGGTGGTGCAGGTACTTGTATTTCCAGTTGACTGAAGGATACTTGGCTCTGTCTGCCTTCTGTTTACCTAAGCTGTGGGCTGTCATGCCCACCTCCCCCTGTACCCCAGTCGCAGCATCCGGCACTCCTCTTCCCCACTATGAGACATCTGATGCATCCCCAGTTGTGAGTTCCAGCTGAAGGCTTTTTCAGTCAATGGCTTTATACTTTTTCTCCACTATGTGTTTTCTGGTGTTTAATGAGATTTGATCTGTCAGTGAAGGCCTTCTGACATTCTGTACAAGCATAGGGTTTCTTTCCGGTATGAATAATCTGATGCATACTTAATGTTGCTTTCTGGATGAAGGCTTTCCCACATTTACTGCATTCATAGTGTCTTTCTCCAGTATGAGATTTCTGATGGATAGTGAGGCGAGACTTCCAGGTGAAGGTTTTTCCACAGTCACTGCATTTATAGGGTCTCTCTCTAGTATGGATTTTTTGGTGTGTTATAAGATTTGACCTGTCAGTGAAGGCCTTTCCACATTCAGCACATATATTGGGTTTCTCTCCTGTGTGAATCTTCTGATGCACACGGAGTTGTGACTTCTTAGTAAAGCATTTCCCACAGTCACTGCATTCATAAGGCTTCTCTCCAGTATGAATTCTATGATGTGCAATGAAGTGTGACTTCTGGATGAAGGCCTTCCCACATTCAGGACAAACATAGGGTTTCTCTCCTGTGTGGATCCTCTGATGCACACTTAGTGTCGATTTCTGGATAAAGGCTTTCCCACATTCATTGCATTCATAGTGTCTCTCTCCAATATGAGATTTCTGATGTATTTTGAGGCGTGACTTCCATATGAAGGCTTTTCCACAGCCATTGCACTTATAGGGCTTCTCTCCAGTGTGAGTTTTCTGGTGTTTAATGAGATTTGACTGGTCACTGAAAGCCTTGCCACATTCAGCACACATATAGGGTTTCTCTCCAGTATGAGTTTTCTGATGTGTAGTGAGGTTTGTCCTATGAGTAAAGACCTTTCCACATTCTGTACATATATAGGGTTTTTCTCCAGTGTGAATTCTTTGATGTACATGGAGTTGTGACTTCTTAGTGAATGATTTTCCACACTCACTGCATTCATAAGGCTTTTCGCCAGTATGGATTCTCTGATGTGTATTGAAATGTGATTTCTGGATGAAGGCCTTCCCGCATTCAGTGCATACATAGGGTTTCTCTCCTGTGTGGATTCTCTGATGCATTCTGAGTGCTGATTTTCTTGTGAAGGCTTTCCCACATTCGCTGCATGCATAGTGTTTTTCTCCAGTATGAGTTTTCTGATGTATAGTAAGGTCTGAATTCTGGGAGAAGCCTCTTCCACATTCACTGCATTCATATGGTTTTTCTCCTGTATGAATTCTCATATGTCTAAAGAGATATGATCTGTGGAAAAAGGCTTTTCCACATTCACTGCATTTATACGGTTTCTGCCCGGTATGAATTTTCTGATGTGTAATGAGGTTTGACTTGAGAGTAAAGGCCTTCCCACATTGAGTACATATATAGGGTTTATCTCCTGCACAAACACTTTGAGGTCCATTAATCTGTGGCTTCAGAATGAGGGCTTTGTCACTTTTATGGCATTCATGGGATTTTTCCTTAGCATGAATTCTCTGATGCTCAAAGAGATGTGACTTCTGGGGGAAGCTCTTTACACACTCAGTACATACATAAAGTTGCTCCCCAGTCTGAATATTCTGATGGTGGATGAGAACTTGTTCGTTGCCAAGATGTTTTTCACATCGATTAACCTCACAGGAATTTGCTCCTGTATTCGCATTCTCAGTAGAGGAAGAGCTATGGGCAAAATTAGTATCATTTCCAAAAATCTTACCAAGCTTCTTTGTTGCATTGCTTTTATTATGATTGTGTAAGTTTAAAGTATGCTTCAAACTCTTTCCAAAGGTGTCATAGTTATGGAGTCTTTTAATGGAAGGAACAAGCTTGGTACTCACGTGAATTATTTTTTCAGTATTTTTAAATTCATAGCCCCTTTCCTTAATCAGTACTTTCACATGACTTAAAGGGTTATTTTGGCTTTCTTGATATCTCTCTAGCTGGCTATTATTTTGCCACAATTCTTCTAAAATGGAACACAATGGATCTTTTCCTATGGGCTGACCAAATTTCTCACAGTGGAATGAAACTTTCCCAGAAATTCTCTGTTGTTGCATTTCCCCAGTAGCCTCGTCTAAAAAGAAGAAGAAAAAAGTAAAAATGACTCAAAGGACAATTAGCAGAGGGTAGGGGGCACCTGTAGTTCAGACAAGATGAATGCGGAAATGGAAGCGTCCATATGACAATAATGAAAATAGTAATAATGTAGTAATACAAAATTCTTCTAAAGCACTTACTAGATGCAAAATAATTATATACCATTTACGATGCGCCAGGCACCGTTCCAAGTGCTCTACACATAATAGCTCGTTGGATCCTCACCAAACCCTAAGCAGCAGCCATCATTACCAATCATGTTTCACAGATGAGAAAACAGAAGCACAGAGGTTATGTAACGTGCTGAAGATCAAATTGCTAAATAAGTGAGAGAGATAGGGTTTGAACCCTGGGGATTCATATCCACTATGTAGGAGGTGTGGAGAGTGAGTCTAACCAGAAGAAGAAACCGAAGTCTGTTAAGGGGAAATCCTAGCATGGCAGAAATAGTTCAGATTATATGTCTTTATTACTTATTAGCTCTAAACCCTTCTAATCTCTTTGCTTTCTCCCACTTTTCCCTCTGAACCATATGAGCACCAACATAAAATTTATGTGCCTCAAAGACCCATTCCTCTACATCTATAGGAAACACTGTGGTAACATCGGCCATCCAAATAGTAGATATCTGTGCTCCCACTCTATAGCCAGCTGCAAGTTTTCCTTGGTCCCAGGGACCAAGGACCTGGGGACCACGTGCTTTCAACAAGTGTTAAGTAGGCAAGGTAAAGCCGCCTATGGCAGAAACTGCAAGCCATCCACCAAAAACAATTTGCATTTGCCTCTTCTTTTATACTACTAGGATGTAGCTGGGCATTACATTTAGCAGCCTCACTTTGTCCTCACCAGTGGAGTATGAGTACAAGTGGTATGTGCAGCTGCCAGGCTGGGCCTTAAGACAGTGGGCAAAACTCTCCCCCTCTCTCCTTCCCACTGGACTCAATGATGACCCAACATTAACCACGCAGCTGACAACGATGCCCTAGGAAATGGCAGAGCGATGACTTGGAACATGGTCCCTGAATGACCCATTGGGATCAGAGTTGATTTGTTGAATGAATCCATTCATTTCAGAATTCTTATATAAAAGAGGATATACATTGATACTAAGCTTGTTTTGCTCCTCTGCATATTCAAAATGTATTGTCCTTGGTATTAGCTCTAATTTCAGTACACTTCTAGGGAGGTTATATGTGGTATGAATTTACAAGTCGGACGTGGTACCACTCATATCGATACTTAATTTGGCCCAGTTTTCTTTGGGAACACAAGACCTGCAACTGTCAACATTTCATGCAGCTGTCTCCTCTTTCCAAATATAATCTATGGTCCTTTGAATTCCTCTGAGCAGACACTTGAAAAATCCTTCCGAAAGAGAGCAAAATGTCCTCCCCTGCCTATCTCCCCAAATTCAATAAATTTAAATTTACCAAATATTTTCCATGCTTTGCTTCAGAAAATGGAAAAATAAATATGCCGGGTATCAACTTATTGCCTCTCAACTCTGAATTCACTCCTTTGCCTGCTCTACAAAAAAATGGATCTGAGTCTCTTTAAATATCTGTCCCACTGTTGAGCCTTTTCAGCACAGGGTGATGGCGAAACACTGCAGGAGGAGGGGATTTTGCTTCCTGGCTCTGGTGGGCTCACTCAGCGGGCTCCTCCAGCAAGGGCTGCTTGTCTGGCACCAGGGTCCCACGGTGCAGGTGGCTTCGCCAACACGGTTCCTGATGCACACGCGGCTTCCCAGGCACCCAGGTCTTGCAGTGTGGGTGGCTTCTCTGGACCTCAGCTTCTGCAGTGCGGATGACTTTTCTAGCACCCACCTCCTGCAGCACTAGTAGCTTCTCCAGCTCCAGGCTCCTGCAGTGTGCTGCAGCCGGCAGCACACAGCACCCAGCAGTTGACCCTGGCACCCCTCGCAGATGATGTGTAGGGGGCTACCTCCAATGAGAAGCTTCCCCATGATCAGCTTTCTCTGGAACCCCCGAGGGCAGCTTGCCAGCAAGTTCCACCAGCGTGGCACCACAGGAACTCTTCTTCCATGCTCTGGGCCCTGGCTGGGTCCCTCAACAAGGTCTGGATTCATCGCTGGGAAGCAGGGGAGGCTCTTCCTTGGGTGCTCCATCACAGCCCAAGAGGCACCGGCTGTTCCTTTTATCTGCTATTCCTTTATTCTTTAGCTTTCTCTTTACTTTTGCCAGCTAATCTCTTGTCACTTCCATCTCGCCAGAGCTAATAATTCTTTATGCTTTCCCTGTTCAAATTTGTATGTAGTTTCTCTCTCCTGATCAGCCACTGAATTATACAATAAGAAACAGGCTTTTAATTCTGGGAACTTTCTAAAAACATAGAGGTAAAGGCCTCAGTTACCACACAGTCTAAAATCTGTGCTTTTTTTCCTGAGTTCCTGTGGGAAGAAAGGTGAGGAAAAGGAAAGAGCCACATGTGCTGGAGTAAGTGAGCCATCTCACGGAACATCAAAATCTGACCACCAGGTGAAAATGTATCATCTAAACAGAGCACAGAATAAAGAGTCAGATTCATGGAACACTAACAAATGTGGTAGACATCAAGAAAATGTTAAAAATGCACAGCAAAAGAAACAATCAACAAAATGAAAAAGCAACCTACATAAGGGGAGAAGATATTTGCAAGTCATGCATCTGAAGGAGTTAATATCTAAATTATATAAAGAACTCATACAACTCATTGGCACAAAATAAGCAAACCAATTAAAAAAATGGGTAGAGGAACTGAATAGACAGTTTTCCAAAGAAGACGTCCAAATGTTCACTGAAAGTGAACTAATAAAAAGAATGGAATCAGCAAATTCAATCAGGAATAAAATCATCGTAATCCAGGCATAAGAAAATATGGAGCTGGTTTTAGGTGATATTACTGGGAACTGGGAAGATGAACTGAGAACTGAAAATGATATTTGCAAAAATGGAAAAGCACTAGGAACTGTAGGGTGACTAATTAAAAAAAAAACGGCTGAAAGATTTAAGAAGCACTGACAGAATGTGACAGAATTTGGAAGGTGGGAAGGTGATATGTGAGATGATGATTCCAATTTCTGACGTACTGAGGGTCAAGAGAAACATCTCATGGGAACTTTCTGGGTAGCTAAATCTAGTACTAAAGTACCAGTGAAAACCAGACCAGAGGTATCAAAAGCAGTCATCAGAATTCAGTATGGATGAATCTTTGCATGTATATGAAGAAAAGATTGGTGAACAGCAGGGTCCCTAGGGCAACCTCATGTATGGGGGTAAGGAAGAGAAGGCTGGAAGAAAGGGCGAGTAATAAATTGGATGCAAATCAATAAGAAACAGGAAACTCAAGTGAAACAAGACAAGGTCACTCATAAAGGAAAACTCAAGGAGACCACAACAGATCAATAATGAAAGGCTGAAACTAGGTACTGGAGAAATGCAGAATAAAAAAATGAGATACCACTTTATACCCATTGTTGGCCCAAAAATGAGAAACTCTAGGAAAGCAAGAACCTTTGTGCACCATGGTTAGTATAGATTCGTGCAGCCAATCTGAGAGTAATATGGTGGTGCTTGGTCAAATTCAGGATAAAAATATGCAATGATTAGGCAGATCCCCTCTTCTATAAACATTCCCAAGAAATTCTCACCCTCCAAAAGGGAACATTTTTGTAGAAATTTATCATAAAGTTGTTTGTATTAGCTGGGAATTTGTATTAGCAACAACCCTAGGTTCCACCACTGAGTGAATGGTTAAGTAAGATGTGGTACCAGCACACTGTAGAATACTATGCAGCCATTTGAAGGAATGAAGCCAGATGAACACACTGCAAAATGGACGATCTCATGGATGAGTGAAAAAAAAGGAACAGAATTAAGACATGTGGTGCAATATAATTTACATATACTAAAAATACATACTCAGAAACCAATATTTCAGGCTTTTAAAGAATACCACACAAATTCACAGATAAAACACAGTAGCTCAGTTGCCCCTGGGAGGAGGTATAAGGAATGAACACGTGGAATTGGAATAAAAGGGAAGAAATGTTAAAATACCTGAATGTACAAGGAAAGAATCTAAGATAAAGGGGGTGGGAGTGGAGTAGGAAGAATGAAAAGATCTTAGATAAGATAGGGTAGTATGCTATGTGATCCAGGGTACAGAGACTAGAGACAGCTCTCTTGTCAAAAAGCCAAGCAATGAAGACAATGGTTATTTGCAAGGGTCAAACTTGGAGAAACTGCTTAGGTATCAAAGGAGCTTCTGTGAACTATCGCCAATAAACTACAGAAGTTTAGAACTTTCAGGGTGCCTGGGTGGCTCAGTCAGTTAAGTATCTGCTTTTGGCTCAGGACATGATCCCGGGGTCCTGGGATCGAGGCCCGCACTGGGCTCCTTGCTCAGTGGGGAGCCTGCTTCTCCCTCTCCCTCTGCCCGCCACTCCCCCTGCTTGTGTGCTCTCTCTCTCTCTCTCTCTCTCTCAGTCAAATAAATAAATAAAATCTTTAAAAAAAAAGAAGTTTAGAACTTTCAAGGCAGGTTGTCTTCACAGCCTTTCAAAGGTATCAGCCGCTTCTAGAAAAAGTGAGATTTACTTCCATGTCCGCCATCTGCCTGAGTCAAACTCACTCACCTGAACAGCCCTGATGTGGGGTTTCCCCCTCCAATGTCCATGGCCCCTCTCCTTGCTCCAACTTGAAGATGACCTCTGGTTTGGGAACCTGGTACCCTGTTAACAGGAGATGGTACAGGATTGGGTCCAGCTGATTGGATTTCAGAGGACTTTCAATGACATTTCCATTTGCTCTTCTGAAAAGTAATCACATTTCACTGGGAACAGAGTAATAATCATAGTGCTGAAAAGGGACTGAAGAATCTTGGACAAATCAAGGATGACACCATCACACACTTAAGATGTTCCAGAACATCCAGCAGCTGAGAATGGAAATAGCCACACTCAGGCGCCTGGCAGACACACAGGGCAGCTGGCTTACCCACTGAGCGCAAGTGGCTGTAATTCTCCAGCGTCACATCCCGGTACAGGCGTCTCTGAGCAGGGTCCAAGTGCTGCCACTCCTCCCTGCTGAAGTCCACAGTCACATCCTCGAATGACACGGAGACCTGTAACAACACAGTTCTGTTCAAGGTGACATGGTCAGCACTGGGGGTTGGAAGGAAGACAAATAGGAAGTTGTTTTTAATGATGTTTTACCATATCACACAGGGTTTTCACTCAGTACCTGGTTTTGTATTTCATTTTGTGAGAGAAAAAAACTTACTGAAGTATCTTGACATCCACTGTGTATGTAATACGTTCATTTGTTTATTCAGTCATTCTTTTGCAAAAATGAGGATTAAAATAGGCTTTCTTTAAGTCCTTTAGTTCATGTAACTACATATATTTACTGACTGATTATGTGCCAGGCCATGGCAATATAGAATTGAATAAAATAGAAATTGAATAAAAAGAAACACATAGGGGAAAAGGCGAAGTAATAGAGCCTTTAAAAACAATACGGGAAATTCATTCCTGGGTTTTGGCACCAAAAAAAAAAAAAAAAAACCCATAGAAAAAAGATAATATAGATAAATATCTTCATGATCTCAGATTAGGAAAATAATTCTTAAACAAGATGCAAAAAAACATTAACCATAAAGAAAAAGGTTGATGTCTGGCTACAGTAAATTTTAAAACTTCTATTCATTTAAAAGACAGTATTATAAGAGAAGAAAAGGAAAGACCCAGAATAGGAAAAGATACCTGCAACACATGTTACTGTCAAAGGGTTCATATCAAGAGGATGTAAAGAACTCTTACAAACCAATAAGAAGAAAGGAGACCACCGAGTAGAAAAGTGGGCAAAGCAATTGAACAGGCATTTTACAAAAGGGGAAATCCAAGGTTTCAATAAACAACAGAAAGGGTTTAACCTTAGTAACCAGGGAATGCAAATTTAAACCACAGTGAGGGGCACCTGGGTGGCTCAGTTGGTTGGGCGTCTGCCTTTGGCTCAGGTCATGATCCCAGGGTCCTAGGATCAAGCCCCGCATCAGGCTCCCTGCTCGGCAGGGAGCCTGCTTCCCCCCTCCCACTCCCCCTGCTTGTACACACATACTCTCTCTCACTGTGTCAAATAAATAAAACAAAATAAAATAAAATAAACCACAGTGAGATACCACTATACAACCCCCAGAATGTCCTCAATGAAAAAGACTGATAGTACGTGTTGAGGAGAATATGGTGCAATGAGAACTCTCATATTGCTGATGGTGATCTAAATTGGTGCAACTATGTTGGAAAGCATTTTGTCTTTATTGGGTAATGTTAAAGCATGCATACACTAGGGCACAGTGATTCCATTCATGGAAATATGCCCAACTAGAATATGTGTACATGTGCAATAGGAGGCATGGCCAAGAATATTTATAGCAGCCTTATTCAAAATGTGTGTAATATTTCATGATAAAGAGTTAAAAATTAATAGTAATTAAAAAATCAGTGTTCAACATAATAGTAACAGGATCTACTCTCTTTGCAAAAAATTTAAGAATATTTTCTGGGGTGCCTGGGTGGCTCAGTCGGTTTAATGACCGACTCTTGATTTTGGCTCAGGTCATGATCTTGGGGTGGTGAGGTCAAGCCCTGTGTCAGGCTCTGCACTCAGTTCAGTCTGCTTGAGATTCTCTCCCTCTCTCTCTGCCCTCCCCCCCACTCATGCTCTAAATAAATAAATACATAAATAAATAAATAAAATCTTTTTTAAAAAAGAATATTTTCTTAGTTGCTTTTATTTGCATAATCCCTAAGCCTATACCCCACCTACCCACCCACGAACTAACCAAGACTGGTTTTCTGGTTAGGGAGATCTGGGGAGTTGAGGGAGAGAACCATGTGAATGTATTACATATTCAGAAATTAAGCTAAAAATTACCAATGGGACCAAAATGGAATAGGCATAATTTTCTCTATTTCTCCTGCTAAGTACAGCTGAAACCCCTAGACATTATATATAAAACAAAGATAAGAACACTCTGCCAGTTGGAGAGAGGGAGGCAAACTTGCCATGATCCTCAGAACCTGAGGAATGCCACAGTGGTGATTTCCCCGAGTTTTCATTTTGCCCCACATATCTTGGACTAGGTGCTAGAGAAACTGGCAACCTAGAATGCCAACTGGCACAGATGGAAACAGCCCCAGGAAAGCCTGCTTTCATTAGTTAAAGTACCAGGAAAAAGGCAACGTAGCAAGAGAGAAAAATTTAAGGGCACCTGGGTGGCTCAGTCAGTTAGGCGTCTGCCTTCGGCTCAGGTCATGATCCCAGGGTCCTGGGATGGAGTCCCGCATCGGGCTCCTTGCTCTGCAGGGAGCCCGCCTCTCTCTCTCTGCTCCCCGCTTGTACTCTCCTACTGTCTTTCCTTCTCTCTCTCAAATAAATAAATAAAATCTTAAAAAGAGAGAGAGAGAAAAACTTAAATAATACTGCCCTGTTCCAGGCAAGCATCACAGAAAACAAAACAAAACAAAACAAAAAACTGTGCTCCTACTCCCATTCCCATCAGCAAAGGATGAATGGGGAGCCTAGAATTTCATCCCAGCCTGGGATGATGGTAATGAGACCCCTTGCCCACAGTGTCAATTTAGGCTGTGTGGGGATCTTGGACTTCCACCCCCACTCGATAAAAAGGTGTCCTCTGCCTTCCCACGAGGGTGGTGTCAGAGGTGGTGTGGTGGAAAGCCTGAAATTCTACCCCTGCCCAGTAGCAACAGGTGCTTGTCCCCTTCTGGGGTGTCAAAGGAGGTCAACTGGGGAACCTGAACTTTACCTCCACCTGGCAATAAGGAGCATTTTTCAGAATCCTCTTCAGAAAAAGAAGATTCTCATTTTCTAGCAGAACAGTGTCAGAGGAGGCCTGTTAAACACAAGATTTAAATAATACCTAGAGTCTCATAGTTCCCAAAATATCCAGGACATACTTGAAAATCAGGCTTCATGAGAAGAAGCAGAAAAATCTCAACTGGCATGAGAAAAGACAATCAAGAGACACCAACATTGAGATAACACAGATGTTAGAATTATGTGACAAGAATTTTAAAGCAGCTATCATAAAAATGTTTCAGTATACTTAAAAGAAATTTGAAAATAGCCTTAGCAAAGAAAGAAAAGATATGAAGACAAACTGAATGGAAATTTTAGAACTGACAAATACAATGACT
This sequence comes from Zalophus californianus, assembly GCF_009762305.2. Classification (NCBI taxonomy): domain Eukaryota; kingdom Metazoa; phylum Chordata; class Mammalia; order Carnivora; family Otariidae; genus Zalophus; species Zalophus californianus. The sequence goes on along the minus strand of NC_045612.1, from coordinate 88,220,888 downwards.
GAAAATTTAAAACTCCACTGTGGGCTCAACAGCAGAATAGAGAAGACAGAGGAAGGAATCAGAGAACTTGACAATGGAACCATGGAAATGATCTAATATGAACAGAAAGGAAAATTGGCTGGAAAAAAAAATGAGCAGAGCCTCAGGGACCTGTGAGACTATAATAGAAGATCTGGCATTTGTGTCATCAGAATCCCAGAAGGAGAGGAGAAAACGTGTGGGGCTGAAAAAGTATTTGAAGAAATTGGCTGAAAATTTCTCTAATCTGGCAAAAATATCAACTTAGAGTTTCAAGAAGCTGAGCAAACCCCAAAAGGAAAAATAAAAAAAAATCTACACCAAGACACATTATAATCAAACTTCAGAAAAACTAAAGACAAAGGAAAAAAAAAATCTTAAAATCAGCAAGAGAGAAACCACAACTTACCTATGGGGGGAAAACAATTAAAGTGACGGGAGGTTTCTTATCAGAAACCATGGAGAAGAGATGGAAGTGGCACAACATTTTTCTTTTTTATTCAAAGATTTATTTATTTATTTTAGAGGGGGGACGGGCAGAGGGAGAGGGCGAGAGAGAATCCTCAAGCAGACTCCCCATTGAATGCAGAGCCTGATGCAGGGCTCCATCCCAGGACCCTGAGATCATGACCTGAGCCAAAATCAAGAGTTGGCTGCTTAACCAACTGAGCCACTGAGGTGCCCTGGCACAACATTTTCAAGTGCTCGAAGAAAAGAACTGTCAACCCTGAATTCCATATCTGGCAAAACTATCTTTAAGAAATGAAGTGGTAACGGGCGCCTGGGTGGCTCAGTTGGTTAAGTGTCTGACTCTTGATTTCGGCTCAGGTCATGATCTGAGGGTCATGAGATCGAGTCCTGCATTGGGCTCCATGCTGGGCATAGAGCCTGCTTAAAATTCTCTCTTTCCCTCTGCTCCACCCCCCACCCCCCAAAAAAGAAACGAAGTGGTAATGGTCAATAAATACATGAAAAGGTGCTTGGCATCATTAACGATCAGGGAAATAAAAGTCAAAACTACAATGAGATACTACCTCATACCCACTAGGATGGCTAGAATCAAAAAGTCAGAAAACAGCAAGTGTTGGTGAGGATGTGGAGAAATTGGAACCTTCATATGTTGCCAGGGGAGTGTAAAATGGTGCAGCTGCTTTGGGAAACAATCTGGCGGTTCCTCAAATGATTAAACATAGTTATCATTTGACCCAGCAATTCCATTCCTAGGTACATGCATCCACAAGAGAAATGAAAATATATGGCCACATAAAAACATGTACACATATGTTGATAGCAGCATTACTCATACTAGCTAAAAGGTGGAAACCACCCCAGTGTACATCAGCTGATAAATGGATAAACAAAATGTGACACATCTATATAATGGAATATTATTCAGCCATAAAAAGGAATTAAATAACTGACACATGCTACAACATGTACATGTACAACGTGCTACACTTTTTCCCTAGCTGTATCTACGTACAATTTTACCCACCTATATGGACTGGCAACTTCCTACTTTATTCATCAGGTTATACATAAGCTATTACTATCATTATTTACTTTGCTACTCAAATTGTCCCAGATTTTCCCAGAGGGAGTTCCTTGAAACATTATGTTGCATGAAAGAAGCCAGACACAAAGATCACAGATTATATGAGTCCATTCATGTGAACTCTCCAAAATAGTGAAGCCTATAGAGACAGAAAGTATATTAGTGGTTGCTTAGGTTTGGGGGAGGCAGGGAACAGAGGTGCGGTGGGGAGGAGTGATGGCTAAAGGAAATGGGGCTTCTTTTTGAGGTGATGAAAATGTTGTCAAATTGATTGTGGTGATGGTTGCTCATATCCATAAATATAAAAACCAGTGAATTGAACACTTTAAATGGGTAAATTGTATGGTATGTAAATTGTATCTCAGTAGAGCTGTTATTAAGAAAGAAGAAATGAAAAGGAAATCAAGATATCCTCAGATGAAGGAAAACTAAGAAAATCTGTGGCCAGCAGATGTACCCTAAGTGAATGGCTAATGGAAGTTCTGTAAACAGAAAGGAGATAATGAGAGAAGGAATCTTGGAACATCAGGAAGGAAGAAAAAATGGAAAAAGCAAAAATATGAGTAAACACAAATTCCTTCTCCTCTCGGGTTTTCTAAATTACGTTCGAAGGTCAAAGCAAAAAGTATTACATTGTCTGTTGTGGATCTCCATGTGTGTAGGGGAAATATTTAAGACAACTGTATTATAATATAACCTGGTGAGGGTAAAGGGATTTAAAGGCAGCTAAGTTTTCTCTACTTCATTCTAACTGGTAAAATGTCAACACAAGTGTGACTTATTTGGTGATGGAATAGCTCTGTATCTGTATTATTGCACAAGAATCGATACATGAATGGCAGAGAACTACCCACACACTATAGCAATGTCAGTTTCCTGTTTGTGATACCATACTCTAAGTGACGCAGGATGTAACCACTGGCAGAAACTGTGTAAAGGGTTACGTGAGACCTTTCTGTACCATCTTTGCAACTTCCAGTAAATCTATAATTATTTCAAAAATAGAAAGTTTTAACAAGCTACCAATATTATCCTCAGAAGGACTGGAGTAGTGGGCACACCAGAAAAGATCAGAATGCTATCAAAAAGAAGCATTCCTTTCTTCCCTCTCTGCCTACCTACAAACCTCTCCACCTATTATATGGACTGGTGATTTCCTACTTTATTCAGTGGGTTATCATCTATTGCTATCATTATTTATTTATTTTGCTACTCAAATTGTCCCAAGTTTGGCCAGAGGGAGTTCCTTCCAGGTGGCTCCTGTGTCCTTTCAACATGTCCCCATCTTTTGAGCACTTTATTACTTCTCAGTACAATGAGTTCTTCCAGGATCATTTTGTACTCTCTCTGCTCTAACCCTGGAATCAGTGATTTCTCCAAGAAGCTCTGGTTCCTATTAGTGAGTAATGGCAAATCAAGGTGTGCTCATTGTGCCTGGCGTGTAATTGTACTTTCATCAGTCAGAGCGAGGGGTGTTTTTCCTTACCGGAGAATGCCAACTAATCAATGTGGAAGGAATTATGGGATTAGAAAATGTCATTAGGAAAACAGCACAGTAATTAATTCTTACAGGCAAGAATCATCACTGGATGCTAAAATCGGTGACCAGGAGCATGAGAAATAGGATATTTACATAGCCTCAAAGTATCTCCCCCCAAAATAGTTATTAATTACACAGGGAAAGATAGTCACATTACAGAACTTGACAGATAACCATCTTAGTCATGGTAATCAAAGTTAATATTATCAATAAAGGCTAAATTGATATTGAATGCCTGCTGACATGAAGCACTGAGAAGAACACAACATTGTTTCTGTGATACTCCTGAGAAAAAAAGGAATAACCTATATCTAATTACGAGGAAGCAAGAAGCAAACCAAGTTGAGGGACATTCTTCCAAACGGTCCGTGTCATGAAAGTCAAGGAAAGGCTGAGGCACTGTTCCAGATTAAAGGCTAAAGGGACATGACAAGTCAACACAATACATGAACCTGGGCTGGATCCTGGATCAGGGGAAAGGACCTTCTTGAGACAACTGGGGAAACTGTATATTATACGGTATATATTAGATAATAAGATAATACATGGTATGTTAGTACCTTATCAATGTGAAATTTCCTCATTCTGAAAACTTTACTGTGGTTACAGAAGAGAATGTCCTTGTTCTTAAGAGATATGCATTGAAGTATTTAGGGGTAAATACTAAAAATAGTTGTCTGCAAATTACTCTCAAATGGTTCAGAAAACAAGGTTTTAAATATAGTTGTGTGTATGCCCATATACATGTACTTACAAACACACATGCAAACATCGAGGACAGAATGAAAGCAAACGTGGCAAAATGTTAATGGTTTATTTCAGATGAAGGGGGTACATAGTTCTTTGTGCAGTTTCTGTAACTTCTCTTTAATTTTAAAATTATTTCAAAAGGATCAAAAGTTTAAAAAAAAAAAAAACAAAAGCTTTGAAACGCCTAGTTGAAAATTTAGGTGAATGTTTGTTTAGGCCTTGGGGTGGTTGAGGATTTCCTAAACCAGAGAGAAAATGCGCTGCGTATCAGAGAAAAGACCTAATGATTTGACTATGAGGAAATGAGGAAGCTTTATTCACCGAAAGCCCCTTTGGCCTCTGGGAGGCCTGGTCTCCCTCCCCTTGTTAGTGAATGTTCGGGGGCACCAAGCGTGCAGGGAACTCATAGTACCTTCTCCACCACCAGCAGCTCCTGGAGGCAGCTCCACAAGCACTGGGCCATGCCCAGCACTTCGCCACCCACCAGCTCTCCTGAGCACAGCCCCGAGGGTTGCTGAGAGGAGGACCTCCACTTGAACCCCTAGCAACACACTTGACCTGTGCCTCCTTCATCCCCCAAGGGCAGTCAACCCGGGGGAGGCCTGGGGTCAGGCTGGAGGGAAGCTCTCATTCTGCCTGCCCAACCTCCCAAGCAGCTTGCCAGCCACCCCAGGAGACACCGGCAGGTGTGTGGGTAACACAGCGGGGAGGAGCCTCAGGGGGCAGGGCAGGAGTGGCTATTTCAACCAGTGTGAAAGAATGAAAACATTCTACCACTTGACATTGTTAAACGTTTTAACAACTCCAGTGGCCCAAGCTGGTGGACAAAAGACCACTGTCAATCAGTCTCTCCCTCCCTGGGAGTCACTAAGGCCCCATTTCCAGGGAAAGTGTACACAGCCCATGACAGGCATTCTCAGCATGAACAGACACACAAGATGAATATTTACAAAGTACACTGCCCACAGATGCCCCTCTTTGATCCCTTTCCCTGAAAAAATAGAAGCTTTGGGAGGGGGATTTTGGTGCTAGAAATCTGGGTAGAAAGTTGCTAACATAGACTCCCCCAGATTCCAGCCTCACCTGCTACACAGGAAAAGGTTTGATTTCCTATCCCTTTTCTACCACGAAGGATGGCATGTGTGCCTACCACCACCAGGACCCCTACAAGGACTTCCTCATCCTAGGTGAGGATCCCCACTCCAGCTCCTCATGGCTCTCCAGCGACCCACATGGCTCTCCTGTCTCCCTCCCTTCAGGATCCTCTGAGCCAGCACACTACGTGCTCTCATCCCCGGGACCGTGCTGGGCTACCAGAATTGACCACTCACTGGCCCTCTGCTCTGGCCCATCCTGCAGCTGGCTCTGGGCTCAGTCCCCCCACTTCTGGGCTTGCCTCACTGTGATACGACCTTGCCCTTCTACACCCTGTCCCAGCCTAGCAGAAGGGCTTCAGTGGTGCTTACGAGGCTGTCTGCAAGTGTGCAGCGAGTTCTTGGCTCCCTGTGCCCTCACCAGAGGCCAGATACCTAGCCTCTCTCTATGCTTGCCCTTGGCTGGGGCTGCTCTGGTCTTTCCTGCTCCCTCTGGCTGTTCCCTCTCACTGTTCTCCATTCCGTACCCCTCCGCAGCTGCCTCTGGCTTTTCCCTGCTTCCCCTGCCCACTCCCAGCTCATACTTCTCTCTGCTGCTCCCTCTGCTGGTCCTTATTCCCTCTGCGTAGTCCCCATCGGACCCTTCCCTGGTCCCTCTTGTTTACTCTTCCCTCTAAATGTTGCTTGCTCCTTTTGAGTACCCCTGGTCTCTTTCCGGATTGTCCCTGGCTTCCTCTAACTGTTCCAAGCCTCCCGTTTCTTCTTCCCTTTGACTGCTCAGACGGAGCCCTGGTGCCTCTGACCTGTATTTCCTTCGACAGTTTCCCCTCTAGCTGATCCTTAGTCTGCGGCACCATTCTTCTGATTGGGCACTAGTCCATTTGGCTGTTCCCTGGTCCTGATGAGCTTTTCTTATTCTTTCTAGTGGACACAGACTGACTGCCCTTTGAGTCCCCTGACTGCTCTCTAGTCCCAATTCTTTCCTGTGCCTTGGGCAAACCTGGAATGCCTTTCTAGTACACCCTCACTTGACACACCTGCATCTGGTTTCCAGGGGGTGGGGAGCAGCACACTTTGTGGAGAGCTGGTCGACCCAGCTCCTAGTCTAGGCTCTTGACCACCAAAGTCTACCAGTTCTGGGCACTCCACCATGATGCTTGATTTTGTACTTTCACCTTCTCCATCACTTACATCATGTCTGACTATCTGCTGGTTCCTCTGGTTGTTTCCTGGGTAGGGTGACCAACTGTCTCGTTTGCCAGGACTTTCCCTATTTTAGCACTGAAGTCCCACATCCCAGGAAACCCCTGTCACCCTATTCCAGGGAACTCTGGTTGTTCCTCAGCCTCTCCTTGGCTTCTGCAACTGCCCCCCCCCCGCTTTTAAAGATTTTATTTATTTATTTGAGAGAGAGAGAGAGAGAGAGTTAGCAAGAGCAGGAACACAAGCAGGGGAAGTGGGAGAGGGAGAAGCATGCTTCCCGCTGAGCAGGGAGCCCAATGCGGGGCTCGATCCCAGGACCCTGGGATCATGACCTGAGCCGAAGGCAGATGCTTAACGACTGAGCCACCCAGGCACCCCTGCAACTGGCCCTTAACCCCAGTGCCTGCTACATGGGGCCCTCTGGCTGCTAACTAGCTTCAGGAATGGATACTATGCCTTCCAGCTGTTCTCTAGTCCCTCTAGCTGTTCTCTGGTCAGTCAGGCTGCTCTCCAACACCAGATAAACTTTTAATGCCCACTTTGTGCTTCCCTAGTCCTCTGGTTAGCCCTTGGGACCTCTGGTTAGCACTCTGTGCCCAGTACAGTTTTGTTCTTCCCTCTGCTGTTCCCCAACCTCAGACTATTCCTTGTTCTGTGTGGCTCCTGATGTCCTCAGCTACTCCTCAGCCTGGGAGGCCTTTCTCCGTCTTTCCAACTATCCCTGGGTCTGTCCCCTCCCCACCCCCCCACCTGTTTATAGCCTCAGCAGCTGGTCCCTGCTTCCTCTGGCTGCTATCCACTCCCTTCCCATTCTTTCTTATTTTTTTGTTCCCTGGTACCTCTACCTTTCCCCATCTTCTCAGACTCCCCTAAACCCTGGTGCCTTGTGAAGTTGCTTGTCCCACAGGTTCTTGCCCAGAACACCAAACCTATCTGCTCTTTCCATTTTGGCCAAATCTTCTGTTTTCTCATCCCTCCGGATGGTCCCTGCTCCCTCTGGCTGCTATCTGGTCCCTCTACCTTCTGGTCCCTCCTCCTATTTTGGGATCCCTCTTATTGTTCTTGGACCCACTGGCTTTTCCCTCTCTCCACCTCTCTAGCCCCTGATGACTACGTCTTGGTCTCTCTGCTGCCCCTGGCTTCTGGGCTTCTGTTTCCCATTTCCTCTGTTCCACTGCACTCTCATTCTGCGCCCTGGGCCCCTTGGCTATCCTCCATCTCCAGTAAGTGCACCATGGTCCCATCAGCTGTTCCTCATCCCTCTTTCTCTTACTGACCCTTCTGCCTATTTTTCAGCCTCAGCCACTATTTCCTGGTCCCGCCAGCTGTTCCCTACCGCTGTGGACACTTTTTTTTTTTTTTTTTTTTTTGGTTCTTCGGTATCTCTGCCCATTCTCTGCTCCCTGACATCTAATGAAAAAGCCAAAAACCTGACAAATAAATAAGTGAATAAATAACACTCAACAGGGTCTTGGTCATTTCCATCTCTTCTTGCAAAGGGTCAGAGGTCTGTGGTTGGGAAAGAAGAGATGAGTGGAGAAATGTGCCCTGTAGAGCCCAGAATCTTTTGTCTAGAAATTTCCACACACTGGCTGGGCAAGGAGCCACCTGCAGAAAGACTGGGGAGTATCATGTTGTTGTGGCCTCAAACTGTGGGTCTGTGATTGATATGATGGAGCAGAGCCTAAACACTTCCATAGGTGGAAGGGCACTATGGTTAGGCAGCAATTCGTTTACCATTCAATGCCTTTATACCTTTGACCCAAACATAATTTCAGTGACTTGGACAAAAAGACTTAAGTGCAGGAATTTTACCACAGCAGTGTTAATCCCAACAGAAAACCTGAAACACCCTAAATGCACATACAGTGGATTGGTTAAATTAATTCAAGTTTATCCAAAGGACATAATGCTGTGCATTATGTGTATATGAAGAAAAAATATTTAATGCCTAGAAAATCATGTTAAGCTGTCAAATTAAAACGGAGGCAACCAAATACTGTGATTCCATTTTTAAACTTGAGCTATAGAATGTATATGTGTATGGTATGTATGCACACCCACAGCCCCACACATATACCCACATATATGCACACTTGTGCATACAAAGGAAAAATCAACTGAAAGGAAATATACCTAAATGTTAACAATGGTTAACTTTGGGTAATGCTGGAATTACAAGTAATGTTTTATTCTCTTCTGTTTGTTTACCTGCATTCTCTAACATTTTATTGTGAAATAATGAAATTATGAAATAATAAAAATCAAAATAATTTTTTAAAGTTTAATATTATCCTAATGACCATGTGACCCTGAGCCCCTGTGACAAGAAGCCTGCCCCAGAGGTGACAGCATTCACAGGAAGGTTTGAAGAAGGGAGCTGTCAGGCAGGGTCTGGCTCTCTCATCATCTTCCCCTATTTACAGATTCTCAAGGGGAATTTTTATTTATTTTTCTTTTTATTTTTTAAGGATTTTATTTATTTATTTGAAAGAGAGAGAGAAGGAACACCAGCCGGGGAGGGGGGCAGAGGGAGAGGGAGAAGCAGGTTCAGGGCTCTATCCAAGGACCTGGAGATCATGACTTGAGCTGAAGGCAGACACCCAATAGACTGAGCCATGCAGGTGCTCAAAGGGAACTTTTAGGGGGCAACTTGGTCTTGGCTGTGGTGTGGTGAGGGTGGAGGACACATTCAGGAGACCTGGTTCCAGTCCAACACTGTTACTCACAATCCAAGAGGCCTGGGCAAGTCATGTCCCTTCTCAGGGCATTTTATCACCTTTGAAAGGAGGAGGAAGAACCAGAAGGACCCTGGAGACTGTTGTTGCCCTATTACCCTGCCATCCTCTCAGTTCCAGAGAAAAGGGATTTTTCTGCCCTAGATCAGGATAGAGGAGGAAGCAGCAAATCCCCAGAGACAAGGGGGAAAGGAGGCTGGGGGCAGGGGGTGATCCACTGAGCAACTGCAAAGAGCCAATGGAGAGTGCAGGGCCTATGCTGGGGGTCGGGGGTAGCGTCTCCCTGGCTAGGACCCCAGATGTGGGGTGACCCTCCCATCCCACCTTTCCTCCATCACATGTCCACTGAAACACACAGGGCTCTGGATGTGGGACATCAGCCACGTGGTACTCACACAGCAGGAGGATGGTGACCTGGGAGCCTGGAATCTGCCACTTCTGTGACCCACCTGCCCCTCCCCTGAGGCCCTGGTGACAGGTCAGGGCTGTCTCCTCACTGAGCGAATTCCTGCCCCTGGAGTCCTCTCCCTCCTCACCTCACACAAGTTGACACATCCCTCTGCAGCCAGGACCGAGGGCCACTGGGGAGAACTCCGGTTAGCTGGCATGTTCCCGCTGGGCCTCAGCTCAAGGGCTCTCTTGCTGATGACTCTGCTCTTCCCAGGAGCTCGAAGCCAGCCGGGCAGCCGGGGACTCAATCAGGGCTGCTGGGGCCAGGAGGTAGGTCCTACAGACTCTGCTTCGGGGTCTGGCCCAGGGGCTCCACAGAGACTCCAAGAAACCCTGGAGAGCCAGTGTGCACGTGGTCAGTCACCATTCACCCCACAAAATGCTTCCTGGGGGCACCAAGGGAGCAGCTCCCTGTGCTGGATACTGTGAAAAAGAGAAGTTCAGTAAAACCAACACCAAATGTTAGCGTATAATGTGAAAAAAATACTCATAAAACTTGGTATAAAATGAATGAGGGTTTGAATTCCAGATCTTCTACTTTCTAGCTAGAGTCTGGGGGAAGTCACTTTAGTCTGAGTTTCTTCATCTTAAAACTGAGGATGAAAACACCTGTCTCAAAAAAAAAAAAAAAAAGAAAGAAAAGAAAAGAAAAGAAAAAAGAAAACACCTGTCTCATAGGGTTGTTAGAATTAAATGATACGATATGATGCCTCCAAAGCAATCATTCCTACTTGGCACCTGGAACATATTACATTGATATTAAATATTGCTATTATTATAAGGTGCAAGGCAGGTACCTCATTTAAATTTCAAACTCATCCTGTGAACTAGGTATTCTATTAGTATTATTCCCATTTATCATCAGATAGAGATGTTCAGAGATATTAAGAAATTTGCCCCAAGATCACTCAGATTAGGGGGAAGGACAGGGACTCAAACCCAGGTATGCCTGGCTCCAGGGTACATTTTCTTCACTACTATGCCATATGGTATTCTGTATATGGCAGGTCACAAAAAACATTATTTCCATTTCCTTGCTGCTCTTAAAGTGCTCTGGCTAGGGGTGCCACATGTGCATAAACTGAGCTTCTGTATAATTCAGTGTATGTTCTGGGCAACTTAGAGAGCTCGCCTTCTTCTGCCATAGATGAAAACATAAACTCATTGCCTCCCTCCCCCAACTCCCATCTGGGCACTGAAAACTAGCATGTCTGTACAGGCTCCTAAATCAGTAACCCACACTGCTTGACAAAACCGTGTCCCAGATGGTACCATCAACTGGCTTCCACAGGCTCCCCAAATAATCACCAACACCCTCAATACACCCTCAATAGAAAACCAACCACTGATCCACTCAATGCCCTTTGGGGGCCAAACCTGACCTCCTATAGGACCCCATAACTCACAGCCCATATATAGAACTAGTGACTCCCATAATACCTTCAATAATAGTCCATCACATACTAACTCACACAGCCCTGCATTTACCAATATCCACAAGTCTCAATCAATGACTCGCATAGGGCCACCAAAACTGACTCCCAAAAATTTATAATCCCAGGCTTGCAAGCAATCATTTGCCACCTCAGTGTTCCAATCAATAACTCTTGTGGGCTAATCAATGACTTCAGACACTGACATCCCCAACTCTTATAAAACCTCAAGAATTTCCCAAGACTGTACCTCACTGCCCCAATGTGAATCGTAGCTATAGGCTTTAGATTATCTAATCCTATTGGACCCTACCTCATTGATTCTTCCCCATAGAAATCCCCCCAATCCTTGACTCCCAGAGGAACCAAATCAACCCCAAACCTGATGTGGCATTGAATTTAGAGGACAAAAAGGAAACCTACAACACTTCCAGGCAGAAACAACACGTTATTTAAAATGGAAAGGGCTCACAATGGCACTAGACTTTTTGTTTGCAGTGATAGGAATCATATTAGAAGAAAATATCTGCAAATTACTGAGAGAAAGGAGCTGAGATCCGAGAATTTTAAACCCATCCTAGCTTGATACTATTCTTCTGTCAGAGGAAAAGACAATTTTAGCCATAAAAACATTTATAACATTAAATGCCACCATTCCTAGCTCAGGAGAATACTCAAGGGAATAGTCTAAGCAATTATAAATTGAATAGTAACAGAAACCTCAAAAATCAGAGGAAAGCAGTCTTCAGAAATGATTCTTGTAATATACAGTTATATCTGAATAAAGAAAAATAACATAACTAGGCATATGGAATAAATAAGATTACTACTAAGTGGAAAATTTAAAAGACCCTGGAAAATCTACTGAGTAAAATGAGGAGAAGGCAAATTATGCACCTCTATTCCTAGATCCAAATACGATTATAACATTATTGGATCTAGTAATAGAGAAAATATAGACAATTATATTTCTAAGGAAGGTGAAGGCAACTACTAGCAGAAATTGATAAATATAATCAAAATCCCAAACTATCAGAATTCCAAGATAATAAGAACCCAGAGGGGAATGAGAAATGTGACCAAACCAGCAAAAATAGGAAAAGGGAAAGAGTGGAAATATCAACCAAATAAAATAAATAGTAAACATAAAATAATAGAAGGCACAAAATTTAGTATGTTATAATTCAACTAAATTGAATGAGCTGAATCCTGCCATAAAAGATAAAGACAATGGGATTGGTTCACAAAAACAATACACAGGTGCCACATATCTAAAACAAAAAGACAAAGATGTGAAATGAAGCATTGGACAGAAACATGCCATGCTATTTATCATTCTTTCTGTAATGGTTGGCACTCGTTGTGTCTTAGTTAGGAAAACCTTGCCTACCTCAGGGTCATAAAGATGTTTAATGTTTTCTTCTAAATTTGTATTGTTCTATCTTTTATGTTTAGATTTATAACCTTCTTGGGAAGGATTGTGGTGTGTGGTAAGTGTTAGGGTCAAGATTCATTTCTTCCAGGGCGCCTGGGTGACTCAGTCAAGCATCTGCCTTTGGCTCAGGTCATGATCCTGGGGTCCTGGGATCAAGCCCCAGGCCAAGTTGAGCTCCCTGTTCAGTGGGGAGTCTAATTCTCCCTCTCCCCCTGCTCCTCCCCCTGCTTGTGCACGCTCTCTCTCTGTCAAATAAATAAATAAATAAAATCTTTGTTTAAAAAAAGATTCATTTCTTCCATATGGATATCAAGGTGATCCAGCATGGCTTATTGAAAAGACTGTCCTTTCTCCACTGCTCTGCAGTGTTGCTTTGCAACCGTCTATGTGGAGGTTCATTCCTGGACTCTGGGTTTTGATTGGTCTATTTGTCTGTTTGTGGACCACTACTATAGTGTCTTAATTAATGTGCTTCATATCAAGTTTTGATATCTGGTAGAATAAAAGGTTATTAAATTGGACCACACTAAAATTAAAGACCTTGGCTCATCAGAAGACAAAATTAAGAGTGAAAAGGCAAGGGACGCCTGGGTGGCTCAGCTGGTGAAGTGTCTGCCTTCGGCTCAGGTCATGATCCCAGGGTCCTGGGATCGAGTCCCACACCAGGCTCCTTGCTCAGCAGGGATCCTGCTTCTCCCTCTGCTGCTCCCCCTGCTTGTGCTTCCCCCCCCGGATAAATAAATAAAATCTTTAAAAAAAAAAGAGTGAAAAGGCAAATCCCACAGTGGGAAAAGATGACTGTAATACTGGTATCTGACAAACAACTCATATCTCAAATATATCAAGAATTCTTAGAAATCAATAGGAGCAATAGGAAAAGAGAGAAGGGAACAGGCACTTCCCAAAGAAGATATGCCAAGTGGCAAATATGCATAGGAAAAGATGCTCAACTTCATTAGTTAGCAAGGAAATATAAATTAAACTACAATCAGATACTCCTTCATACCCACCAGAAATGGCTAAAAATGGAAAAGATGGAAAATAACCAAGAGAGTTGGTGAGGATATGAACAATGGAAACTCATAAATTGTTTTTGAGGAGCATACAATAGTACAAACACTTTGTAAAACTGTGTGGTGTTATCTATGAAAGCTGAACACATGCAATAGCCTGTGACCCAGCTCTTCTACTTCTAGGAATATACTCAGGAGAAATGTGAGCATATGTTGACTGAAAGACTAGTAAGATGATGTTCAGAGTGGCTTTATTCAAAACTGAAAATTATGCAGATGCCCATCAACTTCAGAATGGATAAACAAGTTGTCCTATATTCATACAAGGAAGTACTATACAGTAACAAGAATGAACAAATTACTATGCACAACAGGCATGAATCTCATCTCATGAATATTACATTGGCCAATGAAGCCAGACCCAAAAGAGCAATGAATCAATACTGTATGATTATGTTTATATTAATTTCAAAAACATGTCAAACTAATCTATGCTGTTAGAAGTCAGGCTGTTGGTACCCCTTGGGAGGAGGTTAGTGATTGGAAAGGAACACAAGGGGGTATTTCTTGGGTGCTAGTGATGTTCTATTTCTAAATCTAGGTGGTGGTTGTGCATGTTCACTCAGTCTGTTAAAAAATCATCAAGCTAAATGCATAATCTGTGCAGTTTCTTACATTATGTCATAATTAAATAAAGATTTTAAAAATATACAATATACCAGACAAATGTAAGAAATTGAAAGCAGATCTAGAAATAAATTATTGAGTGGAAATTAAGTCCAAAGTGCTCAATAGATTAACAAAGGGGTCCATTTTTAATAATAAAATATACAATAAAAAGTACATAAACCTTTGCATAAATCTTTAGGGCCATTCAATATATACAAATAAAACCAGCACAAATGCATGAAACCACATGAAATCTTCAAAATCATAATTATGGAGACTTCCTCTTCTGGAGATGGAGTAGATATTAGTTTACCTATTCTTTCTGCTAAATAAACAACTAAAAAGTGTGGACATTATATATAAAACATAGGAAGAGGGGCGCCTGGGTGGTTCAGTCAGTTAAGCACCTGCCTTCAGCTCAGGTCATGATCTCAGGATCCTGGGATCGAGCCCTGCATCAGGCTCCCTGCTCAGTGGGGAGTCTGCTTCTCCCTCTGCCTCTCCCCCTGCCTTGTGCTCTCTCTCTTGCTCACTCTCTCTCTCAGATAGGTAAATAAAATCTTAAAAAAAAGCAACATAGGAAGATTCTGAAAGGTGGAGTGAAGAGGGCAGATTGGCTAGGGATCCTGAGACCCCAAAAATGACATGGCAGTGAGTTCTCTGTTTTCTTTTAGCCTCATATATCCTAGACTTGGTGCTGGAGAAACCAGCAACTTAGAAAGGCCAATGGTGCAGACAAAAACTGCCCCAATAAAAGCCTGTTCTCTCTAGTCAAAGGACCAGGCAAGAGGCAGTCTACCAAGACAGAAAACTTTCAGACAATGATGGCTCTACTCAGGCCAAACACCACAAAAACACTGGGGTCCTACCACCATTACTAAGAGCAAAGGCCAGGTGGAGAGCCTAGACTTCCACCCTTGACAAACTATAAGAAGGCACCCTCAACCCCTCACCCTGCCCCTCACCCCCTGCCCCCTGCCCAGGTGGTATCAGAGAAAGTCCATTAGGGTGCTGGAGCTTTCTTCCTTGCTGGACAGTAACACCTGCCTCCTCCTCGCCCACCCTTTGGTGACAGTGGAGACAATGTGGGGAGTCTGGGCTTCCATCCTCACCCAGAGGTGTCCTTCCTCCTCTCCACTGAGTGATGTCAGAGGAGGGCTGTTGGCGCTCCTACTAGGGCTCAGCAGTAACAAGGGCACTTCTGCCAACAGTGTCAGTGGACATCAAATGGGAAGCAGTGACAAGGTACCCAGCTCCCTCCCAGTCAGGGTGGTATCAGCAGAGGCCTAGTGAGAAGCATGAACTCCTACCCCCACTAGGCAATAAAAAGGAGCCCACCCCGGGGCACCTGGGTAGCTCAACCGGTTAAGTATCTGACTCTTGATTTCAGCTCAGGTCATGATCTCAGGGTTGTGGGATCGAACCCCATGACAGGCTCCAAGATGGGTGTGGAGCCTGCTTAAGATTCTCTCTCTCCCTCTCCCTCAGCTCCTCCCCCTGCCATTAAAAAAAAAAAGGAGCCCCCCCCCCCCCCAAGAGGCCAAGTGGAGAACCTGGACTTCCATCCCTACCTAGCAGTCATGAATGAGGTGACATCTCCCTTTACCAAACGGAGCTCTGTCAAGGAAGGCCTGTTAAAACAGTAGAGTTAAATAAATTCCAGAGCCTCTTAATATAATACCCAAATATCCTGAACATAATGAAAAATTAGATGTCATACCAAGAACCAGGAAAATCTCAACTCGAATGAGAAAAGACACTGAGCAGATCCCAACACTGAAATAACACAGATGCTGGAATTATCTGACAAGGATTTTATTTTTTTTAATATAATATAATTTTATTTTATTTTAAAGATTATTTATTTGAGGGGGGAGGGGCAGAGGGAGAGGGAGAGAGAATCCCAAGCAGACTCTCCGCCGAATGTGGAGTTCAATCACACGACCCTGAAATCATGACCCCAGCCAAAATCAAGAGTCTGACGCCCAACTGACTGAACCACCCAGGTGCCCCATCTGGCAAGGATTTTAGAGCAGCCATCATAAACATGCTTCACTGGCCAATTATGAAAAATGCTTAACACAAATGAGACAACAGAAAATCTCAGCAAAGAAATATAGGCATACCTCATTTTACTGTGTGTCCCAGATAGTGAAGTTTTTACAAATTAAAGGTTCATGGCAACTCTGTCAAGTAAGTCTATCAGCGCCATTTTTCCAATAGCATCTGCTCACTTCATGTCTCTGTGTCACATTTTGGTAATCCTTGTAATATTTTAAACTTTTTCATTAATATTATATTTATTATGGTGACCTGTGGCCAGTGATCTTTGATGTTACTATTGTAATTGTTTTGGGATGCCACAAACCACATCCATATAACCAGCCACAACAATCCCTTAAACCAAAGCCTAATCCAGATCAAGACCCTAATTCTCTTTAGTTCTCTGAAGGCTGAGAGAGGTGAGGAAGCTACAGAAGAAGTTTGAAGCTAGCAGAGGTTGGTTCACAAATTTTTTAAAAAAGATTGTATTTATTCATTTGAGAGAGAGAGAGAGAGCATGAGCGGGGGAGGAGACAGAAGGAGAAGCAGACTCCCCACTGAGCAGGGAGTCCGATGCGGGGGCCCAATCCCAGGACCCTGAGATCATGACCTGAGCCAAAGGCAGACACTTAACCGACTGAGCACCCAGGCGCCCTGTTGGTTCATGAATTTTAAGGAAAGAAGCCATCTTTATAACATAAAAGTGTAAAGTGAAGCTGCAAGTGCTGGTATGGAAGCTGCAGCAAATTTTCCAGAAGATTCAGCTAAGATAATTAATGAAGGTGGTTACACTAACCATCAGAATTTCAATGTAGACAAAACAGCCTTCTATTGGAAGAAAATGCCACTATGACCAGAAGGACATAGCACAACATTTTTTAAGTGCTGAAAGAAAAGAACTGTTAGCCTAGAATCCTATACCCATAGAAAATATCCTTCAGGAATCAAAGAGCTGTCAAGACATTTTCAGATGAAGGAAACTAAGAATTTGTTACCAGAAGACCTACCATAAAAGAATGGCTACAGGAATTTCTCTAACCAGAAACGCAATGATAAAAGAAGGAATTTTGGAACATCAGTAAGGAAGAAAGAACATGGGAAAAGCAAAAATATAGGTAAATATAATATGCTTTCCTTCTCCTCAGTTTTCTAAATTATGTTTGACAGTTGAAGTGAAAATTATAACACCATCTAATGTGCTCAATGCATGTAAAGGAAATATTTAAGACAATTATATTATAAATAGGGGAGGATAAAGGGACATGAGGTAAGTAAGGTTTCCACACTTCCCTGCAAGTGGTAAAATGATGCCAGTGGACTCTGATAAGTTGTGTATATATTACATGATACATAGGATATCCGGTTTAAAAAAGCTATATAAAGAGATCCCCCTGAAAACACTAGATTATCAAACGGAATTCTTTAAAATGTCCAAATACCCCCCAAAGAAGGGCAAGGAGAGAGAAAGAGAGAGAGACAGAGAGAGAGGGAGAGAAAGAGCAAGAGAAACAAAAACAGAGAGAATAGACAGCAAACACAAAATATGACAGACTTAAACCTTAACATTTAAATAATTACATAAAGTGCAAATGGTATAAATGCACCAACTGTAGACAGAAATTAGTAGGTTCTATTTCAAAAATCATGACCCAGCTATATACTGTCTACAAGAAATGTGTTTCAAATATAATGATATATGTAGGTCGAAAGTAAAAGGATGGAAAAGATATATCATGCAAACATTGATTAAAAGGAAGCAGAAATGGATTTATTAATATTGGATAGAGTAGACTTCAGAGTAAAGAAAATTACCAGGGACAGACAGGGACATTACATAATGATAAAAGGGTCAGTCCACCAAGAAAACATAGCAATTTTAAATGTGTATGCACCATGCAATAGAACTGCAAAATATATGAAGAAAGTCTTAATAAAACTGAAAGGAGAAATAGGCAAAATCACAATTATAGTTGGAGACTTCAATACCTTTCCTTCAACAACTGAAAGAACAATCAGACAGAAAATCAACAAGGTTATAAAAGAATTCATGAACATCATTAGCCAACAGGATCTATGCAACATTTATAGAACTTTCCATGCAACAGTAACAGAATACACATTCTTTTTTTTAAAAGATTATTTATTTATTTATTTGAGAGAGAGAGAGAATGAGAGATAGAGAGCACAAGAGGGAAGAGGGTCAGAGGGAGAAGCAGACTCCCCACCAAGCAGGGAGCCCGATGTGGGACTTGATCCCGGGACTCCGGGATCATGACCTGAGCCAAAGGCAGTCGCTTAACCAACTGAGCCACCCAGGCGCCCCAGAATACACATTCTTTTTAAGTGCCCACAGAAAATATGTCACATAGACCATATCCTAGATCATATAACAAATCTCAGCAAATGTAAAAGAATTAAAATCATACATAGTATGTTCTCTGACCACAATGGAATGAAACTAGTAATCAAAACAAAGAGGTAACAGGAAAATTCCCAAACACTTAGAAACTAAGCAACATACTTTTTTTTTTTAAGATTTTATTTATTTATTTGACAGAGAGAGAGACAGTGAGAGAGGGAACACAAGATGGGGGAGAGGGAGAAGCAGGCTTCCTGCTGAGCAGGGAGCCTAATGCAGGGCTCGATCCCAGGGATCATGACCTGAGCTGAAGGCAGACACTTAACGACAGCCACCCAGGTGCCCCTAAGCAACATACTTCTTTTTTTTTAAATTTTTTTATTAATTTTATTTATTTTTGAGAGAGAGAGAATGACAGAGAGAGAGAATGAGAGGGGTGAGGGTCAGAGGGAGAAGCAGACTCCCTGCTAGGCAGGGAGCCCGATGTGAGACTAGATCCCAGGACTCCAGGATCATGACCTGAGCTGAAGGCAGTCGCTTAACCAACTGAGCCACCCAGGCACCCTAAGCAACATACTTCTAAATAATCCATAGCTCAAAGAGGAAGTCTCAAGGGAAATTAAAAAAATACACTGAACTGAATAAAAATTAAAATACAACATATCAATATTTGTAGGATACAGTCAATCCTTTAGCCCCTCCTTGACCATATAAGAATGGACCTTGGGCCTGGAACACTTCCTTACCAAGAGACAAAGAGCCCACACAGCCTGTGCTGGGTTATTGCCTTGTGTAGGAATATCTTTCCCTATGTTGAACTCAGTGTGTGTTATTTTGTTCTGTAGAAGTTTGTACTTCAGTGGCTCTTAGGCATGCCCCTAGCTTTCAGTATTTCAGACTCCATGGGGGAGTGGGTGGGTCCTTCCACTGCAATATGAGAGGGGTGTGAATAGTATCTTAGTTCAGTTTAATTTATATTTCTTTGCTAACTAATGGAGTGAAGGATCTTTTCCTATGCTTACTTGCCATTTGACTGCCAGGGGACCCGCTAGCTATGAGGAAAGGATACATACTACTGATGCTGATCTTGCTCTGTCTCTTCTCTATGCAAGTAAAGCATTGTTCCATTCAGTGTTTCACTGTGTTGTGTTTTCGTTGGTGACTCTGATACCAAGATGCAGCGGGCAGAAGTGTTTGGAGTGGTCCCCTGGGATTTGATAACCAGTGCATAATACTTTGCTCCATAAACTAAAGCAGTGCTATAAGGAAAATTTATGGCACTAAATGTTTACAAGTGAAAGAGAAAAAGCCTCAAATCAATTATCTAAACTCTCGTCTCAAGAAATTAGAAAAGAAGGGACGCCTGGCTGGCTCAGTCAGTGGAGCATGTGACTCTTGATCTCAGGATTGTAAATCTGAGCCCCACGTTGGTTGTAGAGATTACTTAAAAATAAAATATAAAAAAAAAAGAAATTAGAAAAGAAGAACAAAATAAATCCAAAGCCAGCAGAAAAAAGGAAATAATAAAAGTAGGAGCAGAAATCAATGAAATTGGGGGCACCTGAGTGGCTCAGTCAGTTAAGCATCTGCCTTCAGCTCCGGTCATGATCCCGGGGTCCTGTGATCGAGCCCCGCGTTGGGCTCCCCACTCAGTGGGGAGCCTGCTTCTCCCTCTCCCTCTGCTCCTCCCCGTGCTTGTGCTCTCTCTCTCTCTAATAAATAAATAAAATCTTTTTAAAAAAGAAATCAATGAAATTGAAAACAGAAAAACAGCAGAAAAAAACCAATGAAACAAAGGGCTGGTATTCCAAAAAGAGTAATAAAATAAACAAGCCTCTAGTAATATTGACAAAGAAAAAATCAAAGACACAAATAATTAATATCGGGAATGAAACAGGGGATATCACTATAGACCCTGCAGACATCATCAAAAGAATAATAAAGGAATACAATAATAAATTTGACAACTTAGATGAAATGGACCAATTCCTCAAAAAGTACAAACGACCAAAATTCTTCCAATATGAAATAGTTCATTTGAATAGTCTCATAACTATGGAGGAAATTCAATTTGCAATTTAAAAGACAACTCTTGAAATATAAATCTCTAGGCCAAATGGTTTCACTGGAGACTTCCACCAACTTCTCAAGAAGAATTAACACCAATCCCACACTATCTCTTCCAGAAAATGAAAAGGGAATTCTTGCTAACTCATTCCCTAAAGTCTGATACCAAAAGTAGACAAAGAGTACAAAAAATACATCATTGATGTGCTAATGTTTTCCCACGTTTATACACGGTTTGCATAGCAAATTTTGCATATTTTGTCATCACCTGTATTTGAAAATAGTATGTTTCTTGATGAATTATTCTATTACCTAACCAAAACAAGTATAAAAGAACCTATAGACCAATATCCTTCATGAGCATAGATGCAAAAATTCTTAACAAAATATTAGCAAATATAATTCAACAATATACAAAGAGAATTACACACCATGACCAAGTGGGGCTTATTCCAGGAATGCAAGACTAGTTCAATATTTGAAAATAAATCACTGTAATCTACCATATTAACAGGCCACAGAAGAAAAAAAATCACATGATCATATCAATTGATGGAGAGAAAGGTTTTGACAAAATCCAACACCCATTCATGATTTTAAAAAAACCTCTTAGAAAACCTGGAATAAAGGTTAACTTTGTCAACTTGCTAAAAATAAGATCGACACAAAAACTATAACTAACATCATACTTAATAGTGAGAGACTGAATGTTTGCCCCCTAATATCAGGAACAACACAAGGATGTCGACTATCACCACTCTTACTCAATATAATAATGAAAATTCTAGCCAGTGCAGTGAGGCAATAAAAAAGAACAAAAGTCATAGAGATTGAAAGGGAAGAAATAAAACTGACCCTACTTGCAAATAACATGATGGTCCAGATAGAAAATCCCTAGGACCCTACACAAAAACTTCCAGAAGGAAAGGTGCCTGGATGGCTCAGTCGGTTAAGCGTCTGCCTTCAGCTCAGGTCATGATCCCAGGGTTCTGGGATCGAGCCCCACATCGGACTCTCAGCGGGAAGCCTGCTTCTCTCTCTCCCTCTACCTTTCCCCCAGCTTGTGCTCTCTCTCTCTTGCTCACTCTCTCTCTCAAATAAATAAATAAAATCTTAAAAAAAAACAAAAACTTCTAGAAGTAATAAGTGACTCCAGCAAGGTTACGGGACACAAGAACAATACACACCAAAAATCATTTTATATACTACAAATGAACATGACAAAACAAATTAAAAACATAATACTTTACATCACTCAGAAGTGAAATATTTAGGTGTAAATGTAACAAAACATGTACAAGCCTTGCGTACTGAAAACTAGAGACTGTTGATGAAAGAAGTCAAAAAGATCTAAATAAATGGAGATAGAGACTGTCTTTATGGTTGGGTAGCCTCAACATAGTAAAAATATCAATTCTTCACAAGTTGATATACAGAACTTAATATAATTCCTATTAAAATCTCAGCAAGAGATTTTTTTGTAGATATAGGCAAAATTATTCCTAAATTTATGTGGAAGGACAAAGGATCTACAATAGCTAAAAACAATTCTGACAAAGAATGAAATGGGAGAAATCAATCTACCTGTTTTCAAGGCTTTTTATTTAACTACAGGAATCAAGACAATGTGGTACTGATGAAGGGATGGACACATAGATCAATGAAACAGAAGAGAGGGCCCAGAAATAGCCCCACACAAGTACAGCCAACTAATTTTTTTTACAAAGGTGCAAAAACTATTCAATGGATGAAGGAGAGTCTTTTCAAGAAATGGTGCTGGAGTAACTGTATCATTCATAAGGAAAAAACAAAATGAATCTCAATCTAAGTGTCACAGTTCATAAAAAATTAACCTAAAATGGATCTTAGATTCAAATGTAAAATGTAAAACTATAAAACCATTAGAAGACTACGTGAGAGAAAATCATCAGGACTTAGGGCTTAGTAAAAGTTCTTAGATATGACACCAGAAACATGATCAATAAAAGAAAAATACATATATTCGACTTCAACAGATTAAAAACTGTAGCTCTGCGAAAGATGCTGTCAGGAGGATGAAATGAAAAGCTACAGGCTGTGAGAAAGTATCTGACAAAGACTCATAAGTATAACATATAAAGAACTCTCAAAAATCAACATTGAAGAAACAAACAATCCAATTAGAAAATGGGCGAAAGACACGAAGAGACATTTCACCAAAGAGGACATATGGAGGGCAAATAAGTACATGAGAATATATTCAACATCCATAGACAAGCATATTCTAGAATTTATATGGAAAGACACAGCTCTTAGAATAGCTAAAGCAGTCTTAACAAAGAAGAATAAAGTGGGAGTGAACAAAATAATTTAACTAAGCATTACATGCAGCTCTATGAGAATATAAAATCCCCAGCAAACATAAACTACCAAAATCAATCCCCCCGAATGTAGAAATCTGTTAAGACTACTAATCAGAGAGAAGAAAATAATTATAATTTACCATTTTAAAGATTTTTCTTTATTTGAGAGCAAGAGAGAGAGCATGAGCGGGGGTGGGAGGTGGGGGCGGGAGGCAGAGGGCAAGGGACAAGCGGACACCCTGCTGAGCGAGGAGCCTTGATGCAGGGCTTGATCCCATGACCCTGAGATCACGACCTAAGCCGAAATCAAGAGTCAGACGTTTAACTGACTGAGCCAGCTAGGGCTCCTACAGTCAACTGATTTTAGATAAGTGTGTCAATATAAGTCTGTGGGGAAAGAAAAGCTTATAACATCAAAAGCACAAGAAACAAAAGAAAAAAATAGATAAATTGGACTTTATCAAAATCACAAACCTTTGTGCTACAAAGTCAACCACCAAGAAAGTGAAAAGATACCCACAAAATGGGAGAAAATAAATGCAAATCACATATCTGACAAGGGACTGGTATCCAGAACATATCAAGAATACTTACAACTCAATAATAAAAAATCAAATCACTCAATTAATAATAGGCAAAGGATTTAAACTGATATCCCTCCAAAGAAGATACACAAATGGCCAATAAGCACATCGTCAGTGAGTTCGGGCTGCTATAACGAACTACCACAGACTGGGTGGCTTAAACAAAAAACATTTCTTTCTCACGGTGCTGGAGGCTGAGAAGTCCAAGATCAAAGCACCAGCAGATTTGGTGTCTGGGGAGAACCTGCTTCTTGGTTCATAGATGGCCATCTTCTTGCTGCATGGCAAAAAGGGGAAAAGGACTCTCTGGGGTTTCTTTTATAAGGGTACTAATCCCATTCATGAGGGCTCCACCTTCATGACCTCATCACCTCCCAGAGACCTCACCTTCTAATACTATCACATTGGGAATTAGGATTTCAACATAGGAATTTGGGGGAAACCTAAATATTCAGTCCATTGCATACATGAAAAGATATTTAATATCACTAGTCATTAGAGAAATAGAAATCAAAACCACAATGAGATACCACTTCCCACCCACTAGGATGGCTAGACTAAAAAAAGACAGTAACAAGTGTTGGTGGGGATGTGACTAATTGGAACCTACATACATTCCTGGTGGGATGTAAAATGGCACAGCCATTTCGAAAAACTGTTTGGCAGTTCTTCAAAGTGTTAAACATAGAGGTACCATATGATCTAGCAATTCCACTCCCAAGAGAAATGAAAATAGATGTCCACACAAAAACGTGGACACAAATGTTCATTGCAGCATTATTCATAGTAGTTAAAAGTGGAAAAAGCCCAAATGTCCCTCAACTGATGAATGGAAAAACAAAATGTGGTATATCCTTACAGAAGAATGTTAGTCAGTAATAAAAAAGGAATGAAGACTGATACATGCTATAGCATGCATGGATGAATCTTGAAAACATTATGGTAAGTGAGAGAAAAGAGTCACAAAAGACCACATATTGTATGATTCCATTTATATAAAAACCTGGAATTGTTAAATCTACAGAGACAGTAAGTGGTTGCCTACAGCAGGGGGATACAGAATAGGAATGAGGAATGAGTACCATGTTTCTTTCTGAGGTTATAGAATGTTCTAAAATTAGATCGTGGTGGTGGTTACACAACTCCATGAATATACTAAAAACTACTGAATTGTAAGCTTTGAATCGGTAGTTTACCATAAGTTTATGGTAGATGAATTATATCAATAAATCTGTTAGAAAAAAAAGATCATGTAGCTAGTAAGTGGTCATGCAGGATTTCAAACCCAGTCTTTTGGCAAGGGGAAGGTACTCAATAAATGTTTGTTGAATAAATGAATGAATGAACACATTTCACTTTCAAATTAGCAACAAAATAGGGATACCCTCTATCAAGTATCATTCAACATTTTTCCAAAAGTGCTAGCTAATGCAAGAGAAGATGAAGTAATCAGAATAAATATTTGGAAGGAAGAGAGAGTATCACTGTTAACTGGATGCAATATGATATTCTATCTAAGAAAAGTAAGAGACTAAAAAGCAACTAGAATTCACAAGAGAATCTGATCATTGCATTGGATAAGAAATACAAAATACAAAAAAGAAAATAAAAGTTGACAGATTTTT
Source organism: Zalophus californianus (assembly GCF_009762305.2). Taxonomy (NCBI): domain Eukaryota; kingdom Metazoa; phylum Chordata; class Mammalia; order Carnivora; family Otariidae; genus Zalophus; species Zalophus californianus. Next base: position 88,195,970 of record NC_045612.1, on the reverse strand, counting down.
TTTCCTTTGGAAATAGAAAAAGTATGCTTTTCACCATGGTGACAAAAACAAATGTAAAATATCTAAGAATGCGATTTTTTTTTTTTTTTATAAAAAAAGGTGCTGGGTCTATAGGAAGAAAACTATAGGGGCACCTGGGTGGCTCAGTCAGTTGAGCCTCTGACTCTTGGTTTTGGGTCATGATCTCATGGGTGGTGAGATCAAGCCCTGAGTCAGGCTCTGAGCTCAGTGGGGAGTCTGCTTGAGATTCTCTCCCTCTGCCCCTCCCTCCACTCTCATGCACACTCTCTCAAATAAATAAATCTTTTAAAAAAGAAGAAAACTATAAAATACATAGTTTTAATGGTTGTTCTGAAATAAAATAAGATGGTTTTAACATTCATAGGGAAGAATAAATGCTAAAGAATATTAAAGAAAACAACCAAAAAAGAAAGGAAAAGAACAGTGAAGGGGCTAGCCCTATTTGTTATTAAAAGTATTTCTAAAAGTCAACATAGTTTTTTGAAAGGGAGTAGATACATATATCAGAAGGAAAAATAGAGCTCAGAAATAGAGCAATACATTTGGAAATTTATGTGACAATAGTGGCATGCAGTTGAGTTAGAAAAGTGTATTCATTTGATTGGTACCAGCAAATTTTCTATCCAAACGGAAAATACAAACTTCGATCTCGTCTCACACCACACATCAGAGTAAATTCCAGTTGGACTGAAATTTAATTTTAAAAATTAAAACAATAAAAATGTTAAACTTAAGGCATATATTTGTTTAAGCATGAAGTGGGGAGAACTCACTAAGCAAGACAAGACTCAGAACCAAAGACAGATATCTCTAATCAGATAATTATTTTTTCTAATTATACGTGAAAACATCTTTCAAAAATCAAGATATAAAGAGAGATAAAAGGGGAAAAATCACAATAAGTGACAGAAGGTTAATATTCACAAATTAGAAAGACAAACCACCCAAAGGAAAAAAAGAGCAAAGGATATGAAAACTTTAAAAAACATATGCAAAGAGGGGCGCCTGGGTGGCTCAGTCGTTAAGCGTCTGCCTTCGGCTCAGGTCATGATCCCAGGGTCCTGGGATCGAGTCCCACATTGGGCTCCCTGCTCTGCGGGAAGCCTGCTTCTCCCTCTCCCACTCCCCCTGCTTATGTTCCTGCTCTCGCTGTCTCTCTCTCTGTCAAATAAATAAATAATAAAAAAATCTTAAAAAAAAAAAAACATATGCAAAGATACTCAACCACTAGTTGCCAGAAAAATGCATATCAGAGTAAAACAAGATACTAGATACCATTTACTTTACCAAAGTAAAAACAGATACCATTCTGTTTGGCCCTCGGAATAGGGAAAATTAAAAAAAGCAGCAATATTCAGTGTGGGAGAGAATGTTAGAGTGAGACTTTTTATTTATTTATTTTTCTATTTTTAAAGATTTTATTTATTCGACAGAGCACGAGAACAAGCTGGGGTGGGGGTGTGGGGGGAAGAGACAGAGGGAGAGGGAGAAGCAGACTCCCCCCTAGTGTGGAGCCCGAGTGGGGGATGTGACCCCAAGATCAAGACCCCAGCCCAAGTCAGATGTTAAACCAACTGAGCCACCCAGGCACCCCGGAGTGAGCCCTTTTATATGTTGCTGGTGGGAGTACCAATTTTACAAAAGTTTTGGAAAATAATTTACCTAAAGTTCAATATATACCATCCACTTTAAGGGACATCCATTTCTGCACCTAATAATCACTCAGATGACAGTCTCTGAGTGTAGTTTAGAAATCAATAACAAAAATTTCAACTTTTGGGGCACCTGGGTGGCTCAGTTGGTTAAGTGTCTGCCTTCAGCTCCGGTCTTGATCCCAGGGTCCTGGGATTGAGCCCTGCATCGGGCTGCCGGCTCAGTGGGGAAGCCTGCTTCTCCCCCTCCCTCTGCCTGCCCCTCCCTCTGCTTGTGCTCCCTCCCTCTCTCTCTCTCTCAAATAAATAAATAAAATCTTAAAAATTTTTTTCAACTTTTTAAAACAGATTTTTTATTTATTTGACACAGAGAGAGATGGCGAGAGAGGGAACACAAGCAGGGGGACTGGGAAAGGGAGAAGCAGGCTTTCTGCTGAGCGGGGAGCCAGATGCGGGACTCGATCCCAAGACCCTGGGACCGTGACCTGAGCTGAACGCAGATGCCTAACGACTGAGCCACCCAGGTGCCCCTTCAACTTTTTGGAAAATTAGAATCTCATATCTACATAACTATGGGGTCAGAGAGAAAACCACAACAGAAATTAGAAAACATTTGAAGTAAACTGTAGTGAAAATGTTACATACCAAAATTTGTTACATGGAGCTAAAGTGTTCTTAGAGGAAAATTCATGAACTTAATGCTTATATTATAAAAGAAAAGTGACTGAATATTAATGAGATAAGCATTCAACTTAGGAATTTAAAAATAAGAATAAAAGAAAAAACCCAAAGAAGAGAAATAATGAAATCAAGGGGAGAAATTAATGACGCAGAAAACAAAAATACAGGAGGCCCAACAAAGTCAAAGTAGGGTTTTGAAACAATCCCATCTCGGTTTAAGACCACCCATCACTGACTCCGGGAGGCAGCATATCTGATTCCACTGGCCCATCCATCAACCAGTCCCAAATAAATGCGTGACTGACACCACAGAAACCTTGACCATCCACTCAATAAACCCCATCACGCACCTCATAGACCATGCAACAGTCACCCCACGGTCCGAATCATTCATTCATTGATTCTTCAATACCCCATAAACTCTCCACCATTCACTCCACAAACCACCCATTACTCCCCAAACACCCTCACCACTAACCCACTGAACTCCAATCATTCATCACTTACCTCACTAACCCATGATTCACCCCACAGACCTCCACCACTTATCCCACAGCTCCAATCACTTACTCGGCAGACCCCATCAGTGACCTCTGAGAATCCTCACCCCTCTCCCCGACAGACTCCTCATCGCTCACCCTAAAGACCCCCCAGCACCCTCATCACTCATCCCACAGACTACCCATTTTATTTTCCCCACTGACCCCATCACTCACCCCAAACCCCTGTCATTCACTCCACGCCCCTCCTACTTAGTGACCTCAGAGAAGCCTCCTCACTCACCCTACAGAGTAGCATCACTGAGTGCGAAATCCATGTCACCACACCCCCATAATCATGTCAGTGCTTTACTGGCCCAACTGTGCCGCCTCTGTTAAACCCAGTCCCGGAACCCTAAGTGTGGAAACTACCTCTGAGGGACTCTTCCGTGTCTGGACTTCACCGTGCACATGCTCAGTGTCAGCTTGGGAGCGGCCGGCCGCCCGCCACCCCACAGGGTGCCCTCGCGCTGTGTTAGCGCGTGTGCGTGGAGGTGGAGAGGCGGGCTTTCAAATGTTCTTTAGTGACTTTGTCAGGCAACTAACATGGCTGTCCCCTCGGGAGTGTCTCTACGGGAGTCGCCATCTTGGAAGGGTGGTCATTTCGGCCGCGGAGCCGGCAGTCCCCTGCCCCATCTGGCCCTGCGGGATTTCCCGGGAGCCGACGGGGCCGGGGCGCGGCCTGTGCCGCCGGCACTTCTCCCGCCCGCGCCGCATTCTGCGCAGTGGCCGCCCAGGCGCAGGCCGGCCGCTCGCCTTCCCGGCGCTCAGGGGCCCCGCCCTCGGGTCGCATCCCCCGGGGAGTCGCGGCTTGTTCACGCGCCGCTAGGCCTCTCCCCCCCCTCGCCCCGCTTCCCGCCGCCCGGTCCCTGCTAGGAAGACTCCTCCAAGCAGCAGGCCCAGAAACGGGCCCGCCCCCGCCCCCGCCCCGGCCTCCGCCCCGGCCTCCGGCCCTGGCTCCCCGTCGAGAGCGAACGGAACGGCCCCTGACGGGCGCGGGTGGCGCGCGGCGGCGGGGCCCGGGGCGCCGCGACGCGCCCACCTGCCGGCGCCTCTGTCCCCGCGTCGGCTGAGGGCATCGCCGGGCTCCTCCGGGCTCCTCGACTGTCACCGACCCTGGGTGGTTGCCACGGGGTGGGGGGGGGATAGTGCGTGTCAGATTTAGGCCAGGAAGCGGAAGTCGCCCGCAGCGAGAGTTTAACCACTCTCGGCGCGGGGAGCTGAGGTGATTTAGCGCCAGGGACCAAGTATCATGTGGAGCGACTAATTGGGGGGCCCGTGATATCAGTGGTGGGGCAGTTCGTCCAATTTTTAAAAATCGAGTGGTCAACCTTCCTGGTTTCCTTCTAAAAGCATTAAGGCTAAAGTTCTAAAGAGCCAAGTTTTGATTCATTTCCATTAGTGTTTGGTTTCAAATGCTAATTTGTAACTTTTTCCCCCTTTTAACCCGCGAATTATTTAGAAGTCCATTGTCCAACTTGCAGAACTTCTCCGAGACTCGCAGGGCAAAGGGAATGGGTACTTTTTTCAGGCTGCTGCAACAGGGACAACAGCCCAGCCCAGCGTTTCCTGGAGCTTGGGGAGTTTTATAGGGGAGAGGAGTTTTGTAGGGGAGGGAAACAAAAGCGGCTGAGCGCCGGCTGCACGTTTGGTGGGCTTTGGTCCACAGGTATTGAAAGGAGCTGTTTTTGATTTGACTCATCTCAGTTTGTCACCTACTCCTCTCGGAATTAATGACACCAAGAAGGAATTTAGAGCGAGTGCAGAAAAGTCTTGACACCATGTTCCTTTCCCCAAATAAACACAAAGTTAATCTGATGTTAGTGTTTTCTCATGTAATTGCATTGTGGTCTGGGAATATTGTCTGAATGATGCTGAGTCTTTGAAATCTGTTGAAACTTGCCTTAAGGCTCAAGCACGGGCTCAGTTTTCAAAAACTTGTTTCATCTCCTGATTAAAAAGATTGTATTTTCCAGTTGTTGGGTTGAACATATGGGTTTATTGGCTCCAGCTTGTTAGTTGGGCCTTTAAAAAAATGTACTTCCTTCCTGAGGATTTTCTTCTGCTTGCCCCATGAGTTCCTGATAGAGGTGAGAGACTCTCCCATTGTATTGTTAGGTCAGGTTTTCATTGTGCTAGTCAATTTTTGCTTCCTATATTTTGAAGTTCATTATTAAATTCAGGTAAGGGTATTTTGTTGTCAAATGGATACAGCCAAATCTCTTTCCCAGAAGATTGTAACATGCCTACCCCCACCAGCAAAATAAGAGTTCACTGAGGCAAATCTTTTCAGCACTGGATGTTGATACTGTCTTTCATGTTTGTCAGTGTGAGGGCCAGTAGTAAATACTTGCTTTAATTTGCATTTTCCTGACTGCTTCTGCAACAGAGCATCTTTTTCTGTTTGTTGATTTCACTTGGATTTTCTCTTCTGCTGATTTTCATATCCTTTGTCCAGTTTACATTGGAGTGATTTGTCTTTTTCTTATAGATTTGTAGAAGCCCTTTGTGCATTAGGGATATCAACCCTTTGTGAGTTGCATTGCAGTATTTCCCCCTTAACTCTTTTTCTCCTTTGCATTTTATAGGTGTCCTTCAGTATGCGTTTCGAAAGATGTAGTCTCTTGGGCGCCTGGGTGGCTCAGTTGGTTAAGCGACTGCCTTCGGCTCAGGTCATGATCCTGGAGTCCCGGGATCGAGTCCCGGGATCGAGTCCCACATCGGGCTCCCCGCTCAGCGGGGAGTCTGCTTCTCCCTCTGACCCTCTTCCCTCTTGTGCTCTCTATCTCTCCTTCTCTCTCTCTCTCAAATAAATAAAAAAAAAAAGAAAGAAAGATGTAGTCTCTCATCAGAAATGTCTAAACTTTCTTTCCTGGCTTCTGTATTTCCTGTCTTGCTTGGTCCTCCTCCCCCATTCCACGTCTGCCCAAAAAGAGTCTTAACATTTATTTCATTTTTATTGCTTTAATCTTTTTCTACTTAAACCTTTAATCTAGTTGGAATTTACTGTGGCGTAGGGTATGAGGTCAAGGTCAAGTTTTGTTCTTGTTGTGTCAAATAGGGAGAAAGCTTCCATTTCAGAAATCTGCAATTATCTCATAATCAAACAGAAAAAGACTTCTCTTTTATAGATAGGGTAAGGAGGAGGCAAGCCAAGATAAGCAGAATCTGTGGGAGGGGAGCTGCATTAGCAGAATGGCCAGTAGCACCTGACCTGACAGGAAAGTGCCCACTGTGGTCAGTCAATTCCCTCCCAGGGGAGGCTGCGAAGAGAGGGCACATTCCACAGTTTTTTGTGCTTTCTCGGGCTTGGGGACAAGCCAAGTTCAGGAGGCTGTGGGAAAGAGAGACGCTCAACTGACATTTGGCTAACAAGCATTCTGTTCTGATTAAATCAATGCTTATGAGGCAAGGACTGGGAATTTGGAAGTTCTGTGTCTGTCCTTGTCATAGGTAAACAACAGGAGCATGCGTGAGTCCTGTCTAAGTCATGTAGGGAAGTGGAATTCCTGGCAGTACGCGGTTTTCCAGAACATGAAAGAATAAGGAGGTTTCTCAACCTTCACTGTTTACCAGGATCACAGGGCTCAGGTAAAATTCAACAATGTCAGCTGGCTGTTTATGGAACACACTGCCCTGTATCCACTGAATTAAATATCACTTTTGTCATACAAGGCCACACATACGTTTTGCTTGACCTGAACTCTTGATTGTGTCTCTGTAGTCTGATTTCAAAGGAGTTCTCTTCTTGTGAATTTATTTATTTATTTATTTTTTTAAAGATTTTATTTATTTATTTGAGAGAGAGAATGAGAGACAGAGAGAGCATGAGAGGGGGGAGGGTCAGAGGGAGAAGCAGACTCCCTGCTGAGCAGGGAGCCCGATATGGGACTCGATCCCGGGACTCGAGGATCATGACCTGAGCCGAGGATCATGACCTGAGCCGAAGGCAGTCGCTTAACCAACAGAGCCACCCAGGCGCCCAAGAACTCCCTGAAGTTTAAAATGAAGTTTCAAAATGAATGCCACGCCCCTCCCCAAAAGCCCAACAAAACAAAACTATTGGGATTCTAATTGGAACTGTATTACCCTAATATAATAGTTTGGGAAGATTCAATGCTTTTTGTTACAATAAGCCTTTGTATCTAGGGATTTCATGAGTCTCTTTTTATTCATGAGTCTCTATTTGATTATGTCTTATATACTGCAATGACATTTTGTCATCTTCTTAGAAGTCCATCATCTTTTTTGGTTAAATTTGTTCTCAGATATTCACAACATTTTTGTTGTCATTGTTAAGGCTTGTTTGCTGATCCTATCTGCTTACTGTTAGTATAGGAAGAAAATAACCTATTTTTATAATTTTATCTTGTATCCAGCCCCTTATCAAAATGATCTACCAATTCTGGCAGCTTCTTAGTATAGTCTCTCAAGTTTTCTAATTGTACAGCCTATCAGATATAGATAATATTTTCTCATTTATCCAGTATTTGGTGTGATTCTTTTTATTGTGTTAGCTGTTCAGTACAGTAGCCACTAAGCTCATGTGGCTATTTAAATTTAAATTTATTAAGAAACAGACTCTTTTTTAAATTAAATTTATTTTTTTAAAGATTTTATTTATTTATTTGACAAAGAGAGAGAGACAGTGAGGAAGGGAACACAAGCAGGGGGAGTGGGAGAAGGAGAAGCAGACTCTCTGCCAAGTGGGGAGCCGGAAGTGGGGCTCGATCCCAGGTTGGGATCGTGACCTGAGCCGAAAGCAGACGCTTAACGACTGAGCCACTCAGGCGCTCCGACCCTTTTTTTTTTTTTTTTTAAAGATTTTAGTACTTATTTGACAGAGAGGGAGAGAGCACAAGCAGGGGGAGCGGCAGGCAGAGGGAGACGCAGGCTCCCCGCTGAGCAAGGAGCCCGATGTGTGACTTGATCCCAGGACCCTGAGCCACCAGGTGCCCCAAGAAACAGACTCTTAATTATAGAGAACAAACTGATGGTTATCAGAGGGGAGGTGGGTGGGGGGATGGGTGAAATAGGTGTTGGGGATTGAGGAGGGCACTTGTGATGAGCACTGGGTGATGTATGGAAGTGTTGACTCACTATATTGTACACTTGAAACTAATACAACACTGTATGTTAACTCACTGAAACTGAAAAAAAAACTTAAAAAGCCTAAACAAATAAATTTAAATTTATTTAAGCCGAATAAATTAAAATTCAGTTTCTTAGTCACCTAGCCACATTTAAAATGTTCAACAGCTGCGGGGCGCCTGGGTGGCTCAGTCGTTGAGCGTCTGCCTTCGGCTCAGGTCATGATCCCGGGGTCCTGGGATCGAGCCCCGCATCGGGCTCCCTGCTCCGCTGGAAGCCTGCTTCTCCCTCTCCCACTCTCCCTGCTTGTGTTCTCTCTCTGTCGAATAAATAAATAAAATCTTAAAAAAAAATGTTCAATAGCTGCATATGGCTAGTGGTTACTCTACTGGATAGCATTAAATATGAAACATTTCTGGAAAGTTGTATTGGACAGTGCTGAAATACTGTCTCCAAAATAACGTTGAGTAATACATGTGATAGAGAGCATCCCTATCTTGTTACCAATTTTAATGGAAATGATTTAAACATTTTACCATTTAGTATAAAGTTTTCTGGCAATTTTTGGAAAATGGTTTTGTCAATTTTAAGTAGTTCCCTTCTATTGTTATTTTGAGTTTTTATTATTAATATAATGGCTACTGAATTGTATCATATACTTTTGAAATATCAATAGCATTATGTAGCTTTTCTAAAGTATTGGTGTAATGAATTCTGTTGATTGACTTATAAATATTAAACCACACTGGCATTTCTAGAATCATCTTAATGGTTATGGTGTATTTTTTTCTTTTTCTTTTTTTAGAGAGAGAGAGAAAGAGCACATGCTGAGGGAAGGTGGGGGGGAGCAGAGGGAGAGGGAGAGAGAGCCCCAGGGGTGGGGTTCCATCTCACAACCCTGAGATGACCTGAGCTGAAGTCAACAGTTGGATGCTTAACCAACTGATCCACCCAGGCACCCCTTTTTTCTTGAGACACATCTGGATTTGATATGTGGATACTTTATTTAGAAATTTTCATCCACATTTATGAAAGATTATCTCTAAGTTATCTTCTTTTTTGAGCAATATATTTCAGTTTGGGCATTAAGGTTATTCTTTCATAAAATAAATTGGAAAATTTCCATCTTTCTCTATGGGCTGGTAGAGTTTATGAAACATAGACCCCTTTCATCACCATTTATTTAGGAAAGGGCTTCTTAATTTCCAACTGGTTAAGATATTTTGGTAACATTTTAATTTATTTCTGTTTTTACTGGAGCTTATCCGAGGAAGTGATCTGTCAAAGCCTTACTTTTTAAAAATGTATCAATCATTTCTCTGAGGCCAGGTTAGACGATTGAATTTTTTTAATGTTGCAAGGACATAGGAATAAAGATTATATATTCTCCTTGTAAGATATAAAGTTCTTAGCCTACCTGGCTGGCAGAGTTGGTTGATTGTCTCACCCTTGGTTTCGGCTCAGGTCATGATCTCAGGGTCGTGGGAAACAAGCCTGTGCCAGGCTCCACTCTCAGCACAGAGTCTGCTTGAGATTCTCTCTCCCTCTCCCTCCTGCTTGCATGCGCTCTCTCTCAAATAAATAAATAAATAAATCATATGTATTTTACAAAAGATATAAAGTTCTCTTTATGTTTATTAAATATGGCTTATTGATTATAATTTTCGTATCTTTTTTGCCTTTGTTTTTGTTAACTTGATTCATCATATTCTGAAAGAGGTATAATCTCTCACTATAAATTATGATTTTAAGGTTTTGTTTCATCTCTATTATTTTTGTGGGTATTATTTGTGTTTTTGTAAAGGTTTATACATATTATATCTTCACCAAATGTAGACTTTATTATCATATAACATCTCTTTTTATCTGTTGAATGCTTTTGGCCATGGAATTTAACTTGATAATTATATCATCAGACCTGCTTTTATTCTGCTTGCATTTACCTGACATGTATCCTTTGCTATTGTTTAATTTTGCCTCTTTTAGTAAACAACACAGAACTCTTATTTTGTTTTGTTGTTTTTAAAAGATTTTTATCCATTTACGTGTCAGAGAGAGAGAGAGAGAGAGTGCACCCAGGCAGAGGGATTTGACGGGCAGAGGGAGAAGCAGGCTCCCCACTGAGCAAGGGAGCCCAATGTAGGGCTTGATCTCAGGACCCTGGGATCATGACCTGAGCCGAAGGCAGATGCTGAACCGACTGAGCCACCCAGGTGCCCCAAACAAAGATATTCTTAATAGGCAGGATATTCCAAGGTCTTAGAAGTTGTCTCCTAGGAGCTGAGGAAGGGCCAACACTTTCTTAGGAATGTGCGAGGTTTGGATACTCCAGACCTGCTGAATTAATCCTTCACTGTACTGATCCACTGGGGGCTCTCTTCTAGGACAGGGATTATATGGTAGAGAAACTGCTGGGGTGAAATAAAAATTGAGCAGGTTAGGACAATAGAAAGTGAGTGCATTCATTTCGTATGGCTGCTGTAACAAATTATCTCAAACTTGGTGGCTTAAAACAACGAATTTATTCCCTCACAGTTCTGGAGGCAAGAACTCTGAATCCGCATCACTAGGCTAAAATCAAGGTGTCAGCGGAGCTTGGCTCCCTCCCAAGGCTTCGGGCATTCCTTGGCTTGTGGCTGCATCACTTCAATCTCTGCCTCTGTGGTCACATTGTCTTCTCTTCTTCTGTCCATGTCGTCTCTCTCTGCCTTATAAGAGCACTTGTGATGGCATTTAGGGCCCATCTGGATAATCCAAGGTACTCGCCCTATCTCAAGATCCATAACTTAACAGGTCTTGACGCCTTATCTTAGGACCCTCACATCTGCAAAGTCTTTTTTTTGGCCAAATAATCTAGCTTTCACAGTTCCAGGAGTTAACACATGGATATCTTTGGGGAGTTGTTATACAACCTACCACAGTGCACCCTCTGGTCCCCAAATATTGATGTCCATCCTGCACACAAAATACATTTATGCTACCTTCAAAAGGGCCAACACATTACAGCATCAACTCAAGTCCAAAATTTCATCTAAATATCATCAGCTCAGAAGTGTTAAATCTCATCATCTGAATCAAGTATGAGTGAGACTCTTAGTATGCCATCCTAGGGCAAAATTCCTCTCACTCTGTGGACTTGTGAAACAAGAAAACAAGTTAAAACCAGCTCCCAAAATACAATGGTGGGACAGGCATAAGATAACCGTTACTGACATTCCCATTCCCAAAGACAGAAAAATAGAAGAAAAATAGAAAGCCTTTGTCACAGCCATTTTGCCATCCAGGAGGGCAGATGTCATTAGACTTTAAGGCCTTAGAATAACACTTCATAGCTTAAGGACCTACCCTACTGGCACAAAACTCCACTCATTCATGCTTTTTCTTGAAGGGTAACGTGTGTTCAAAGCTGAGTCATTTTAGAACCCTGTTTCCTGTTTCAGGAGTCTGACAGCCTTTATTCATTTCATCCTGTCTTTGTCCCTTTCAGTCCACACTAGCAGTATTTCTGATGATATAACATTCTCAACAACCTTGTAGGTCTCCTCTCTATGCCACAGGGATTCATACCATCAGAGAGGAGGAGCCGCCACAGGTGTTTCCTCATTAGTCCCATCTCTACTCCTGGTTTCTGCTGTGAAGGTTGAGGGGACCCCTGAGTCACATGCTTAATCTCTTCGGTACCAGCAAATGGTTGTCTGGCCACAACACTTGGCGCCATCTCCAGAACATGCTTTCCTGACAGTGAATCTCCTAATTTTAGCACCTTCTGCAATCTGGATGGGCTGAGAATTTCCCAAATCATCAAGCGCTGGTTCCTTTTTGCTTATCAGTTCTTCCTTCAGTTTCCCTCTTTCCTCTCCCTTTTTACTATAAACAGCAAGGAGAAACCAGGCTGCACCTTCAACACTTTGCTTAAAAATTTCCTCAGCTAATAAAACTCAACATCCAAAAGACAAATAATCCACTTAAAAATGGGCAGAAGACATGAATAAATATTTTTCCGAAGAAAATATACAGATGGCTATTAGACACATGAAAAGATGCTTGACATCACTCATCATTAGGGAAATACAAATCAAAACTACAATGATATATCACCTCACACCTGTCAAATGTCCAAAAGTCCATTGGTGAATGAATGGATAAAGAAGATATCTATATATATCTATATCTATATCTATATATATATAAAATGGAATATTACTCAGCCATAAAAGGAATGAAATATGCCATTTGCAGTGATGTGGATGGAGCCAGAAACTATCATGCTAAGCAAAATAAGTCAGAGAAAGACAAATACCATATGATTTCATGCACATGTGGAATTGAAGAAATAAAAAAATGAACAATGGGGGAAAAAAGAGAGGCAAACCAAGAAACAGACTCTTAACTATAGAGGACAAGCTGATGGTTACCAGAGGGGAGGAGGTGGGTGAGGGGTTGGGTGAAATAGGTGGTGGGGATTAAGGAGTAAGTGTTGTGATGAGCACAACACTGTTGTATGTAAGTGATGAATCACTGAATTCTACACCTGAAACTAATATTTCACTGTATGTTAACTAGCTGGAGTTTAAATAAAAACTTGGAAAAAAAATCTCAGCTAAATATCCAAGCTCATTGCTTATAAGCTCTGCTTTCCATATAACTGTAGGACACAATTAAGCTACGCTCCCTGTTATGATATAATGAGGATCACTTTTCCTCCAGTTTCCAACATGTTCCACATTTCCTTCTGAACCTTCATGAGCAGCACTTTAATGCTCATATTTACGCCAACATTTTGTTGAATCTCTATCTATCTATCATCTATCTGATCTATCGTCTATCTTCTCTAAGACAATATAGGCTTTTCTACCATGTTCCTCACTTCTTCTGAGCCCTCACCAGCAGCACCTTCAGCATCTGTATTTCTATTTCTAGGCAATCTAGGCTTTTTTTCTGTCCTGTTCCTTAGCATTCTTCCAGCCTCCACCTATTACCCAATTACCCTAATCTGAAGTAAGTTTCACATTTTTAGATATTTCTTACGGTAACACCATTCTTCCAGTACCAAACCCTGTTTCCTATGGCAGCTGGGACAAATTACCACAAACTGTGTGGCTTAAAACAACAGATATTTATTCTCTCACAGTTCTGGAGGCCAGAAGTCCCAAATCGGTATTTCTGGGCTAAGATCAAGGTGCTGGCAGGATCATGCTCCCTCTCGGAGCTCTAAGGGAGAATTCATTCCTTGCTTTTTCCAGCTTCTGGTGGCTGCTGGCATTCCTTGGCTTGTAGCCCCATCACTCCAGTATCTGCCTACATAGTCACATTTCTTTCTCCTCTTCTATTCGTGTGATCTCCCTATGCCTCCCTTGGGCAAAGACACTTCCCATTGCAGTTAGGGGCCACCTGGGTAATTCAGGATAATCTCTTCACCTCAAATCCTTAATCACATCCGTAAAGTCCTTTTATGGTAACATTCACAGGTTTCAGGGATTAGGACATGGGTTTCTTTTAAGAAGACACAATTCAACCTACCTCAGTAAGGAAAGAGAATGTCCAGATAAAAGTAGGTGAAGAGAGCGAAGAAGTCTCAGAAACAAGTTGCCATAATTTTTAGCACTATGCAAAAACAACAGAAGAGGGAGCTCTGACATTTAAGAAGCTACCCTGAACCCCACCTCCCTCCAAAAGTTAAAGAAAACTAATTTTGTATGAAGAAAAGCAACAAAAATGTAGAAGGAAAATCCGATACAATGTCGCTATAAGAATAAAAGAATAAGGGGTAGAATACCATCCTTAGAGACAATGAAGCCATGCTAGAAACACATGCTTACAGGACAGATCAAAGCTATAGCAACTACTTTGAACAAGCTAAAAGACATTAAGAAAATAATGTAAGGGAGCACCTGGCTGGCTCAGTCAGTGGATCATGTGACTCTTCATCTCAGGGCTGTGGGTTTGAGCCCTGTGTTGGGTGTAGAAAATAAAATCTTTAAAAAAAAGAGAGAAAATAATGTAAGACAATGAAAGAGAACATAAAATAGGTACTGGAAAAATTCAGAAATGACTTGATAGTTCTCAGGAAATATTTGGGAATAAAAGGAAAAAAACCCATTTCAGAATAGAAGATTAAAGTACAAGAAACACAAACCAAATAAACACAGCACATGATGGCTTAAGAGAAATAAAAAGAAGGTGACAAGGAGGAACTTTAAAAAAAAAAAGAAATAAAAAGATTGGAGAACCAATGACAAATATCAAAGTTAGAAAGAGCAGATCTAATTTATACACCATCAGAGTCCCTGAAAAAGAAAACCAGATCAAGGGAACAAAACAAATACTAAAAACTATAATTCCATAAAACTTCCTGGAGTAGTAATAAAAATAATAATAATAATAAAACAACCCTACATACTGAGAGGGCATACCAGACTTTCTTCTGCTTCTCACCAAGATGGAGTAACAGGGACCAGATTTACCCTCCCACCTGAAAAAACTAAAATGATAAAATATGTGAAACAAAGGTCCTCAAGATGATGGACATCAGCCAACAAAGAATAGTGAGCCTTGCAAATGCCTCAACCTGGAGAGTTTCCCTGTCACAGCACTGAGAGGGGAATCCAGGCAGAGCCCGGTGCTCTCCATGAGCTAAGGACATGGAGCTGGGAGTCTGAGGAGACCAAGGCAGCTGGAGGTCAAGGTCAAGGTACTAGAGAGGAGAGAGCTGCAGAGGGTTGAAAAGAGCTCTATAGGGTCCCACTCGAGTCTTCAGCTAAGTACTCCTCAGCTCTTGCATGTGAGGAAATTACCCAAGGCTGGGTAAAGAACCACCAGAAAGGATTAGAGAGAATCACAGAGGGCTGGCAAGAATTCCTGATCTCACCGGATAGAGAGGAAAACATCATAATTTACAGAGGAGTGAGTAGAGGACTTATGAGGCTAGCAGTGGGGACAAAAATAGCCCTAGACAAAATGCTGCTCTGTCCCTGCTCAATAAAGCTTAAAAGCAAGACCCAGAAGAATCAAACTGTTCTCAGATACATTGTTTTTAAAAGATTTTATTTATTTATTTGACAGAGAGAGAGAGAGAGAGAGAGAGAGAGACAGTGAGAGAGGGAACACAAGCTGTGGGAGTGGGAGAGGGAGAAGCAGGCCTCCCGCTGAGCAGGGAGTCTGATGCAGGGCTGGATCCCAGGACCCTGGGATCATGACCTGAGCCAAAGGCAGATGCTTAACGACTGAGCCACCCAGGCGTCCCTGTTCCCAGATACGTTAACTGTGTCCCAGAATAAAGCTTAACAATATTCATAGGAATACGAAAATATCCAGCCCTAAGCAAGGTAAAATTCACAATGTCTGCCACCCAGTAAAAAATGACCAGGCATGCAGTGAACCAGGAACACATGATACATAATTTGGAGAAAAATAAATCAATTTGAATCGACCCAGAAATCATAGAGATTTTGAATCAATAGTGAAGTACATTAGAACAGTCATTATAGGGGCACATGGGTGGCTCAGTTGTTAAGCGTCTGCCTTTGGCTCCGGTCATGATCCTGGGGTCCTGGGATCGAGCCCCGCATTGGGCTCCCTGCTTGGCAGGAAGCCTGCTTCTCCCTCTCCCACTCCCCCTGCTTGTGTTCCCTCTCTCGCTGTCTCTCTCTCTGTCAAATAAATAAATAAAATCTTTAAAATAAACAGTCATTATAACTCTATTCCAAATGTTCAAAAGCCTAGATTAAGCATATTAAGTAGAGACATGGAAGATTTTAAAAGCCCAAATAGAACTTCTAGAGATGAAAATATGAAGTTTGAGGGGGACCTGGGTGGCTCAGTCGTTAAGTGTCTGCCTTCGGCTCGGGTCATGATCCCGGGGTCGTGGGATCGAGCCCAGCATCAGGCTCCCTGCTCCGCGGGAAGCCTGCTTCTCCCTCTCCCACTGCCCCTGCTTGTGTTCCCTCTCTCGCTGTGTCTCTCTCTGTCAAATAAATAAATAAAATCTTTAAAAAAAGAAAAGAAAATATGAAGTTTGAAATGAAAAATGCACAGATGACATTAACAGTGGATTAGACATGGCAGAAGAAAAGATTAGTGAATTTGAAGGCATAGGAATAGAAACCATCCAAACTGAAATATAGAAGGAAAAAGGTTGGAAAAAATGAGCAGTATATCAGCCATGGGTTAAATTCAAGCTGTCTAACGTGCATGTGGCTTGTGTCTCTGGCCGGTGGGAGGTACAGAAAAAAAATATTTGAAAGAGCACACCACATACTTGAGAATATCCACCCAGAGTGACCACCACCCTGTCATACTCTCATAAATGATTGGACTTTAAAATAAAGAAAAAAGAAAAAAATCTTTGAGCCTCTAGGAAAAAAAAGAGCAAGTGATGGATAAGGGTAAGAAAACTAGATCACCATCAGAGTGCAATGGCAGCCCTTTATGTTAGGATAAAGTGGAGTAACATTTAAAATAACAAGAAAAGAAAATGTGAGCCAAGAACTTTATACCAAGAAAAGCTGTCTTTCAACAAAATGTTATCAACATGCAAAAACTCAAGAAATATTGTCCTCATAAGTCCTTTCTAAGGAATCTATTAAAGAAAAAGCTTCAGAAAACCACAATGGCTCAGGAGTCTTTGACCTAAGGATTGGTAGTAAGCGCTGAACTAAGAATTAAGTAAGACTCAATAACAGTTCAAAGGGAGAGTTTAGTATGTCATGGCTCAGGTAACGTAGATATAATGCAACCAGGAAAGAAATTGGGAGAGAATGGGGATGCATATGCTCATGTTTTTAAACTATTTGTGATAATCAAGTCAGTAGTGGTAGAATTAGTATTGTTTTCCTGCGACTGAATAGCATGGGTCCCAGAAAGGGGTTAACCTAGCAAGCCTGAGACTGCTATCCTTCAAAAGATCTGCTCACAAGGTTTGCCCTTTGCTGGAGTCTCAGAACTTGGATTTCGGGAGGGTTCCCACGGTTCCCTGACTGATAAGGGTGGCTCATTATGCCTAGATTGTGCCAAGGGTGTGGTTTATGCCAAACATCTGCTTTTGTGCTGGGGATCTGGAATATTGGTACGTGCTATGCAGAGGGTGCCTAGTGACTAAGTCCCAATAAAATCCTTGGACACTGAGTCTCTGTCTAATGGGCTTCTCCTCGCAGAAACGTGTATTGCTGCATTTTTGTTGCCGGGGGAACCACAAGCTGTATGTGACCCCTGGTGGGAGGGAGACAGTAAGGAAGTCTGTGCGTGGCATCCTCCTGTGTTGTTTTCCCTTGCGGATTCTATCATGTATTTATTGCCTGTTATAAACCTTAGTGTGGATACCACTATATCCTAAGTCCCATGAGTCCTTGCAGCAAATTATCGGATGTGCTGGCAGTCGTGGGACTGAGTTGAACAACCTGACTCACTGAAATATTGCTCCAGCGTTGCTTAGGAAAAAGAAAAAGGGATGGGGATATGACAAGATCCCGGGGTCTGGGTGGCTACGGAGTGACCTACAGTATTAAACAGTAACTGAGCTGCCATTCTCCACCCCCCCCCCGTGAAAGCTACCCCTGGAATTTGAAGACCATAAATCCAACCACAGGCCAGTTGGCTTGCTAGAAGATCCCCGGACTGCTCTTGGTCCTTCAGGCTAAAGGGAGGAAAAAGAAGGTGGCTTTGGTTTCTGTTTGAGGAGAAAGGGCCCAAATATGCCCCCCACCAAGTGAGCTTTGTATGAGTTAAAGACAAATCAAAATTAGTTTGTAGTTGCTCTCTCCTCCAGGTAGGAGGGGAACCGATCTCCAAATTCCCCAAGGCGGATTTTGGGGTGGACCAAAAATGTTAAGCGTTGCTCTCTCCTCCAAGTGGAAGAAAAATAGCTAAATTGGATCCGAGGGCTTGGAGCAAGGCTTTAGATAAACCAGAGGGACAAAAATGGCAAAGAAAAGAAACGAACAAAAAAACACTCTAGCCTTTTTTTCCCCCAGCTTAGCAGCTGCCCTATTCCGTTGCGGGGGGGGGGGGGGGGGGGGGGGGGGGGGGGGGGGCTCCTTACTTGGCTGCTCCGAGCTCCCAGCTCCCGCAGCTGTAATGTTAACCCTGTAAATGCCGTTTTACAGCTAGGGGTTCGAGGATAAAAGAAAGGGGAATTTTTAAAAAGCCATTGGATCTTGTGGCTACTGCATCTGGGGGCATGAAAAAAAATGGATGTAAAGTGACAGACGTTTCATCGGCGCTTGGCAGGTCATCCGGGTCAAGGAAAGCTGTAGAAGTAGCAAAAAGTGGTGGTGGCTCCTATCTCCCTCGCTTTGTCTTGCCTGGGGACAGATGGCAGTTTAAAGTCTTTTAAGTATGGGAGACAGAGCAAGACTCTATAACGAATGGTTTTCCCCTATTGGGGTCTCTGGAAAAAGACACCATGAAATGAAGCAGTCTGGGGCACCTGGGTGGCTCAGTTGGTGAAGCTTCTGCCTTCGGCTCAGGTCATGATCCCGGGGTCCTGGGATCGAGCCCCACATCGGGGTCCTTGCTCTGCAGAAAGCCTGCTTCTCCCTCTCCCTCTGCCTCTGCCTGCCACTCCCCCTGCTTGTACTCGCTACCTGTCAAATAAATAAATAAATAAATAAATAAATAAATAAATAAATAAAATATTAAAAAAAAAAAAGAAAGAAAAAGAAAAGAGGCAGTCTCCAGATAGAAAGGGCACTTCTGGAGTTGGGAAACTCAGCTTTTAGTTTGCTAAGGTGCTCTTCTGGAAACGAGATGCCTGGCCCCCATAGAGGCTGCTGCTGGCTTTCCAGCCGCTCGCACGTATGTTTGAGTGGGTCGGCTTGCATTCTAAAACTGACAAGATAAAAAGGGCTATTAGGGAAGCTTTGCTTGGCACTGGGACTGGGAACGCAGCTGTCCGGCCCTTCCTTGTCTTGGCTTTTGCTGCTACGGAAGAAAAGCTGCTGGCTTTGAAAATAAATCCTGGATTCCCAGATCCTAATTGCCGGGGCCTGACTCTAAGCTGAAAGCTGACACCGGCTTCGGCAGCTGTTCTGGCCCAACGGTGAGTTGTGCTGAACTGAAAGCACATCTCAGAGAACAGAACTCAGATTCTGGAACGGTTGCCTATTTAACACAGCCTGGTGGGGGGGTGGGCGGCGGGGGGGGGGGCATAAGCTAGGAACATACCACGGGTGCGGTTTGAATAGGATATTTGAGCTTTTTTCATTTTTATCTTTTATTACTGAAGTACCGTTGACAATGTTATATTAGCTTCAGGTGTACAGTGTGATGATTGGACAATTCTATACAATATGCAGGGCTCACCACGGTTAAGTGCGGTCACTATCTCTCACCATACGACGTTACTACAATATTATTGACTATATTCTCTACCCTGTACTTTTCATCCCCGTGACTTATTTATTTTATAACTGGTAGTGTATACCTCTTAATTCCCTTCACCTATTCCGCCCATCCCCCACCTCTGACAACCACCAATTTGTTCTCAACAAATAAACAAACAAACAAACCAAACCAACAAAACAATCAGAAGCAGACCCATGGGTCTATTTGAATATCATACAGATGCCCACAGGAGAGGGCTGTTCTCTGAAATGGAGCTGCTGGTTGCTTTATTTTTATTGATTGATTGGTTGACTTCATTTATTCATTTGAGAGTGAGAATGAGAGAGAGAGAGTATGAGTGGGGGAAGGGGCAGAGAGAGAGGAAGAAGCAGACTCCCCACTGAGCAGGGAGCCCGATGCAGGGCTGGATGCAGGGCTGCATGCGGGCTCAGGCCTGGGCTCCATCCCAGGACTCTGGGATCATGACCTGAGCCGAAGGCAGGCGCTTAACCGACTGAGCCACCCAGGCGCCCCTCTGGTTGGCTTTATGTTACTGATACAGAGACTAATTTTGGGGGCGACATTACAGGGAATGTAACCCTTCACCCACAGATGGGACTCCTGACCCTCTCTTGGAGATGTCTCGCTGCTGTTGACTTGCTGTGTTCGAATTTCCAGATTACTTGCAGTTTGTACCTCTGAATTGATAGCCTGACTCTTCATCTCTCTCTCTCTCTCTGCTACACACGCATTTGCCAGGCATTTGATTACCAAACGCAGCTGTCCCCAGCAAGGCTTGATGTTTTTCTAGGCTGTTCGCTGGGAAAATGATCAGGATGAAAGGAGTGGGAGGTTATGTAAACCCATTTTGAAAAAAAATTGAAAGTTGAGAATTCTTCCCGACCAATTCCAGGACATGATGCATCCGTCTGGTTAAAATTGTATAACAATGTTTTTCTGGGGAAAATGTTTCTGTCCTTCTTGCATGCAACCCTTTCAGACAAAAGCTTTGGTGGAGAATAAAATGCTTGGGAAATGTAAGGTTAGGTCACTGAGTGAGACACACTGATGGTGTAACCGTGGAGAAATTAAGAGACATCTGGGGAGGAGCCAGGGAGTACAGGGGGGCATTAATGATCTTTGCTTTTCTGAACTGTTCTGGAAGCTTTCTGTCTTCTGGCAGAAAAATGCCCCCACGGTGTTTGATTTCCAAACTGCTGTGAGCACCTTGAATGCAAACTGACTGATGAGCCCACGTCACATGCCAGGGGCTCTGACACCTCCAGATGCCGTCCACACTCATGAGAGGGAAGACATATGTCTCAGACAAGCAGAACCAATGGAAACTGGCTTGCTTTCAGGCCATCCCTCTGAACCAAGGACTAAACGGAATTATTTGGATTGGACTGGGCGGGAGGCCACACTGGGGGGGGGGGGGGCCTGTTAACCCATACTGTGTGACTAACATCTGTCCTGCTTGGGGTGCCCTAACAATTGTAAACGTTCCTGGGGTGCCACTCGTGTCCTCTGGGACTGCACCTCCTGTGTGTGTGTGCCTGGACTATCTCGACATTGCCTCAGCCTGGAAGACTTTCAGGTTAGCTTCCACTTCCTGACCAGAGTACACCAGGTCTGAATGGATGCCATGAGCCAGGTCCAAAAAGGTTACTATAGAAACTTAAGGAAGAAGCCACCTGACTTTCTAAGACAGATCTTTGTGGTTAATGGGATTTGTTTTAACTGGTGAAATCTAGGACCCCTGGAGGGTGTGAATGAGGTCAAGACTGCAGGTTGGTCTCACCCTGCTGCATGTGGTCCTACTGATAATTTTGCTGTAAAGTTGACTTGGCCAAGGGCCAAGGGTGGACTATCCAGAAAGAGGTTAATAAAGCAGGCCAGAAATGCTAAACTTTGAAAGATCTGCTTGCAAGGTTGACACTCGGCTGGGAACTTGCATTTGGGGGGTGGTCCCGCTATTCCTTAACTGGTCAGAATGGCTCACTGTACCCAGACTATTTGTGCAAACAGTGTGGTTTATGCTGCTCATCCGCTTTCCTCCTAAGAGTCTGGACTTTTGGGGTGCCTGGGTGGCTCAGTCGTTAAGCGTCTGCCTTTGGCTCAGGTCATGATCCCAGGATCCTGGGATTGAGCCCCCTGGGGAGGGCTCCCCGCTCAGCGGGAAGCCTGCTTCTCCCTCTCCTCCTGGCTTGTGCTCTGTCGCTATCTCTGTTTCTCTCTCTCAAATAAATAAATAAAATCCTAAAAAAAAAAAAAAGGGTCTGGACTTTTGGTATGTACTAGGCAGAGAACGCCTAGTGACCAGCCCCCCAGTAACTGGGCATTGAGTTTATAATGGTTTCCCTGGGTAGAAGCATCACGCGTGAGTCACTGCATTTTAGTTGCTAGGGAACATTGAGCTCTGCGTGACCCATCGTGGGAGGGAGACAGCATAAGAAAGCCTGTGCATGGCATCCTTTAGACTCTGCCTATTTATGTCTTTTTCCCTTACTTTTTCTGTTACAAATCCTGCTGCTGTAATAAACCTCAGCTGTGAATACGACTATATCCTATGAGTTTTTCTAGCGAGTCACCGAATGTGAGGTGATCTTGGGAACCCCTAACACAGTGGGATAGAGTCAATGAATAATTATGAGATATTCTATCATCCCCTGTTATCTTCGAGAACCTGTGTTTTGGGTGTGGAAAAAGGAAATATGGATACAATACACAAGAGGTTAAAAAACCAAAAATCTGTATTCTTGAATTTGAATTGGAAATATCAGTATGATCTCATAAGATAGTGCATTTAAAAAAAGGAGAGAGAGAGAGAGAGAGTGTGTGTGTGTGTGTGTGTGTGCATGTATTTTCTAGTTCTATCTGCTGAAGAGGCCTAGAAATAATGACCAACTCATTCGCTAGCAATCCTGGAACCCAGACTGTAGCCTTGAAATACCATTTCCCATGAAAAGAAATCAGTGTTTCTTGGGGAAATGGCTGATTCCAGGTCTGGGATTGGAAATGTTCAAGATGACCCTAGAATCTTGTCATCGTAACAGATTGTGAGGAAGCTGTCAAAACCTCCTAGGGTCATGGTCAAAGGACCCCGGGGCCAGCTTCAGGAGTCTCCCATTGGCCACAGATGAGATCATTTGAGCTTCAAGAAGATAATAACTGCAATTTGATTGAAACCCATCTAACATGTTTACATTAATGACTTCACAATGATGTTTAATCAAGTCATGACTTTGGAAGATGATAGAGAACCAATCCATTCTCTTGAAAACTGGCAAACAAAGGGGGAAAGAAGAAAGCATTTATCCTGCCCTTCCTATGTGACCTATAGCTTTGGTAACCAAACAACAGATGGCTGAAAGCATCTCTATAAAAGTATTGCAATTAACAAATGAAAACAAATTGTTAAAATTTGAATATCATTATTTTGCAATCACTAATGAGCAGATCTAGGCATTGAGAATCTCAGCTTCTAACATCACAAAAAGAATGACAATCAGACAATATGTGCCCCCTGATGAGAAGACACGTCCCTATCTGTAATATTACCAAAGAGATCAAACCTGAACCAGATCTGGCCTCTGCATCCAGTTGCCAATTTGCAGGAAACAAGAGTACAGAGAAATACGTTGACCTGCATGGGACATAATAGAAAAAATCTATATTGGTCTCTGTCTCTTGGTTCCTGGCACGGAGCTCCTAAAATCCTTCTAATTTCCAAAGCATTAAGAGCACGAGGAGCATCTTCTGTTCTAATATTTGGTCTTTGAGCCTGGTTCCTGGCACAGAGTTCACAAGTCCTTTGGAATTTCCTGGGTGACAGTAATGTCTTCTGTTCTAATGAGATGACTCTAGGTGAGTCCTGGATGGAGGCTGGTCACCAGAAAGACTAAGCCATGATTAGAAGATTGGGATTTTCAGCACCGCCCTGGGACTGGAAACAGTTAACCATCGATCATGCCTACATGATGAAGCTTTCATAACAACCCAAAAGTACATGGTTTGGAGCGCTTCCAGGTTGGTGAACATGTGGGGCTGCTGGGAATGTGATGCACCGGAGAGGATATGGACGCTCCCCCACCCCTTCGCATACCTTGTCTTATGCAACTCTTCCATCTGGCTGTTCATCCGTATCCCTTATCATATCCTTCTGTAATAAACTGGTAAACAGTAAGTAAACTGGTTTCCTGTGAGCCTCTCTGGCAAATCAATGGAAACCAAAGGTGCTGTCATGGGAACCTCTGATTTATAGCCCACGAGTCAGAGGCACAGGTGACAACCTGGTCTTGGGATTGGCATCTGAATTGGAGAGGAGGGGGCAGTCTTGTGGGGCTGAGCCCTTACCTTGTGGGATCTGACCCCTATCTTCAGGTAGTGTCAGAATTAAGTTAAATTGAAGGACACTCAGCTGGTGTCACAGAATTGCTTGGCATGGGGAAGACGCCCGCACGTCTGGTGTCAGAAGGGTTGGGAGCATGGCAGTCATGTGACACGAGAGGAGAAACACATAGGAAGAGGAGTGTAGGTTTTCTAGACACTGCACCGCATGTATGCAATCGCTCAAATCCAGACCTGAGCAAGAACTTGGAAAAGTAAGAGACTTAAAAACCTAACAATTTTTTTATTTTTATGTTTATTTTTTAAAAGATTTTATTTATTTATTTGACAGAGAGAGAGAGAGTTAGTGAGAGCAGGAACACAAGCAGGGGGAGTGGGAGAGGGAGAAGCAGGCTTCCCTGCGGAGCAGGAAGCCCAATGCGGGGCTCGATCCCAGGACGCTGGGATCATGACCTGAGCCGAAGGCAGACACTTAACGACTGAGCCACCCAGGTGCCCCCTAACAATTTTTTAAAATTTATTTATTTAAATAATCTCTACACCCAACATGCAGCTTGAACTCATGACCCCAAGATCAAGAGTTGAATGCTCTTCTGACTGAACCAGCCAAGAGCCCCAAAAACCTAACAACTTTTTTTTTTTTAATGGAGAAGACTAAACTACAATGTTTGGGATGTACAGTTGGGCAATAAAACAATTTAAAAAATGCAAGGAAAAAATCGCTATAGAGTCAGTGTAATGGTTCATGGGTTGAATTTGGATGAGGTTTCTGGGATGAGTGGCAAAGCTCTTTCTTGAATTTGGTAGTGGTGACAAGGAAGTTGTTTGCCTTATCATAAACCCCGTAAGCTTATACTTTTTGTGATACATGGCTTTCTCAATCTATATTTTTTAATTTTTAAAAGATTTTTATTTATTTATTTGACAGAGAGAGACACAGCGAGAGAGGGAACATAAGCAGGGGGAGTGGGAGAGGGAGAAGCAGCCTCCCCGCTGAGCAAGGAGCCCAATGTGGGACTCGATCCCAGGACCCCGGGATCATGACCTGAGCCGAAGGCAGGTGCTTAACGACTGAGCCACCCAGGTGCTCCAGTATTTTTTTTTTTAATAAAAATATTCAGGCCCTGGGCTATTATTGCTTTTCTTTTCCTCTTACAGCAGAGGATATTTATCTTAAATGCCCAGTCATCATCCATTTAGATTTCATTTTATGCGTGTATTATCAGAGTCATTTCTTGCTACTGTTTTCCTCATTTCGAGATTTCTGTTTTAAGGTTAGAGAATTTTGTGAAATATTTTTCTCAAGCCCAGAACATTGATGGTAAATTCTCTGTACTCTTGGTCTGAAAATACCTTTGCATTGACCGACAGGAATTTTCATACACATCTTTAAGACAAAGCAAGTGAAAATTACCTTCTTTCTATTTTCACATCTAAAAAGAGGAAGAACTGAAATAGAAACTCATTAATTTTGCTCAGAGTTTTGTGGTAGTTCCAGTATTTCAGCATGACTAAAATCTAGAGTCGATTTTTACTGCACTTTGTATACTGTATCCAGCACTGTGGCCTCTCTCAAGTGCCTCCACGATGCATTTGCCCAGTAAATTTAAAAATTACAACAACAGAATTGTGGTAAAATACGCATAACATAAAATATGCCGTCTTAACTGTTTTTAAGTGTACAGTTTGGTAGTGTGAAGTATTTTCACACTGCTGTGCAGTCAACCTCCAGAACTTTTCATCTTGCAAAACTGAAACTCTGGACCCATGAAACGCTAACTCCCCACCTTCCCTGCCCCACATCAGCCTCTGGCACCCACCATTCTACTTTCTGTCTCTATGATTTCGACTACCCTAGGGACCTCCTATATGTGGAATCGTGCAGTATTTGTCTATTTTAAATTTTTATTTATTTTATTTTTTAAAGATCTTATGTATTTATTTGAGAGAGAGAGGGATCACAAGCAGGGGGAAGGGGTAGAGGGAGAAGCAGACTCCCCGCTTTGCAGGGAGCCTGATGCGGCACTCGATCCCAGGACCCTGGGATCATGACCTGAGCTGAGGGCAGATGCTTAACCCACTAAGCCACCCAAAGCTGAGCTTTGCATTCCCGTGCCCAAGTGTGGCCCCTCACCTGCCATCAGCAGGCATCACCAGATGGTGGGTTTTGATAGTGACATGGGAGAGCACCTGTCCGCCCCCAGGTACAGCATAACTGAGCCACCATTCCCAAGCCTGCCACATCCCGGGTCTGGGGAGACCCTACAACTGTGCCCCCATGACAGCACCATCCTGTCATCTTGACCATCTCTCTCACTGCTTCATGAACTTTGTGGGCAGCTGAGGGCACATCTTACTCCCTTTTGCAATCCTAGTGTTAGGACCCAACATAGCTCCCCCGTCTGGGGTTTATAACCCAAGATTCCTGTGCTCTGGCCCCAGAATAAGAGGAACCGGCAAGTGGCAGGTGGGGTCCAACAAGGGCTCAGGTAGTCCTCACTGGCACCACATCTCCCTGGCGCAGGTGGACCTGGATTCTGCCAATGGCCCTGCTTGGTCCGGAAAACAGTGCTGTGTGTAAGTGAGGCGCGCCACTCCGAAGCTGGGACAAGAAGGGACAAGGCTGGTTTTCATCGCTCCATCTGGAAGGAGTGTGAAGAAACGGCAGCCCTTGCAGAAGGCCAGGCTTTCAGGCGAGTCAAGATGCACTTTCCTCAAAAGGCCTTAATCACTCTTTCTTTGTTGGGCTCTGTCTGAAAGCTGCTGGAAGCCTCAGGGCGCTGCCCAAGTTTGGGGGTGGGGAATTCAGCTGCTTCCACTCTTGGTTAGGGGCCCAGATCTAACACTATCTCTTCATACCCACAGGGAAAACTACTGGAGAGTAAGGACGGACCCACTCCCCCCACCTGTTTCCATACCCCAGAAACCTGCCCTTGGCGCAGAATTGGGCCAAGGGCAAACCAACCACCAGTGCACTTAGTTTCACAAATCCGATGAAGGCTGAGTGCCTCAAACTTGGCTCCGAAGGCTTTTGCCTGGGGAGACCAGCTCTCAGCTACCTGCTCCTTCTGGGGTCCAGGCCCCAGGCTGGAGAGGTGCTGGCATTCCAACTTGGGGCTGTGGAGTGATCATCCCAGTTTGGGTTGGGTCACAGGAATAGCCACACACCTGAACAGGACAGGTCCTTGCAGCCTAGGCTGGGAGCATGGCCTGGTTCCAGGGGCTCCCTCCCGGCTCTGCCGGGCTTTGCTTATCAGCCAGTGGGGTTGGGTCTTACTGGTTGTTACTGAGATGCTTCTTGGTGGAGTCCTCCATCAGTCCAGGGTGTTTGCTCTTGACCTTCGTGTGACTGTACATGCAGCAATAGTGGGAGAGAAGAGAGCCACTGGGGTAGCTAGCTGGGGGGGGGTGGCTCTGGACTTCCTGAGTATGGCTCTGGTTGGCTTCTCCATGGATGATGCTGCCTCCATGGACCCCAGCCTGGCCCCTTGCTCAGGCAGGTCCCAGAGCGGTCCCGGCCGCTGATGGTGCTCACAGTGGCTTTGTGGTTGGGGTGGTTATACTGCACCAACTCTGTGTTTGTGGTCACCAGCCCCTGTGGCTCATCTGCCTCTCCCAGAGCCTCCTCTCACTGCCAGCACCTGCAAGAATTCCCAGGGGCACTCCTCCCAGAGCTTCGGCGCCTTGAACTGCTACTGCCTTAAGGTTAACAGCCTCCTTCTTCTGCTCCAACTTCCGCTTGTGGACACCTGTCGGGTACTCCCTCTGCTCCTCCCTGAAGCTGAGAATGAGCAGAGGCCCCTGGTCATCACCACTTTGCTGCCTTTTGCTGTTGCGTGGCTCAATCTACCACGTTTACCGATGCATTGCGAAATAAGTTGCAGACATCAGTGTACCTTGCCCTTGCTGGAGCATTTTCAAGGAAAATCCCAGATGTTATTTCACCTATAAATACTTCAGTGTATATCTTTAATAAACAAATACTGCTTGTCTGAATGTAACCACAAGACCCTTATACACCTCACAAAGGTAACAATCCCTTGATACCACCTCTTATCCAGTACATGTTAAAATTTTGTGGGGTGAATGGTGACTGATCACGTGCACACTGGCTCTCCAGGGTTTCTTGGAGTCTCTGCGGAGACCCTGGGGCAGACCCCGAAGCGGAGGCTGCAGGACCTACCTCCTGGCCCCAGCAGCCCTGATTGAGTCCCCGGCTGCCCGGCTGGCTTCGAGCTCCTGGGAAGAGCAGAGTCATCAGCAAGAGAGCCCTTGAGCTGAGGCCCAGCGGGAACATGCCAGCTAACCGGAGTTCTCCCCAGTGGCCCTCGGTCCTGGCTGCAGAGGGACGTGGCAGTTTGTGTGAGGTGAGGAGGGAGAGGACTCCAGGGGCAGGAATTCGCTCAGTGAGGAGACAGCCCTGACCTGTCACCAGGGCCTCAGGGGAGGGGCAGGTGGGTCACAGGAGCACAGAGGGCAGACTCAATGCCCCTGAGACAGATCACTATCTTTCTGCTGAGAGTGAGCACCACATGGCTGGTGTCCTGTGACACGGACAGAAATGAACAAGTTCCTGGTGGTTTATCACTTCATCATCAGTTTATTATTGCCTCCTTTGTTTTCCATTGAATTTTAGGATTTTTCTAAGATGCCCTGTAACAAAATGGCCAAATAAACTGGTAAAATTTAGGATCAGGGAAAAGAGAGAGAGAGAGAGAGAGAGAGAGAGAGAGAGAGAGAGAAGAATATCAACACCAGGACAGTTTGAACTGTAAATTTGTCTCTAACCAGAAGGCATAGCAAGAAACAAAATGACATCAGAAAATTAGAAACAGATTAGGTTACAGAAATGACAGAAATGACAGATAAGGTTACTAATTACAGAAATTAGGTTATATCAAGGTTACACCTCTCACGGACTTATTTCACTTAGCATTATACCCTCTAGGTCCACCCATGTTGTTGCAAATGGCAAGATCTCATCCTTTTTCATGGCTGAGTACTGTCCCAATGTATATATCTACCCCTTCTTTATCCATTCATCAGTCGATGGACACTTGGGTTGCTTCCGTATATTGGCTATTGTAAATAATACTGCAATAAACACAGTGGTGTATATGTCTTTTTGAATTACTGTTTTCATATTCTTTGGGTAAATACCCAGTAGTGGAATTACTGAATCTTATGGTAGTTCTATTTTCAATCTTTTGGGGAACCCCCATACTATTTTTTAAAGATTTTTAAAAATGTATTCATTTGACAGAGATACAGAGAGAGAGAGAGAGAGAGCATGAGCAGGGGGAGAGGCAGAGGGAGAGGGAGAAGCAGGCTCCCCGCTGAGCCAGGAGCTCGATGTGGGGCTCGATCCCAGGACCCCGGGATCGTGACCTGAGCCGATGGCAGATGCTTAACCATCTGAGCCACCCAGGAGACACCCCCATACTATTTTCCACAGTGGCTGCACCACGGTGTGTTAATTATACTTCAATAAACAAACAAATAAAACAACATTACGCCGGCTTTACAGTAAAAATTGGCAAATTTCTCCAAAGCCTGTTACAAAAAAAGAAAAAGAAAGAAAGAAAAGAAAAGAAAAAAGCATTTCCTTGACTCCTCCACCCCTTTACCAGCTTCTCAAAGGGGAAACTACTTCGAATTCATTTAATTGATTCTTTTGCTCTTACCTCCCATCTGTAAATTACATAGGTATATTGCTCGTTCATTCGTTTGCAGGCATGGTATTTTGTCTTTCCAGCACAGGAGATAAGGATTCATCTCTCTCCCATGCATGCCACCCCCCTTTCCAGCATTCACACCCTCACTTCCCGAGCTCCATCCTCCTAACATGACTGTGTAACTTAACTAGATCTAAGGTCAGTATTTATTTTTTCGACCATGTAAGCTATTCACTGCTGAGCCATGTTGTGGTTTGATTATTTTTCCTTTCCTGCTCACCTTTTCGCTT
Organism: Zalophus californianus; assembly: GCF_009762305.2. NCBI lineage: Eukaryota > Metazoa > Chordata > Mammalia > Carnivora > Otariidae > Zalophus > Zalophus californianus. Next base: position 88,166,352 of record NC_045612.1, on the reverse strand, counting down.
TTCCTACAGCTAATGATTGTCTGGTTTAGCGGTTTATTTAATTTTCTCTATGCTTACCAGTAATTGAACTTGGAATTCTTCTTAGCGGTATAAATGTTATCAACATATTCCACATGTTAGGTTAATAGTAATGATACTAGCAGCAAACACTTATGTAACAGGTACTGCTGTAGGCACCTCACATATATCCCACAACCACCTGATGAGAAACGTAATCTGAGTTTTCTCTATTTTATTAGTTGAGGAGACTGAAGCGCAGAAAGTTTAAGTAAGTACCTGTGTAGGTAGGACCTACAGTTCTCCCTCCTGTGAGTCTCCTTTACTCACGCACAAAACACTTCACTTCTTTTTTTATGATTTTTTTTTAATTTATTTGAGAGAGAGAGAGCACAAGCAGGGGAGCGGCAGAGGGAGAGGGGGAGGGAGAAGTAGACTCCCTGCTGAGCAGGGAGCCTGATGCAGGACTCGATCCCAGGACTATGGGATCATGACCTGAGCTGAAGGCAGACGCTTAACCGACTGAGACACGAAGGCGCTCTGCAGAACACTTCACTTCTGACACTTCTGGTCATCAAATGCATGGAGGGTTTTCCCCACACCAAGTGATTCTCTGTGACACCAGAGGGGGCATCCTACAATTTAACTCATTCTGACATGATCTACCTGGAGAGAATGTCAGATCCCACAGGTTAAGGGCTCAGTCCCACAAGACTGCCCCCTTCCCTTTTGTCAGATGCTAATCCCAAGTTCCAGGTTGTCACCCTGCTTCTGACAGATGGGCTATAAATCAGAGGTTCCCATGATGCCCTCTTTGGGTTTAATTAATTTGCTAGAGTGGCTTACAGAACTCAGGAAAATGGTTTATTTTATTTTTAAGATTTTATTTATTTATTTATTTGTTTGTTTGAGGGACAGAAAGAGAGTGAGCAGGGGGAGAGGCAGAGGGAGAGGCAGGGAATCCCAAATAGACTTCCGGCTGAGCTCGGAGCCCCACGCAGGGCTCGATCTCACGACCCTGAGATCATTACCTGAGCTGAAATCAAGAGTCAGTTGTCTAACCAACTGAGCCACCAGGCGCCCCAGGAAAACAGCTTATTTACATTTACTGGTTTATTATAAAAGAATATGATAAAAGATACAGATGAACAGCCATCTGAAAGAGACTGGTAGGGTTAGGTATGGGGAAAGGAGGCGGAGCTTCCGTGCTGTCTTCCAGGGGCCACTCTCCCAGCACCTCCACGTGTTCACCAACCCAGAAGCTCTCTGAACCCTATCCTCTTGGGATTTTATGGAGGCTTTATCATCTAGGCATGGCTGCTCATTAACTCCATTTCCAGCCCTTCTCCCTTTTGGAGAGAATGGGGGTGGGGCTGAAAAATCCCAAGCGTCTAATCACGGCTTGGTCTTTCCAGTGACCAGTCCTCATCTGGGAGACCACCCACAGTTGCCTCATTAGAACTAAAGACACTCCCATCACCCAGGAAATTACAAGAGTTTCAGGAGCCCTGTGTCAGGAAGCAGGGTCAAAGAACAAATATTAGAACAAAATGTGCTTCTAGTGCTCTTATCACCAAGGAAATGACAAGGGGTTTTGAAGCTCTGTGCCAGGAACTGGGAGCAGAAACCAAACTGTATTTTTTCTATTATCTCATATCACCCCAAATCACAGACTAGAAAGAGTCAGTGCTGGGATTCAAATCCAGGTAATCTGGCCTCGAGTCCATGCTTGTAAATAATAAACATAGGTTATTCATTCCATCTGCTTGATGCAATCTCTTGAAGATTCCATCTGCTTGAAGAGATCTCTTGAAGGAATCTTGAAAAAAAAATATCTTCTGCGGCTTTCTGACCTGCCCCAATCTGAACTCATTGTCCTACACTAAACCACCCACTCCAATCCTAGAATACAGTGAGGTCACTGCTGTGGGTCAGCTTACTGGATAGCCTTCCAGACCATTTTCTGTGCATTTACGTATATATTGTACATAGAAAAATGCATAGTTTGTGTTTTTTCCTTTAATGGGAATATTCTTATTTTTCTGCCAATTGCTTTTCCAATTAAAAATATAGGTTTAATATGGATCTGGGAGATTTCCATATTGATACATATAAAGCTACCTGTGGTATTCAGAATAATGACTCCTTCAAAGATATTCATATCGAAATCCCTGGACTTTAGGAATATGTGACCTTACCTGGCAAAAGGGATTTGCAGATATGATTAGATTAATTATCTTATAACAAGGAGATTATTCTGGCTTATGTGGGTGGTCCCAATATAATCACAAGGGTCCTTATAAGAGAGAAGCAGGGGCACCAGGCTGGCTCAGTTGGTAGAGCATGCAGCCCTTGATCTCGGGGTCGTGAGTTCAAGCCCCTCATTGGGCATAGAGATTACTGAAAAAAATAAGTAAACTTAAGAAAAAAACCCAAAAAACAGGCATTCTCGGCAGAGAAATAGAATTTTTTTTTTTTTAAGAGAGAGAAGTAGAAGGGGGGGGGGGAGATTTCTATGCTGCTCTTTTGAAGATGAAAAATGGAGTCGTAAGCCAAGGAATGTAGGTGACCTCTAGAAGATAGAAAGGGCAAGAAAATGAATTTTCCCTAGAGCCCGTAGAAGGAATGCAGCCTGGTGAATACGTTGATTTGCAGCCTGGTGAGTACTTTGATTTTAGCCCAGTGAGACCCATTTAGAACGTTCAACCTCCAAAACTGTAAGATAATAACTTCGTGCTGTTGTAAACCACAAACTCTGTGGTAATTTGTTACAGCAGCAAAAGGAAGTGAATATACTCACTACCTCATCATTTTTAACTGCTACATTGTCAGTACTCCATAGTAGGGGAATGCCATTGTTCAGCCATTTCCCTATCAGTGAACTTTTAGGTCACTTTTTTTTAAAGATTTTATTTATTTATTTCCCTAAGTTTTTTTTAAAGATTTTATTTATTTATTTGAGAGAGAGGGAATGAGAGAGAGAGAGAGAGAGCATAAGAGGGTGGAGGGTCAGAGGGAGAAGCAGGCTCCCCATTGAGCTGGGAGCCTTGATGCAGGACTCGATCCCGGGACTCCAGGATCATGACCTGAGCCGAAGGCAGTTGCTTAACCAACTGAGCCATTCAGGCGCCCCTTTTAGGTCACTTGTAAGTTTTCATTGGAATGCTCATTGGAATGCTCAGCAGATTCCGTGGTACATGATTCTCTGGGTATCCATGTGAATCTTTTATTAGAAGAATGGATATCTAGAAATAGAATTCCTAGGACAAAGATGGGCAGTACTAATTTTAATAAAACTGCCAAATTAGGGACACCTGGGTGGCTCAGTCGGTTGAGCGTCTGACTCTTGATTTTGGCTCAGGTCATGATCTTAGGGTCGTGAGATCGAGCGCCACGTGTGGAGCTCCGTGCTCAGTGGGGAGTCTGCTGGAGAGTCTTCTCTCCCTCTGCCCTTCCCCATCTCTAAAATAAATAAATCTTTATTTTAAAAAACTGCCAAATTATCCTCCAAAAGACTGAACCAGAGCATGTTTATGAGTGGATGATTCTGCCGATTATATGCTCTCTCTCCAATGTTGGATACTATCACTCTTTAAGTCAAACAAAACTAAATCTTATATTTGTTTTAATTTGCATGTCGCTGAATACCCTTGTACTTCTCTTGTGTTGAGCAGAATTTCCTAAGTTGATTGGACAATTGTATTTCTTTTTCTATAAATCGCCTATTCATATAACTTACCGGTTTTTCTACTGGGTTTAAAAAAATCTTTTTCCCATTGGTTGGTTGGAATTCTTGATTTTGGATATTTAACTTCATTATACTTTTGTGACTTATCTTTCAATGTTATTCATGATCTATTGTGCAAGAATTTTGAACTTACACAATAAAAGATAAAGAAAAAAAGAATTTTGAACTTAGATGTGGGTAATATTTGTCAATATTTTTCCTTCTGGCTTTTGCATTTTATATCTTACTGTAAAAAGCCTTCTACAAGCTGAGATTATTTAGTAATATTCTATATTGGCATCCAACATTTTTATAGCCAGCATTTTGTCCACCTGGAGTGTATTTTAATTTTTCTTATGCAAGGATATTATTATTTTAAAATTTGCATACAGTAAAACTACTTGTTTTAGTGTACAGTTCAATGAGTTTTAACACATATATTGATTCACGTAACCACCACCGAAATCGGTATACACGAGTTTCCTATCTTAAAAAATTCCCTCACGCTTCTCCTTTATAATCAAACCTCTCTCTCATCCCAACCCTTGGCAACCACTGATCTGTCTCCATCCCAATAGTTTTGTTTTTACTAGAATGCCATATAAATGGAATCATCAGGAACATTCGTTCAGGTTACAGTACCTAACGTTTTAAGCCTGGTTTCTTTCACTCAGCATAATACTTTAAAATTCATCCATGTTTATGCATGTATCAATGGTTCATTTTTTTCTTAGATTTTATTTATCTGACAGAGAGAGAGAGAGAGAGCCCAAGCAGGGGGAGAGGAGAGGGAGAAGCAGGCTCCCCACTGAGCAGGAAGCCCGATGCGGGGCTCAATCCCAGGACCCTGGGATCATGACCCAAGCCGAAGGCAGATGTTTAGCCAACTGAGCCACCCAGGCGCCCCGGTTCATTTCTTTTTATTGTTGAATATACTTAGCATAGTTGTATGTTCTATTGTATGAAGGTATCGGTTTGTTTACACATTTACTCATTGAAGGACATTTGGGTTGTTTCCAGTTTGGGGCAAGTATGGATAGGGCTGTGGTCAACATTCATGTTCAGTGTGCACGTAAGTTTTCATGCCTCTATGGCAGAGGCCAGCAAACTATAGCCTGTGAGCCAAAACCAGGCTGCTGCCTGTTTTTGTAAATAAAATTTTATTGGAACCAGACACACTCATTTGTTCATGTATTGGTAGCTTTTCTGGAATAATGGCCGAGTTGGGTAGTGTGTATGGTGCACAAAGGCTAAAATATTTGCTGCTTGGCCCTTTACAAAACAAGTTTACTGACCTTTGGAGTTCATAAATCGTTTTATGGGGTTGCTTTACCAAGTTCTTCACTCTAGGGAGGGAGCGGGGGAGGTCTCTCCCTCCCGGGCCCACAGCCCCACCTTCTGGAAAGGAAGGTTTCCCTCCCTCCGGGTTCTGGGTATGTGTCCTTTGGCCACTGCTGGTGTCACCACAACATTGCTTAGAGCCCTGGGCACAGAAGACCAGAGGAAGTAAAAATAAAATGGTGGGGGATTTCCACACTCTCTCTGAGCCTTAGGCATTCTCTTTTCTATTGCTCGCGCCACAACTAAAGGGCTTCTCCCGGAACTCTTTCTATACCACAGTCTTCACTTCCCATTTCAACTGCATTTACTTCAAGCTGGAGCATCCTGGAGGAGAAAAAAAGTGGTAAACTCACCGCCATCTCAACAGTACCTCGAACTCGGGGTTCCTCCTCTGGTTACTCTTCAGAACTTTCAAATAGCTGGTCCATGCATTTTGCTCAGGCTTTATAGCCAAGCTAAATCTGTGAAGTCTGTCTCCCCGGCAATGTGCAGCCACTGATGATTCTGCTGGGTTTTTGTTTGTTTGTCTGTCCTTAAGGTGGCTTTCGAGGGGTCACCCCCTGTCTGTGTGAAAACAGGTCAAGCCATGTTTGACTTTGCTTTATGGCTGGAGAGTACACGCAAACCTCAGGCCCTTGACAAGTCGGCCCTGGCTTTTATTTTTTTTACGGGGCTTGCTCGTGTCTTCTGTGCACACACAGGCTCAGTGAGCCAGAGCTACGTGGGTGATTTGGGTCTGCTCTGAGCTCTGCTACACATGGGTACGGGCCCCAGTCTGCCCAAGACATAGGGAGTTAGTTTATCAGGTCTCCTACGGATGTCTCACCTCCAAGTTCAATTCCCAGGAGATCGGTGCATTGCTTGCCCCCAACAGGCTGTCAGGTCTGGCTAACGGCACTGCTGCGCGCCCTCCCTTTGCTTGCTGCTGAGAGAGTCACTTAGGCTGGCCATGCTCCAAATCACTAGCAGCTGCAGTGAGACTTGTTTTCCTGCTCTGCTCGGCCCTGCTTGAACGACTGTATCAACAGGGCCAGAGGAGGGACGGGACCCCCACTGGATAAAAAACAAAAAACAAAACACCACAAGCTACGCTGCTCTGAGCCACAGTTGAACCGTTTTGATGAATAAAACACTTCTAAATGTGTAGGATGCGTTTAGTCTAATTCTGGGGGGACCCAAGTGGTTGTTTTTTTTTTTTTTTTTTACCGTTTTTTTCCCCTCCAGCTTTTAGAGTTGCTTTCTGGGGAGAGAATGCACCAGCTCGATCCTGCCAGAAGCAGACATCTCCCTTAAGTTTTATACAAGCAAAAATAATAGAAGAAAGCAGCATGCCTGCCACCCAGATCAAAACCTCAAATTAGAATCAAGACAGTCCACAGGGGGGCAGGAAGCTTGTCTTTTCGCGGACATCCTCACAACAAAATGTCTAGTGCTCAGGACTCCACACTTTCCCATCAACCACACGCTTCTTCTGAATACAACTACACCCACCATCACCTTCCTCGGAATTTAGGAACTGAATTTCCATGACCTTTAACCTCTAGAAAGCCAGTCATTTCCCCAAATTGGAAAGGGCAGGCCAACAGCGAGCTATGTAACCAGACACAACATGCTTACAAAACACTTCATCCATTTTATCCTTTCATATTAAGTGTTTCCTCTCTCAATATAGCCGTATTTCATTCGTATACCCATTCTGAGATTCTCTATCATTATTAAGGGTGAGGTTAACCATTTATATTCAGTGTGATTCTTTGACTTTATTTCTAGACCCGTAATTCTCAACAGGGGGCAGTTTTGCCATACACACCCCGCCAAGGACATCTGGCAATGTCTGGAGACACTTTAGTTTTTACAATGAGGTAGTGATGGTGCTACTGGTAGTTAAAGGGTAGAGTCCAGGGATGCTGCTAAAGAGCCTACAAAGCACACAGTAGGGTCCCCCACAACAAAGAAGTTGTTCTGAATGTTTTGGGGGATTATATATTTGATTTCTCAGTAACTATATCGTAGGGATGTAGTCATTGCCATTGCTGGGCTGTGAGTCACTCACTGATCCATTACACATCCAGGAAATGACCTCCAAGAATGCTCCATCTGCTGACATCCAAAGCCTCCTCATCACTGCATCATATGCTCCGCATTGCTGACCCCAGAATCTGGTGTTGGTTGAAAACTACTGATCTAGAGTTGCCTCCATCTAGGTACCCTAGGAAATCCACTTGTGTGACTCCCAAGCCTCTTAATTACTGACTCTTAATCACTAAGAGACATAGATTTCATAAGACTAAGGCCCACACAGACCCCACAAAACATAAGCCACCCATAGTGACTGGTGATATAGCCGACCTCGAGGGCACCCACACCCCAGATGCCCCCTAATCACACTACCTTGCAGACAACCACAATCACTAACCCATAGACCTCCCAATCATTCACCTACACATTCCCCACCCCCCAATCAACAACTCTCTTGTAGGCCCTCAGTTGCTTTAAGCAACAGAGCTCCATTTTCTTGACCCTCACAGACCTTCATCACTTGACATCAACAGATCACAAATCACTGACCCAAGAGACAACTAAACTGACATCCAGGGACTTCTTCCTTGGACTCAACAGACAGCAAATTGCCGCATAGATTCTTACACAGTAAGAATAGCTGAAGTCCACTGATCACTGACAGCCACAGATTCCTATCACTGATCCCCCACAGAAAATTAACCACGAAGGAAGATATACAGTTGGCAAATAAGCACATGAAAAGATGTTCAATGTCATATGTCCTCAGGGAATTGCAAATTGAAACCACAGTGAAATTCCATTACATACCTATTAGAATGGCTAAAATCCAAAAACTGACAACACCAAATTCTGGCAAAGATATGGAAGCTTCACCAGAATGGGAGCTCTCATTCATTGCTGGTAGGGATGCAAAATAGTATAACCTTATTGGAAGAATTTGGCACTTTCTTACAAAGCTAAATATAACCTTACCATATGATCTAGGCATTGTGCTCCCAGGTATTAACCCCAATGAGTTGAAAACTTATGTCCATACTAAAACCTAGACAGGAATGTTTATAGTAGCTTTAATCACAATTGCTGAAAACTGGAAGCAACCAAAATGTCCTTCAAAGGGTGAATGAAAAAAACAAACCATGGCACATCCACACAATGGAATATTATTCAATTATTAAAAAAAAAAAAACAAATGAGCTATCGAGCCATGAAGAGACATGGAGGAACTTTCTTTTTTAAAAAATTTTAAAATTTATTTTTTATTTTATTTTATTTTTTTAGAGGTGGGGGAAGGGGCAGAGGGAGACTGAGAGAGAGATAATCCCAAGTAGGCTTCAGCCCAGTGCAGAGCCTGATGTGGGGCTTAATGTGGGGCTTGATCTCAAGACCCTGAGATCATGACCTGAGTTGAAATCAAGAGTCAGACACTTAGGGACGCCTGGGTGGCTCAGTGGGTTAAGCGGCTGCCTTATCTCGGGTCATGATCCCAGGGTCCTTGCTCAGCGGGCAGCCTGCTTCTCCCTCTGCCTTCTCCTGCTTGTGCTCTCTCTCTCTCTCTGACAAATAAATAAATAAAATCTTTAAAAAAAAAAAAAGGCAGACGCTTAACCGACTGAGCCGCCCACTGAGCCACCCAGGCGCCCCTACACGGGGCAAACTTTAAATACATATTTCTTAGTGAAAGAAACCAATCTGCAAAGGCTACATGCTGTATGGTTCCAACTATATGACATTCTGGAAAAGGCAAAACAATAGAGACATGTATACCCATGTTCGTAGCAGCACTATTCACAATCGCTATGCGGTAGAAGAAACCCAGATGCCCACGGATGGATGAGTGGATAAACAGAATGTGGTACATACATATAATGGGATATTATTCAGCTTTAAAAAAGGAAGCAAATTGTGGCACGGGCTACAACGTGGGTGAACCTTGAGGACATTATGCTAAGTGAAATAAATCAGTCACAAAAATGCAAATCCTGGATGACTCCACTTTCATGAGGGATCTAAAGTAGTCAAATTCATAGAAACAGAAAGTAGAAGGGTGGTTACTGGAAGCAGGGGGAGGAGGCGATGAGGAGCTCTTGTCTAATGAGGGCTGAGTCTCCGTTTTGCTAGGTGAAAAAGTTCTTGAGCTCTGTTGCCCTACAGTGTGTATATACTTAGCACTACTGAACTGTGCACCTGAAATGGTTACAACGGTAAATTTTAGATGTAGTTCTTTTTTCAAAGATTTTATTTATTCATTCGAGACACAGAGAAACAGAGAGAGAGAGAGAGAGAGAGAGAGAGAGAGCACGAGCAGGGGGAGAGGCAGATGGAGAAGCAGGCTCCCCGCTGAGCCAGGAGCCAGACGTGGGGCTCAATCCCAGGACCCTGGGATCATGACCTGAGCTGAAGGCAGATGCTTAACCATCTGAGCCACCCAGACGCCCCTGTGATGTGTTTTTTTTTTTACCACAATAAGAAACACTTTATTTTATTTTCTTTAAGGTTTTATTTATTTATTTGAGAGAGAGTGAGAGAGCACAAGCAGGGGGAGGGGCAGAGGGAGAGGGGAAAGCTGGCTCCCCACTGAGCAGGGAGCCTGATGCAGGGCTCGATCCCAGGACCCCATGACCATGACCTGAGCCGAAGGCAGACGCCTAACCGACTGAGCCACCCAGGCGCCCCACAATAAAAAACATTTTAAAAAATGATAGAAACAGTAAAAAGATCAGTGGTTGCCAGAGTTTCATGGGGAGAGGGGGGAAGGGTGGACAGATGGAACAAGGGGAGCTTTAGAGCTATGAAATTATTCTGTACGATACTGTAATTCTGGATACATGTCATTATACATTTGTCAAAACTCCTAGAACCGTACAAAACCAAGAGTCAGCCATAATGTAAACCATGGACTTCAGTTAATAATCACGTATCAACATTAACTTAGGAATTGTAACAAACGCATAGCACAAATGCAAGGTCTCACTAACAAGAGAACCTGTGAACCATGGAGAGAGGGGGGATATGGGAACTCTGCCCTATCTGACCAATTTTATGCAAACCCAAAACTACTCTAAAAAAATAAAGTTTATTCCAGTTAAAAATGAATGCTGTTGGTATCGGTCATGCAGTTAGTTGGATTATTTCTGTTTTGTGAAGCATGTGTTGCCAAGATTCACCGATGTTACTTAGTCCCTCGTGGTGTTTATCCACCAGTGTCAGACAGCCACACTGCCCCTGAGCAAACAATCTATGTCCTCATCTGTGTCCACTGTGAGGACAGGATTTGCCCGGGGATATCTGCCTAGGTCTCAGATTTCTAAGTCACAGGACTTAGCTATACTTAAATAAGCAGTGCCAGATGGCATTCTCAAAGGGCTGCTGTCACCCCCTGGGCGTGGATCGAGTCTGTCCCCTCATCCCTGCCAAAATGTGGCATGATCCAGCTCTCACATCATAGCTTTTTTAAAAAAGATTTTATTTATTTATTTGAGAGAGAGAACAAGCAGGGGGAGGGGCAGAGGGAGAGGGAGAAGCAGACTCCTCGCTGAGCAGGGAGCCCGATGTGGGGCTCGATCCCAGGACCCTGAGATCATGACCTGAGCCGAAGGCAGACGCTTAACCGACTGAGCCACCCAGGCGCCCCTATATCACAGTTGTTTTAACTTACACTTCTCTAACCATTAAAAAGCTCAAATATCTCTTCATATGTTTCTTGGCACCTTGCTTATGAACTGCCTGTCATATGCTTTGCCTATTTTTCAATTGGAGTTCCTACCTTTTCGTTGTGGCTACTGATTTGCAGAAGTTCCTCGTATATACTAGATATTGGCCTCGGTTGGTGTTAGACATTTAAAATATCTACTCCTGATTTTTCATATGTTTATTAACTTTGTCTACGGGCCCCTTAATTGAGCAGAAGTTCTTCTGAAATAGATGATATTTACCAAATTTTTGTCTTATAGACTGTACTTTTGTGATTTTCTTTAAGAAATACTATACCCATTCTAAGTAGGTTTTTACCCCCAGCTTTGATATAATTGATACATAACACTGTGTCCGTTGTAGGGTGAGTGTAGAACATGTTGACTTGATACATTTATATGTTGCAAAATGGTTACCACCATAGCAGTAGCTACTACCTCTATCCCATCACATAGTTACCATTTCTTTTTTGGAGTGAGAACACTTAAGGTCTATGGTCTTAGCAACATTACAGTATATGATACCGGATCGTTAGCTAGAATCACCATGCCGTACATTGGATCCCCAGAAATTGTTCATCTTCTAACTGGGAGTTTGTACCTTTTGACCAATACCACCCCATTTCCCTCACCCCTCCAGCCTCTGGTAACCACCATTCTACTCTTTGGTTCTATGAGTTTGGCTTTTTTAGAGTCCTCAAACAAGTAAGGTCATACACTAGCTGTCTTCTGTCTTAGCATAATGCCCTTAAATTTCATCCATGTTGTTGCAGATGGCAAGATGTCCTTCTTTCTCATGGCTGAATAATATTCCATTATATATCATATATATATCACGCTTTCTCTAACCATTCATCCACTGATGGACACTTAGGTTGTTTCCATATCATGGCTGTGGTGAATAATGTTGCAGTGCACGTGGGGGAGCAGATGTCTCTCTACAAGATTCTGATTTCAGTTCCTCTGGCTATATACACAGAAGGGGGATTGCTAGCTCATATGGTATTTCTATTTTTTATTTTTTGAGGAACCTCTATGCTGTTTGCTACAGGCTGTACCAGTTTACATTCCCACTGACAGTGCACGAGGGTTCTCTTTTTGGCACACCCTCACCCACTCTTATCCCTTGTTTTCTTGATGACAGCCATTCTAACTAGTGGGAGGTGATATCTCATTGTGGTTTTGATTTGCATTTCTCTGATGATGAGTCAAGCACCTTTTCATGTACCTGCTGGCCATCTGTGTATCTTCTGTGGAAAACTGTCTACTCAGTTCTTCTGTCCACTTTGTAATTGAGATGTTGGGGGTTTTTTTTTGTTTGTTTGTTTTTGTTTTTGTTTTTGTTTGGTATTACGTTGTTTGAGTTCTATATAAAGTTTGGATACAACCCCTTATGAGATATATCATTTACAAACATTTTCTTCCATTTCTGAGGTTGCCTTTTCATGTTGTTTGATCGCTTACTTTGCTGTGCAGAAGATTTTTAGTGTGAAATAGTGCCATTTCTTCATTTTTGCTTTTGTTGCTCATGCTTTTGCTGTTATATCCAAAAAATTCTTGCTGAGACCAAAGTTAAGGAGTTTTTTTCCCTATGTTTTCTTCTAGGAGTTTTACTGTTTCAGGTCTTAAATTTAAGTCTTCAATCCATTTCTAGTTAATTATTGTGACAGTGGAAGACAGGGGTCCACTTTCATTCTTCTGCATGTGGGTATCCAGTTTTCATGGCACCATTTATTAAAGAGACACTCCTTCCCCCTTGAGTATTCTCAGTTCCCTTGATGAATACTAGTTGATGGTTTATGCACGGGTTTATTTCCGGGCTCTCTATTCTGTTCCATTGGTCTATGTGTCTATTTTTATGCCACTACCATACTGTTTTGATTACTACAGCCTTGTAGTATAGTTTGAAATCAGGAAGTGTGATGCCTCCAGCTTTGTTCTTCTTTCTCAAGATTACTTTGGCTATTTGGAGTCTCTTATGACTCCATACAAATTTTAGGATTGTTTGTTCTAATTCTGTGAAAAATGCCATTGGAATTTGGATAGGGATTACACTGAATTTGTAGATTGCTTTGGGTAATATGGACATTTTAACAATATTAATTCTTCTGATCCATGAACATATCTTCCTATTTGTGTCTTCTTCCATTTCTTTCATCAAAGTTTGATAGTTTTCAGTGTACAGATCTTGCACTTCCTTGGTTAGATTTATTCCTAAGTATTTTGTTGTTTTTGATGCTATCGTGAATAAAATTGTTTTCTTCATTTCTTTTTCAGGTGTTTCGTTATTAGCGTATAGAAACACGACTGTTTTCTGTATGTTGATTTTGTATCCTGCAACTTTACTGAATTCATTGATTAGTTCTAGCAGGTTTGTGTATGTGTGTGTGAAGTCTTTAGGATTTTCTCTACATAAGATCATATCTTCTGCAAACAAAGACAATTTTACTTCTTCCTATTTGGATACCTTTTATTTCTTTTTCTTTTTTTTTCTCCTGGCTGGTGTATTTTTTATTTTTAAAAAATTTTTTAGAGGGGAAGAGGGGCAAAGGAAAAGGGGGAGGGAGAGAATCTTAAGCAGGCTCCACACGCAGGGTGGAGCCCAAGGCAGGGCTTGATCTCACAACCCTGAAATCATGACCTGAGCTGAGATCAAGAGTCAGATGGTTAACTGACTGAGCCACCCAGGCGCCCCCTGTTATTGTTTTTGCATGTATCTTCCCAGCCTGTCTTTTGCCTAAATAGCCCAACATTATTCCAAAAATCTCTAGTATTATGCATTATTTTGAAACCTACTTTAAAAAAAAGTGTTTATTGGGGGCACCTGGGTGCCTCAGTCGTTAAGCGTCTGCCTTCGGCTCAGGTCATGATCGCAGGGTCCTGGGATCGAGCCCCACATCGAGCCCAGCATCGGGCTCCCCACTCTGTAGGAAGCCTGCTTCTCCCTCTCCCACTCTCCCTGCTTGTGTTCCCTCTCTCGCTGTGTCTCTCTCTGTCAAATAAATAAAATCTTTAAAAAATTTGTTTATTTATTTTTATAGAGATTTATTTACTTCTTTATTTATTTGAGAGAAGGGGGCAGAGGGAAAGAATCTCAAGCAGACTCCCCACTGAGCATGGAGCCAGACTCGGACTCGGGGTTCAAAATCAAAAGTCAGACATTCAACCGACTGAGCCACCCAGGCACCCCAAAAGTGTTTATTATTTTTTATTATAGATACCTTCAAACTTATATAAAAGAGAAAATGCTAGGGGTACCTGGCTAGCTCAGTTGGTAGAACATGTGACTCTTAATCTCCACATTGGGTGTGGAGCCTACTTTAAAAAAATTTTTTTTAATTCAAAAAAGAGAAAATGTTAGTAAAATAATCTCTCATTTATCTATCACTCAGCTTCAACAACTATTGACATGTAATTTATTTTACCTGTATTTCAACTCCACAATTAACTATTGAGGAGTAAGTCCTAGACACTATACCATTTTGTCAATAAATACTATATTGTGAAAAATAATAAATAAATAAATAAATACTATATTATGTGTCTCTAAAGCATAAGGACTCTTTGTTTTAATAACATCACCACAATACCATTAACATGCTCAAAAATTTACTAAAAATCTCTTAATATTATCAGTGTTCAAATTTCCCTGATTGTCTCATATGTCTCTTATTTACAACTGGGTTGTTCAAAGAAGGATGAATGTCCACATTGCATGCAGTTAATACACCTCTTAAGTGTCTTTTAATCAATAACACATTCCCTCCTTCTCTTTTATTCTTGTCTTTTAATTGTCAAAGCATCCTGATCACTTGGCCTAGAATTTTTCACATTCTGAATTTAGCTCACTGCATCTTCATTGTGGCCTATAATTTGTACCTCCATCCCCTGAAGTTCCTGTGAACAGATGGTAGAAGCCTGATCAGATTCACGTGTTGTATTTTGATAAGAATACTTCATAGGAGATGGTGTGCATTTTTTATTGCACTTATTTATACACACATGATATGACGTTGTTTTTCTTTTCGTAATACCAATATAGACCAGTGGCCTTGGGTATTGAAACTTTTTTTTTTGTTTTGTTTTGCTTTGCTCATCAATATAATGTAGATACCTTTCAATGTTAGAATCTACCAGCTAATCCAGTCTGTAAGGGAGACATACTGGAGTTCTCCTCTGGATCCTTATCTAGTACAAACTGCTGGTATAGTTGCTGTTTGTAACAAGAGCTTGCACATTTCTGTGACTGTTCCCTACTACCCATAAATTTCACAGTTACATGAATTTGTTTTCTCAAATCTCTGAGACACAAGTTATTTACATATTCAAGGATGACCTGTCTGAAATTCACTTTGGAAAGATCTTAGGCATTTTAGACATCTCAGCATAAGTATTCAATTGTAGTGTTTTGTGTGTAGTCTATCATGTGGTTCCAGAGTAGTTGGACATTTACTCTGACGTCTCAAATACCTGAGCAGCCAGCCTTCTTCTAAAAAAAAAAAAAGACAGAAAGAAAGAAGAAAGAAAGAAAGAAAGAAAGAAAGAAAGAAAGAAAGAGAGAAAGAGAGAAAGAGAGAAAGAAAGAAGAAAGAAAGAAAAGAAAAGAAAAAAGGAAGCAAAGAAGATGGTATGCTGATTCTATTAATGGGGATATTTTTAAAACATATTTTAAAAATCACCTGTGTTGGGGCGCCTGGGTAGCTCAGTTGGTTAAGCGACTGCCTTTGGCTCAGGTCATGATCCTGGAGTCCCAAAATCGAGTCCCGCATCAGGCTCCCAGCTCAATGGGGAGCTTGCTTCTCCCTCTGACCCTCCGCCCTCTCATGCTCTCTCTCTCATTCCCTCTCTCTCAAATAAATAAATAAAATCTTAAAAAAACTTAGGGAAATATTATTCACAAAAGACCTTGAAATATGGAAAACCCTCTATATATCTTTGTAAGTAAATCGTGTTATGGCAATATGCTCTGATACAGTTTGGCTGAAAGGAACAATACAGGGGTACCTGGGTGGCTCAGTTGGTTAAGTGTCTGCCTTCGGCTCAGGTCATGATCCCAGAGTCCTGAGATCGAGCCCCACGCCAGGCTCCCTGTCAGGCTCCCTGCTTAACAGGGAACCTGCTTCTCCCTCTCCTTCTGCCTCTGCCTCTTCCCCCACCAGCCCCGCTCGTGTTCTCTTTCTCAAAATAAATAAATAAAATCTTTAAATAAATCTTTAAATAAAAAGAACAATATATTTATTTTTCCAGAACTCAACAAGTTTTTATTGAGCAACCAACATATGGTATTGACTATACAGGAGTAAAACAACAAATAAACAAAAACAAAGTCCCTGCCTTCTGAGGCTTACATCCTAGGAGCTAGATGAGGTTAATATTGAGTTTTTAGGTATCTGTAAAAACAGCAAAGTATTCAAATAACAATGCCAAGGAGACTGAAGCTGAGAAGAAAGGTCTGGGCTGCAAACATAAATCTTGTGATGGCTGGTATAGAGATGCCAATTAAAACATGGAAGGAGATGACATCACCTCATTTTCTTGCAAAATTCTCAACTATCGGCCCAAAGCTGCTCTGAACACAAGAGGCCATGATCTTTTTTTTTTTTTTAAAGATTTTATTTATTTATTTGACAGAGAGAGAGAGAGTGCGAGCGCACAAGCAGGGGGAGCAGCGGAGGGAGGAGGGAGAAGCAGATCCCAGGACCCTGGGATCAGGACTTGAGCCAAAGGCAGCCACTTAGTCGACTGAGCCACCCAGGCGCCCCAAGAGGCCATAATCTGGTGGTTCTCCTACGAGATGTCCCAGCAAAAGGCCCTGGACCCCGGCCAGTTGTTCTCACATGCCAGGACTCAAATACTTCCTCAAAGGCCAAGGCCATGAAGATGGCACTCTCCAGACAGTGGGGGACGTATTGACACACGGCACGCTTTCAGAACACATACATTAGACAACACAGTAGAACATGTAGAACCTAAAAAAAAAAAAAAAAAGAACAGTTATATCACGACAACACAATATACCAAAATAAGTATGTGAAATGCAAATGGGAAGAGAATATAAGTAAGAAAAATACTTCTAGGCTATTTCTATCCTGCCAGTCAGGGTCCTGGCAGAAAACAGACAGCACCCTCAGACTGGATGATTTAAAGGGTCTAGGAAAATGGCAAAAGTGTGGGCAGGGGTTAGAAGCCACAAGAGTGTGTATGTACCCTGGATCTGAAAACCCGGAACCATGAAGGACCAGCTGATGGATTGGTGGGGAGGGGAGAGAGACAGTTAGAGCCAAGGGCGGCCTGCCAGGGACTGGGAATGTGAACACATGAAGCACGGGTCACTCCCCAGGGGCCTGATGTCCCCAGATAGCAAAGTGCACATGGGGATCTCAAGCACCACTTGCTCCCCAGCCAGACCCAAATGGTCTTGCCCTCCCATTCCCAACAGCTGCCCATCCCAAGCTAACCCTCTAGCTTTCAGCATCCCCTGCTGCTTAATATAACTCCAAACCCAATGAGGTCAGTGCCATGTGCTGACCTTCACACAGGCTTCAACTCTCCAGTTCGATCTCTATAAGTACCTGTACCGTTGGTCTGTTTCTCTGCTGTTGGCTTAACAAATACACAGAAAAAAGAAGCTTGGTAATTTTATGGTGGTGATGGGAATACAGATTCCTTTTAAAAATGCTTTCTGTTGCTCTGTTTACTCTGAATGTTTGTAATTAACGGACAATGATCTATGAATAGCAAAATTTATATGGCTGTCCACATTTAGAAAAAAAAATGTACCCCAAAGTCCCGCCAATAAAAATGACTTGTATGTAATTGTTCTATTTAATTTCTGGAGTAAGTTACTCCCGAAAGGTTCTGCAATTACTTGTCTTCATTGTTGCCTTAAAATCCCATAAGAAGCCTCTGTATTGAATAGATTCCAAATCATATGCAACCGATTCCTCTACTTATGAAGCTGATGATGAGAGTGGAGACAGGGAAGGGAGTATCGTGGGAGTTAAAACCCTGGATTCTGGGGCGGGGTAACAAAGCCTTAAAGACCGGTTCCATCATTGTCTAACAGCTCCCATAACCCCAGGAAAGCCACTTAACCCCAGTTTCCTTACCTCTCAAATAGACATGATTGTCATAAGGGTTGAGTAGGACACTAATAGCAACAGGTGAACATTCATTGAGGAGCTCCTATGAGCCAGGCAATGGGGTAAGGTCTATTTTTTTTTTTTTAAGATCCTATTCACTTATTTATTTGAAAGAGAGCGCGAGCGTGAGCTGCAGGGGAGGGCAGAGGGAGAAGGAGAAGCAGGCTTTGTGCTAAGCAGGGAGCCCGACATGGGGCTCGATCCTAGGACCCTGGGATCATGACCTAAGCCGAAGGCAGACGCGTAACTGACTGAGCCACCCAGGCGCCCCAATGGAGTAAGGTCTTAACAAGAATTACCTCATGTAATCCTCACGGCATCCATGCATTTGGCATTATTATCCTGAGAAAATCCTGAGAAAACAGGATTGCCCTTATTCAATGTCCTTATTCAAAGGAACACAGCTAATAAAGGATCAAATCAAGATTAATCCATAGGCAGTCTGCCTCCAGAGCCCCATGTGCTTAACAGGGTGCTTCCAGAAGGCCCATAAAACACACATGAGTTGGCATGAGGTGAGTGCTTAATAAATGGTCATCGTTATTAAAATGAGTAATAAAACAATCAGGTATAGTTGACATAGTTCGTAAATCTCTGCTACAATTCTTTCTGTTTCAACACGTTGAATCTATGAAATAAAAAAAATTGCAAGTATTTTGACTGTGACTGGCTGTGCTTATTCCCTAACATGACATAGTTGAAAATGACAGGTTAGAATTTCATCTTCCAATTAAATTCATTTGATTCCTCATCCTGCCTACACAGGGATGGAGAATTCATAGACTCGCACTGTCCAATACAGTAGCCGCTAGCCACAAGGACTGAGATATGTAAAATACATGTGGGATTTCAATGATTTAGTATGAAAAAGAATGTACAATATCTCATTAATATTCTCATACCAACTGCATGTCAAAATGATATGACTTAGGATATTTTGGGTTAAATGAGATATATTCTTTAAATTGATTTCACTTATATCCTTTTACATTTTACAAAGTGGCTGCAAGAAAATTTAAAGTTACTTATGTGACTTGCATTATATTCCTATTGGACAAAGTGTTGGTCCTGGCAGTGCTTGGCCAGTGAAGCTTCAGGCTGGTTAGACATAATCATGGTTTATAAAATTCCAAATCCAGTTATAAATGTCAAAATATGATCAAAAGATTATTATATAGGGGTGCCTGGGTGGCTCAGTCGGTTAAACATCTGCCTTCGGCTCAGGTCAGGATCCCAGGATCCTGGGATCGAGCCCTGCATCGGGGTCCCCGCTCAGAGGGGAGTCTGCTTCTCCCTCTCCCTCTGCCCCTCTGCACCCCTTCCCCCCGCTTGTGATCTCTCTCTCACTCACTCTCTCTCAAATAAATAAAATCTTTAATTTATTTGACACAGAGAGACACAGAGAGAGCAGGAACACAAGCAGGGGGAGCGGGAGAGGGAGAAGCAGGCTTCCCGCGGAGCAGGGAGCCCGATGTGGGGCTCGATCCCAGGACCCTGGGATCATGACCTGAGCCGAAGGCAGATGCTTAATGACTGAGCCACCCAGGCACCCGTAAAAAAATATTTTTAAAAGATTATTATATAAAATAGCACATTGATAACTATGTGAGCCATAACCCCTAGATTAATTAAAAACAATAAAAAACAAGAATGGAGAAGGGTATAACAATGATCAGATGCATGTTAGATTCCTTCTCTTAAATAGATGGGACTCAAAACTGCCATTTCTTTCTCTTTCTTTCTTTCTTTCTTTTTTTTTTCAGAGAGGGAGAGGGGGTAGGGGCAGAGGGAGAGGTAAAGGGAGAATCCTAAGCAGACTCCACGCCCAGCGCAGAGCCCAGCACGGGGCTCCATCTCAGGACTCTGAGATCAGGACCTGAGCCAAAATCGAGTCGGATGCTTAACTGACTGAACCACCCAGGCGCCCCTCAAAAATGCCATTCCAACCTTAATTTTGACAATTAGAGAAACACCATTTGTTCTTGTTTCTGATATATATATATATAATATATATTCCGATATACATAATATATATATATATATATATATATATATATATATATATATATATATATATATATATTCTGATATACATAATACTGATACTGTGGATCAGAATTTGATGTACAGTGAATGGGGTGGGGGCAGAGGTCCTGAAAGGGTGGCTGAGGCAGTGGGGCTGAAGGTCAGGTTGATCCGGGACATAAAGCAGAAATAACAGCCAAAGAAAGCTGGGAGGAGGAGAAAAAAGTGACCAGTGCCCCTCTTGCCGCAGCAGGCCCCTCCTCCCAGCCACCTGTCTAGCGGCTGAAGGCACGGCCCGATTTGTAACAGGAAGTGTTAGAGCCAGAGGCCCAGCCCCTCCTCTCCAGCTCCTCCATCGCTGCCAGGCCCTGACTCATCCCTCCATTTATTCCAGTCATGGTGACAAGCTGGGAGGGAAGGGACACGTCAGGTGCAGAGAACACAGGAAGAGAGGGTGTGACTAGGGAGAAGGGGAGTGGGGGGCATTGAATAGGGGTGGCTCCCATTTCTCAAGCTACTTTCCCCAGTTTCTTTCGCAGCCCCTTCTGCCCCATCCCCCGGGGCGCCCCCGCCTAGCACGCAGGTGTGCTTTGGGCAAAAAGGCGGCTGTGGCAGCAGCTCGGTCAGGAGCTGTATCTCAGCTCCACCGTAGCCAGGGCTGTAAGTCGGATCCCCAGCACAGCGCGAAACCGCTCTTTGCCTGTCCCAGTGAGTTAGGAAGGTGGAAGACACAGAGCGCCTTCATATCCAGACAGAAGATGCCAAGTTTGTCCTCCTGCACCTGCGTGGGAAGCAGTAGGCCACGGCTGCTTTCAAATTCCTTACCTGCCATCCCGGGCCCAATATACTCGAGTGAAAATTACTTTTCGGGGCCTGGGTAGGGCCTGAAAATGAGTATAAAGTGTATTATACACTTGGAAATTAAATGCGTATTTTAAAAATCTTGCTTCTCTGTTTGCCACTGTTGTAACTTATACCGGTGGACATTGAATGCATTTTTTATTCCACAAAGAGTTGTTGAGCACCAGCACGTGTCACCTGTATGTCTTTTTACTTCAATCCCATCCGTTACACTAAAAGTTCCCTGGGGCCATTTAGGGAATTCCCCATTAGGGCTCTGGGCCCAGGGCTCAGGGGCATGGATGGTCCTGAGCACCATCAGCAAGGTGAGGAGGATTTGGGAAGGGCCAACTGCCTCCTTTGTCTGATACACGTACCTATGGGGAAAATTGCAGTTACCGGGAAACTGTAAATCAGGGCCAAAATGTGCGTGCTTCTAATGCCAGACGTGGATAGGTGTCTTCAATTCATTTGACCAATGAAAAGATTTTAAAAATATTTTCAGCAGAGAAATGTTAGCGGGAGATTACTTCCAGAAGCCTGGAGAGTAAGATTCTGTGTTTGTGGGGGTGGGTTTGGGGGTGTGTGTGTGTGTGTGTGTGTGTGTGTGTGTGTGTGTGTGTGTGTGTGTGGCGGGGGGGGAATCTTAAGGATGAGATACCTGGGCACAGAGGAAGGGGGGCAAAGAACTGCGTGGTTTCAGAGATGTGTAGCGGTGGTCCCCAGGGTCTGGAGGACCACCCAGCCATGGTTTTGCTCAGGAGACCCTGTGTCGAACTCACGCCCTGCCCAGGCTCCCCCTCCTGCCCAGCCACAGCCCTGATGCAGCTTGCTTCCTCTATTTGCAGAGAGAAAAGGCTTCCTTTTATTTTAGTGCAAATTCATACATACTCAATAAGCGTGAAAGGTCTGGAAAAGCATTACTGTACCTCCAGAAAACCATTATTCATATTTGGGGGGAGTATTTGTTGTCATTCTTTTTCTTCGTGTAGTTAACGTTTGTTTTGTTTTTGGTTTTGTTTTTACATGGGGATCCACGTATATTTTTGCATTTTTTGCCTTAATATTACATGAAAAATCATTTTCCGGTGATGTTACATAGTCTTGAGAAACAATATTTTAAATGGTTTCATAGTATCTTTAGAGAGACCATCTACAGTAATTTATTACTCTCCAACTGTGATTTCAAATGTTTCCCTTTTTACAAATAAAGCCTGCTAGATACCTGTACACACACACACACACACACACACACACACACACACACACACACACACACACACACACCCCTATCTATTTATCTACCATCTATCTATGGGAGGCAGGTGAATACGGACGAGAAGATGGAGGAGGAGAAGATGGACGAGAAGATGGAGGAGAAGATGGAGGAGGCGGGGGAGGAGAGGGCCGACGAAGGGAGGAGGGCTACTGCTTCACGTTAGGAACCCTGGCCCCGGGTTAGGAGCCCGGAGTGCGCACGACGGTCGCCTGGCCGAGGCTGCGGAACGGGGCGGAGCGGCCAGACTCCGAAGGCGGAGGCCAGCCCTCCACACTGCGGAGAGCGCGGCGGGCGCCTTTGCCGCAGTGGCACTTGGCCTTGGCCTCAGCCTCAGCGGTCTCTGGCGCCCCCTGCCGTTCTCTCCGTAAAGCTGGAAAGGGCGGGGGCTCTTCCTCCTCTCCTTCTCGCCGCCGCCTCCTCCATTTTGCCGCAGTCCTCCCTCCCGTGTCTCTCTCCAGCCGTCCGCTTGTTAATGTGGGGGTCCCAGCTCGGGGAGCCCCTTGCGGACCTGGCTGCTGTCGTTAGGCCCAGGGGAAGGAGCAGGCCGAGAGGGGGCCCCGGATGCGCCGGCTGGCCACTCGGCCAGGGTCCAGGTCCCCTCCCGGCGTTGCGGCTGATCTTGAGCTGTCGCCCCTAGCCGCGAGGCGCCCCTCCTTGCAGATCCTGGTCTCTCAATCTCTGTGGTCCCGGGTGGGGGTGCTGGAAGGGACGGAACCCGGCTGCGGTGGGGACTGCACAGCCTCGCTCACCCCCCGCCCCTCCCCCGGCCCCTCTTCGGGTGGAGGAAATCGGACAGGAAAGCCAGAGGCCTGGGGTCTCGGGGGGGGGGGGGGGGGGGGCCGGGACCTGCCATTGTCAAAGAAACACTAGAGCCGGACAGTAGTTAGAATGGTGAAAACAGATTTTATTCAGGACTATTGCAATAGGGGAAAAGAAACTCCAGTGTAGAACCGGCCTCAATTCTGAATACAGCTTGGGCAAGTGGGAATGTATGGCAAGGAGCAAGGAAGGGGTGTATCTGTGGATGGAACATTACTGAGAAGAAATGTCAGGGGTCGGGGGCTTCTGGCTAAACTGACGTATGAGGATTCTTGCTGAGGGCGGGCTGGGGTGATGACGCATCACTGGGCAGGGCTGGTGGGGGATAAGGAGCCTGATCATATATTGAGGGCGATCAGATATGGGGGCTTCTGGCTACACTGACTTAGCAGGAGTCTTGCTAAAACTGGACAACACAGAGATGAACACAGAAGTCAAAAGACTGAGACCTAGTTGAAAAGTTCAGGGAAGGCTAAGTAGAGTTTGGTCAAAGAGAGAATTTTTGTCACCACTTCTTGGCCCAGGACCCAGGAAATGCCCCATTTCCAGGCACTTTCAGACAGCAGGACAACTGTTCAGGAACGGGTGGAGGGGCTTTTGGGGGACAGGAGGCAGCCACCTCTTCACCCCTTTAGTAGATCTCGGAGAGCTCAGACTGCCAGGGATTGATACTTCTCTATCCTTGATTCAGAAAAGCCAATTCCAGCGGGGCTCCTGGCCTGAGGGATTTCTCATGGTCCAGCCTCCAGGCTGAGTTAATCCACGTGGGGCCAGAAGGTACCTTAGTGACCCTCCACAAACCCAGGGTCAAGTCTCCCCAAATGAGGTTCAACTAGCATACCATCTCACCTGAAATCCCCATTTATGTGCCTCTCCCTGCCTCCTGTGTTTGGACCGGGGTTATCCCTCCTGCTGTTCCAGACCAGGGATTGGATGGCCCGGCTCAAGCCACCTAAGCATGGTTTGCAGGCAGAGGATGATTCCCAGCAGTCAGACATGAAGCTTGATTCCAGAACCCACCCAGCTGCCAACCCCAGGGACCCCACAGACCTCCCAAGCAGAGCCAGTTCACCAGGAGGGCTGCTTGGTGGAGGCAGAGTTGCAAACACTAGAGGCCAGTGATTCCTGCCTGCACACCGATTCACTCACTCAGCTTAGGGCTCGGAGCTTAGACACGGGACCCAGCCTTACAAAGACTCCGGATCGCCACATCTTACCCCCACCCCCGTATATTCTTCTATCCACACATTCACCAAGTATTTGTAGAGCTCCCATCTGCTTGAGAGGCAAAGCGGAGTAAGAAGGAGCTCAAAGGGAGAAGGAGGAAAGATGCTATTATAGTCAAGTGCAGTCAGGGAGCTTGTGCAGGGGAAGTTGGGAAGGCCTGGTCAGTCCAGACCAAGTCAGGAGGGGGCCAGAAAATGCGGCTCCCAAGAAGTCACCTCAGAACTAAGCTGTGAGCAGCAGTGAGCAGAGATTTGCCACGTAGACAAAGAAAGGCTGGCGTCTCTTGGCATTAGGAAGCAGGGATCCTGTGGCCCCAGGTTCCTGCTCACATGACCAAGGCTGCCCCAGAGCAGGGGAGGTGGGCAAGGCGGGCAGTAGCCCGAACATGGAGGACAGCGTGAGGAGTAGAGGAAGGGCGTTGGACTTGGGTTGGGCAGGTTGACCAGTGGCGGTGTGGTGGGGGCGTCTGGGGGAGCAAGATTGGACACAGGGTGGGGGGGCTAGGACTGGTGTTGGGCTTGAACTCAGCATCCTGACGAACAGACATAGATCATCCTTCTGCCTCTAGAGGACTGGTTTTCACCAAGTTTCCCCTCTTGCTGCCACCCCCAATGACAACTTTTGTTTGTTTTATTTTATTTTATTTTATTATTTTAGGTTTCAGGGCATTACAAACTCTTTATTGGTTCTGTCCAGAGGCGACTTACAGATTACAAGTGGGTTTATGCGGATTCTTTTTTGCGGGTAGTCAGCTATCATTCTGATAACACAGTCAACGGTTTTAATACTCTTTGAAGGGAAAAAGCAAACATTAACACTTGGTGAAAAAAAAATCACCAATGACAACCTTTAAATATTCCAATGCACCGGGAATCTGCCGATGAGTCATTTGCTAGGATTCCTGTGAAAGTATTTGACCCAAGTCATTTGTGAATAAAGTTGGCATTCTCTCTTTAAAGATTTCCTCCCTTCCCACCCCATCCACCCCCCACCAGAAAGAGGCGTCTGGCTGACTCAGTTTGTAGAGCATGTGACTCTTGATTTTGGGGTCATTAGTTCGAGCCCTAGGTTGGGCATAGAGTTTACTTTTAAAATATAAATTAAGGATTTCCTCCCCCAGAAAAGGCTGGGAACTACCCAGAGTTCTGACTGTAGGTTTGGGAGTATCATCTTAATCCATGACACAGTCTCTCCAGCTTCCTAGTGCCGCTCAGTGGAGTGTGTCTTCCCGTCTTTTCCTCTGTTCGAGTCCCAGCCCCAGCCAGGACCTGCGTAACCGTGGGGCTGGGGATGAAGCAGGCCAGATGCCGGAAGGAAGCAAGTTGGCATCTCCAGTTGCTGCTTTTTCTCAGAACCTGAGGTGCTTCTCGGTCATGGGGTGCAGCCCAAGCTCCTTGAAACCAAGCGACTTGGTTTCCTGTACATGTTCCATCAATCTCAAAGGTGACGACAGGTGTCAGAGAGGAAGGAGTAGCAATACGGAAGGGGCAGGGACTGATAGGTGCTCACGGGCTCCCTC
This sequence comes from Zalophus californianus, assembly GCF_009762305.2. NCBI lineage: Eukaryota > Metazoa > Chordata > Mammalia > Carnivora > Otariidae > Zalophus > Zalophus californianus. The sequence goes on along the minus strand of NC_045612.1, from coordinate 88,140,725 downwards.
ATGGTCTTGGGTCCAGGCATTGGGTACCATGCCTGTCATTTGTCAGCACTCTTGGCTACCATTGGTGTGTCTGAAAAAAGTCTGAAATGTAACTTGGTCTATAAAGACAAATACACAGAACAAAACCAAAGTCTGGAAGGAAAGAGAAGAGTTTGGGAAATACAAATCATAATCCAGGTGAGGAGGGGTGAAGGAATTAAGACAGGAAGTGTGGGGAAACAGACACACATACTCCCCTTGCAAGCTTCCTGTGAGCTTGAAATCAGGTAGGGCGAAGAGAAAAGTAGCCAGCATGGTGCCTGGCGTACAATAGATATATCAAATAAGGGCCGGGTTGCCGCCCTCCCTCTCCGTGGGATGAGTTCTGTCAGAAAGCAGGCACCGTGGGTGCTTTCTGTGGGTGTAGGCCAGGAGGAAGGTCTTGTTCTGGCTCCTGACAACGCGAGGTTCCAGAGGGAAGCCATGTTCTTTTTAGCTCTGGGGAGGACTTCTGGAAGTGAAGTCGTGCAGGAGATGACCCAGTTAGCCAGGCGCACACCCCCTTCCCAAGCAGCCTTCCTTCCAAGCTAGTGACGTGATTTGCCTTCTGCCATTCAGGGCTCCATCCAAGGGTGGGCGTTGCCATGGGGGGCTCTGCCTGCTCTCTGGGACCTTCTCAGATTCCCATCATCCTGCCACAGTGGCCCCACACCGTCCCCTCGCAGCCTCCTAACCAACCACCTGCCCATCTCAAATTCAACCAAGCAGCCACCTACTCTTCCCAGAAAAAGTCTCACTTGGGCCTGACAGGGAGCGATGGGGATGCCGAGAAACAGGAAGCAAAGGCTGTAATACCCCACGACTCAAGTGTTGTCATCTCGACCCGACCGTGGCCTTTCACACAGCAACGCAGCCTAGAGCTATCTGTGGGGCATAAGGGGTGCTGTATCCTTTCACTTAGAAAGGGAAGGAAGGAGGATGCGTGGATGGATGGATGGATGGATGGATGGATGGATGGATGGATGGATAAGAGGAAGGGATAGAGGAGAAAGAATGAGATCTAGAGACCAAGTGTGGAAGGAATGAAGAAAGGTGGGGGAGAGCGAGGGAGGAGAAAGAGAGGGAAGGAGGGAGGGAGGGAGGGAGGAAAAGAAAGAGAAAGACAGAGGGAGAGGAGGAACCGGAGGAGGAGGAGGGAAGACAAAGGGAGGGGTGATCTTTCAGGGGGTCTTCAGAGGGAGGCAGAGCGATTGAGGTTCTTGGGCCTCTAGCCCAGCTCTCCTTCTGGATTCACCCATGACACCTCAGTGACCTCAGCAGCTCTTCAGTGAAGTGTAAGTACAGGGAGTAACAGAGATCATCTGAGACCTGCCGTAATCCACCCGTCCCCCCCCACCACCCCCACCACACGCACTTTCCGGTCTAGGGCAACTTCCACTGAAAAATGATGCCACACATTTTTTTTTTTTGGTACTGAAATATTATTTAATGTGATTTTATTACATTTAAAAACATTCTGGGACCGCAGACATTTCTTTAACATCATGTACTCAGTGTTTACTTTGTGCAGGTCACTGTGACTTGTTCCAGAAGGCTCCTCCAGCAAAAAGAGCAGTCCAATCTTCAAGGGGCTGGCAGTCCTCCCGCTGACGGTCAGATGGCGTCAGTGTCTCATGCTCCAGGCAGCCACGGCCTGTGAGGAGAACATGAGTGAGAACTGCCTGGGAACAGTCTGGTCTTGTCTGGGGCAGCCGGGGGACTAAGGCCCCAAAGAAGGCAGGTGTCTCTACAAGGAGGAGGAGAGTCCCCATAAATCAGTGGCTTCCTTCTCCCATCGTCGAGCAGATCGCCCCGGGCTGGAAGGATGGCAAGTCCCTTCCACCTGGAAGCTTCTGGCGCTGCTCTACCCAGAGCTCATAGCTCAGCATAACTTGGAGGAGACTTGGATCTGACCCCCTGTGTCTGCCAGAAACCCGTCCATCGTAGCTAGCTCCAGGCCTTCTTGCCCACCCTGTGAGTGGCCAGGGCCCCCACAGGCTGGTGCTTGGGGCCCTTCCCTAGCTCCGGAGCAGTTGGCTTGGTGTGGCAACACGAGCCGCTTCATCCTGGGCCTCTCTCCTCAGTTCTTCCCTACTCAGCCCCCCACAACCCAACAGAAAGTTTCCTCCACTACTGCTCCCCCCACTACCCCACATAAATTCCCTGGCCCACTGCCTACCAGGGAAGGCTGAGACAACCTACGGTGTGACTCCCATTCCAGGTGCTCTCCTCATGGCCCACGGACAAGGCAGTCTGTCTCTGGGTCACCGGCTCTGGGTCACTCCCCTCCTTTGCCCCCTGGGTCAGGCTCTTCCTGTCCCTGAGCTCGGTCCCATACCTGCCTCCGGGGCTCCGCCCTCCAGCTCTCAGAATCACAGGGAAGAGCTCAGTTTCTCCGTGCCTGAGGCCCCCGGGGTCAGGGTGGCCCAGGGCCAGGCCAGGCCGGGAGCTCTGATGTTGCTGTGAAGGGAGCTGCTGGCACATGGAAAGATTTTCCTGTGTTTCCATTTTTCCCTTAGCTCAATGGCCACAGAAGGATTACCGGGCCCAAGGGCATAACCTCCCTTGAAGGTTTCTTATTTACCTGCCAAGAGAATATTCATTTCTTTCTAAGGGAGTTGTTTTATACTCCCAACCTGCATCATACTCCATCTTCAGCCCCGAACATCATTATTTCTAATTTATGCTACTTTGACATTTGAAAACCATTGTTTTCTGGTGGTGTTCATTTTCATTTCTTTTTTCACTCGTAAGATGAATATTTTCTCATGGCCCAATACTTCTTTCTTTGCTCAAGCCCTTTGGCCCTTTACATTTGGGGTATCTACTGGTTGGTTTGGTTTTTTTTTTAGTTCTGTTAAATTAACTTTTTTTAAAAGAATTTTTTATTTATTCATTTGAGACAGAGAGATACAAAGAGAGAGAGAGAGAGTAGGAGCAATGGGGAGAGGCGGAGGGAGAGGGAGAAGCAGACTCCCCGCTGAGCAGGGAGCCCGATGCAGGGCTCGATCCCAGGACCTGGAGATCATGACCTGAGCCGAAGGCAGACGCTTAACCGACTGAGCCACCCAGGTGCCCCTGTTAAATTAACTTTTAATGACTTCCTGCTTTGTGTCATCCAGGAACGGGGCAGGACCAGTATGGTATGCAGATGAAGCCAACACATGCCTGACCCTTCAGATGACATTCTTCATTGGAGAGCAGGGCTCCTAATGAGATCATTTTAATACTGTAAGAAGATAAAGGTTTGCATCAGGCACAGGGAAGGGGAGCACGTTCCCCTGAAAGAAAGTACTGGAGCCAGGTATTGACAAAATAAGAATGAACTAGGGATGCCTGGGTGGCTCAGTGGGTTAAGTGTCTGTCTTTGGCTCAGGTCATGATCCCAGGGTCCTGGGATCGAGCCCCAGGTCAGGCTCCTGCTGGAGAGCCTGCTTTTCCCTCTGCCTGCCGCTCCCCCTGCTTGTGCTCTCTCTCTCTCTCTCTCTCTCTCTCTCTCTCTCTCTCATTCTGTCAAATAGATAAATAAAATCTTTAAAAAAAAAAAGAATGAACCAATAGAAGAAAACACAGAGGAATTCATAGACAGAAAGAATAGCAGGAATAAAGGCCCAGGGGCACAAAGCAGCACTAGGTAGAGAAGAGCCCACCAGCTGAGGGTTGAGGTGGGAGGGCAGGAGGGCTTGAAAGATGAGGCAGTTGGGGCCAGGAGGGGGCAGAACATAAATGGCCTTGAGCTCTACTTAAAGGAGCTTGGACCACTTTTTGGAGAGGAGGAAGAGCTTTTGGATGACTTTTAGCAGGAGAACAATATGGGAATATTTGTCTTGAGATCCGATTCCCCTGGCGGCAGTGTTGAGCATAAATAGGAGAGGGACCCCAAATAGAAGGGCGTATTAGTTTGCTAGGGCTGCTATAACAGAGTACCACAAACTAGGTGGCCTAGCAACAGAAATGTATTGTCTCACTTCTGGAGACTGGAAGTCCAAGATCAAGGTGTCAGCAGGGTTGGTGCCTTCTGAGGTTGTGAGGAAGAATCTATTCCACGCCTCTTGCCCAACTTCTGGTGGCTTGCTGGCAATCTTTGGTGTTCCTTGTTTTGTGGAAGCATCACCCCAAATATCTTCACATGGTGTTCTCCCTGTATGAGTGTCTCTGTGTCCAAATGTTCTCTTTTTATAAGGACATCATATTGGATTAGAGTCTACCCTAATGATCTCATTTATTTTTTTTAGATTTTATTTATTTGAGAGAGACAGAGAGAGAGGAGAGAGAGACAGAGAGAGAGAGAGCCCAAGCGGGGGGGGGGGGGCAGAGGGAGAGGGAGAAGCAGGCTCCCTGCTGACCCCAGGACCCTCTGAGATCATGACTTGAGTTGAAGGCAGATGCTCAACCCACTGAGCCACCCAGGCACCCCCTAATGACCTCATTTAAACTTGATTACCCCCAGGGGCGCCTGGCCAGCTTAGTCAGAAGAACATGAGACCCTTGATCTCGGGGTCACGAGTTCAAGCCCCATGTTGGGTGTAGAGATTACTAAAAAAAATAAACTTCAAATAAATAAATAAATAAACTTGATTATCTCTATAAAGACCCTATCTCCAAATACTGTCACATTCTGAGGTACTGGGGTTAGGGCTTCAACATGTGAATTTTCCAGGAACACAATTCAGCCCATAACAAAGGGGGAGCTAGATTAGTAGCCTAGGACTTGAACTAGAGCCATGGAGAGACAGACAAAAAAGGAGGGACTAGAACAAAATTCACCTGGGATGTAAGATCCACAAGTCTTGTTGATTTTTGAAATGTGAAGGAAGGAGAATTCAGCTTCCAGATTTAGAATACTTCCATTTCAGGGTTATTTGGGTGTTAGTATTGGAGGAGGATGGGGAAGGGAGTAGAGGGGGTTGGGCTGTAAGGTGACAAGATCATTCTAGATCTATTGGGCTTGAAAGATCTCTGGGACATTCCCATAGGTCAAGCAGGAGAGAGATCAGAGCTGGAGACTACATTTGGTAGTGAGATGCATGTAGGTTGAAGTTCAAAACAATGAGCAAGGATGTGATTGCCCGAGGAAAGCAGGTAGAGAAAAAGAAACAGGGTCAAGAACCAAAGGCTCGGGAACCCACAGGTATAAGGATTAGTATAAATTTATCAAAAATTCCAAGGAAAGCTACCTTCCATGGGAATGTTGGCTCCATGAGAAAATGAACTCTATCTGACTTGCTTGCTGCTATGTATTTAACTACCTAGAACAGTGCCTGATACAGAGTAGGTTTCCAATAATTATTTGATGAATAAAGTTTTGAATGAGGTACTAGGAGATGTATGAAAAAATCAAGAGTTCAGTGCCCCAGAGCCTTGGGAGTGATTCTATCACCTCTACCAGACCTAACTTCAAAAATACTCTTATGGGGGGCGCCTGGGTGGCTCAGATGGTTAAGCTTCTGCCTTCACCTCAGGTCATGATCCCAGCTTCCTGGGATCGAGTCCCGCATCAGGCTCCCTGCTCAGCAAGGAGTCTGCTTCTCCCTCTGCCTCTCTCTCTCTGTCTCTTCTGAATAAATAAATAAAATCTTTAAAAAAAAATACTGTTATGGGGCACCTGGGTGGCTCAGTGAGTTAAGCGTCTGCCTTAGGCTCAGGTCATGATCTCAGGGTCCTGGGATCGAGCCACGTGTCAGGCTCCAGGCTCAGCGGGGAGCCTGCTTCTCCCTCTCCCTATGCCCCTCCCCCTGTTCGTGCACTCCCTCTCTCTCTCTCTCTGTCTCTCAAATAAATAAATAAAATCTTAAAAAAAATTAAAAAAACCAAAACCAAAAATACTCATATGTTTTTTACTTCAGTGACTTTCAAATATGAGCTATTTGTAAAAGGTTTCTTTTTTTTAGTTTTACTTATTTAAGTAATCACTACACGCCATGAGAGTGTTGAACTCAACGACCAGAGATCAAGAGTCACATGCTCTTCCAACTGAGCCAGCCAGGGACCCCAAGCTATTTGTAAAAGGTTTCTAAACTTGATCTGTAACATCATAAAAAACTTCAACAGAAAATATCTGTGCACGGTGTTGGCATAGATGGTATAAATAACCCAAATATCGTCCTTCAAATGCAAAGTCTTACTTGAATGACCAGAGTAATAAAACAGTTATATACTCTTTGGTATACAAATGTTCATAGCAGCTTTATTTGTAACAGACAAAAACTGGAAATGACCCAAATGCCCATCAACAGATGAATGAATAAACAAACTGTGGAGTAGTCATACAATGGAACAGTACTCAGCAGTACGTAGAATGAATATTGGTACACTCAATGACATTGATGAATCTCAAAATAATACTGCTGCATGAAAGAAGTACACAAGAAAGATATGTATTGTATGATTCCATGTATATAAAATTCTAGAAAACGCAAGTTAATCTGTGGTGGCAGAAATCAGATTAGTGGTTGCCCGGTTAAGGGTGGTGGTTGTGGGGACAGGGAGGGGCAGAAGGGAGTGATTAAAAACGAGCAAGAGGCACCTGGCTGGTTCAGTCAGGAGAGCACGCAACTCTTTTTTTTTTTTTTAAGATTTTATTTATTTATTTGAGAGAGAGAGAGAGAGAGCATGAGCCAGGGGGAGAGGCAGGGGGAGAAGCAGACTCCCCGCTGAGCAGGGAGCTGACTCCGGGCTCTTGATCCCAGGACCCTGGGATCAAGACCTGAGCTGAAGGCAGACGCTTAATGGACTGAGTCACCCAGGCGCCCTGAGCACACAACTCTTGATCTCACGGTTGTGAGTTTGAGACCCATGTTGGGTGTAGAGATTAAAAATAAAATCTTTAAATTAACAAATAAATAAGGGGCAAGAGGAAACTCTTGGGAGTGATGATATGTTCACTCTCTTGACTGTGGTGATGGTTTCACTAATGTATACATCAAACCTATCAAATTACATACCTTAAATAGTGCAACTTACTATGTGCCAAGTCTATCTCAATAAAGATGTTATTTTTATTTTTTTATTTATTTTTTAAAGATTTTATTTATTTATTTGACAGAGACAGACAAAGCGAGAGAGGGAACACAAGCAGGGGGAGTGGGAGAGGGAGAAGCAGGCTTCCCGCAGAGCAGGGAGCCCGATGCTGGGCTCGATCCCAGGACCCCGGGATCATGACCTGAGCCCAAGGCAGACGCTTAATGACTGAGTCACCCGGGCACCCCAAGATGTTATTTTTAAAAGGTGCTTACCTAACTAAAAATGCAGGCAAAATAAAGACACTTCAGAAAATAAAGTCAGAGCAAGTTTATTACCAACAGACTATCACTAAACTACTTTCTAAGTGGTGAAGAGGAGTGACAATAATACCACAAGAAAGGTCGGAGATGAAAGGAAGAATGAAGAACAAGAAATCGGCACACATGTGGATAACCGTTACCACCTGCTTCTATCCAATATTCTACTGGAGGTCTTAACTAGGGCAGGGAGAAAAAAGGGGGACATAATATGTGTGAGAACTGGGTGCCTGGCTGGCTCAGTTGGTAAAGCATGCAACTCTTGATCTCGGGGTCATGAGTTCAAGCCCCGAGTTGAGTGTAGAGATTACTAAAAAAATAGATGTGTGTGTAAGAACGAAGAAAAAATAAAAAGTACTGTCATTATCAGAAGATACGTTGTTTATACAAAAAACCCAAGACGGGGTGCCTGGGTGGCTCAGTTGTTAGGCATCTACCTTCTGCTCAGGTCATGACCCCCCGGGTCCTGGGATCAAGCCTCGCATCGGGCTCCCTGCTCCGTGGGAGGCCTGCTTCTCCCTCTCCCACTCCCCTGGCTTGTGTTCCCTCTCTCACTGTGTCTGTCTCTGTCAAATAAATAAAATCTTTAAAAAAAGAAAAATAGGTAGCATCTCAAGAGAATGAGAGGATAAGCAAGCCACAGACTGTTTTGGTCTGTAAGCTCCTAGGGAGCTTTCCAGGTGTAACCTGAAACTGGCCCCCAAACAGGGAGGGACGGGTCTGCCTCTGGGGAGAGGGAGAAGCACACTCCCCACTGAGCAGGGAGCCAGATCTGGGGCTCCATCCCAGGACCCTGGGATCATGACCTCAGCCAAAGCAGATGCTTAGCAGACAGCCACCCAGGCGCCCTAGGTCTTGGGCAGCAGCAAGACAAGTGGATCCTTATACCCACATGCCAAATATGAAAAGTTTATATAGATAAAGGGCTTCACTGGGTTCAGTCATATATACCATGCAGGTGTTCACAACACCACATCACTATCTCAAGGCTCTGTCCTTGGAGCAGCCTCTGGGAGAGGGAAAAGCAAGCAGAACCCATGTTCCAGGGACTGGGGAAGGGGCGAGGAGCCCTTGAGTGCCCAGGTCCAGCTCACGGGTCAATCAGCAATCATGTCTTGTCCATGACCTTTCCCAACACTCTACCCATCACGACTGGCTCTTACAATCTCACACACCCTCTCTCTTCCGCAACGTGCCCTGCGTGGCCAGCAAGGGGTTTCACTAGCATGGAGGCGGCTCCTTTGGCAACTCTCTGGCTGCATTAGAGGCGGATGCCATGACAACAATATAAGTAAATGTAAGAGAAAACACCGATTAAGACATTGATTCCAGGGGCACCTGGGTGGCTCAGTTGGTTAAGCGTCCGCCTTCGGCTCAGGTCATGATCCCAGGATCCTGGGATCGAGCCCCGCACCGGACTCCCTGCTCAGTGGAGAGCCTGCTTCTCCCTCTGCCTGCCGCTCCCCCTGCTCGTGCTCTCTCTCTCTTCCTCAGATAAATGAATAAAAATCTTAAAAAAAAAAGACTGATTCCAAAATCAGTCTTTTCCATGAGAGCTCCATGATCTGAACCACTGCTTTATTAAGTCCCTTAGGCTGGGGACTGGATCACTCAAGACGTTCACTTGTGGCCTCGTGAGATTTAATAAGGATGATACATTAGCAGACTCATCAGGTATGAACACACAACGTTCTGTTTGCAAGGCAGTAATAATGTCCAAGGCCATCCTGTTTTGGAGGACAGCTTTTGTCATCAGACACATTTGAAGTGTTCAGTAAGGACAGGCTTTGTAGGCTATGATTTAAGGCTGGCTGGGTGAAGGTTTCTGTGTGCTGTAATATCCGCCATGCCAATGGCGGGGACAAAGAAGGTGGCCCAAAGGACCCGTGGAAAACAGAATGTGCCCATCTGGCCTTAAGGAGAGAGAGGCTGGCAACTTTAAGAATTTGACCAGGTTGTGCATACCATACCCGTTGGCTGGGGGAGGCAGCACTGTCAGGTGTGAGGAGATGGACTGGGGACGGGGTATGTCAGACTAGGACCCCCACCTTCTCTCCTCATTCAATGGCACATGCTCCATTTCAGGTATAGTCTGTTTCAGTGGTTCTGGCTTGCAGCGAGACAATGGGATCCCAGTGGAGATTGAGAAGCTCCCCCTCACCCCGGGCTGCAGAGTAACTCACCCGTTCTGGTGGGATGTCCCATTGTAAATCCCAGTAGATAATGCCTTTCCCAGGTTTGATGGGACTTAGTGTTCTCAGCAGCACAGCACGTTGATCCACGGTGAGAGTCAAGGTAATGGCTGTTCTCCGAGACTTTACGGTGTTGGGTGCTTCGTCAGGGGTCCCCAGTCTGGCATATGGGGCAACAGGTCCTAATGGTTGGTCATTTAAATGTGTTAAAGCCTGCATCAGTACTTTAATCCACCTGGTCAAGGTGGTTTTACCTGTTAATGATTTAATCTGTTGTTTTAATATTTCATTCTTCCTTTCTACCGACCCTGCTGTTTGTTGGTTACAGGAGAGATGGAACCTCTGCTCAGTGTCGTGTTCTTTTTCTTTTTTTTCTTTTTTAGAGAAGGATCAGGTGCATGTGAAGGGGGAGGGGCAGAGGGAAAGGGAGAGAGAGAATCTTAAGCAGGCTCCACGCCCAGTGTGGAGCCCAATGTGGGGCTCCATCTCACGACCCTGAGCTGAAATCAAGAATTGGATGTTTAACCCACTGAGCCACCCAGGCGTCCCTCGATGTCATGTTCAATGCCCAGTCTTTCATGTCATGACATTTGAAATAGGACCCCCGATCACTGTTTAGTCAATGATGGTATCTTTACATAGTTTTTTTGTTTTTTTTTTTAATCCCCTAATGGCGGTAGTCTGGTTTGCCTGGCAAAAGGGGAAAACGTGGGTTGGGCCAGTTGCAGTGTCCACACAAACCAAGGCATATTTAGAGCCCTTACTCAGAGGTGGGGGTGGCCAATATAATCAATTTACCAATCCCTCACTGGTTGGGAACTCCAGTCGATGGCCCCACATTCTTTTGGCAGTTGCCTTGGGTGTTGTTTAGAGCACACGGGACATATTGCTGCATTAACCAAGTCACCGTACTTCAAGGGCAATCTGGCATCCTTGGCAATGTGCCATCCTACTCGGGCACTGCGGTGGCCACTCTTTCTATGCTCCTGATCTGCCATATCCACTGAAGGGTCAGTAGCTAGCGTTCATACCCACACTTAGGACCCCAGCTTTCTCATTGCCAGTGGGGTGTCTGTGCCTTATGAGCTGAGCCATGAAAAAAGGAGGGCTGTTTTAGGCTCTTGCCGGCAAACTCAGATGTCTTTTCACATACATCCTGACCCCACAAGGGCTTATTTATGATTATTTACCCCTTGGCTTTCTATTGTCCAAGCCATAGAATTAATCCCTTTAGAAGAGCCCAACTGTCAGGGCAAAGAGTTAATGGGCAGAGCTCATGAGTGTTCGCCAGCCAAACTGCTCCGAGCCCAACCCATTGGCTGTCGCCCTGGCGGCCGTGTGAGGGGCTCTACCTTCAGGAGCACTGTGTACCCCGCTAGGAGCTGCTGCTCTGTGGGGTATATGGCGTTTCTGCCCCCTTCTAGAGCTGGGACCAAAATCCTAGGGGTACTCTCCCCTGCTTCTGCCTATGCCATAGTGCCTGACCCAAACCTTCTGGAGTCACAGACACATCTAATTCAAATGGTTGCCCTGCTTGGGAGATGCCCAAAGCTTTAATCTCTTTCACTGGTATTTTTGCCTTCTCAAAGGTAGCTTACTGCTCTGATCCCCAGTCCCACATGTGCCCTTTCTTTACCAGGAGGCATAAAGGATGGGGGCACTATGCCAGGTGTGGAATGAAAATATTCCCAGACCCCCAAATCCCTACAAAGACTTACACCTTATCAATCATAGCTTTAGGGACAACATGAGTTTTACTTGACCAGGCGACACCCAAAACCTTACAGCAGTGTCTGCGCCTTGAATTTTCTGTGGGTTCACTGCCCATCCTCTCCCTCAGAGATGCTCCAGCAAAGCCTTCAGTGTGTCCTGCAGCAGAAGCAAATCTTCACATGCTAACACGATATCATCAATGTAATGTAATGGACCCATTTTACTGATGTAGGGTCGAGCGACCGTCTCAAGACATGTTGTGGGCTGTGCAGGTAACCTTGGGGAAGCACTTGGAAGGTTCATTATTATCCTTCCCACATGAAGGCACACTGAGCCTAGTTATCAGAAACTTGTCAAAGTCTTTTCCATGAACTCCTTAAAGATGAAGCACTTTTGCAAAAATGCTTTCTGCCAAAGCATCAGAGTAAAACAATAACTATCTGCAAGTGACAAAAGACTTAACATGGCCACGGTCAAAGATCTGATGAGAGTTCATGATAACGCAACTGACAAAGGAATTTGGGTATTTCTGTGACATACATTTAAAATTATGACTGATAACATTATATTAGGACATATCCGATTTTAGGAATTTCATACAAATATATCCTTAAAATAAGGTTCAGCATTCTTTTTTGACATGCTTCCCATGAAATGTAACATATACAAAAAGTTGCATAGTTGTAAAAACTTAGCTCTTTGAGGTGCACCTGGGTGGCTCAGTCGGTTAAGCCGCTGCCTTCGGCTCAGGTCATGATCCCAGGGTCCTGGGATCGATTCCCACATCGGGCTCCTTGCTCAGCGGGGAGCCTGCTTCTCCCTCTGCCTGCCTCTCCCACTGCTTGTGTTCTGTCTCTCTCTGACAAATAAATAAAATCTTAAAAAAAAACCCAAAAAACTTAGCTCTTTGAAAAGAGATGACTCGGTGTTTTAAGTAATCAAAGAGCCGATAAAGACAAAACAGAATCTTTGTTGTTTAGGCAGATTACATTAAAGATAAAGAAAAACCGTGTTTACAGTTTCTTTTTTTTTTAAATGATTTTATTTATTTATACTATTTTGGAGAGAGCACGCAAGCGGGGAGGGGGGTTGCAGAGGGAAAGAATTTCAAGCAGACTCGTCACTGAGCACAGAGCCCCACGTGGGGCTTGATCCCATGACCCTGAGATCATGACCTGAGCTGAAACCAAGAGTCAGATGCTTAACCAACTGAGCCACCTGGTGCCCCTACAATTTCTTATTAAGAACAGGCCAGGGCGCCTGGGTGGCTCAGTCGTTAAGCGTCTACCTTCAGCTCAGGTCATGATCCCAGGGTCCTGGGATCAAGTCCCTCATCGGGCTCCCTGCTGCTTGGGAGCCTGCTTCTCCCTCTGCCTCTCTCTCTCCCTCTCTCTCTCCATCTCTCATGAATAAATAAATAAAAAAAATCTTTAAAAAAAAAAGAACAGGCCAATAATCTAAACTTTGTCCTCTTAACAGGAGAAAATCAAATTCTAATCTGGCACCAGTGTATTTTGATATTAAAACTCTCCTTATTTTTCTTTTTAATTTACATAAATCGATTCTAATCTCTTAGCTTGACTACACATGAAATTCCTTTCTCTATGTCCCTTTTCCGCAGACCTTCTGCAGCTTTCTACCTATTCAGCTTTCACCCCAAAACTCTAACCACGAATCAGGTACCTGCTCACACGGCTAAAGCTTTTTATTGATATTTGTGATCTTATGGAAGCTGTGGACTAGATTTGGGGCAAGGGAACTCCTGCAGCAATCTGTCTTTTAAAAGTTTTTTTTTTTTTTTTTTTTTGATAGAGACAGAGGCAGTGAGAGAGGGAACACAAGCAGGAGGAGTGGGAGAGGGAGAAGCAGGCTTCCCGCCGAGCAGGGAGCCCGATGCGGGGCTCGATCCCAGGACCCTGGGAACATGACCTGAACCGAAGGCAGACGCTTAACGACTGAGCCACGCAGGCGCCCCAGCAGCCTGTATTTTAAAAAGCCTCCCCCACCCCCCGCCCCGCCTTTTCTTTTCTTTGGTCTCTGTGGTCAGTGTTTTTGTTATCTCCTGGGGTGTTTCTGTTTCAAAGACACGATACAATTTACAACTTCCTGGGACAGAGAAAAAATGCAAGTTTTCTCCTAGGAGTGTTGGGGTAATTGCTATTTAACATTTTCCTTAGTATGAGGGGTCAAAAGGCATTGGGCATTTCATGCATTTTCTGCATCAATCACCCCCACACCCTCTGCTTCTCTTTCCTAACTTTCTCAGAATCCACTTCTCAGCATCCTCATCAGGCTTTGTCGTAAGTACCCGGATCATTATCTGAGGCATGTTAGGCTCTCCTACCTTTGCCAAACAGCACGCAAAAAGACCTCTCACTTGGGACACCTGGCTGGCTCAGTCAGTGGAGCGAGTGACTCTCGATCTTGGGGTTGTGAGTTCGAGCCCCATGTTGAGTGCAAAGATTACTTAAAGAAAAAAAAAAAGACCTCAGACTCAATTATTCTGTTCCCCCACCTGGTCTGCCAGCCCTGAAGGTAGTAGAGTTGCACACAACCATACGTCCTTCTCTAACCTCAGCTCTTCTAACTCTCTAACCTGAGTTTCCGCCTTTAGCTGGGCATCGGTGGCCAACGGAACTGCCCACAGGAGAGGCCAGCCCACTGTGGCAACCATGCATTTCCCTTCTTTGCTGCTGTGTGCTCTGCGCAGTTCCTCAAACAAACCCCTTAAAGCAGTCAGCATTTTCGGGGTGACCTTGTATTCACGCAGTGGTCTACAGCATCTGACATATGGACCACCCCTCCTCACTTAGAGGTCAATGGCCAACTCAGGATTTCTCCCACGGATGTCCCATTCCCAAGGCCCATTTCTTTGGTTTCCTGGATGGCTCACCAACTGTTGGTTTATAAGCTCCTTGGGAGGTTTCCAGGTTTAATCTGAAACTGACCCCCAAAGGGGTAGGGCAGGGAGAGACAGAAGAAAGAGGTAGGCCACTCCAGACTGGTAAGTGGCAGGTTTAATAAGCAATAGGAGCTTACATATCAGGCTTGTCTTGGGCGGCAGCAAATGAGTGGATCCCTGCACCCACTCACCAAATCTTTTCTTTAAGATTTTATTTATTTATTTGAGAGAGAGAACAGAAGTGGTGGGAAGGGGCAGAGAGGGTGAAGCAGACTCCCCGCTGAGCAGAGAGCCCTACGCAGGGCTCGATCCCAGGACCCCAGGCTGTAAACAGACACTTAACTGACTGAACCACTCAGGCACCCCCACCCACCAAATCTTAAAAGTTTATACAGAGGCCTTACGTAGGTTCAGTCATATATGCCATTGCAGGTAGTCTCAACTATCTCAATCACTATCTCAAGGCTGTGTCCTTGGAGCAGCCTCTGGGAGAAGGAAAGGTAAGCAGAGCCCGCGTTCCAAGGACAGGGGGAGGGGGTAAGGAGCCTCCAACTGCCCAGGTCCTGCAGACGGGTCGACTGGCAGTCGTGTCTCTTCCATGACCTTCCCCAACAGACTGGGAGAAAATATTTGCAAAAAACATATCTGATAAAGGACTGCTGTCCAAAGTAAACAATCTCAACAATAAGAAAATGAACATCCTGATTAAAACATGGGCAAAAGATCTGAACAGACATCTCACCAGTGAAGACATACATGGCCAATCAGTGTATGAAAAGATGCTCCACATCACGCGTCATGAGAGAATTGCAAATGAATACAACGAGATCCCAGTGCACACTTATTAGAATGCTGAAAATCCAGAACACTGACAACACGAAATGCTGACGAGGATGTGGAACAATGGGAACTTTCATTCTTTGCTGGTAGGAATGCAAAATGGGACAGCCGCTCTGAAAGACAGTTATTCAATTCAGTGGTGGATATATGTCATTATACATTTCTCTAAACCCATAGAATGTACAACGCCAATAGTGAGCCCTAATATAAACGATGGACTTGGGGTGATAATGATGTATTCATGTAGGTTCATTGATTGGAACATATACCACTCCAGTGGGGGCATGTTGACAGTGAGAGAGGCTGTGTGTGTTGGGGGGGGGCAGGAGGATATATGGGAATTCTCTGTGCTTTCTCCCCAGTTTTACTGTGAACCTAAAACTTTGTTAAAAAAATAAAGTCTATTAAAAATGTATATAGCGGGGTGCCTGGGTGGCTCAGTCAGTTAAGTGTCTGCCTTCGGCTCAGGTCATGATCCCAGGGTCCTGGGATCGAGTCCCACATCGGGCTCCCTGCTCAGCGGGAAACCTGCTTCTCCCTCTCCCACTCCCCCCGCTTGTGTTCTTTCTCTCGCTGTGTCTCTGTCAAATAAATAAAATCTTAAAAAAAAAAAGGAGTCTGCCTTCGGCTCAGGTCATGATCCCAGGGTCCTGGGATCAAGCCCCACATCGGGCTCTCTGCTCAGTGGGGAGCCTGCTTCTCCCTCTGTCTTCTTGCTTGTGCTCTCTCTCTCTCTCTCTCTGTCAAATAAATAAATAAAATCTTTTTAAAAAAGACTATTTGAGAGAGAGAAAGAGAGACCACGAGGGTGGGGCAGGGCAAGAGGGAGAGGCAGAGGGAGAAGCAGACTCCCTGCTGAGCAGGGAACCCGACCTGCAGATCCCAGGACCCTGGGATCATGACCTGAGGCCAAGGCAGACGCTTAATTGACTGAGCCACCCAGGCGCCCTGAAAAAAGAATTTCTTAAGTTAGATATAAACGTACAAACTACACAGGAAAGATCATTTGATTCTTCTATTTTCAATTTAAAAATGTCTGTTAGTCAATACATACCATTGGGGTGCCTGGGTGACTCAGTAAATTAAGCATCTGACTTCGACTCAAGTTGTGATCTCAGGGTCCTGAGATCAAGCCCCACCTTGGGCTCTGAGCTCCACATGGAGTCTGCTTCTCTCCCTCTCCCTCTGCCTCTCCCGTTCATGCTCTCTCTCTCTCTCTCTCTCTCTCAAATAAATAAATAAATCTTTGGGCGCCTGGGTGGCTCAGTCGTTAAGTGTCTGCCTTCGACTCAGGTCATGATCCCAGGGTCCTGGGACCAAGCCCCGCATCGAGCTCCCTGCTCAGCGGGAAGCCTGCTTCTCCCTCTCCCACTCCCCCTGCTTGTGTTCCCTCTCTCGCTGTCTCTCTCTCTCTGTCAAATAAATAAATAAAATCTTTTTAAAAATCTTTAAAAAAATCAACACATGCAATTAAAAAATGAATAATACAGGGGCATGATCCTAGGGTCCTGGGATCGAGCCCCGAGTTGGGTTCCCTGCTCAGTGGGGAGTCTGCTTCTCCCTCTGCCCCTCCCCCCATGCCCCCCCCACGCTCATGCTCTCTCTCTCTCACATAAATAAATAAAATCTTTAAGAAATGAATAATACAACCTGTGGGGTTTTATTTGTACTAAAACCATGAAAGGCGTAATCTCCAGGAAATATGTTGAGAGGAATAAGGCACACTGTCTAAGAATGCATGCACAGACATCATTTACATAAAGTTTAAATACTTGCAGAAATACTCTAAGTTCAGAGATTTTTCTTAAAGATTATTTATTTATTTATTTGAGAGAGCGTGAGCCAGAGAGAGAGCATGAATGGGGGGAAGGGACAGAGGCAGAGGGAGAAGCAGGCTCCCTGCTGAACAGAGAGCCCGATGTGGGGCTTGATCCCAGGACCCCGGGATCATGACCTGAGCCGAAGGCAGACTCCTTTTTTTTTTTTAAGATTTTATTTATTTATTTGACAGAGAGAGACAGCGAGAGAGGGAACACAAGCAGGGGGAGCGGGAGAGGGAGAAGCAGGCTTCCCACGGAGCAGGGAGCCCGATGCAGGGCTCGATCCCAGGACCCGGGGATCATGACCTGAGCCGAAAGCAGACACTTAACGACTGAGCCACCCAGGCGTCACGAGTTCAAGGATTCATACATATTTTGTAAAAATGTTAAAAAAAAAAAAAGGAATGCAGAAAAGCAGCAACTATGTGAGTTAAGTCTGTTCTTCGGAATGTGCTCCTCAGGCAGATGTCCAGGAAGGGGTATGGCAATCTCCAATGGAGTCAGCCCCTTGTGAACCCCCAGCCCTGGCAGCCCCAGGTTCCTTAGGGTTTTTGTTATGGGCTGCCCAGGAAGGCCCAGAGATAGACAATGTGGAGCCACATTGACCTCACTGGGAGCAAAGGGGCCTGGGTGACCCCAGCCTATGCTTTGCTCCTTTCTGTCCTCCCCCATTCTCTCCCCATCCAACCCGGGAGAACCACTTGCTGCATCTTTGGGGCACCCTCTCCTGATCCGGGCTTCCCCAGGAGCTGCAGGACTTTGGCCAAATCCTTGAGCTGGTCTCTTCATTTTGAAATAAATGCCACACGTAAAAGAATGGAATTAGGCCCCTATCTTACACCATCCATGAAAACCAACTCAAAATGGATTAAAGACTTAAACAGAAGACGTGAAACTGTAAAATTCCTCAAAGAAGATGTAGAGGAGAGGCTTCTTGACATTGGTGTTGGTAACGATTTCCTAGATTCGACACCAGAAGCACAGGCAACAAAAGGAAAAATAAACAAGTGAGACTGCATCAGACTAAAAAGCTTCTGCACAGCAAAGGAAACAATCGGCAGAGTGAAAAGGCAGCCTATGGAACGGGAGAAAATATTTGCAAACCATCTATTTCATAAGGGGTTCATATCCAAAATATGTAAGAATTTAAAGAAAGGGGGGCACCTGGGTGGCTCAGTCGGTTAAGCGCCTGCTTTTGTCTCAGGTCATGATCTCAGGGTCCTGGGATCGAGTCCCATGTTGGGCTCATCAGGGAGTCTGCTTCTCCCTCTCTGCCCCTTGCCGCCCCCCCCCCCCCAGTTCATGCTCGTGTGTGTGTGTCTCTCTCTCTCGCTCTCGCTCCCTCTCAAATAAATGAACAAAATCTTAAAAAATAAAAGAATTTAAAAAAAAAAGAATTTCCTACAATTCAATAGCAAAAAATCCAAATAACCCAATGTAAAAATGGGCAGGACTTGAACAGACATTTGTCTAAAGACATACAAATGGCCAACGGGTGCACAAAAAGATGCTCAACATCACTAATCATCAGGGAAATGCAAATCAAAACTGCAATAAGATATCACTTCACAATTGTCAGGATGACTGTTATAAAAAAAATAACAAGTATTAGTGAGGATGTGGAGAAGTTGGAACCCTTGTGCACTGTTGGTGGGAATGTAAATTGGTGTAGCCACTCTGGAAACCAGTATGGAGGCTCCTCAAAAAATTAAAAGTATTAAAAATAGAACTACCATATGATCCAGCAATCCCACTTCTGGATATTTATCCAAAAGAATGGAAATCAGGATCTTGAAGACATTTCTGCACTCCCATATTCATTGCAGCATTATTCACAATAGCCAAGTTATGGATACAACCTAAATGTCCATGGACAGATGAGTGCATAAAGAAAATGTGGTATAAGTGGGTAGTTTTGGGGCACCTGGGTGGCTCAGTCAGTTAAGCATCTGCCTTTGGCTCTGGTCATGATCCCGGGGTCTTGGGATGGAGCCCCACATCGGGCTCCCTGCTCAGTGGAGAGCCTGCTTCTCCCTCTCTCTCTGCTGCTCCCCCTGCTTGTGCTCTCTCTCTTTCTCGGTCAAATAAATAAATAAAATCTTTAAAAAAAATTAAAAAGAGTCAGACAATATGCCCTCTTTGGTGTCTGGCTTCTTAAAAAAAAAAAAAAGAAAGAAAGTGGGACGCCTGGGTGGCTCAGTCATTAGGCGTCTGCCTTCGGCTCGGTCATGATCCCAGGGTCCCGGGATCAAGCCCTGCATGGAGTCTTTGCTCAGTGGAGAGCTTGCTTCTCCCTCTCTCTCTGCTGCTCCCCCTGCTTGTGCTCTCTCTCTCTGTCAAATAAATAAATAAATAAAATCTTTTAAAAAAAGAATAAGAAATGTGGTATATATATATATACAATGGAATATTACACAGCCTTTGGAAAGAAGAAAATCCTATTTTCGACCACATGGATGAACCTAGAGGACATTATGCTAAGTGAAAGAAGCGAGTCACAGAAAGACAAAGACTGCATGACTACACAGCTCCCCATTGGGTGAAACAGGAATGCACCAGTTGCTAGATCAAGCAGCCTCCTTGCTCATCGTGTCACCTAACCCCACCCCCCTCCCCCTCTCAGCAAACTAAGGCGTTCATTCGTTCAGCCCTTAGATCTTTCCAGAACCCTCCAGCTAAGTCTGGGGTTGGCCAAGCGCAAGTTCACCCCCAGAGCCAAAGCCATACCTTCTTAGTGAGCAATGCCAGGGCGAATGGAGATGGAGAGCCGGTGGGGGCCTCAGGTGCTGCAAGAGGAGTATTTACTGTGATAGGAGGTGCCCCTAACCTTGGCCTTTGCACATCTTATATCTGGAAAAGCCGTGATGGGGCCCCAGGGGGATGAAGGGGGTATCTGCTTGGCCCCCCTCATTAGTGGCTTCTAAATGCCACTCTCTGCAGAAGGATACAGGGCTCTTTGGAGAAATCACTTATTCTAGGGCTGAGCAAGGGAAGTACAAGATGAGCTTGCAACATCTTGTGCCAGAAAGTAAGGGAATGCTCAGGAATGATGGACACATACCAGAATGATATGGGAGACAGCTCCAAGGGGCCCTCACTGGGTCAAATCTGGACCATTTAAGCACCAAAATAAATAATAATATGACTTCTAGTTCCCACCGAGTTGAAGTAACCCCATTCCTCCCAAGCCCTCCCTCTTACAACTAAAAACCCCTGTAACAAACATAGGAAGACTCTGAAAGGTGGAAAGAAGTCAGACTTCCTAGGGGGCTCCGGGACTTGAGAAATAACACAGCAGTGCATTTCCTCAGCTTCTGATTGCCACCTGTGGATCCTGGACAGAGGCTCCAGAAGCCTCCAACTCCCAACTCCCAACAGGCACCGAGGAGAAATAACAAATGAAAAGCTACAAGGAAAGCCTGTTCCCCTTAGCCAGAGGTCCCGGAAAACAGGTGACCAACAACAGAAAACTTTTTGGACAATGCCAGCCCTGCACCAGCCAAACACAATGGAAAATCCACATCACCGCCCCCCCCCCCCCCCCCCCCCCCCCGCCGCCAAAGCTAGATTTCATCATTTCATCAGGGGAACGTGGAGCTGATGCTCCACCCCACCCTGCAGCAGGAGGAAGTGAACTGAGTCTCGGTCCCCACCCATCTGAACAGATGAGAGAGGGGTCTAATCAAGATTCCACATTTCCTTCACCTCTGGTGTCAACAGGACCCAGCAGGCAGGTGAGCTCACAATCCCACACAGAGATAAGGAGGTGGTGCGTGTCTGTGCCCTAATTTTGCTGGGGACAAATTTCCTGCTGGGGAGGAGATGAGTTTCCATTGCACCTGCACCCACTTACTTGGAGGCAGTGTAAGTGCCCCACCTTCGCTGGGCACTTGAAAAGAATGTGCATTCTGCAGGTGTTGGGTGGGTCACATCTTCCATATACTTGCTAAGTTTTTGTCTAGTAGTTTTATCAGTTGATAAGAGTGGGTGTTGACATCCTCAACTATAACAGTGCATTTGTTTATTTCTCCTTTCAGCTCCATTGTTTTTTTTTAAATTATTATTGACGTATAGTTGACATACAATGTTACATTAGTTTCAGGTGTACAATATGGTGATTTGACAATTCTATACATTATGCAGTGCTCAGCACAAAAAGTGTAGCTACCATCTGTCAGCATACAACATTATTACAATATTACTGACTATATTCTCTATGCTATACTTTTCAACCCTATGACTTATTATTTTGTAACTGGAAGTTTGTACCTCTTAATCCCCTTCACCTTTCAGTCATCACCCCAGCCCTCCTCCCCTCTGGGAATCACCAATTTGTTCTTTGTATTTATGAGTCTGTTTCTATTTGTTGCTGTCGTTTGTTTTGTTTTGTTTTTTGGGTTCCACATATAAATGAAATCCTATGGTATTTGGTTTTCTCTGACATATTTCACTTAGCATAATACCCTTTGGGCCCATCCATCTTGTTGTGAATGGCAAGATGTCATTCTTTTTTATGGTTGAGTAATATTCCATTGTGTGTATATATATCACATCTGCTTTATTCATTCATCTATGGACTGACACTAGGGTTGCTTCCATATCTTGGCTATTGTAAATAATGCTGCAATGAACATAGGGGTACATGTATCTTTTTGAATTACTGTTTTTGTTTTCTTTGGGTAAATACCCAGTAGTGGGATTACTGGATCATATGGTATTTCGATTTTTAATTTTTAAAGAATCCTCCATACTGTTCTCCATAGTGGCTGCACTAATTCACATTCCCACCAACAATGTACAGCACTAGTTATTTCTTGTGGTTTTGATACTAGCCATTCTGACTGGTGGGCATCAGTTTTTGTTCTATGTACTTTGAGGCTCTTTTGTTTGGTACTTGCGTATTTAGGATGGTTATGTCTTCCTGGTATATTGATCCTTTTACCATTATGCAATATCCCTCTTCGTTTTTACTAAGGTTTTTTTTAAATCTGATATTAATATAGCCACTCCTTTTAAAAAAATTAACATTTTCATGGCATATCTTTTTCTATCTTTTTACTTTCAATCTACCTATGTTATTGTGTTTGTGGTGAATTTCTTGTAGATAATATCTGATGTGGTGCTCAATGTATGTAGAGAAAATATTTAAGACAATTATATTTAGGGGCACCTGGGTGGCTCAGTCGTTAAGCGTCTGCCTTCGGCTCAGGTCATGATCCCAGGGTTCTGGGATCGAGCCCCACATTGGGCTCCCTGCTCCGCGGGAAGCCTGCTTCTCCCTCTCCCACTCCCCCTGCTTGTGTTCCCTCTCTCACTGTGCCTCTCTCTGTCAAATAAGTAAATAAAATCTTATAAAAAAGATGATTATATTTAAAAATATAATTTTTTATATTTTTACATAAATACAACTTATAGGGAGGGCACCTGGGTGGCTCAGTTGGTTAAGTTGGTTGCCTTCTGCTCAAGTCATGATCTCAGGGTCCTGGGATCAAGCCCCGCATCGGGCTCTCTGCTCAGTGGCAAGTCTGCTTCTCTCTCTCCCTCTGTGCTCACTCTCTCTCAAATAAATAAATAAAATAAAATAAATAAAAAATAAAAAGTGGGAAGGGTAAAAGAAATAAGGTTTCTATACTTCATTCAAAGTAGTAAATGCTGATACTGATAGATAAGTTACATATCTACTGGTTACCTAGAGCAACCAATAAGAAATCTATACAAAGAGATATACTCAAAACACTATAAATAAATCAAGTTGGAATTCTAAAACATGTGCAAATAACCCACAGGAAAGTAAGAGAAAGAAATAAGAAACAGAGAACATGCAAAAAGCATATTAACATGGCAGACTTAAACTGTAATATATCTATAATGACCTTACATGTAAATGATCTAAATTCATCAATTAAGAGAAATTGGCAGAGTGGATTAAAAATATGATTAAATAACATGCTAGAATATATAAAGAACTCTCAAAACTCAACAACAAAGGGGCACCTGGGTGGCTCAGTCAGTTAAGTGTCCAACCCCTTTTTTTAAGATTTTTAAAATTTATTTTAAAGAGAGAGAGAAAGAGAGTGTGTGTGAGAGTGTGAGCAAGTGAGAGGAAGAGCAGAGGGAAAGGGAGAGGGACAAGCCGACTCCACACTGAGCATGAGCCCATTGCAGGGCTCGATCTTACCAATCTGAGATCATGACCTGAGCCAAAATCAAGAGTCAGATGCCTCACCAAATGAGCCACCCAGGTGCCCCAAGTGTCTGACTCTTAATCTCAGCTCAGGTCTTAGTCTCAGGGTCATGAGTTTGAGCCCTGTGTTGGGCTCCACACTGGGCATGGAGCCTACAAAAAACAAAACAAAACAAAATAAAACTCAACAGTAAAAAAACAATCCCATTAGAAATTGGGCAAAAAGTATGAAAAGACATTTCACTGAATGGGGTATGAAGTGGCAAATAAACACATGAGAAATTGTTCAATGCCATTATCCATTAGGAAAATGAATATTAAAAGCAGAATGAGCTATCACCCCACACTCCTAACAGAATGGCTAAAATAAAAAATAGTAATACCAAATGCTAGCAAGTATGCAGAGAAACTGGATAACTCATACATTGCAGGTGGGAATGTAAAATGGTACCAGCACTCTGAAAAACATTTGGGCAGTGTCTTATAAACTAAACGTGTAATTACCACATGACCTAACAATTATACTCTTTGGCATTTATTCCAGAGAAACTAAAACTTATGTTCACAGAAAAAAATTGTACACAAATGTTCATAAAAGCTCTATTAGTAATAGTGAAAACGTGAAACAATTTAGATGTCCTTCGACAAGTGAACGGCTAAACAAACTGTGGTACGACCATATTATGGAATACTACAGAGCAATAAAAAGGAACAAAATGTTCCAAAAGGAACACACAACTTGAATAAATCTCCAGGGAATTATGCTGGATGAAAAGAGCCAAACCCAAATGGTCATATACTGTATGATTCCATTTGTATAACAGTCTCGAAAATGACAAAATGATTATAGAGGACAGATTAATGTCAGGGGTTAGGGACATGGAGGAGGGGATGGAGGTGAAAAGGTAGCAGATGTGGTTATAAAAGGGCAGCAGGAGAGATCCTGTGAATTACATCAATGTCAATTCCCTGGTTGTGATATTGTACTATAGTTTTGGAAGGTGTACTATTGGAGGAAATTGGATAAAGAATCTCTCTGTATTATTTTTTGCAATTGCAGGTGACTCTATAATGATCTCATAATAAGTTTAATTTAAAAAAATTCACAGCTCACATTTGATGGTCGTGTATCTCTGGTTTAGATCATGGCTACAAAGTAGTAACCAGAGGGTGGTGAGAATAAAGTAGGGAAGGCAGGAATCTTTTGGTAGCAACAGAGAAAAACAAGCAAGCACGTGGTGGCAGGAGCCACATTGCCTGGGCTAGAATCTTGAGTCTGCCACATACTAGTTCCACAGCCCTGGCTAAGTTACTCCCTTCCTCTGTGCCTCAGTTTCCCCATCTATAAAATGTAGATGAGTTAATATGTGTAAATCACTTAGAACAGCACCTGATACATAGTTAGCACTCAAGGATTTCTTATTATTTCTATTATTTCACCTAGGAAGGATAATGCTCAACTTCTGACATCGATCCCCCAGCGCACTAAAAAAAATGCTAGGTCGACATCTTAAAATAGTACCGTAAAATCACATCACATAAATATTTAACTTATGAGAATTTCATTATTCATTCTCTGGGGGTAACTAACATATATTATATGTAACCATTTGTATGACTATTCAGATTTGCTATCTTCTTTTTGTATTACTTCATTCTTCCCCATCTTTATCCTAATTTGTATAATAAAAACAATATTAAAATTTTTAAAAATAAAAATGAATAATAATAGTAATTTATAAACCCATAGAATAAAATAGGGCATTATGAGTCCATACCGATATAAATACATGAATAAATTAAATATTTGATGAGGACGAGGACATCTGCATGATCTCCAAGTGACTCTCCATAAATTATGTATTAATTAGAAAGGGGAAATTAGTAACTTTACAGTGGAGAAGCCTGCCAGATCCACTTTAATCCAACAATTACAATGAATATTATTGGTAACGGGACAAATTGACCTTACGTGCCACCTGATTGGATGCACTCAGAACACAGCATCACTTCTGTGCTATCCCTGACAAAGATACATAACCTGAACCTAACCTTGAGGAAACATCAGACAAATCCAGATTGAGGGACATTCTACAAAATAACTGCCCTATGATCTTCAAAAGGTTATGAAGGACAAAGACAGACTAGAGAACTAGGCTTCATTGAACAACACTAAAGAGACATGAAAACTCGTTGCTAAACATTATCCTAAACTGGATTTGTTTGCTATAATGGACAGTGTTGGAACAATAGGTGAAACCTGATGGGGTCTGAGGATTAGATAGTAGGAGTGTTAATTTCCTAATTTTGCTGGCTGTCCTATGGTTACGTAGGAGAAGGTCCTCGTTTGTAGAAAATACTGAAGTATTCGAGGATGATTGGGCATCACATTGGCAGCATACTTTCAAGGGGTTCAGAGAAAAGTCATTTTTTATTGAATTTGCAACCTTTCTATAAGCATCAGATAGCCTCAAATCAAAACTATTAAAACCAAAGAAAATAAAATCTATTCATCTAAACATCATCAAATAGTGAAAAGCCACAGACTGGGAAGAGGCATTTTCTACACCTATAATGAACAAAGGATTAGAAAATATCCAGAATATAAAATGTCACTAAGAAAATAGGGTGCTATTTTCTTCACCCTCTCACTTTTCCTCTCAGCTCTCTCTCTCCCTCTCTCTGAAATAAATAAATAAATAAAATCTTTCTTAAAAAATATTTAATGGGTGCCTGGGTGGCTCAGTTGTTAAGTGGCTACCTTCGGCTCAGGTCATGATCCCGGGGTCCTGGGATCGAGCCCCGCGTCGGGCTCCCTGCTCAGTGGGGAACCTGCTTCTCCCTCTCCCTTTGCCTGCCGCTCCCCCTGCTTGTGTTCCCTCTCTTTGTCAAATAAATAAATAAATGAATGAATGAATGAATGAATGAATAAATAAATAAATAAATAAATAAATAAAATCTTTAAACATTTTTAAAAAAATATTAAAAAAAAAAAGAAAATAGATGGACAGGGGCGCCTGGGTGGCTCAGTCAGTTAAGCAGCCAACACTTGGTTTCTACTCCCGTCATGATCTCAGGGTCATGAGATCTAGCCCCACGTCGGGCTCTGTGCTCAGCACACAGTCTGCTTGAGCTTCTCCTTCCCCTGCCCCCTCTGTTCCTTCCCTTGCTCATGCTGGCACCCCCTCTCTCTAAAATAAATAAATAAAATCCTTAAAAAAAGAAAATAGTTGGACAACTATATAGAAAAATGAACAACAAATTGAAACAGGCAATTGACAAGAGAGGCAACTAATCATATAAAAGTTGCTCAGCCTCATAGAATAAAACCTCATTAAGAACCAAGGCTGGGGGGCGCCTGGGTGGCTCAGTTGGTTGGGTGACTGCCTTCGGCTCAGGTCATGATCCCGGGGTCCTGGGATCGAGTCCCGCATCGGGCTCCCTACTCGGCAGGGAGTCTGCTTCTCCCTCTGACCCTCCCCCCTCTCATGTGCTCTCTCTCTCTCACTCTCTGTCTCAAATAAATAAATGAAATCTTTAAAAAAAAAAAAAAAGAACCAAGGTTGGTAGTCATTATCCTATTAGTCCAATACTGAAGATTTTCCAAAACCATGAAACCTACTTAATAAGAAAGGATTATTTTCATTATCATACATACGAAAATGATTCATAATTAGTATATCAATGCCATATATGAGTAGATGTAGCTAGTGTCTGACAATAGTTTAATTTTCATAGTGAATCAAACCTGTTCAGCAATATTTTTTTGTTTATCTTTTCTTTTTATTTATTTTCTCCAGCTATATTGGGATATAATCGACACATGACATTGTGTAAATTTAAGGTGTAGGATGTGTTGATTTAATACATTTATAAATTGCAAAATGATTATCACCATAGTATTAACTACCACCTCCATCCCATCATATAGTTACCATTTCTTTTTTTGTGGTGAAAACATTTACGATCTACTCTCTAGGCTACATTCAAATATGTGATAGAGTATCATTAGTTTGAATCACTACGCTGTACTTTAGATCCTCCAACTGTTAATCTTATGACTGGAAGTTTGTGCCCTTTGACCAATATCTCCCCATTTCCCCTGCCTCTCTATCCCTGGTAATCAACACTCTACTCTGTTTCTCTTTCTTTTTTAGATTCCACATTAAGTGCTATCACAACAGTATTTGTCTTTCTTTGTCTGACTTATTTCACTTAGCATAATGCCCTCAAGATCCATCCATGTTGTTGCAAATGGCTGGATTTCCTTCTTTTTTATGGCTGAGTAATACTCCATTTTGTGTGTGTGTGTGTGTGTGTGTGTGTGTGTGTGTGTGTGTGTGTGTTTCTTTATTCATCCATTGATGGATACTTAGGTTGCTTCTGTGTATTATAAATAATGTTGCAATAAGCATGGGGTGCATAAATCTTTTTGAGTTAATGCTTTCATTTCCTTAAGATAAATATCCAGAAGTGCAATTGATAGATCATATGCTAGTTCTATTTTTAATTTTTTGAGGAGCCTCCATTCTGTTTTCCACAACAGCTGCACCAATTTACATTCCCACCAACAGTGCACGAGGGTTCCCTTGTCTCCACAGTCTTGCCAACACTTGTTCTTTCTCATCTTTTTTTGCTAATAGCCACTCTAACAGGTGGGAGGTAATATCTCATTGTGGTTTTGATCTGCATTTCCCTGATGATGAGTGATGTTGAGCATCTTTTCACGTACCTGTTGGCCATTGTATGTCTTCTCTGGAAAAATGTCTATTCAGATCCTCTGCCCACATTTAAATTGGATTGTTCATTTTTCCCTTTTGAGTTATATGTTTTAAATGTTAACCCCTCATCAAATACATGATTTGCAAATATGTTCTCTCATTTCATAGGTTGCCTTTTCTTGTTGGTGATGGTCTCCGTTGCTGTGCAAAAGCTTTTTAATTTGATGTAGTTCCACTTGTTTATTTCTCCTTGTGTTGTTTGTGCTTTCAGTGTCATATGCAGGAAATCACTGCTGACTAATGTCAAGGAGTTTTTCCTGGTGTTTTCTCATGCGAGTTTTATGGTTTGGGGTCTTAAATATAAGTCTTTAATCCATTTTGAGTTCATTTTTGTGAGTGGTGTATGTCCAGCAATATTTTTTTTCCCCAACAGTTTGCCTCACAAATGCGTAAAGGAAACACATATTACAGTTAGCTGCCTTACATTCTGTTGGCTCAAAGCCAGAGAGAGAGCAAAACTTACTTGGACTATTAATTATTTTAAATGACTCTTCTCTTAACAGACTCAAGATGAAGGCAATGAAAGCCTTTTTCTGCCTTACCAACTTGGAGATTTTGATGCCAAAATAGCATGTATCTCCAGGTGCTGTGGCATTTCCCTATTCAAGTAACATCTGACGTGGTTCTATTTTGGGTGGTGATTAGTTTAATTGCCTGTTCTGTGGCATTTCTTCTTCTACATCTCACTGCTTGTAAAACAGCAGATATTCAAAGGGTTCTGAAATTTTTCTTCGCTTAAAAGTTTTCACTATTTTCCCTATATGCTATTTTTCTGACAAGTTCTAGTGAATTTCAAACCCTTCTAGGGTATCTAGTAGTTATTTGGGGGAAAAAAATGAAAACTCGAGATCTTACACCTCATACCAAGATAAATTCCGTTGGGATAGAAGCTTTAAAGGCTAAAAACAAAACAAAACAAAATGACCCAGACAAACCTAAAGAAAAAAACACACAATGGAAGTATTAAATTAAAACGAAGGTGAATATTTTTGTAACTGACAAATTGGATGTCATGAAAGAAAAAAAATCGCCAAATTAGGCCTCCTAAAAATATAATTGTGTATGCTTCTGAACATTTTGCTATTCTTATACCAACATAATTTTTTTAAGAAAAATGAGATCAGGGGCGCCTGGGTGGCTCAGTCATTACGCGTCTGCCTTCGGCTCAGGTCATGATCCCAAGGTCCTGGGATTGAGCCCCACATCGGGCTCCCTGCTCAGCGGGGAGTCTGCTTCTCCCTCTCCCACTCCCCCTGCTTGTGTTCCCTCTCTTGCTGTCTCTCTCTCTCTGTCAAATAAACAAATAAAATCTTTAAAAATAAATAAATAAAAGCAAAAAAAGAAAAAAGAAAAATGAGATCAGTGAATGCTTACTGCTTTGCAACTTATTTTTATTCACTTGGCAATAGAATAATGGCATCTTTCCAAGTTAGTGCCTTTGTTTTAATGGATGTGGAAGTATCTCATTACATTGAGACCGAGAATGTATTCTCTTTCATATTCTTCTCTTTTGTTAATATCTTAACTAACTTGGTTACAGGAGAAGCAATGGATAAGCCTATAGCAATATTTATGCCTAGAGAGTCTTATCAAAGGGTTTCAAAGCACCTAATCCACTGGTTTTGTGACATTCTCTGCTCCAGTGTGTGGCTGGAGATAAGGGATTCGGGGGGGGGGGGGAATGCTGAGTCACAAAACATATTTTTTTTCACCACCCCCAGGTGGATATGAATTTTAATATTAAAAAAATAGTAATTAAGATTCTGAAGACAATAAAGTTATGACTATTGGAAAATAACATAGTTTTGCTTTCCAGGGTGATGATAAAAGTGTACGATTTTAGTTATTAACTTTAAAAAATAAACAACACATCAATACATGTCAGGTGTTGCTCACAAAAAGGAGAGAGGGGAAATGAGCTAACTTTATGATCTAAATATTGTATCCGCGAAGCAGTTTTCAAAATGCGTACAAAATCAAACGAATAACTAATTGTTTTCTTTGGGTCTCAGAATTTTCCCCTTACACTGGTCATGTCCTGTTTCCTTCCAGAAAATTCCCTGGCCGGGATTTTGCGCATAGCCCAGTAGAGGGCCACCATCAGGCATCTATTTAAGACACTGCAGACACCAGTTAGGAAATCAGGAATGAGGGCTTCTAACCTCCCACACTCCACCCACAGGGCTATCAGTTTCCAGTTACAGCTGTTTGGCTAACAACAGATGGCTTCCGTGCTTCCTTTTAATCAAGGAGGCAGAAGAAATGGTTTCTAAGAATAACTAGCAGCTTGGGAAAATATCCCCATTATGTGAATTACCATGCGAGTATTTTATATTGCAGCTTTCATTCCCCTAAGATTCCTAGCCTCGTTTTAAAAATGTATTTGAAAGATATATAGACACATAATATGAATGCTTAGGAGGAATACATTAAAAAGGAAGACATCACAACGGTAAATGATGGTTATTACTGAAGAGATTGTGGCTGATTTTGCCACATTCTTTTATTTTCCTGATTTTAAAGGTAGCACATGTCTTTTGTTTTGAACATTCCATTTTCAAAAAAAGAGAAAACACAAAAGGGAAAAGCAAGAGATAGGAAGTAAATACATGCTTAGCAAAAACATTCAAGGGGGGGCGCCTGGGTGGCTCTAGTCCTTAAGCGTCTGCCTTCGGCTCAGGTCATGATCCCAGAGTCCTGGGATCGAGCCCCGCATCGGGCTCCCTCCTCGGGGTGGGGCGGGGGCGGGGGAAGCCGGCTTCTCCCTCTCCCACTCCCCCTGCTTGTGTTCCTGCTCTCACTGTCTTTGTCTCTGTCAAATAAGTAAATAAAATCTTAAAAAAAAAAAAAACATTCAAGGGGTGCCTGGCTGGCTCAGTCAGTAGAGCATGTGACCCTTAATCTCAAGGTCATGAGTTCAAGCCCCACGTTGGGCATGGAGCCTGCTTCAAAAATAATAATAATTAAATTAAATTACATTTAAAAAATTCAAAACATTTGGACCAACTTTTTAAAATTTTTCTTAAAAGCATTTTTAGAACAGTATAAAATAATGTACATGAGAATGACTCATTTAGCCTTTACCTAATTGGTCATTCTTTATTTTTTATTTTTTATTATTTATTTATTTCAAAGATTTTATTTATTTATTTATTTGAGAGAGAGAGAGAGAGAGAGAGACAGAGAGGGGTGCAGAGGGAGAGGGACAAGCAGACTTCGTGCTGAGCACAGAGCCCCACCCAGCTCCATCTCACGACCCTGAGATCATGACCTGAGCGGAAACCAAGAGTCAGCCACTTAACTGATTGAGCCACCCAGGCGCCCCTAATTGGTCATTTTTATGACACAAAAAAGTGGAAGAATGTATTTATGTGAAGAAGGAATGGATCACTTTTCCAGAAAGAAATTTTATCTTGAGTTCAAGGAGGGGAAAAAAACCGGTGACTTTCCATCATTAAAGTATGTTTTAAATTAGGAGATCATTTACTTATTTTTTTTCCACAAATATTTACAAATGCCTTTTAGGTACCAGGCACTTTTCATTCCATTAATCCTCTCCCCACCCCCACCCCCCAAAAAGATTTGCCTGCCTAATCTAGATCACAAGCCCTACTTCTCAGGAAACTAGCACTGTTACTATTTTCATTCCCTCTGGTAGATCTTCTATCTCCCCAACCCCAGCTGTCACTTGGCTAAGGCCCCTTCATTCCTTAGTTCTTCAACAATTCTTCAGGGAGACTTTCTCATGTCTCCATCCCAGCTGGCTTCTGCCCTTCAGGCATTTGCTTCCTCAGTACCCCTGGATGGGTACCTTCATCAAACTCCTTGCGGACACTGGGTCTTCTGCTTAACTGTGAGCACCAGGAAGGAAGGCCAGCAAACCCTGGAGCCAAAACTGCTGACATGGAAATCCCACGTATGCATAAGTGGGCTGTACTTATAGAATAAGTAGGTTTGTAGGCATTCTCTAGTTCCAAGATAGGGTTAGTTCTTCTCTGTCCCACTATATTTTATTTTACATTTTAAAAAAAGATTTTATTTATTTATATGCCAGAGAGAGAGAGTGCGCACAAGCAGGGGGAGCAGCAGGCAGAGGGAGAAGCAGGGTTCCCTGCTGAGCAGGGAGCCCAACATGGGACTTGATTCCAGGACCCTGGGATCATGACCTGAGCCGAGAGCAGACGCTTAATGACTGAGCCACCCAGGCGTCCCTATTTTACATTTTTAAAAAGATTTTATTTATTTATTTGAGAGAGAGAGAGGAGAGAGAACAAGCCGGGGGAGGCACAGAGGGAGAGGGAGAAGCAGATTCCCCACTGGGCAGGGAGCCCAATGCGGGGCTGGATCCCAGGACCCTGAGATCATGACCCAAGCCGAAGGCAGATGCTTAACTGACTGAGCCACCCAGGTGGGTGCCTCTATTTTACATTTTTAAATGTTTATTTTGAAATGATTTTAAATTTAAAAGAAAACTTGCAAGAATAGTACATAGACACTTTGATGATGAGTAGGATGTTTTGTAGACTCAAACTCCTCCCTCTCATTTAGTATTCATTGGTTATTCTTGCATATTTATTTAAATTTTTAGTTTGCATTAAAACTTTTTTTCTTTTTTAAATTTAAATTCAAGTAGCCAACATATAGTACATCATTAGTTTCAGATGTAGTGTTCAATGATTCATCAGTTTCATATCACACCCAGTGCTCATCTCATCACGTGCCCTCCATAATCCCCATCGCCCAGTTCCCCCACCCCCCCACCCATCTCCCCTCCAGCAACCCTCAGTTTATTTCCTAGAGTTAAGAGTCTCTTATGGTTTGCCCCCCTCTCTGATGACTTCCCCTTCTGTTTTCCTTCCCTTCCCCTACAGTCCTCTGCCCTGTTTCTTATGTTCCACAGATGAGTGAAACCATATGATATTGTCTCTCTCTGATTGACTTAGAACTTTTAAATATCCATATGGCCTGTGTTGGCATTTTTGCTTTAGGACCTGCTAGAAGTGGGCTTAGAATGTATAGATGTTCTTCTTGAAGAAGAGCAAGTTTGGAAGACTTGTTCCACCAGATGTCAGAATGTATATAAATTAGGGCAGTGTGGTAATGGTGCAGGCGTAGACAAGCAAATAAACGAAGCTGAATGGAAAGCATGGCAACATGCCCAGCATAAAACCTTGATCTATGATCAAGGTGTTACTACAGAGCATTGGGGGAAGGTGGGCCTTTTCAATAAATGGTTCTGGGCCAATTGTATATCTATACAGAAAAAAACCTGAACTTTGTTCCCTATTTCACACTATCTACCAAACATCAACTCATAAGGCATTATAGATCTAAATAAGGGGGCGCCTGGGTGGCTCAGTCAGTTAGGCGTCCAACTCTTGGTTTTGGCTCAGGTCGTGATCTCAGGGTCAGGCTCTGTGCTGAGGATGGAACCTGCTTGGGATTCTCTCTCTCTCTCTCTCTCTCTCTCTCTCTGCCCCCGCCCTTCCCCACTCATGCTCTCTCTCTCTCTAAAAAAGGCCCCCTCCAAAAAAAGATGATAACTATGGAAGGTGATGGATATGTCAAATAGCTCGGTTGTGGTAATCATTTCATAATGTATAGGTATATCAAATCATTACATTGTCCATTTTAAATATATATAATTTTTATGGTCAATTATACCTCAATAAAGCTAGAAAAAGTCCCCAACCCACCTATGGTGGATACTCTGATGTGGCGCCTAGATGTCCCTTCAAGCAAGAACTTATGGCCCCGGCTGTTGGGAGCACTGGGAGCACGGCTGTCAGTCATCCGCCCCTGCAAGGGTGCTCATGGCTGTGGAGAGCCATCTTGCACAAGGCCATGCCCTCCCTAGGGCGGTCCACACCCAGTCACTGACTAATGAGGGGGTAGAAAGGCCTGGCTATCTTCGGCCCACCTCTGGAAATCTCTGATAGGCCGCCCTCCATCTAGAGCTTTCCGGCGTGATCAGCCAAGGCTGTCTAAGGGACTGCCCATAAGAGCTCGACTTGTCCTTCAGTCCAATCTGGCCTCTCCCATTGCTTCCATGTGCACTGATGCCAAGAACATTCCTGAATAAACAGCCTGCACACTAAACTCCACCACAGGGCCTGTTTATTAGAAAACCCACCTTGCAAGATCACCTTTCGATCTTGCGGCCTCTGCTGTCATATTTTAAAAGGAAATGACAGGCATTGTGACTCTGCCTGATCAGATGGACGAGTCCTTGGCTTCAAGGTATATGGTTTCAATAAACTTCTGTATATAATATAGTTAATATTGTGTATCTAGGTAGCACGTCAAGCTGCAAAGCTTCAGCCTACTGTGAAATGTGTACATTTTGAATGAAGATATAAATGGAAAAAATCCTTTAACCCAGCTTAGATTTCTATTAGTTTGTACAAATACTAAGGCACACAGACTCTTGGATTAAACATGAAAATTTGCCTGCTAATGGTGAAGAACATCGGTGCTCTAGAAAAGTAAGGGTTTTTATATGAATTAAAACCTCATATTGAGGGGCGCCTGGCTGGCTCAGTTGGTGGAGTGTGGGACTCTTGATCTCAGGGTCGTGAGTTCGAGCCCCACGTTGAGTGTAGAGATTACTGACAAAATCTTTAAGAAAAAACTCTCAAGGCACCTGGGTGGCTCAGTCGGTTAAACGTCCGCCTTCAGCTCAGGTCATGATCCCAGGGTATTAGGATCAAGCCCCAGGTTGGGCTCCCTGCCCGGCAGGCAGTCTGCTTCTTCTCCCTCTGCTATTCCCCCTGCTTGTGCATGCTCTCTCTCTCTCTCTCTCTCTCTCTCTCTCTCTCTCTCTCTGTCCCCCTCTCTCTCTGTCAAATACATAAATAAAATCTTTTTAAAAAAAGATAAAACCCTCATATTGAGGATAAAAATGGTTTTCAACGTCTTAGCCTCTTTTGTTTTATTCTTTTGTATGACATAAAATTTAAAAGGACTCTGAATAGAAACATTTAATATCAGAATAAAAGATTTGTGGGGCGCCTGGGTGGCTCAGTCGTTAAGCGTCAGCCTTCGGCTCATGTCATGATCCCAAGGTCCTAGGATTGAGCCCCACGTCGGGCTCCCTGCTCAGTGGGAAGCCTGCTTCTCCCTCTCCCACTCCCCTTGCTTGTGTTCCCTCTCTCGCTGTGTCTCTCTCCGTCAATAAATAAATAAAATATTTTAAAAAAAGAGGGCGCCTGGGTGGCTCAGTTCGTTAAGCGACTGCCTTCGGCTCAGGTCATGATCCTGGAGTCCCGGGATCGAGTCCCGCATCAGGCTCCCAGCTCAGCAGGGAGTCTGCTTCTCCCTCTGACTCTCCTCCCCCTCATGCTGTCTCTCATTCTCTCTCTCTCAAATAAATAAATAAAATCTTTAAAAAAATAAAAGATTTGTGTCTTCTTGAAATAGTATTTTTAGTACAATATAAACACAATATAAAAGACAGATTTCGTGCAATTTAAATATATATTTATGAAAATATAAATTTTTAGTGCCTCTGTTGAATTCTTTCAATAGTGCCACTAGAGGGCCTGCACGGCAGAAAACATTTGGTATCATAGAGGTTGCCAGGTTTAGCAATTGTTGGTTTTAAGAGCCTTAAAAGCTTTTTCTTAAGATTTTATTTATTTGAGACAGAGAGAGAGAGAGAAAAGCACAAGCGGGGGGGGGAGGAGGGGCAGAGGGGGAGGGAGAAGCAGACTCCCCACTGAGCAGGGAGCCCGACGCGGGGCTTGATCCCAGGACCCTGGGATCATGACCTGAGCCGAAGGCAGACGCTTAACCAACTGAGCCATCCAGGTGCCCCCTTTCTGAATTTTTCAAATGGTACTTTTTAGAAACCTTTTACATTTTTTATAAGTTTTTATTTTAATTCCAGTGTCGTTAACATACAGTGTTGTCTTAGTTTCAAGTGTACAGTATAGTGAGTCAACACTTCCATACATCACCCAGTGCTCACCACAAGTGCCCTCCTTAATCCCCATCACCTATTTCCCAATCCCCACCACCCACCTCCCCTCTGGTAACCATCTGTTTGTTCTCTGTAGTTAAGAGTCTGTTTCTCGATTTGTCTCTCTCTCTTTTTCCCTTTGCTCATTTGTTTTGTTTCTTAAATTCCACATATGAGTGAAATCATTCTTATTTCACTTAGCATTAGACTCTTTAGCTCCATCCATGTTGTTACAAATGGCAAGATTTCATTCTCTTTTATGGCTGAGTAATATTCCATTATATATATATATATATATATACCACATCTTTATCCATTCATCAGTCGATAGATGCTTGGGCTGCTTCCATATCTTGGCTAATGTAAAAAATGCTGCTATAAACACCGGGGTGCATGGATCCCTTTGAACTAGTGTTTTTGTATTCTTTTTTTTTTAAGATTTTTATTTATTTATTTGTCAGAGAGAGAGAGAGGGAACACAAGCAGGGGGAGTGGGAGAGAGAGAAGCAGGCTCCTCACTGAGCAGGGAGCCCGATGTGGGACTCGATCCCAGGACCCTGGGATCATGACCTGAGCCGAAGGCAGACGCTTAATGACTGAGCCACCCAGGTGTCCCGTGTTTTTGTATTCTTTGGGTAAATACCCAGTAGAGTGATTGCTGGATCGTAGGGTAGCTCTATTTTTAACTTTCTGAGGAACCTCCGTACTGTTTTCCACAGTGGCTGTGCCAGTTTGCATCCCCACCAACAGTGCACGATTGGGAAACTCAAACTTTTA
Source organism: Zalophus californianus (assembly GCF_009762305.2). Classification (NCBI taxonomy): domain Eukaryota; kingdom Metazoa; phylum Chordata; class Mammalia; order Carnivora; family Otariidae; genus Zalophus; species Zalophus californianus. The sequence goes on along the minus strand of NC_045612.1, from coordinate 88,104,258 downwards.
AAGAGAAAGTTTTGAGAGAAACTCGTCCTTCTGAGGCGTTCTCCATAGTTTTGGCACCATTTGTCTTTAGCATCAGTTAAAATTCTTCTAATATTACAATACAAATTACATTATGTGAGGAGCAATACTAGGAATAAAGGAGTGAACACACGTTTAGAGACCTAGGCTAGGCCCTGCTGGAAAAGGCAGGTCTAGATCCCCTCATTCTGTCCCTGGCAAGTTCAGCTTCCTCATCCTTGGGACTAGGGAGGGAAGAAGAGGGGTCTGATTTTCTCACTTATCTTTGCCAGGGCAGGTCCCCAGTTGGGACACCTCACTACATTAAGGCCACAATACATCTCTGTTCCTTCTGTATTGGAAAAGGGCACCCATGAGATACAATGAGATTTAGACTAGAAAAATAGGCATCATCGATAAAATTGTAAAGATTTTCAAGTAAGCGTGCATTTGTGAGTACCAAGAACATGTTACTTTGTTCGTGATTTCCCAAAAGAATCACTGATAAAAAGGCACTTTTGAATAGTTTCCCTCCATGCCTTTTCATAATACTGTCTTTGCTCATGTAGATATCGGGAATGTGAGTCTGAAACGGAAATGTGTAATCTAGGGGAAAGAAATGTTCCCAGATCGCCATCCTTGGATGAGAAATATGATGTATCAGTCTTCTGGAGCCCACCATAACAAAATACCACAGGCTGTGGAGGGGGGGGCTTAAACAACAGAAATTTATGTCTCACAGTTCTGAAGGCTGGAAGTCCAAGGTCAAAGTGTTGGCAAGGTAGGTTTCATTCTGACACCTCTTCTTTTGGCTTGTAGATAGCAACCATGTCATTGTGGGCTCAGAGGACCTCTTCTTTGTGAAGGGGAGAGAAGGGGGCAGGAAGGGAGGGAGGCAGAGGGAGAAGGGCGGTCGGGGGAGGGGAAGAGAATACATGAGTGCTCTCTGGTGTTTCTTTCTTCCTAGAAGAACACTAATCCATCAGATCAGGGCCCCACTCTTACGACCTCACTTAACCCTAATTACTTCCTTAGAGGCCCCATATCCAAACACAGCCACACTGGAGGTTAGGGTTTCAGCATAGGAATTTTGAGGGGACACAACATTCAGTCCATAACACACAGTGAGGATGCCCACATTCTCTTCCATAAAGAAGTTGAATGTAGTAGATGAGCCTGTTCTCCATAAATATATTGGTAAATCTCTTTAAATATTAAGGCTTATGATGGAATTCTACAACATGGGAAAATTTTTTCAGAAGGTTCAGAGAGGGACGCCTGGGTGGCTCAGTCGTTAAGCATCTGTCTTCAGCTTAGGTCATGTTCCTAGGGTCCTGGGATCGAGTCCCGCTTCGGGCTCCCGCTCCCCCTAGTTGTGCTTTCCCTCTCTCTCTCTCTCTCTCTCTCTCTGACAAATAAATAAATAAAATCTTTAAGTAAAAATTTAAAAATTTTTTAAAAAAGAAGGTTCAGAGAATATTCATTCTATGCCTAAAGGTATTTGTATTTCAAAATAGCTGGACAGAAATATTATGTGGAAGCATATTATACACCTAGACAATTTCTTTCTCTTTTTTAAAGATTTTATATTTAAGATATCTCTACACTCAACGTGAGGCTCAGATTTACAACCCTGAGATCAAGAGTTGTAGCCTCCACTGACTGAACCAGACAGGTACTCCTAGACTATTTCTATAACAAGCATTTAACTGTGAACTCAGAATTAAACCCAGGGATGACAGACAGGTCTTCTCAAAAGGAAGAATGTTCTGGGTAGAGAAACTTCTGCCAGTGTGTGTGTGTGTGTGTATGGGGGGGGGGACAGTTTCAGGGAAACAGCAGCTTTTAAAGAAACTTTGGCCAGTTAGATCATTATTTTGGAAAAAGCACCCAAGGTCTTGGTTTTGGAGATCGTGTGGAGTCATTAAGAAAAGGAGTAAACACTTCTGTTTCCAACCAAGATGAAGTAACAGGGAATAAATACAACCTCCTATCTGAAAGAACCAAAAAATCCCAGACAATATAAATAAAACAATGGTCTTTAAGATACTGGACATCACGCAATGAAGGGCAGTGATCCCTGAGAAACAGAAGATTAACAAGGTCAGCCCTGTGATTGCCCCAGCTTACTGCCTTGAGAGTTTCCAGACCCCACAAAGGGCCGGGGAATGAGATGGAGCCCAGTGGACTCCCTGAGTTGAGGAGATCTCCTGGTTGTGATAGTATATACTATAGTTTCACAAGATGTTACCATTGGGGAAAATTTGGAAAAGGGAACACAGATCTCTCTGTATTATTTCTTATAGCTGCCTATGAATCTACCGTTATCTCAAAATGAAAACCTTAAAAAAACCTTAGCTTTAAAAAGTAGGAGAGGGGGGGCGCCTGGGTGGCTCAGTTGGTTAAGCGACTGCCTTCGGCTCAGGTCATGATCCTGGAGTGCCGGGATCGAGTCCCACATCGGACTCCCTGCTCAGCGGGGAGTCTGCTTCTCCCTCTGGCCCTCTTCCCTCTCATGCTCTCTATCTCTCATTCTCTCTCTCTCTCAAATAAATAAATAAAATCTTTAAAAAAAAAAAAGTAGGAGAGAGGTGACAGGCACCTGGGTGGCTCAGTCGGTTAAGCAGCTGCCTTCGGCTCAGGTCATGATCCCGGGGTCCTGGGATGGAGCCCTGCATCGGGCTCCCGGCTCAGCGGGGAGCCTGCTTCTCTCTTTGCTGCTCTCCCTGCTTGTGTGTGCATGCTCTCTCTCTCTCTCTCTCTGACAAATGAATAAAATCTTTAAAAAATATTTTTAAAAATGTAGGAGAGGGGTTTCTGGGTGGCTGAGCTGGACTCCCTGTTCAGGGGGAGTCTGCCTCTCTCTCTGCCACCCCGCCTGCTTGTGCTCTCTCTCTCTCTCTCTCAAATAAATAAACAAATAAATAAAATCTCTAAAAAAGTAAGAGAAATAACGTTGCTTTCAGGTATACAAAAGCTGAAAGAATGCATCACCAGCAGACCTTCAGTACAAGAAATGTTAAAGGATGTCCTTCACGCAGAAAGCAAATGATACCAGACAGAAATCAGGACTTACACAAAGGAATGAAGAGGACTAGAAGTAATGACTATATAGGTAAATAAACAAGATTTCATATAGTTAAATCTCTTTAAAATGTTACTTAAATCTCTTTATTTTATTTTTTTTAAAGATTTTATTTATTTATTTGATGGCGGGGGGAGAGGGAGAAGCAGGCTCCCCACTGAGCAGGGAGCCCAATGTGGGGTGCGGGGCTCGATCCCAGGACCCCGGGATCATGACCTGAGCCAAAGGCAGATGCTTAACTGACTGAGCCACCCAGGCGCCCCTACTTAAATCTCTTTAAAAGATAATTGCCTGTTTAAAAATAATCATTAATAACGTGTTATGGGTTTTTTTCTTAAAGATTTTTTTATTCATTTGAGACAGAGAGATACAGAGAGAGGGAGAGAGAGAGCATGAGCAGGGGGAGAGGCTGAGGGAGAGGGAGAAGCAGACGCCCCGCTGAGCCGGGAGCCCGATGCGGGGCCCGATCCCAGGACCTGGAGATCATGACCTGAGCCAGAGGCAGACACTTAACTATCTGAGCCACCCAGGTGCCCCAGGGTTTTTAACATATGTAAAAATATAACGCATGACAGCAAGAGCATAAATCTCAAGAGGGGAGCGATAGAAGTATACCATTGTAAGGTTCTTATACTATATATGAAGCGGTATATTGTCACTCAGAGGTAGACTATGATAAGTTAAATATGTTTATTATAAAGCCTAAAGCAACCACAAAAATAATAAGTTCCTAAGTCCACAAAGGAGATAAAACAGAATCATCATAAAAATACTCAATCCATGGGGCGCCTGGGTGGCTCAGTCGGTTAAGCGTCTGCCTTCGGCTCAGGTCATGATCCCAGGGTCCTGGGATGGAGTCCCACATCGGGCTCCTTGCTCAGCGGGAAGCCTGCTTCTCCCTCTCCCTCTCCCACTCCCCCTGCTTGTGTTCCTGCTCTCGCTATCTCTCTGTCAAATAAATAAATAAAATCTTTAAAAAAAAATACTCTATTCATGGGGCGCCTGGGTGGGTCAGTCGGTTAAGCGGCCAACTCTTGGTTTCGGCTCAGGTCATGATCTCAGGGTCCTGGGATCAAGCCCCGCATCAGGCTCCGTGCTCAGTGGGGAGTCTGCTTGTGGATTCTCTCTCCCTGACCGTCTGCCCCTCCCCCTGCTCGTGCTCTCTCTCTTTCTCTAAAATAAATAAATCTTTAAAAAAATACTCAACGTGGGACACCTGGTTAAGCGTCCAGCTCAGGTCATGATCTCATGGGTCATGGGATCGAGCCCCCCAGTCAAACTCCATACCCAGAACTTCATGTTTCCCCTGACTCAGTACTTTCTAAGCTTGTAAGCCCCCTAGAAACCTGTGAGGCCAAGGATACCTATACTTCTTGACTTCTCCCAAGCTTAAATCCTTCTGTTCTGCAAGCAGAGAATCCCTGTCCTCAGAGACCCTGTTCCAAGTCCTCAGAGACCCAAAATCCTTGGATCCACAAGATCCCTACAGTCCTCCAGACCCCAATACCCAGGGTACCCTAGTTGCCCCCAAAAGGAGTCTCCAAAGCCCCTTGAGACCCAGAATTCCCTCAGCCTCCCAGCCCAGGCCCCCAGATCACCCCATTTCGGTTCCTCCAGATTATCTTTATGGTGGGCCATGGCTATCTGTCCCCGGACCTCCCCTCACTTGCTCTCACTCTCTAAAATAAATAAATAAGTCTTTAAAAAATCTTGAAAATGTTCCTGCAAGGAAAATTCCAGGCGCCGGTGGCTTCACTGGTGAATCTACCAAATATTAAAGAGGAAATAATAATTCTACACAAACTCTTCCCCATAATTGGAGAGGTGGCAAGACCTCCCAACTCACCCTACGAGGCCAGCATTACCCTCATACCAAAATCAGACAAAAACATTACCAGAAAAGAAAAAAGAAAAAACTACAGAGCAATATCCCTCAGTAATATAGATGCAAAAATTCTAAACAAAACTTTGGCAAATCAAATTCTATAATATATTAAAATGGTAATACATTACGACCAAGTGGGGTTTATCAGCAGGGAGCCTGCTTCTCCCTCTCCCTCTGCCTGCCGCTCCCCCTGCTTGTGCTCTCTCTGTCAAATAAATAAATAAAATCTTTAAAAAGAAAAGAAAATCAATGAGTGGAATGCACTACAATAACCACAATAACAAACTAAAAGAAAAAACCATATGGTGGAAAAGCATTTCACAAAATCTAACACTCATTTTGATAAAAACTCCCAGAAAATTAGGATAAAAGGGAACTTTATCAATCTCCTAAAGGGTATCTTCGAAAAGGAAAAGGAAAGAAGAAATGGAGCAGACATTCTCAAGGCCCTAGCACAGGCTGAGCTGGTTACCTGCAGGCCCCCAGAATGGCTTAAACATCGTCAGTGCTGGGGCTGAGCCTTCTGAAATGAAACTAGCCTCCATATTGGATTCTTTGGGATATTTAATCTTCTGTAATCCTGTCATGTCCTTGAACTTGGGTCACACAAGTTCTGCCAGGGGACATAGATCTTTGCTTTAATCCTTTTTTTTTTTTTTAAGATTTTACTTATTTGACAGAAAGAGACACAGCGAGAGAGGGAACACAAGCAGCGGGAGTAGGAGAGGGAGAAGCAGGCTTCCCGCTGAGCAAGGAGCCTGATGCGGGGCTCGATCCCAGGGCCCTGGGATCATGACCCGAGCCGAAGGCAGACGCTTAATGACTGAGCCTCCCAGGCACCTCTGCTTTAATAATACTGATGGTGATGATAGTGATAACGGAAGTAGCTAATAATTACTGCTTAGTCACGGTGCAGAGGGCACTGTGTAAAGTTTGATATAGATTAGTTCACAGAGTCTTTCAACCTATGACAGAAGTTCCTAAAAAATATTAAAGATAAGGCTGAGACATGTGGAGAGAGGAAACAACTTGTCCAAGGTCACACAGTTACACAGCAGGACATGGGGATACTCGCACACTCTAACAAGACAAGTGGTCAAATCCTAAGGCATTCTAGGTAATTCTAGAATTGATTTTCTCAGACCACATGACCATACATAACATTTACGTAGGTGGCATAAACGCTATGAGGAATTCTATTATATATACAAAGAACTAAATATAATATGCGTATCGTATCAAGAATGATATAGTGAAGACCACATGTGGGTCATTTAATGAATGAAATAATGAAAACTTACTTGAATACATTGGTGTGAAATCTCATTTACAACGGTTTTAGGTATTGACTAGAAATTTATTAAATATGTGTGATGTAAACCAACAGATATTAAACTTTTTTTCACCTACGATGGGCCTGTAGGTCAGTGTATATGTGCTTGAAATAAACGTGTTAATCTTGAGAAAATTTTTACCAGATGCATTTCTGATGAAATCCAAAGTAGACACTTCTGAATCACTTCCTTTGGGGAAATTACTTTTTGTTTGTTTGTTCAGTTAATTAATTAAAAAATTTAAAAATAACTGCTGACCATATTGAATTGTGGTTCCTACCTAGGGAGCTAACAAGGAGGACCAGAGGCGTATGTTACTGTCCATGGCACCTCAAAGGTGGTTCCATTGCTTAGTTTGTAGGTTTATATTGATCCTTTTGCTAGACTATTAAATATTTTCATACTTGACTTTTGTTTTATTTCTAAGAGATAAGCACACTGACCAGAGGATTCCCTCATCAGAGTAAATTTTTAATAACAATTACAGGACTGTTATTTGGTTTAATTATTTTCCCCCCTTTATCGAGAAATAACTGACTTTTTTTCTTTTTTACTCCTCTGATCCTTGGATTTGGAGATTGAAAATATACAAACCTGCACATTTATTTATGAAAGCATGGAATGCCATATGTAGCATATAATAAACTTAAAAATTTTTTTTTAAACAAAAGAATCCTGTGTTGGCTTAATGGTGTGTTTTTCATCAATTTGGATCATAGGGAGAGCAAACTCAAATTCCTGCTCAATGCATTTTCTTAGAAAGATTTTTTTTTTTAATGAGGAAAATTTATGTTAAAAGTAATGTTTTGGTTCACATGTAAATTTCCCACACTTCTTACCCCTGCGTTGTATATTAAAAAAAAAATCTCTGGGCGCCTGGCTGGCTCAGTTGGTTAGGCGGCTGCCTTCGGCTCAGGTCATGATCCTGGAGTCCCAGGATCGAGTCCCGCATCGGGCTCCCTGCGTGGCGGGGAGTCTGCTGCTCCCTCTGACCTTCCCCCCTTTCATGTGCTCTCTCTCTCTCTCAAATAAATAAATAAAATCTTAAAAAAAAAACTCTTCAAAGAATATTCAGAAGTGGAAACTTCCACACTGTGCTTTAGATGGATCGATTACAGGGGCATTGCCATTAACTTAAACGTAACGTTAAGTTGCTGGTTTGTAGCAAGTGTCGGGTTTGCATCACCTCCCATTGGCTGGGATGGCCCAAAGCCCACCTCCTGTGCGTAGCTATTGGTTTGTCCGTGGCTCCTCAGCGTCCGGACGTCCCCTCTCTTTTCATTCTTAAACGCCCGGGGTTGAGGTAGAACCTATCAATGCCCGCGGCATCCCAAAGCCCACCCTCCTCTCGATTGCCAGTGGCTGATCTCGACGCCTGTCGAGGGCCTGGGGCGCGGAGTGGCTCCCTGCAGACCGCCAGGGGCCTAGCGGAGCCCGTAGGTGAGGGTCCTGAGTTAGGCCTGAGGGGCCCCCAGCCAAGTCTCCCTCCTCAGTGAAATGTGTATATAGGCAGCCATCTCTTCCGAAATGGGTAGCTGAGAGGGAGGCACTGCGATCGGGTCTCAGAGGTGGCATTCTCCCGGCGGCGGCAGCGGGGGGCAAGGGCGTTGGCGTTGGGAAATGGGCGTGGCAGGTTCTAGAGGCGGGCCTCAGGCAGTCAGGACTGCTGGGGTGGATCCAAGATTCCTTAAGGAGGTGTCCCTGGCCTGCACCCTTGTTGAACAGTTTTTATCAAACTTGAATTCCTGGACTGAGCTCTCCTTTCTTTCCTTCCAATTAGGGCAGCCGGAACCTCAGTTTGCTCAGCTGCGAAATGGGTAGCATTACAACAGCAGTCGGTGAACAATTCAGATTTTATATATTATTTTTTCTAAAGATTTTACTTATTTATTTGGGGGGGGAGAGCACAGAGGGAAAGTGAGAGGGAGAAGCAGACTCCCTGCTGAGCAGAGAGCCCCATGTGGGATTAGATCCCAGGACCCTGGGATCATGACCTGAGCCAAAGGCAGACGCTTAGAGACTGAGCCACCCAGGCGCCCTGTGGTTTAATATGTTTGTAGACACGTTTCTAAGACTTTTATTATTTTTTTTATTTTTTAAGATTTTACCTATTTATTTGACAGCACAAGCACGGGGAGTGGCAGGCAGAGGGAGAAGCAGGCTCCTTGACTGAGCAGGTAGCCCAACCCCGGGCACAATCCCAGGACCCTAGGATCGGGACCTGAGCTGAAGGCAGATGTTTAACTGACTGAGCCACCCAGGCGCACCAAGACTTTTAAATCAACAGTAATAAAAACCAACAACCACTTTAAAATCGTTTAAAATTTCTAGGTGGATAATTTGGAAAAAATCATTATCAGCTAGTTCCAGTTTTAATTTTGGTTTTAATACATGGTGCTTCTGATGGTTTTAAATGTATGATGATGGTGATGTTATATAAAAACCCAAATCACTTTAAAGGCCTTCATGGCTTGTCAGGTACCTGTGGGATACTTGGCTGAAGTCATGCCAGTTGGGATGGGTTTGAAGTGAGTCTATGAGTCCTTGGGAGAGAAAAGATTGCCCTCTTTCCACCATCCATCCCTTCCCCCCGCTTACCTTCCCGCAGCGCCTGCGCAGTGAGTTTATGGAGGGATTTTTGCAAAGGTCCTGCAACACAGCCAGAAGTCTGTCTTTAAATACTGCCTAGAAATTAACATTTTTAAACACATTAAAAAAGACATAGCTGAATAATATTTCAATGAATTGAAATTTAAAATGTATTCCCCCGACCCTGGAAATTATTCTTAGTTGGAGTATTTTTGAGCCCTTCACCGAGCTCCAACAGTTGTTCCTGACCCCCTGTGGTGCTGAGGTGGCTGCCAGGGCTCTTGCCCTGAGAAATGGGATTCAATTTCAGAAAAGAGAATTTAAAAAAAAAATTCTCTAACCCATAAGAATTTGTAAGAAATCAAGATGTTTGGAATTCTGTTTGAAGCCATTTTTTTTTTTGCCATGCGTTATTTATGAGGTATGTTTACATACAATAAAATGTCCCCGGTTTCCGTACAGAGTTCAGTGAGTTTTGACAGATGCATACTGAACAGTCCAGTCACCTCCAAAAGTTCCTTCATGCCCTTCCCAGTTATTTTCCCGTAAGACAACAACTAGTCTGAAATCCCTCATTATAGATTAGTTTTGCCTGACTTAGAATTTCACACAAAGGGAATAATACAGTATTTCTCCTTTGAGTCTGGATTCTTTCACTCAACCCTATGTCTATGAGATTCAGAGACATATGAAGTAGTTTGTTTCCTTTCATTGCTGAGTCGTATTCCATGATCCCATTCTTGTGCTTCTTGCCAATTCTTCTGTTAGTGGACACCTGGGCTGCTTCCAGTTTTTTGGTATCATGAATAAAGCTAATATGAACATTTGAGTGCAAGTTTTTGTGTGAACATACTGCAATCGCATGCTGTGGATGGCTCACTAGAGTCGATTTTGCAAATCTCAACTGTGGTTCAGTGATATCATATTAGTAGCTTGAAATAAGTCATGGTGGGAGTGTTTACACCATAATTGGGAAATGCTACAAATTAGAGGTTTTTTTTTTTTCCTGGAGAGCTGGTTGTTAAACATTTACCAGCACATCACTGGACATATGTTCTTATTTCTTTGAATACCTTGGGAGTCAGATTGCTGGATTGCACGTGTTTACCTATATAGGAAGCTTCCGACCTGTTTCCAAAGTGGTTCACCACTTTAATGACAATGCATGAAAGTCCCAGTTGCTCCACATTCTCAACGATATGTGGTATTTATTGTCAGTCTTTTTAATTTTTGCCAATGAATGGTGAAAATCCAAATAGAATGGGGGCGATGGGAAATGGAGGTTATATGACAGCCTAGTAAGCGAAACTTTCGTCTCTCTTTATAGGCAGAGAAACCTTGAATACACGTGGAAGCATGTTGACGTCTCCGCACCTAGGGACTTTTCTCTATTCTTTCCCATTTCACCACATAAGGATGCTGAGGCTCCAAACAGGAGAATGTAGCCAGTTTAAACACCACAGGCAATTCACACTGTCGGGGAAATAAATAATAAAATCTCGTGCCAGCCTGTGAATCCTCTCCACAAAGGTAGAAAAGAATGAAATAGTTTTATTTTCGAATAAACATTAAACCAGACTGCAATGTGCAACTCAAGCAATGCCCTAAAGAGCTCTCAAAGACAGAAAGAAACCTCATCTTTTATGCAGCCAGGCAGCTATAACCCGTTAGATACACGTTCTCAAGAAGGACAATTTGTCCTCGAGCAAGAGAACTTGACAGCACCGTTTGCTATACATAGTTCATCTCCAATTCACCTGGAGATCGAGGTAGCCATCTGCCCTTACCCAAAGGAGAAATAAAACACCTATCTCTTTGACAAGCAGATAACAACTTGGGGCCAAGAGCCTAGGTCAAATTCCTACGGAGACGAGGAGATAAGGATGCTAGATTCGTTGATGTTTACATTTCAGAGATGGCTCCAAGGCCCTTAAGAACAACATTCCTGGGTAATGAAACTGGCAGGAGGCCTATTTAGCTTTTTACAAGATTTACATGCATCTGGAAGGGACGGGGAAAAGATTTTACAAGTTTTCTAAAGGAAATGCTCTAAGAGAAGAGAGGATGGAAAGCCTCGTTCACTTTTGACACCAGGGAAAATTCAACTTTTGAAAAATTTGTTTTTACCCTACAACGCCTTCACACATTACCCTGCTCTGTGCCCCATTCCAGGTCCACACTTCCCTCGCCTCTTCAACGTGGTCATCTATGACTAATCTCTCAAAATCCGTACCAACTCCATTCCTAAATAGTAAACTGCCCAGAACAGCAGGCTGCTCCTCCTAGGGCCACACACCCCAGCCCTGGCCCAACCAGAGACCCGCTGTTATCAAAAGCTATGACTACAAGTTTCTTGGAACTGGCAAACGTTGCAGTTCTGCGGTCTGATTGCAACTCATCTCAAATGCGGTAAAACCGAGACACAGGAAAAGCCCAAATGGGTACCTAGGGCTTCGGGTCACTGGCCCAAAAAGGGGCACTTACGGATTTCCCGCCCAGACTCGGGAACCCCTAAAGTCAGTCCCAAGTGACTGAAAAAAATCCCTGCTTTATTCCACCACGGCACGATTGGGGTTAAAGTCCACCGCACGCAGGTCCCCACCCGACTGCGCCTGCGCGAGTCAGGACGTGCGAATTTGCCTCAGACCCTGCCGTTTCGGGCAGCCCCTCCTAATCCGGAACACGACCCACATTCCGCCGGTCTTGCCTTGACAGGCGTGACCCTAACCCAATAAGGATGGAGGACTGAATCCAGCGGAGCCAATGGCGAAAGTCCGAGGGGCGGTGGAGGCGGACTCTGCGAGGAAACAAGAAGACAGGCCCAAGATGGAGGCGGCGGTGGCCGTAGCGGCGTGACAGGTGAGGGCGGGCCGGGCGGGGTTAGGTTTCTGGAGCGACCGCCGGGCACGGGCAGGGAGCTGGGATGGAAAGCTTAGCCCCAGGATGGCTTCGCCTGGGTCCCGGCGCCCCCCGCCCGGAACCGGAGGAGTGGTTTGACCCGGGGCGAGACCATCGTCGACAGCGGGGGTGGGGTGGGTAGACAGGAATAGGGGTGCAAGGCTGCGGGGGATGGTTTCGCCCGTCGCGTGTGGCAGTGCGCCTGCGCAGAGCTAGAAGGCCCTCGGTAGGCGGGGCCGGGTTGAATGGGGCCTGGGCTGTGGTGTGGTGTCCGGACTCCCTTTAAACCTCCTTGAGGTCTCTTGATGAACCTGCCTTGCCGGTCATGGGGAGTGCGTGGAGCTGTGGTTCACTAGTCACGACCCACCAGGAGAATGTTCACTAGTCACGACCTACCAGGAGAATGTTTGAGGATTCCCCCATTACTCTTTATTCCTCCCCAGCCTCCTTCCATTGTCACCAGTAATACGTCCGTGACCCCTTCGTTAGTTAGGGGGGATTTTGGACCCCTTCACCCCCCGCTTTAAACCTGTTCATCTCACCTCGACGGTGCTTGGTAATGCACCTCCATTCCCCCATGACAATGCCCGGTGATCTCCATTATCCACTCTTCTCCCCATTACAGTCCCTTCAGCACAGTTTCTCCTGAGCCCCTATGAAGTCCGCATCACAGTCTGGTGACTGCCGTTAGCCACCGAACACAGTGTTTGAGAGGCTGCCATCGTTACAGCCCAGGGCTTAGGGATTCCTGCAAGGCCCTTAAAAACACTGTTGGGTGCAATTCCCATCTCCCCCCAACTAAGGGCAGTATCTGATCTTCCATTTCTTTCCCGTCATCCTGTCTGTGACTCCTCCCTCACCACAGTATCTGGTAACCACCCTTTCTCCTTTAAAAAGCCAGGACAGCCTGTTCTTGTCCTTTATGTACCTGACACGCCTAATTGCACTGTGGTTTGACTTCCTTGTTACACCCCCCCCCCCAGCACAGAGACTTGGTACTCCTGTGCCCTCCAGGGCAGTGTGTGCTGCCTCTCCTTGTGTGGTTACTACCCTCTCCTCTGCCCCCACCCTATGAATCCTAGACTTTGGCCCTCAAGAGTGAGACAGACAACAGGGGAGGATGAACAGAGGAGACACTGGATGAGTTCGAGGTGTTTACAAGATCCCTTGGCCATTGTGTGTAGATTGGGCAACGGGGGTGGGGGTGATGTGGAGCCTGGAGATTGAATTTTTTTTTTTTTTTTTTTTGCCCCTGCCACTTTGCTTCCAGACTATCATTACTGGACCTCTGAATTCCTCCTGTGTTCTAGGAGCCCCATGGCACCTGCTCAGCCCCGCCTCAGCCCGTCTTGACAAAGTCCTAGGCTCCATGGAGCCGCCACGGGGCCCCCCTGCCAACGGGGCCGAGCCATCCCGGGCAGTGGGCACTGTCAAAGTATACCTGCCCAACAAGCAACGCACGGTGGTGAGTCTGACGGGCACAGCTGGCGGGGGGTGGGGATGGACCCAGTTGTAAGTCTTGGATCAGAACGGTGACTCGGGGAGGCGCGGGGGAGGCTTCTACAGAGGCCCGGGAAAGTCGGCTGGGGCCCGTGTTGGGCACTGACCCGCCGGTCTGCACGCAGGTGACTGTCCGGGATGGCATGAGTGTCTACGACTCTCTAGACAAGGCCCTCAAGGTACGGGGTCTCAATCAGGATTGCTGTGTGGTCTACCGGCTCATCGAGGGGTAAGTGTGTCCCCCTCCCTGCTTCGACTCCCTCCACTGGGCACCCAGCCTCCTGTCCCCTCCTCGGAGGCATCCGATTCCTTCCCTCTGTTGTGCGGTTTCCATTAGTCTTCCCTTAAGCTCAGTGGCTCCATGAGTGTGTGCAGCTTTTGTTTCAGAACTTCATTCATTCATTGGCCTTTGAGGCCAGCAGCTTGTCTCTCCTTGGCCCTCAGGTCCCCGCCCTGCTCCCGCGCCTCGTGCCGGAGTTCATCTGTGGTGTTCTTTCACGATTTCATCTGTTTGCCAGCTCTCTGCATCCTCTGCCTCCTCATTCTTGGTCTGCCGGGCTGGGCCACGCAGGCCTTCCATTTACTCTGTCCTGGGCTTCCTTAATTGTTTTGTTCGACGCACACATGGCTTTTTATTTGTCGTCTCGGCCGCGTTAGCCGCTTTCTCAGGGGCTTGCTGAGTGCTTCGGAGATTTCGTGGTTTATTCACTGTCTCATTTGCTCCTCACCTTGTGGTTAAGAGCATGGACTCTTCACGCTGGCCAGCCACTCACAGTCCTTTGTGGCCTTGGGCCAGTCACTTTATCCCTCTGAGCCTCAGTTTCCTCATCTGTAAAATGGGGGCGAGGATAGTAATTAGTTCCTAGAGTTGCCATGATGAAAATTAAACACGTTAGATGTTGCTCCATGGATGACGGGCGTGGAGGGACTTTTGGGGGTTCCCTGCCTCCCACGAGCCCTGTCCACCCTCTCACTCACTCCCTTCCATGCTCCCTACAGGCGAAAGACAGTCACCGCCTGGGACACGGCCATTGCCCCGCTGGATGGAGAGGAGCTCATCGTAGAGGTCCTTGAAGACGTCCCACTGACCATGCACAATTTTGTGAGTGTGGGGTGGAAAGTTGGGGCAGACTGTGGGCATGGGGCGGGAGGGTCCTAGACCAGGCCTCAACCTTCCCTGCTCTGTGGCAGCAGGTACGGAAGACGTTCTTCAGCCTGGCGTTCTGTGACTTCTGCCTTAAGTTTCTGTTCCACGGCTTCCGCTGCCAAACCTGTGGCTACAAGTTCCACCAGCATTGTTCCTCCAAAGTCCCCACAGTCTGTGTTGACATGAGCACCAACTGCCGACAGTGAGCCTGGCCTGGGCTGGGTGGGGGAATGGGGACGACAGAAGCCACAAGGTTCTTACAGACAGCTGACCCTTCTCCTCTTGCTCTATCCCCTTAATGCCCTCAAGGTTCTACCACAGTGTCCAGGATTTGTCCGGAGGCTCCAGACAGCACGAAGCTCCCTCACACCGCCCCCTGAATGAGCCGTTAACCCCTCAGGGTCCCAGGTAGGGATGCCTTAGCTGGAGGCCTATTGTCGGGAGAAAAAGATCTGGAGGCCTTTGTAGACCACAAGCCATACTTCATTCGTTTGTTTATTTGCACACATTTATTACGGACCTATAGGTGTGGAGCTGTGGGACCTTGGGCAAATCACCTAATCTCTCTGGGCCTTAGTTTTCTCATCTACGAAGAGGGGATAATAGTACTTTTTACCGTATAGGGTTCTGGTGAGAATTTAAATGTGTTAAGGCATGTCCAGTGCCTAGAACGAGATCTGGTACAAAATAAGAAGTCCTTATTAATTACAAGTACATATGTATAAGTATTTGTTGTGTTAATTCTTGCAGTTGTAACCATGCTGAAACCTTTCCATTTTGAAATACATATTATTCTATCATAAATTCCCTTTTATTTCTCTTTAACGTCAAGTATTGTAATACTGTAGTATTTCTTTTTTTTAAAACGCTTCTTTTTTTTTTAAGATTGTATTGATTTGTCAGAGAGAGAGAGCATGAGCAGGGGGAGGGACAGAGGAAGAAGTAGGCTCCCCCGCTGAGCGAAGAGGCTGATGTGGGACTCGATCCCAGGACCCTGAGATCATGACCTGAGCTGAAGGCAGACGCTTAACCAACTGAGCCACCCAGGCGTCCCAATACTGTAGTAGTTCCATATTAAAGTATATTATTGCTCTAAGGTAGCATAAGTTTATAAAATATGCATTTTTTCTGTCTACTTCTTGTAAAATGTATGTGGTACGTTATATTAATATATCATGTGTTCTATGTACACTATTTTTATATAATATAAAACACATGTTTATGCAACATAAAATAGTAAAGTTAGGGCATTATGTCATTTTTAGTTATGGGTATATGTGGATTAATTTCTATGCATTTCATTTCAGGATAGTGAAAGGAACATTTAAAAATACATTTGTGACATTAAAATATATATAACATATATCTTTATGTATTAACATGTACATCTGTGTATAACATACAGTTGACCTTTGAACACCATGGGCTTGAACTGCGTGGGTCCAGTCACACGTGGATTTTTTTACATGCAGTACTATAAGTGTATTTTCTCTTAACGATTTTCTTAGAAACATTTTCTTTTCTCTAGCTTACCCTATTGTAAGAATACAGTATATGATACATTGAACATACAAAATATGTGTTAATCGACTGCTTATGTTATCAGTAAGGCTTCTGGTCAGCAGTAGGCTCTTAGTAGCTAAGTTTTTGGGGAGTCCGAAGTTACACGTGGACGTTCAGCTGGGCAGGGGGTCAGTGGTGCCCCTAATCCCTGCATCGTTCGAGGGTCAACTGTGTAACGTTACTGTAATGGGCATATTCAGAAGCATCGGCATCTTAATACAGATAATATGTTGTATATCATATAATAATATATTTGAGTAGTACACACAGAAGATAATATTTATTACTCTTCCCCCCCTCCCCCCCACTATCTTCTGTGGCTTGCTATTCCTCCTTTAGGTCTTTACTCAGATGTCCCCTCAGGGAAGCCTTTCCAGACAGAATCCGTGACACTTTCTGTCTCCTCGTGTTGCTTTATCTTTTTCTTTATTGCACCTGTCACCAGCGGACATATTAAATATTCTTTGGGGTTTTTTGGCACTCTCTCCTCACTAGAACACTAGCCCCATGAGGGCAGGAACTCGTTTTCGTTTTGCCCTCAGTTTTATTTCCACTACCTAGGATGGTCTCTGCCACAGGGCAGGCGCTCGGTAAGTTGTTTCTTGAGGAAATGAAGAGCGCTAGTCACGGTAGACGGTGACTCGGAGCTACACATACGTTTACCGGGGTGGGGGGCGGCTTTCCTTGTTCTTGTTCGTTCGCCAGTCATTTCACAGCCTGTCCCCTGCTATAGCTCCTGCACCCAGCACCGCGAGCCTGAGCACTTTCCCTTCCCCGCCACTGCCAACGCCCCTCTCCAGCGCATCCGCTCCACGTCCACTCCCAACGTCCACATGGTCAGCACCACAGCCCCCATGGACTCCAGCCTTGTCCAGGTTGGTGTGGAGGGGCTCATTGCCGGAGGGCACCGGGCAGGGGGGCGCGCCATTCCTCCTGGCCCCCGTGTGCCCCCTCTGACTCCCGTCCCTCTTCTTGCAGCTCGCCGCCCCGAGTTTCAGCACCGATGGTGAGCCTGCCCCCCCGCCCCACTCCCACGCCCCCTCACCCCACCCCCTGGGCCCCTACTCACATCCCCTCCATGCGTGCAGCTGCCGGTAGTAGAGGTGGTGGCGATGGAGCCCCCCGGGGGAGCCCCAGCCCGGCCAGCGTGTCCTCGGGGAGGAAGTCTCCCCATTCCAAGTCCCCGTCAGAACAGCGGGAGCGGAAGTCCGTGGCCGATGACAAGAAGAAAGTGGTAAGCTCCGGGGGAGCCTTGGGTGGGGACGCCACAGGCTGAGTGATGAGGGAAGTGGGCAGGCCCCTGAGATGCCGCCCATGTGGCCCACAGAAGAATCTGGGGTACCGGGACTCGGGCTATTACTGGGAGGTGCCGCCCAGTGAGGTGCAGCTGCTGAAGAGGATCGGGACAGGCTCGTTTGGCACCGTGTTTCGCGGGCGGTGGCATGGCGATGTGGCCGTGAAGGTGCTCAAGGTGGCCCAACCCACAGCTGAGCAGGCCCAGGCCTTCAAGAACGAGATGCAGGTGCTCAGGTGAGATGGCACGAGTGTGTGTGTGGGCGGGGGCGGGGCGGCTTTGGCGCCTCCCGCCGCCCCCCCCCCCGCCCCGGGAAAGGCCGCGCTCGGGGCCCTTCCCGCACATCGGCTGTGTTTGTGTTGTGTTATAAGCATCCACGTAAGCTGTTTCTCAATCAGGGATGTCCCTTTCCCCTCTGGGAAATGGCTCTGTTTCGAGGCCGTCTGATGATATTACTGTTTGGGTTTGGGTTGATACTGCTGTTAATTCATGTCTCCGCCTCCAAGACGTGGGTCTCCTCATTTGCCGGGCACGGGGTGGGTATGGCCGTAGGGCTCCGGCGTCCTCGCGTGCCCTCACGTTAGTAGCGTGCTGTTAAGCACGGTGCCGGGAAGCCTCATGTCCCTCCTTCCTTCCGCTTGTATTACATCGTTGGTATTAGGTTCGTCGGGGTGGATTCCTGTTATTGATCACAGTAATGCCGTGATTTCAAGAACAGTATTATTTAACTTACTTTAGTCCTTGTTCAGTTAATGGTTGTAGTTGCTCTACTTAATACGTCATTAATACCACATTAGTTAATTTGCACTGAGAAACGCTGGTGTTCCTTTTCTGCCACTCTCGTTACTACCCCTCCTGGGGTTGCTGACGTGCACTTGTCCTCTGACAAAAAAATGGGCGCAGTTACGTTACGGGGTTGATGTTATCATAATTTCTTGTGCTATTGTAACATTTATCCTCGTTATGGACACCGCAGTAAGAAAACTTTTATTCTCTGTTCCTCTCTGTGAAATTACTTGAGCATGCTGTTAGTTTGCATCATGTTAATGTTTTAACCATGATTGCACCACTGTGAAGAACGCTCCTCTTCTGTTACCCACTCTGGCGTGAGCGGAATTGCAGAGCGTTGTCGATGTTGTTTGCATTTGTGTTACCGTTCCACCTGCAGTTACTCCTTCTATAAGGAGGGGAGGTTTTCTTCTAAACCAGAGGGGGGGGGTCTGTTCATCCGTGATGGAGTTTCTGTGAGGTGGACTCAGGTACCCAGCAGCAGTAACGAGGATAGTGACGTGTTCAGGGTGCTTACCTGTGGTAGGTGCTGTTCCGGGTGCCTTGCCGATCACTTGGTAACTCTTCTTGCCAACATCCCTATAAGGTAGCTAATATAATGGTCACAGTTTTGCAGTTGAGGAAAATGAGAGGTTAAGTGTCATCCCTGAGGTTGCACAGTGAGGCCCCAGGGAAGCCTGGATTGGAACACAGGATCTAATCTGAGTCCGAACTCCAAGCTCTTTACCTCTGAGCCTCTCGTGGTGATTAGGAGGATATAGTCACGCGTCACTGGTATTTTTACCGGCGTGTATCAGTATTAGGCTGCTGTTATCAAGGAAGAAGGTTGGCATTCCTACATTCTTGTCTGTAAAACGGTCACAGGCCCAGGTCATGGTCAGGGTCAGAGGTTGGCAGATGTCAATGATGGAGAGCCACTGGTCGGTAGAGGGGTAGGCAGGGGGCAGTGGTCTCTTCCTCCCGCTTTTGTTGGGAGACTCGGCTGGGGCAGCTGGGGACACAAGCCCCCCGGGGACGGACTCCTAGTGCATCTGACATACCTCACAAATGCAGTGCGTCTGGCCGTGGCCTGGCCCTGAGCCTCCTGACAGACACGGTGGAAACGACGACAGAAGGCAGCAGTGAGCGGCACCATGCCTGATGCTCCGAAAGGGAGTTACAGTTGCTCTCTTTCCTCCCCACCCTCGTACCACCCTCCCTGCCTACAGGAAGACACGGCATGTCAACATCTTGCTGTTCATGGGCTTCATGACGCGGCCGGGCTTCGCCATCATCACGCAATGGTGCGAGGGCTCCAGCCTCTACCACCACCTGCATGTGGCCGACACGCGCTTCGACATGGTCCAGCTCATTGACGTGGCCCGGCAGACTGCCCAGGGCATGGAGTGAGCCTCTGGGCCGGGGGATGAAGGGAGGGGGCCGGGAGGCTTGGGGTGAGGAGATGAGATAACCCCCCGCCCCGGCCAATTTGCCTTCTACTTCCACCCCTACAGCTACCTCCATGCCAAGAACATCATCCACCGAGATCTCAAGTCTAACAGTATCTGCCTGTCCCTGTCTGCGGGCTTGGCGGGGGGCTTAGTGGGGGTGGCTCTTGTTGGGGGGCCTTCTGGAGATGCATGGGGAGGGACACGTGTCACGTGGCTTAATAGGGGCTCTAATGGGGGGGGTCTCTTGGTCGGGACTCAAGGTTGTGGCTGATTCGGGTGCTGTCGTTGGGGACTTCAGTCAGGGTCCAAGCTATGGGAGCTGTGGAGGACATGGCAGGTCTGGGTGCCACTCAAGCGGCTTCCTGGTTAGGAGCCACGGCGGGGGCAGGGGCAAGCATAGGGGGCCTTAATTGGAGTTCCCCACCCAACTCAAGATCGTAGCTAGTTTGTGTGATACTGGGGGGTTCTGGTCAGGGTCAGAGGCACGACTGGTGGTGAGGGCATCAATGGGAACCGCCCAGTCAGGATGGGAGATGTGGCTCTTGGGAGCTCCTGTAGTGGCCCTTGACCCTGGTGGACATCTTCCTACATGAGGGGCTCACAGTGAAGATCGGTGACTTTGGCCTGGCCACGGTGAAGACACGATGGAGTGGGGCCCAGCCCTTGGAGCAGCCCTCAGGCTCCGTGCTATGGATGGTGAGTTGGGCCAGGCTGGACTGGGGCCATCCAGGTAGGGGCATGGGTGGCTGGGGCGGGATGTGGGGAGCTGAGTGGGGGTGGGGATGCTTGTGCCAGATGGGGGTGTCTAGACTGCTCATGCTTTACCTCACGTGGGTGCTCTGAGTTGTACCCAGTGTGGCTAGTGGGATCTGGGACAATGGGCGGCCATTTGCTGACCTCCATGGTCCCCCCTGCCTGGTCTTCCCTATTGAAGGCAGCTGAGGTGATCCGTATGCAGGACCCGAACCCCTACAGCTTCCAGTCGGATGTCTACGCCTATGGGGTCGTGCTCTATGAGCTCATGACCGGCTCGCTGCCTTACAGCCACATTGGCAGCCGTGACCAGGTGGGCCCCACCCTTTACCCATAATCTTCCAGGCAGAGGATTCCCTTCAGCCTCCAGACCCCAGATTTCCTCCTTTGTAAAGACCAAGCATGCCACACTTCCCCCAGAAACCCAGAATCTTCTGGGTTGAGAGCTCTCAGCATCCTCTGGTCTTCCCTACCTAGGATCTTCCCTTCCCTATACATCTACAGTCCTCTGGCCTGGGTACTCAAAATCCCCCGAGTCCCAAAGCCCAGAATCCCATTTCTCCGAGTGACAGAAGCCGTCTGTGCTTCTGGAATACTCACAGATACCCACAGTCATTCAGCCCTTGGGTATCTGGCAGGCTTTGGGGGGCCCTGGAACCCATGATACTCTGGGCCCCAGGCTCTCCGAGTTCTCCAGGCCGAAGGCCTCCAGGCCGTCAGAAACCCGGGATCCTCTAGGCTCCGAGCCCTGAGCTCTCACCATCCTACAGGCCACATGGACCCATAGTTCTCTAGGCACCAGACCCCTACAGAAATACAAGCCCCTGGGTTTTAGACTCCTTTAGCTCCTCCAGACCCAGAACTTCGTATTTCCCCTGAGTCAGTACTTTCTAGGCCTGTAGAAACCTGTGAGGCCAGGGATACCTGTAATTCTGGATTTCTCCCAAGCTTCAGTCCCTCTGTTCTGCAGAGAATCCCTGTCCTCAGAGACCCAGAGTCCTTGGATCCACAAGATTCCCACAGTCCTCCAGACGCCAATACCCAGGGTACCCTAGTTGCCCCCAAAAGGAGCCTCCAAAGCCCCTTGAGACCCAGAATTCCCTCAGCCTCCCAGCCCAGGCCCCCAAATCACCCCATTCCTGTCCCTCCAGATTATCTTTATGGTGGGCCGTGGCTATCTGTCCCCGGACCTCAGCAAAATCTCCAGCAACTGCCCCAAGGCCATGCGGCGCCTGCTGTCTGACTGCCTCAAGTTCCAGCGGGAGGAGCGTCCCCTCTTCCCCCAGGTGGGCCTCGCAGGAGGGCTGGGTACACCGCGGAGGTCGGTGCTGAGGAGGAGGACCCGAGGTGTCGGTGGGAATTGCGGCGTGTGTGCGTGTGTGCGCTTCCCCGGTAGGCTGGGCTTTGTGGGTGTCGGGGTGCCCATGTGGCTCCGGACACCCCCCTAACCTGCCCCTGCCCCGCAGATCCTGGCCACCATTGAGCTGCTGCAGCGGTCACTCCCCAAGATTGAGCGGAGTGCCTCTGAACCCTCCTTGCATCGCACCCAGGCCGATGAGCTGCCTGCCTGCCTGCTCAGCGCAGCCCGCCTTGTGCCTTAGGCCCTGCCCCCAGCCACCAGGGAGCCAATCTCAGCCTGCCACACCAAGGAGCCCTGCCCACCAACCAATCAATGTTCTGTTTCCGCCCCGATCACTGCCTCAGGATCCCCCATCCCCGTCCTAGGAGATGAGTGGGTCCCCATGTGCTTTTCCAGTTCCTCTGGAATTGGGGGCCCCCCCCAAAGACCGAGACCCCTGCTGCCTCCATGATTTGGTTTCCTCTTGGCTTTGGGGATACTTCTAAATTTGGGAGCTCCTCCATCTCCAATGGCTGGGATTTGTGGCAGGGATCCCACTCAGAACCTCTCTGGAATTTGTGCCTGATGTGCCTTCCACTGGATTTTGGGGTTCCCAGCACCCCCTTTGGATTTGGGGGGCCCCCTCTGTGTCTTCCCCACCATTCAAGGACCCCCCCCCCCCCCGTCCACCAAGAAGCACAGAATTCTGCTGGGCCTTTGCTTGTTTATTTTGCTTCCCGACTCTTCTCGTGGGGTTCAGAGCCGCTGAAGGGTGGGGGTGAGTCCAGGCAAGGAGTGGTTGGGGGCGAAGTGCGGACCACACAAACAGCGCCACTGCACGCATCACCACAGGCGGCACGAGGAACGAAGACCACGTATGCCAAGCACGGCACAAGAGGAGGCCACGTCAGTCACAGACACAGACATCACAGCAAAGGTGGGGAAGCGGAGGACCACTGGCCCTCCATGTGCAAAGGATTCTGGGAGGATGGGTGGAGTTTGCATATTTAAAGATAGCTGTCAGAGGCAGGAAAGTGGGAGTATGGGTCCCTGGGGAACAGAAGGGTCCTAGCAGTGGGAGGGCCTCCCAATGTGTTGAATGGGGCTGGGGGCGGGTAGGAGAAATCCCTGCGGGGCATCTGACGAGGTGGCTCTCCAGAGATGGGAGATCCGTAGAAAGGGGCTCCAAGGCAGGGGTTTCTTAAGGATTTCGGAAATTCTGATGGGGAACACGGCGCACTTGAGAGATCTGGGACCAGGAGAACGGTTTTCCAAGAATTTCAGGGCTCCAGGAGGGGCCTTAGCGGTGTCAGGGCCAGAACGGGTTGCCTGGTGTTTGGGAGCTTCTGGGAAGGAAAGTGCACTCCGGGGCGGCCGGGAGTAGAGGTCTTTGGGAGTTTGGAGGTTCTACAACTGAAAAGTAAGTCTTGAGGTGGCCGGGAGTGGTTTTTTAAAAGGACTTGGGGATTCCAAAAGTGAGAACTGGTGTTAGAAGCAGGAGTGAGGGGTTCCCCAGGGACTTGGGCATTCCGCGGAGTGAGAAGAGGGATCTTGGCGGACCAGGAGAGGGCTTCTCAAGAGATTTGGAGACTCCAAAAGTGAGAAATGGATTCAGGGCCCAGAGGGGGGTTGCCCAGGAGGAATTAAGGGTTCTCAGGGTGGGGTGTCAGTCGGAGAAGAGGCTGGCGAAGGACTTCCTCAGGCTGCGGATGGTCTCAGCTTTCACCTCGTCCTGGCTAAGGCTGGGCCTGGGCGGGGCTGGCTCTGGAAGGTTGAAGGCATTGGTCAGAGACTGGGATTTGCTAGAGAGAGACAAGGTGGAGGCATGGGAGGAAGGGGGGGGAGGAAGGGAGGAAGGGGAGAGAAACACAATGTTACCCCAGGCCCGGCCCAGCCCTGCCCCTCTAGTCCTGGGGCTGTTGCCTGTGACCCTCCCACCCACCCTCGCAGGCCTGGACCCTGCCGGAGTCTCGGGTGGAGCTGGGGGAGCCCTGGGCCAGGCTGGGAGGACTTGGATCTAAGGTGAAGTCTGGGCTTAGTGGGAAGAGGCCCGGGCTGAACCTTCTCTTCACATTCTAGGCTGGACTGGGAGGAGTTGGAAGTGCAGGGGAAGATGGGCAGGGCACTTTCCAGTCTGGGTGAGGTGTCCTGGAGGGAGCGGCATCCAGTTCGCACCCAGGACTGGCTGGCGGGGGGGGGGGGGGGATAGGTCTAAGGGGGAGTAGTGGGGGGAGGTCTGGAGTGCACCAGAAGAGGTAGAGAGGGTGGCGTGATGATTCGGGGGGCGACTGGGATGGCCCAGAGAGGAGCTTAGGCTGTAGGGAGAGCGTGAGGGCAGCTGGGAAGAGCAGGAAGCGACAGGACGGCAGTGAACTGGGCCGGGAGGAGTTTGGGGGTTCGGCTGGGAGGAGTCAGTTTGGGCAGGAGAAGGGTGCGTTTTGCTGGGAAGGCCCCAGACGGGCGAGGAGGAAGGTCTGCTGGGCAGGGGAGTACGCGGGGAGGGTCAGCAAGGCGCCAGGGTTGGGCCCAGAGAGGCTGGGGGGGGGGCTTTCCCAGGGGCCTGTTTGGAGGACCCGGAACTAGAAAGGGGTTTCTCTGGGATTCTGGCACGAATCTGTGGTGTGGAGGGGTAGAGAGCTTGGAGGAGGGTTCTGCCCGGACAGGACACGGAGCTCTTGGGGCTCCTGTGTGGGACCTGGGTCCGAGGAGCCTGGGAGCTGGGGCCACTCTCCTGGTTCGGGAGCCTGTTTTGTGAGCAGCAAGGCAAGGGCTGCCGTGGGGTCCTCTTACTTGAGCTGGGGGTGCGGGGGTCCCCCGGCAGTGGCGGGTGGCGGCACATCCTGGCTGGGTTTCTGGGCCAGCTGAGGCTTGGCGGGTCGTCCAGCAGGGCCCGGGCCACTGGGCCGCGGCTGCTGCGTGGTGGGTGGCCCAGTGCGGGGCATGGGACCCGCCTGGCTGGCCTGGCGTGTGGGGCCGGCAGGGCCCGGGGGTTTCTGGGGTGGGCCCTGGCGCTGCTGACCGCCCGGTGGGGCCCCCGAGGGCTTTGGCGGAGCCTGACCGGAGACGGATGTCTGCCGGGTAGCCTGTGGGGGGCCCGCCTGGCGCTGGGGAGATGGGGAGGCGGGTGGGCGGGCTGTTGGAGGTGCCCCAGGTCCTCCTGCCACCGGCCGGGATTGGCGGCCTTGACCCTGGGCCAGCGGTGGGGCCTGGGACACAGGCTGCTGGGGCGCTGATGTGGGACTTGGTAGGCGCTGGGGCAGGGGACTGCCAGCTGGGGGTCCAAGGCCCGAAAGGTGCTGCTGGCCCTGCGGGGGCGGGCGCTGCTGCAACGGGGGTCCCTGGCGTTGGGGGCCTGGGCCCGGCTGTGGAGGGCCACCTGAGGGACAGAAAAAGTGCACATGTGAGAGGTGGGGGGGGGGTCTGCCAGTCCAGTTAGGGGCCCAGGAAGCCGGCCCCTCACTTACCCTGGGGTGGGGGTCGTTGCTGAGCCGGAGGCCCCGAGGGCTGCTGGGAGGTCTGGCGGCCCAAGGGCAGGGCCCCTGGGGACGGAGTCTGCGGCAGAGGAGTGGAGCAGGAGAGGTTAAAAATAGTCACGGGCCAGCCTGAGCGTCAGCCAATCAAAACGACACGGGCTGTCCTTGTGCTGGGTGTTGCCACGGCTGTGGCTGAGCTGAGGGGGTGTCAGGCCGCGTGTGTGTGTGTGTGTGTGTGTGTGTGTGTGTGTGTGTGTGTGTGTGTGTGTGGTGTGTGGTGTGTGGTGTGTGGTGTGTGTGGTGTGTGTGCGCGCGGGGGTGGGGGCGGCTAGTTCCCAGGGGCTGGGCACTCAGGGAAATCAGGGAAATCAGGACAGCGACTGTTTGATCAAGTTTTAAAAAAAATGACTGCTAACTGCCACCTCCCACGCGTCATGCCAGCGCCCTCGGCCGGCCACTTCTTAGCTCTGTGGTGGCATGACCCCGGGCTGGCTGGCCCGCCACCAGCCGCCTCAGGCCAACTTGGCCGTCGCCCAGCACCAGGGGCCTGACCTGGCTGTGGGAGCCCCGGCCGGGGGAGGCCTCCCGCTGCCGCTGCCTGGGCAGGGCCTGGGCCATCTTGTTGACCACAAGCTCCACGATGAGCTGCTTGTCTTCATCTTGGTGGTCCCCGATGAGCGGCATGGAGGAGCCCACCACCTGGGGGAGGAAAAGGGGCGCAGTGAGGAGAGAGGCGGGAAGGTGCCTGGGAGGGTGACAGTGACAAAGCGCCTTAAGTTGGGGAACGGCAGGGCTGCTGCCAAGGAAACAGATTTAGTTTGCCAATCACCAGTTTTGCAGTGTGAGGAAGGCTTGTCGGTTACAGGTACCTTACAGCTGGGTGTGTGGGCGGGGGGGGGGGGGGGGGCTACAGCTCAGAGCGCAGTTCCAAGAATCAGGGCCCGTGGGACCAAATCCCGCCCACCCAACCCCTGTTTGGGGATGGCCCCTGAGCTAAGGGGTGGGTTTTGCACTTCTGAATTGTTGGGAAAAAATCCAAAAGAAGATTTCATGCCATGTGAAAACATATGAAGTTTAGATTTCTATGTCCATACAGTTTTAGGGGATGTGACACAGCCCGGCTTTTTTTCTTTTTTTTCTTTTTAACATACTGTCTTTGGCTGCTTTTGCAGAATAGCTGCAACAGAGACTATAGCCCACAAAGCCCAAAACGTGCACTGTCTGGCCCTTGACAGAAAACGTTCACCAATCCTTGCTTTATAGTGTGCTAGGTGCTCTGTCGTTCACGAAGAACTTTGTGGCTTATATGGTACTTCACAGTTTACAAAGCTCTTGTTCTTCAAGGGACTACGGGGGGTATATGGTGGGTTTAGACTTTGGAAAGTGCTTTGCTAGGGCACCACTGTTTACAAAATGCCTTACCGTGTATAAAGTGCTACCGTTTACCAAGCACTCTGCATTTTCAAGGCACTTTAGAGTTTATAAATGGCTTTGCAGTTTCCCAGGGGTACCGCTGTCTGCAAAGAACCTTAGAATGTTGAAAGCGTTTTGCTTCGATAACAGGGACCTCCCGGTTTACCGAGCTCCTTTTTTTAATTTTATTTTTTATTTTTTTGAAAGATTTTATTTATTTGAGAGAGCGTTGAGAGAGCACAAGCAGCGGGAGCGGCAGGCAGAGGGAGAAGCAGACTCCCCGCTGAGCAGGGAGCCCCCCGCGGGGCTCGATCCCAGGACCCCAGGATCATGACCCGAGCCGAAGGCAGACGCTTAACTGACTGAGCCACCCAGGCGCCCCCCGAGCTCCTTTTTATTAAAAAATAGTTTTATAAAGCACTTTGCTGTTCACACGGCACTTCATACTTTGTAAGGTACCTTCCAGTTTACAGAGTGCTTTAGTAGCCACCTTCTGGGCCATGGGGAACGGTACAGTTCACGGCGTGTCACTGCCATGTGCCTCCCTCCGTACCCCCACCACTTTCCGGGCGCTCCCACCTCAATGATGTGATCCCTTCCATCCTTGCCGTGCAGCGCTTCCACCGCGCAGATGTCCAGTCCCCCAAAAATCTCTGAGCAGGTATCCACCCACAGCTTGTACCTGCCAAGATGGGGGGGGTAGGCAGCCTGTCAGCACTTGCCTTGGGGCGCGCCACGCTCCCCGGCCCCCCCACCTCCGCTCCGGCCGGGCCCCGGGCCACCCCCACCTGTCAGACATGGCAATCTGCTCGAGCATCGCAGAGCCGGTGTTGGTCTTCCAGTTTCCTGACACTGACGTCCTCCTGGGGGGGGGGGGTGCCGAGAGGAGAGAGGACCGAAGCTCAGGGGAGCCTGGGCTGCGTGGGGCAGGGGCCCCCGACCCCGGCCCTGGTCTCTGCACTCACATGTAGGCTTTGTAGTTCTGCCCAATCTTCTGGACACGCACGTCATATTTGGCATCGATGAAGGGCTCGGCGGTGGCGTACGTCTTGGTCAGTGCCACGACACTCGCGATGTCCTGGAAGTCGTGCTGGTTGTCCACCTTGACCTGTGGGGAGCGGGGCCTGCTGAGGACAGGGCAGCCGTGGGCCGCGGGGGTGGAGGGGGGCGCCTCAGGCTGGGGGCGTGCGCACCGATGGCCCAGGGGAGCCGAGGACATAACACTTGTGTGGCACTCAAGCATGCAGGATTGGGGGTCCCCTGGCCTTCACACGGACACAAGGACACACAGGTGGGGAGATGCAACTTGGAACACACTGAAAACGGCTGAGTTGTCCACTTTGAAGTGGGTAAGTGGTATGGGAGGTGACTTTTATCTCGGTAAAGCTGTGGGAAAATGGTGAGTACATATAGTCCGTGCAAAGTCAGTGGTACACATGGTATAAAAGGCAGACAGAAGGGCGCCTGGGTGGCTCGGATGGTTAAGCGTCTGCCTTCGGCTCAGGTCACGATCCCGGGGTCCTGGGATCGAGTCCCGCATCGGGCTCCCTGCTCCTTGGGAGCCTGTTTCTCCCTCTGCTTCTCTCTCTCTCTCTCTCTCTCTCTCTCCCCCCCTCCCCGTCTCTCATGAAGAGACAAATAAAATCTTAAACAAAATCATAAACAAATAAAATCTTAAAAAAATATATATTAAAAAAATATATATATATTTAAAAAAAAAAGAAAAGAAAGCAGACAGAAGCACAGACACACCTTCCAAGTCGGCTTCCTATGTACCCAGAGCCAGACTCGGGGACGGAAAGCATACAGGACCCCAAGACCCTTGAACATGAAAGATCGCATACTGTGTGTTCAACACAGAGGCATGCATATACACAGACACGGTGCCGGATACACGAACAAAAGAACAGGACACACAAAACAGCTTGCACGTCTGACAGAAAAGTGGGCCAACAGAATCTGAGAATATGAGGGAAACTACACACCGATGAAGACACCCCAGGACACACAATCCTACAGAACGACTGGTGTGCGTTGAATGTGCAATATACACGGACACACGTACACACGATGCTAGGAGCGTGCACCATTCACACGCGCACACGCACACCCCGTCTGGGGACTCACCTTGCCCATCCCGGAGTGCGCATGCCCCATCTTCACCACCACAGGGTACGTCGTGCTGCTGAGCTGGTGGGGGGGAGGGAAGGCAGAGCACGGTCAGGGCGGGAGGGCTGATGGCCAGGGGTGGGGGTGGTGCTGAGAGAAGCCCATTCAGTGGGAGCCACAGTAGGAGCTATTTCCCAGAAGAGGCGAGTCAGAGAGAGATAGCAGCGCCAGGCTGGGGGTGGGGGGTGGGGGTGGGGTCACACAGCGTCTCTGAGCCCGAAATCGAACTCAGAGCCCTGCCTGCCTGTCCCTCCCTCCACTACCCCCAAGTGCCAGACATCCCGCCTCTGCTTTCCCGGGCAGAGGCATGGGATAGGGGTGGGGGACTTTTCCGGAAAAGGGAAAGTTTGTTTTGACAGTGAATGGATGATCGAGAAGTGAGTGTGTGCATGTGTGTGGGGGGGGTGTGGTGGTGAACACACAGTAACCGGACCCCTCAGCCAGGCCTCCTGTGTGAGCATGGTTCGGACACAACCTGCAGACCCGCACACAAACCCTCGGAACTCAGACCTACACAACCAGACCCAGACATTCCCACGCGTGTCGAGACCCACACGGTGGAAAGACCCAGGACCAACGCAGGCTCAGAGCACGCCTTGCTCTCCGGAGGCAGAGACCCACACAGCCGGTCAGCCGGCCAGGTGCTCGCGGTGTGGGCCGGGGCCGGGGCTCCTGGCCAGTCTCACTGCCCAGCGGCGCACGCGCGCGCACGCACACACGCACCTTCCTCTCGCCCACACCCACACCCACACGACAGAGGGACACACACCACCTGGAGGATTACCCATGCAATACAGAGACGACCCTCAGAGGCATGGCCACAGGACGCAGAGGCACCCACGACAGACAGAACTGGACACATACTCAACACTCACAGACACACAGGCAACACTCCCAGGCATCCGCACGATGAACAGGACCCACGCCACATATAGAGGTACCCACCCTTCTAGGTATTCACATAACCAGCACGCCCCTGGACACACAAAAAGTACATCTAGGGACACACGCGCGCGCGCGCGCACACACACACACACACATTCGGGTGTGGGGGTACCCCGAGTGCCCCGCAACCCCGGCTGGGGGAGAGTGCAGCCGGCGGCCCCACGGGGCCGAGAGAGACGGCATTCCCGGAGGGGCTGCTGGGGCGGCGGCGGCTCCCAGTTCCCGACAGGCACAGGAAGCCCGCAGGCTCAGGGTGACCGACTGACCTTCAGGCCTCACCCTCTCTCCCTGCACCCCCCACCTTCCTCATTTCCCAAATGACTGGCGTCACGACGGGGCCCTGCGAGGCACGGCGTTGGGACAGGGGTTCCGGGGGATCCTCTAGTTAGCATTCCAGGGCGACAGTGCAGAGGCGGGCGCTTGACGCAAGGCTCGGGCGCACTCGCAGCTCGGAGGTGAAGACCACATCCACAATTATACGTGCAACCTCCACCCGCTTTGCAGAGGCAGACATGCAACTCCCAGAAGCAACACAGAACGCACAGGGCTACCCCGACCCCCCAGGTACACACGTGCACCACGCAGAGGGGCACATGCCGCCTACAGGCGCACGCACGATTCTCAGACGCAGAGACACGGGAGAGCTGTGCGCTGCACATGAACTCCCCCCGCCCCCGCCAGGTTTCTAGGCCCTCTTTTCATAAACATTCCTTGTTTCCACTGGACCTGAGCCTGAACACAGCCCCGTGTGTATGTGGGGGATTGTGCCCGCGCACGTGTGCAGGCAGGGAGCTTCGCACTCTAGGATCCCCTGGAGAGCCCTAGGTTTGACTCTTGGCCTCTCCTGTTCCTCAGGCCACGTGGAACCCCAGGCAGGTCGCTTAACCTTCTCTGGGCCTCAGTTTCCTGATCTATACAAAGGGCACCACGAGGCCCAAGCACTTGGCATGCTGTGGCGATGGTGGGGCGTCCGCTCTGCACACCCAGCCGGTCCCCATGCGCCCCCCCAACCACCCGTCCGGCTCCCCAGGTGGTCACACACCTGGATACCCCTCCTCGATGCCCCGCCGGTTTCAAAGCCTGCACTAAAAGCTAGATGCACAGAACCCCTCACGTGTAGACCGTCCGCCCAACTCGGTGCTGACTCAGGCTGCGGACTCTGCTGGCCTCAGAAGCAGGGTCCGTGAGGGGCTTTCCCTTCCTGCGAGGCTCCCTCCGGCCCAGCGTGGACTTACTCAGCCCCTGCCTCATTCACTCTCCCTCCCCGCTTTCACAACCGGCTTCCCCAAATACCTGGTTTACTTCCCCCCCCCCCCCCCCCCCCCCCCCGGCCAACAGGGTCATTTCTTCATTCTCACTCCTGGGTTGGTGGCTCTTGACCCCTTGGTGTGTGTCGCAGTTCCCTCATCTGCATAAGGAGATACGCCAAGTCTCTCGCTACCAGGGAAGTTGGGAGGACAGGTTAGTTATTTCAGGGAAGGTGCTTAGCGAGTATCTGGCACACAGGAAGGCTCCATCCTCAAAAAGTGTGCGGCACCGTTATCAGTACGGGGCGGGGGGGGGGGGGGACAGGCAGCCAACGTTAATTAACAAGGAGGCTGTTGGGCTTGGCTGAGAGATGAAAGCCCTCACAAAGATCTTAGAGCAGGATTTGATACCCATAATAGCTGCTGCTGGTGGTGTTCACCGACCTTACCTCCCTGAGTTCAGCAAGCTTCGGGAGTGAGGGGGTAATGAAGCCCGAATGGGAGAATTTACACAAAGAATATAGGGCACGGCAGTAAGTGCTCAGTAAGCGGCTGCTAGAGCGTCGCTCCCATCACTATTATTATTGGTCGGCCCTCCCTGACTAACAAAGGATGTTAATGAGCCCTTAGAGCCCTTTCTCAGGACCCCAGCGAAGATTCAGGCAGCATCTGGAAGCTGGTGGGCAGGGATTGCCTCACCACCGCCCTCCCCCCAGAGGAGTGGGAGGCTTGGTGGGGAAGGGGCAGGGCAGGATGGGAGGGGATCTGTTTTCTACTGACTCACTGCCCTCTTTCCCCGCCAGTGAACTGCCCCCCCCACCCCAGTGCTCACTAATTCACTGGCACATTCCCCACTTGCCAGGGCTCTGCCATGCCTGGGGTAAGATCCTGGCACCAGTTAGCCTGCGTTCTAATCCCAGCCATGCCCTGTGATCCTGGGAAAGTTCTTCAATCCCTCTATGCTCCTATTTCCTCGTTTGTAGAATGGGCCTAATACCGGTACCCATCTCAGAGGTTTAACTGTGTGCTTTAAGTAAGAAAAGTTATGCTGAGTGCCTGGTACGCAGTTGGTGCTATATAGATGCTGACGGTTTGCCTGTGTGTGTGTGTGTGTTTTCTTAAAGATTTTATTCTAAGTAATCTCTACACCCACCATGGGGCTGGAACTCACCACCCCGAGATCAAGAGGCAGCTCCACGGACTGAGCCAGCCAGGAGTCCCTGCCTGTGTTTTTGAGAGGGGTTAAGATCCAGGCTCTCTGCCTTGTCTCTCTTCACTGCTTCTACTCAGTTTGTTTCCTCCCTGCCTCGCTCACCCTTCGCCAGACTGTCAGATCTCCCAGGAGAGGGATTCCTGCGTGTGCTTGGCACACACTAGGTGCACGAGCAATGTTTATTAAAGGGACGAACTCATCCGGGCTTCAGCCATGGGGAGCTGGGGTGGGGGTGGGGGGCTGCGGGTGTTTTGGATAGACTTTGGAGAAAGTTTGGAGACTTTAGGGAACTGCCCTGCGGGGGGGGGTAGTCCTGCCTCGAAGCCCTCCACAGAGGCTGCCTGGAAGGACTGGTGACTGATGTGGAGATGGGGGTGGGCGGCCAGGGCGAGGCCCAGAAGGAGGGAGAGGAGGAGGGTGCATCTCCTTTTCGGCAGCCCTCGGCCCGCCCCTTGGCCTCCACCGAGGGTGGGCGGATGAGTAATGCATCCAGGAAGCCTGGAGGCCTGCGGTTTCCGCACCACTGCCACCCCGCCCCTCGCGTGGACATTTATCCCCCGCTGCTCAGGCCCTGCCGCCATCGCCGCAGACCCAGCGCCCCGAGAGATACACCGCAGGTAGGCTGGGGCCCCGGGTGGCCCCGCGGGGCCTGGAGCCGGGCTGGAGCCTTCCTGCCAGACCCCTTGGCTGCTCAGCCTGGCCGGCGGGTTCCAGGACCCTGGAGAGGAGGGCGGGAGGGTGCTGGACCGGCTCCCCCGATTCCCACACTCCAAACTCCTTGGAACCCCGACATCTATGCCCGACTCCTCTGAACCCAGGAGCCCCTAATATCACAGCTGCCTTCCAGGCCGCCAACTCCCCTAAATTCTGCCCCCCAACCCTCCAGACTCCTAAATCCCCAACTCCACAACTTCCTCTGCTCCCAAATCCCTCAGGCACCCCGCCCCCTTAAGTCCCCAAACTCCCTGAACCCCCAAGCTCCTCCCAATTCCTCAGCGTCTCTCCACTCCCCCATCTCAATATGCACAACCCCGAAACCCCAAACCCCTCCAGCTCCCCAGACCCCAAATTCTTCACCCCCAGCTTCTCGACCTTCCAACTTTCCAACGCCCCTAAATCCCGCAACCCCTCTGCCCCCTTATTCTTCAAACACCACAGTCTCATGGCCCCCCACTCACCCAGTCCCTGAAATTGCTCAACTCCCAGACTCTCCCAACCCCCAGCCCTCTCAGCTCCTCTGGGCTTCCAAATCCCCACCCCCCCCTTTAAAATCTCCACACTCCCCAACCCCTCAAGCCCAGAGTGCAGTGGCTTAATCCCCTTCCAAGCTGGCGGCGGCGGTTGGGGGGGGGCGCTGCCCACGTCCGCAGAGGACCACTGACCCCTCCTCCCCGCCCCGCAGCACCCACCATGGCACCCTTTGCGCCCCTGGCCTCCTGCATCCTGTTGTTGCTGTGGCTGACAGCCCCCAGCAGGGCCTGTACCTGTGCCCCACCCCACCCACAGACAGCCTTCTGCAGCTCCCAGATGGGTGAGTGTACCCCACTCTACCCCCTGCACCCTGTGCTTTGGTTTCCCCTCAGTCCCGCGGGGTTCACAGCGGCGCCTACCTCTAGGACAGTCCCACTCAGCCCTGCCCTGACTCTTTTAGCTGCACTGGCATGCTCAGTCTTCCCCGATTACTCCAGGCCCAGTCCCACCTCAGGGCCTTTGTACCGGCGGCTTCCTCTGCCTGGTACACCCTTCCCCGCAGGTATTCACATGGGGGGCGGCCTCGGATGTCGGGCCGGTCTTCCTCGAACACCCTGTTCGAAATCCCCTAGTACTTCTGATCCCCAGCCCTAAAATTCCTCATCCCACCGAATACCAGCCATACATTTACTTATTTTGCTTCTATTGAGTCTTCTGGCTAGAATGTGAGCTCCACAGGGGGGCGGGCTTCTGTGTTTTTTGTTCACTGTTGTGTTCCTAACACCCAGAACAGTGCCTGGCACACAGCGGGCTCTGAAATATTGGTTGAGCGAAGGAACACACGATGAGTATATGAGAAAGGCTTAAAGCAGCTCCTGACAAAGAGTAGTCACTCAGCGTACAGATTATTCAATTACCCAGTGTGTCCATCCCTTAGCTAGCCGGCTGGCATTCCGGCGCTCCCTATTGAAATATGTGATTCGCCGGTGTGAGTACGGTGATTATTTTATTTTTTTGGCTCGTGCAGTTCATTTGACTCGTCTTTCCCCCCACCCCTCCCTCCTGCAGTCATCAGGGCCAAGTTCGTGGGGACCGCAGAAGTCAACCAGACTGACTTAAACCGGCGTTACGAGATCAAGATGACCAAGGTATCCCTCCTGCCCTTTCCCCAGCACTGCCTAACATCAGCCTTCCCGTCAAAGTCGAGGAAGTTAGCTGTGATGTCAGGATGCTAAAGAGGACTTCAGGGAAGAGCGTGGAGTGGGAGGGCTGTGTCAGTAAACGAGACTCTTGCCCTCATCCGTCGACAGATGTTCAAAGGGTTCAACGCCTTGGGGAATGCCTCTGACATCCGGTTCGTCGACACCCCCGCCCTGGAGAGCGTCTGCGGATACGTGCACAGGTCCCAGAACCGCAGCGAGGAGTTTCTCGTCGCCGGTGAGGCCCCGCCCCCTCGCCCCGTCCCTCCGACCGCTGCCCGGCAGCCGGGAGCGGGCGAGGCTCCGAGGGGCTGGTCCCCGTTGAAATGGGGGACCGCCCTGATTTCAGCCCATCGGGAAAGGGGAAAGCCGGGAGCTTTGCCCAGAGTGGGGGTCTGTGCGCCCGGGACGCCAATCAGGCGCCGCCCTGCCCCCCGCCACGCCGGCCCAGCCCATCAGCTGCTGCCTGTTGCCCCCCCTCCCACCCCCGCCCCAGGAAACCTGCGGAACGGACACTTGCAGATCAACGCCTGCAGTTTCGTGGCTCCCTGGAACAGTCTGAGTAGCGCCCAGCGCCGGGGCTTCACCAAGACCTATGCTGCCGGGTGTGAGGAGTGCACAGTGAGTGCGGGGGGGGGGGGGGCTCCCCGCCGCCTGGGGAGCGGTCCTCGGGCTCTTCCCCAAACCGTGGCTTGTTTCTTGCTCCCTCTGGCCATTGCCTGTACGTAGGGCTGCTCCCCGAACCCTAGGGCTGTCCCTGATCTCTCTTGCTGTTCCCCCGAAGCTGACACTGTTCCCTGGAAATTCTGGTTGTTCTTAGCTCTGTGTCTGATTCCGCCGTTCCCTGGACTGTCAGGCTGCTTCTTTTCCCTCTAAATCCCCCTTGTGACTATTTTCTAGTCCCTCTGTCTATTCCTGACCGCCCCCCCCAACCCCGCCCCGCCTAGGGACTGTGTCTTGCTTCCGTAGAATGTTCTCCAAGAACCCAAAGTGCTGCTCCCCCAACCCAGCTCATCCGATTCTTGCTCTGCCTGCCTCACACCTTCTGACTAGTTCAAGGCTGTCTCCTGATGGCCCTGAATGTCCTCTGATCCCAGGGGCTGTGTCTGAGCCCCATGGCTCTTTCCTATGCCCAAGTCCGTCCCCCGCCCCGCCCCCCGCCCCACCAGCTGTTCCCCGCTACTGCTACTTGTTCCCTATCTTTCCGGATAGTTCCCCTGGAAGCCTGCCTGGCCCCCCCCACCCCCCCATGACTGTTCCCCAACCAGCATTCCAGGTAACCGATCACAGTTTGCTGGATTGCCGTCACCTTGCCAAGCCCAGTGACTGTTCCTCCAGTGGGAGGGGCTGCTCTTGAGTCCCTCCCCAGATGGGGCAACACCAGGTCTCCCCAGCAGCTCCATGTTGAAAACTGAGGAGGGGAAGGTTCCACTGTGTAGGGGAGGTAGGGGCAGGGGGAGAAGCCCTCAGAGACGTGCCTCTCTCCCCTCCCGTAGGTGTTTGCCTGCTCATCCATCCCCTGCAAACTGCAGAGTGACACTCATTGCTTGTGGACGGACCAGTTCCTCACAGGCTCAGACAAGGGTTTCCAGAGCCGCCATCTAGCCTGCCTGCCCAGAGAGCCGGGGCTGTGCACCTGGCAGTCCCTGCGGCCCCGGATGGCCTAAATCCTACCCCCGGCGGAAGCTGAAGCCTGCACAGTGTTCACCCCACTTCCCGCTCCTGTCTTTCTTTATCCCACGAGACAATGAAATAAAAGAACTACCATCCAGCAGGCAGTGTCCCTGTGTCATGTCCGGGAACAAACCCATGTCGCTGTTGACCTGGTGGGCACACCCGGGGACCGAGGCCGAGGGGGGTGAGGGATGCAAAATGTTGGCTTTTTTGTATTTCACCTATAATTTCAGGCATTGGTAATCATTCTCCACGTCGGCATTAGCATTGGTGATCCGCCACATCAGCGAGGGCCATTTAACCTGCATTATCCACCACAACGTATCAGCTAATCTCTCTGCCCGATACTTTAAAACCTTTTACCAGACTAATTGATGATTCCTATTTGCATAGCCCTCTCTAGAAAATGATCCCACTACTGGCAAATCCCTCCATTCACAAATCCCTCCAGCTGACAAGCTCGTTGACAAATAAATGTCTTATCGAGATCGGCAAACAGCCCTCTTCCCCTGGGCACTGTCCTGCTGTCATCCAGGAGCATGTCCTGCTCCATCCGCATCTGTGGGTGTTACCATCCCCACCCTTAGCTTTTGTACCGCGAGTCTGACTTGAGTGAAAAGGGAAAGCTCGGGGGAGGGGGGTGCTCAGGGCGCCCCCCTCCCCTCCCACCACATAACCCAGCCAGGGCCTCTGAAAGAAGGGGTAGCCCCGGCTCCCCACCCATGGCCTGTGGGAGATTCCTCGGAACTGACCATTTGGGGAATAGGAGGGGTGAACGGAAGGTGTGATCTGGAAATCCCCAAGCTCTGCCCTTCTCCCCCTTCCCCTACCTCTCCTCCCCTCACTCTTTTTTTTTTTTTTTAAGCTTTACTTATTTATTTGAGAGAGAGAGAGAGAGAGCAAGAGCAGGGAGGAGAAGCAGAGGGAGAGGGAAAAGCAGACTCCCCTCTGAGCAAGGAGACCAACGCTGGGCTCCGTCCCAATCATGACCTGAGCGGAGGGCAGACGCTTAACCGACCAAGCCACCCAGGTGGCCCTCCCCTCCCTCCTTTGACTAACACTGAAGGCAATACAGCAGTGAAGTGTAGGTAGGGTTCAAAATCAGGACCAGCCAGGTATGTCAGCCTACACCGCCCATGTACCTCCTATTCAGCTGTTCACTTACCCAAACTGGGGCCTCTAGACCCAAGCCCCACCTTTCTGGTTCATCTTACCCCATAAAACCTGAGTGACAGGGGCACCTGAGTGGCTCAGTCGTTAAGCGTCTGCCTTCGGCTCAGGTCATGATCCCAGGGTCCTGGGATCGAGCCCCGCATCGGGCTCCCTGCTCGGCGGGAAGCCTGCTTCTCCCTCTCCCACTCCCCCTGCTTGTGTTCCCTCTCTCACTGTCTCTCTCTCTCTGTCAAATAAATAAATAAATAAAATCTTAAAAAAAAAATACCTGAGTGACAGATCCTCCAAACACTCCCTTCCTCAGGCCTTCTTGTTCCCCAGCTGGGCCCTTCCCAGTCCCTGGCTTCTGTCCCTTACACCCCAAAGATCCTGACTCAAGTGAACCCCTGGGAACCAGAACCTCAGACTGGTGCACACATTCCACAGAACACTTGAGCGTCCCCTTGACCTGAATCTGCAGCGACAATTTCTTTTTTTTTTTTAAGATTTTATTTATCTATTTACACAGAGAGAGAGAGAACACACGCAGAAGCAGGGGGAGCTGCAGGTAGAGAGGGAGAGGGCCTCCCACTGAGCAGGGAGCCCGACGCGGGGCTCGATCCCAGGACCCTGGGAACATGACCTGAGCCGCAGGCAGCCGCTGAACGACTGAGCCACCCAGGCGCCCCTGCAGCGACAATTTCTATGTCAACATCTAGACCTTGGTTATGCCTTGGCAGGATCTAAACCCCGTCCACTAAAAGGGGAAAATGGCCACCTTCGCTCATGGGTATGACCATAAGGGCCCTGGTGGCCTTGTTGCTCTTGGCTCAGCTGCTCCTAACAGGTCACCAAACCCTAGTAGCAGCTCCCTGCATTCTTACGCTGTTGTTGCCTGACCGCGGGGCCCATTCTCTGAGCCCTCAGCTATTTTAATTCCTAGGAGGAAGTGGAGGTAGACCGAGGCAGTGGAAAAGGATGGAGCCCAGTGTGCGGGCCGCGCTCCTGCCGACCTGCCCACCAGCAGGTGGTGCCCTGGTTCGAGACATCAGTGCTTCAAGGCCAGGGCTGACCACCAGGCCCCACGGAGGCCAGAACAGCATACAAGGCCGCCTCCCACAGACCCCGGCAGGAGGTCCAGGCAGGATTTCTGTCATCCTGGGGTCACTACATTCTCCCCATCGCTCTTCTAGAAAATCTACTCAAGTGAGTGAAGTGAGTACCGCCCCCCCCCCTCCCCCGCCCCAGCATTCCATGTGTCTGGGTGTGAATCTCTGTGTGATCCGGCTGAGAGGAAGCACATGCGGGGGGGGGGGGGGGGGGAGAGCCCTGTGAAGTGTGCAGCACCGGGGGGGGGGGGGGGGGGGGAGGGGAGTTCAGCTCAATGGGTGGCTTAGTGGCCGGCCCTTCCCTCACCTGAGTCTCAATACTTCTCCCTAAAACTGGGCCTCACAGTCCCTACCTAGAATCCTTCTGAGGTCCGTGCTAGGGTTGGAGGATGATTAATGGGTGTGTTCGTCCCTTGGGTATTTTTTCAGGCCAGAACACGAAACGCTCATAAATAAGAAATTCACGGGTAATATTACTAACAGTGGCTTAATTTCTAGACAGGCGATGTGTAACGGTTAAGAACATGAACGCTGGAGAACGTCATTTGCATTCAAGTCCTGCCCTTTCCATGTACTAGCTCTGTGTCCTTGGGGAAATCACATTACCTCTTTGTGCCTCAGTTTCCACATCTGTAAAATAGGGATAAAAAGAATGCCTAACTCGCAGGGACAACGTGAGCAATAAATGAGGTCATACATGTCTAATGCCTGGAACAGTGCATGGAAACATAGCACTTACAAGTATTGGTTACTATGACTAGTAGCAGTATGAGAAATATAATTTAATGTGTAACTTTAGTAGCGATAATTCGTATCAGTAACGATTATTTAGAGTAAGGAAATAATGTATGATATCAGTAGTAATAATTTAATGCACTCTGAAAACCTTGGTTTAATTTGTGATCCTGATAAGCTACCCCCAGAGACGTTACAAATATTTAGTATGCTCATTTGTGATGTTCTTATTATCCTGAAACTTGTATATTTTTTCCCAGTGTGCAAGTCTCCCCAACTGAAAAACATCAACATTTTCAAAGACTTCTATGGGAACCCCTCCCCCCAGTGATAATGTTCCCCACTATGAAGTCCTCACTGTGCATGACGAATCACCACACTTACAAATCTCTTCTGTTGCCAAGACTGCAGGTGACAAATTTCTAAGTCTTTGGTAAATCTCTCCTTGGAAAAGTTCCCTCTCATCACTGTACAAATCCCCTCTTTCACAAATCCCCCATAACAAATACCTCTGTTGAGCCTTATTTATAAATATCTCATTGACATATCCCCATTGATGACCCCCATTGACAAATCTCCCCGTTTACAAATACCTGGCAGCAATCCATCACCCATTGATGGATCCCAGTGACAAATATCTCTCTTCATAATTACCCACCGTTTGCATATCCCCTACTGACCACCCAGGTGACAAATCTATTTATAAATTAGATATTCCCTATTTATGACATAATTCCCATTGACAATCTTTTTTAAAAGATTTTATTTTGGGACGCCTGGGTGGCTCAGTCAGTTAAGTGCCTTAGGCTCAGGTCATGATCCCAGGGTCCTGGGATCAAGTCCCACATCAGGCTCCTTGCTCAGCGGGGAGTCTGCTTCTCCCTCTGCCCCTCCCCTTCCGCTCCTGCCCACGCTCTCTCTTTCTCTCTCTCTCAAAAATATTTTATTTATTTTATTATAAAATATTTTATAAATATAAAAAATTAATAATTTTTATAAATATAAAAATTAATAATTTTTATAAATTTTAAATAATTTAAAAATAATTTTTAGAAATATAAAAATTTTTATAAATATAAAAAATAAAAAATTTATATTTTATAAATATTAAAAAAAGATTTTATTTATTTATTTTTGACAGAGAGAGCACAAGCAGGGGGAGCAGCAGAGGGAGAGGGAAAAGCAGGCTCTCTACGGAGCAAGGAGCCTGAAAGGGGGCTTGATTCCAAGACCCTGGGATCATGACCTGAGCCGAACGCAGACACTTAACCGAATGAGCCACCCAGGTGCCCCTAAATAAAATCTTTTTTTAAAAAAGTAATTAGCCTCTACACCCAACCTGGAGCTTGAACTTACAAACCCGAGATCAAATGATGCATGTTTCATCTATTGAGCCAGCCAGCCACCATCCCCCACTGACAATCTTTATTGACAAATCACCCTATTCCTGTATCTCTACCCACTGACATATCTCCTCATTCAGACATGCCCATCAAAATGCTCCCATTGATAACCCCCCTCGTCAAATCTTCCCATTCAGAAATACCCACCACTGATATCCATCTCATTGATAAGTCCGTTTGAAAATCTTTCCATTCATTGAACCCCAGCCTTCCATATAGTCCCCTATTGATCGACCCCCATTGACATTTCCCCATCCTTAGATATCTCCAGTTGGAAAAACCTCCTTGCTAGAACAGCTCCCAATGTATTACCATATTACCATATATGTTGAAACATCTCTCCCCACCCCATCAATGACAGATGAAGAAGTAGATTTCTTTCTCTTTTTCTTTTGATTTTTAAAAAATTTTTTAAGTAATCTCTACACCCAACCTGGGGCTTGAACTCACAACCCCGAGATCAGGAGCCGCACAACACTCCACTGACTGCATGACTGAGCCAGCCAGGTGCCCCAGATGAAGAGGCAGATTTCTCTAATAAGACCAGTCCTTTCTTTTTCTCCATAGTGGCTGACACCTCTGTCTCACTATCCAGCCCTGGACACCTCCTATACAATAGTAGTGAAAATCTGAGGACCAACTCTTATCACACTGTAGAGCTCCCACCAAAGGAAACAATTAGGCACAAGTTGTCTTTCAGTGTGGGAGTGAAGGTGGAGCTTTTTTAAATAAAGAATATAGGTTGAAAGTGTGTATAAGAAGCTGTTAGAAAAAAAAAAAGAAGCCATTAGAACCTCAGATACACTGCCCAACTCCTAATCCCCAGTCCCGTAGAAGGCTGGAGGTATGCGCTCTTGAAAGAATAAAATGGAGGGTTCACGTGAGCAGGAATGCTGATACCGCACCTCCCTCTTGTTGACTATTTATCTACCACTGAGCTTGGGCCTCTTGCTGAAACTTTGTGGAGAGCTACAGCTCTGATGGATGGAGGTGGGGTCATTGGCCAGAGGCCCAGACTCAGTGTCCTTTCCCCTCACAATGGGGGCCTCCCCCTGACCCCAGGCCCCTGGAAAGCAGTAGTGTTAGATGCTCCCTGAATCCTCTCCTGATTAGGGGTGAGCTGGGCCAGAGAAAGGCCATTTTTCAACTCTCCCCACTACCCATGTCTCTCAGGCCCTCGCCATGAGCCCCACCTTTCTGCTGGTCCTTGCTTTGCTCCTGGCTCTG
Organism: Zalophus californianus; assembly: GCF_009762305.2. Lineage (NCBI taxonomy): Eukaryota > Metazoa > Chordata > Mammalia > Carnivora > Otariidae > Zalophus > Zalophus californianus. Next base: position 88,062,505 of record NC_045612.1, on the reverse strand, counting down.
TCCGTGACCACCCTTGAGCAAGCCTTTGGATGTTACCATCCACAAACCCACGCTATTTGTAGTAACTCAGACATGCATAAGTCTGGGCAGACCTCGGAGAGGCTTCCGACACAGGGGCTCACAGTGAGGTTCCAGAAGGATAGGTAAAGCCCCCTGAGGTGGTAGAAATTGGAGGGGAGGTGCTCTGCAAACTTTTTTCAGGAGTCTTAGGGATGGGGGAAATCTTGATGTGATACTAAGACCTCAGTCCCTCATCCCATAAATGCTCTTCAGCCTCTGTGTACCTCTCCCTTTCCTTGTTTCACAGACACTCAAGATTCCTAAAGGGATCTTGAACCTCTGGTTCACAGGAGTACCCAAATATAAAGAGCAATGTGGTTCTATCTATCTATATGCCCACCAAGAACAGCTGTGGGGACATCCATGAGGAGAGTCTCTACCCTGCACGGACTCCTCATCCTCAGGCTTCTCCCCTCACCAGGGTATTTTCTTACAAGTGCCCCACCCCCCAGGATACTGTGCCCCCAGTTTAGGCCAATCACACCAAATTCTGTCCCCAAACCATAGTGTTCTGAATCTTTGGGATTGAGCACTTGCAGATCACGGTCCTAGCCAAGGGACATCTGGTCACACTTTACTGATCTCCAGGAGTCAGGCATGGCATCTGTCCTCTCTAGGCTTTTTGAGAGATGGGAACTTGCACTTCAGGAAATGAGTGGTGTATCCTTGGAAGGGGCTCTGAGAGGAGCCTATCAGGGAGGCTTCCTGAATATCTATAGGAAAAGGTGCCCCGGGCGTTGAGTGTGCCTCTCAGGTATGTGTGGTCACAGTGCCACTCTTCCCTCTTCTTTCTGCGCCCTGCTCCTTCCTCCCCAACCCCCGCTCCTTCGCCCTGTTCCCCATCCCCTGCCCCTGCTCTTCCTCCATGTTCCCCATCCCTCTCCCTGCTCCTGCTCCCTCTCCTTGCTCCCTTCTTTCCACCCTGCTCCTTGCTTCTCCCTGTTTCCTCACCATGAGCTATGCCCTTTCAATCTTCCCTGGCCCCTCTGCCCATCCTTAGTGCCCGCCACCCTACTCTCCTTGGAGCAAAAGCTATGAGAAGCATATGGAGTGGTGTTCTGCCCAACCACTTCTAAGTGCCTTCCTGCCACCCCCCACAAAACCACATACCTAAATCCCAACCTCGCACAGTGTCCATGGAGGGACACCTGCTTATCTGAATCTGAGCATGGGCGAGAACAGGAAGCCATGAGGGGCGCCTGGGTGGCTCAGTCGGTTAAGCATCTGCCTTCAGCTCAGATCACGATCCCAGGACCCTGGGATCGAGCCCCGCGTTGGGCTCCCTGCTCAACTGGGAGCCTGCTTCTCCCTCTCCCTCTGCCCCTCCCCCCTGCTCGTGCTCTCTCTCTCTCTCTCTCCCTCTCTCTCTCTCCCTCTCTCAAATAAATAAATAAAATCTTAAAAAAAAAAAAGAACACGAAGCCATGAACTTGGCTGCCTTCCCTGGTCACTCAATATCTGCTCTTGAATCCTCATATACAACAGCCTCCTGCCTTGGACCGGGACTTCTACTCAGCCACAGTGAGTCGGGGACTCTCCACCTTTCTCAGTCTCCTCAAGCCCACCAACTTCCCACAACTGGCCCCTCAAGCCTCCCAAAGACCATCAACTTCTTTTTTTTTTTAAAGACTTTATTTATTTATTAGAGAGAGAGCACGTGAGAGTGGGGAGGGTCAGAGGGAGAAGCAGACTCCCTGCTGAGCAGGGAGCCCAATGTGGGACTCGATCCCGGGACTCCAGGATCATGACCTGAGCCGAAGGCAGTCGCTTAACCAACTGAGCCACCCAGGCGCCCAGACCATCAACTTCTAACTGTGCTGGGGATCTATCTGGTCATGTTGTGTTCCTTGATCTGGATGCAAGCAACAGGAATATGTTCACTTTGTGCAAATGTAGGGAGCTGCACACTTGTGATATGTCCTCTTTCCTGGACTTGTTATATCTCCATGAAATTGGTCCCTCAAAAGAAGACTCCCCACCCTGTTGACACATCTCCTATGCTCCTTCCTTCACTTCCTTATTTACTCCCACCCTCTCTTTTTTCACACAATCCCCACATCCCTAACTCTGTTGATTCTCACTCCCAAGCACCCTCTCTTTCCCCACGGCACAGGGACCATGAATTCTGGAGAAGGGACTGGATCCTGAGAGGCCTTGGAGTCAGACTCCACCTGCTCCATTGTGAACCCTCTATAAATATTTGCTGAGCCATAAATCGCCTAGAGTGTAGGAAGCAAGGGAGGGGAAGTCCCTAGTCCTGCAGCAGCCCCCACCCCTAGGTCTGCACGATCAGGTTGATGTAAGCAGATCACCATGTTATAGGGAAGTTGGGGTGAAAAGAAGTCAGATTGTGCTTAACAGAGTCCTCCCATGTGACCCATCCCTGACTGGTGACTATTTAGACATGCTGAGCCAAGCAGCCTTGAGGATTCCTGGTGGCCTGCAGCCTGGATGGGAATAGATAGGGTAGCAGAGCCAGAGAGTCTCCATATGTGCCTCCCACCACATGATGCAGGCTGGGCAACCTTCCCACCAGAGCTTCAAAGTACAGGGTGGGGGAAGACCGCTTCCACAAATCCAGGCCTAGCTTATGGTCCTCCATGCTGCACAGTGGGGTGGGGGGACAAAAGAGGAAATGTGAGTGGCAAGCTGACCTGTAGGAAGTCTAATGCCTCTGCCATCTAGCTGCCACCATTGCTTCCCATTAGCTCTGTCTTCTTTCCGGCCTCTTCGGTCCTGTTCTTTCTGCCTCTCTACAGCTACAGAACAGCCAGGAGGTGTGACTGCCCTACTAGATATCAGTAGTTAATGAGAAAATATAGTTATTAAGCTAGTACTGCATCAGTACAGGTATAAAGAAAGTGACCGATGGACTGGAACAGAGTCCAGAACTTGCCCCCATAAGTACATGAGATTTTAGTACATGACAGAGGTGGCATACTGACCACATTGGTGGGGAGAAAAGGAAAAATATGAAACTGGGTCTCCCCCTACTTCCCACTGTAGATGAAAATCAATTCCAAAGAACACATGTAATAGACATTTGTGAGAGTGCTACTTGTTGGTTATGTTAAGCACAGTGTTACATAAGTGAATGGATGTGACAGCCATTCTGTAATGCATGTAGAGAAGTGTTCAAGAATGTAATGTAATGTAATTACATACATTATGTTCACAAGTCATAATGTGCTTACATTACTCAACATGTAATAAAGATGTCTGTAAGAGTGCTAAAAAAAGAGAAAAAATCCATTTCAGATGAAGAATTTAAATGTCAAAAACAAAGCTTGCCACTTTTACCATCCACTAAATTTCCATATGTACATGGATCTATATCTGGACTTTTAATTTTTCTTTCTATAGTCTGTCAGACTGCCTATTCATGTGTCAGCATCATACTGTTTAAATTAGAAAACCTTCATAAAATGTTCGCTGGCAGAGGCTTAGGACTAATCCCACCCCCCATTATAGCTTTTCTTTTTTTTATGGATATTCTTCCACGTTTGCATTTTCATGTGAAGTTCACTATCAACTTTTATCAGTTGCAGATAAAAGCTTATAGGTATATTTTTGGGGATCACATTGCATTTACAAATGAAGACTTGAGAAGGGAAACTGACACCCTTATGATACTAATTCATCCTACTCAAGAACAAGGAATGTCTTTGTTTTTGTGTAAGTCTACCTTTGTGTCTTTCAAGAGTGTTTTAAACTTTTCCTCACATAAGTTTGCATTACCCCTTGTTGACTTTCTCCTGACGGATCTTATCCTTTTTTGTTATCATAAATGGGGTTTTCTCTTCTATTATATGTTATATCTGGTTCTTTGAATGTATGAAAACTAATTTCTATATGTTGGTTTTATATTCTGCTAGATTACTGAATACTTTACTGTTTGAATTAGCTTTGTTATTGGTTGTCTTGGGAATTTCCAGGTATACTATGGATATTGTCTTAAATAGAGATATTTTTGGGGCGCCTGGGTGGCTCAGTCGGTTAAGTCATGATCCTGGGGTGCCTGGGTGGCTCAGTTGGTTAAGCGACTGCCTTCAGCTCAGGTCATGATCCTGGAGTCCCGGGATCGAGTCCCACATCGGGCTCCCTGCTCGGCGGGGAGTCTGCTTCTCCCTCTGACCCTCTTCCCTTTCGTGCTCTCTATCTCTCATTCTCTCTCTCTCTCAAATAAATAAATAAAATCTTTAAAAAAAAAAAGTCATGATCCTGGAGTCCCAGGATCAAGTCCCACATTGGGCTCCCTGCTTGGGGGAGTCTGCTTCTCCCTCTGACCCTCCCCCTTCTCGTGCTCTCTTTCTCTCTCAAATAAATAAATAAAATCTTTTAAAAAAATAGAGATATTTTTGTGTCTTCTTTACCCAATCTTACATCTATAATTTTTTTTCCTTGTCTAACTGCATTGGCCTAATACCTCCAAGTACAATGTTGGAAAGGAGTGGAGACAGAGGGTATTGCCTTGTTTCTGATCTTAGTGGAAATACCTTCCATGGTGTTCCATTAAGTTGATGATAACTTTAGGATTGAGGTATACAAATTTTATCATGTTAAGAAGTTATCAGTTGACTTCTATTTTTGAATGATCATATCAGAATTCTGCCAAAGTCTTTTATAATATCTATGGAAATGATCATATGATTTTCTCCTTAGATCTATTATTATGTTGTATTATATTAACATATTACCTATAAAGAACCATCCTTATTCCCAGAAGGAAACTCACTTACTTGGTCATGCTACATCATTTTCTTAATGTAGTTCTGAATTCATTTGCTAAAATTTCATTTAGGATTATTGCATTGCTATTCATGAGTGAAAATAGTCCATGCTTTTTTGAGTGCAATCAATGTTATAATTGCTTTAGAAAAACCATGTGGAAATTTCTTTTCATTTTCTGTTCTCTGGAATAATTTATTTGGCATTGGGATTAACTACTCTGTAAGTTTGGAGAATTCTCCTGTGAAACCATCTGGGCCCGGTGCTTTTTTATGAGGTAGTTTCTTACTCACTTTCTCTTTTGTTTTATGGAAACAGGTCTGTTAAGCTCTAATGGGGTCAATTTGGTAAACTGTGTTTCTCTAGGAAATTATCCATTTTATCTAGGTTTTAAATTTTATCCGTGTATGCCTTTTTATGTTTTCACTTCTGGAATCATGTTAATGTCTTACATGAAAAAATATATAATTAAGCCATAGATAGGGAAAAGACTAAAATTTAATACAAAGATAAACTAATTATATTTGAAATAAAATGAATAATGTAATCATGTTGAACGAAAAATAAAATAAACCAAGAAACTTTTGAATACAGTACTTTGACCAAATATCCTCATCTAAAGACCTAAAAAGGGCAAACAAATCTCTAGCTCTACCTTGCTAAGTTTGTTTTTCATAGTAGTGTGGAGGTTGAAATTCTAAAAATACATTCTATGTATTGTAGGACTGAGCAAATGAGTAAACACACTGATGATACTGGAGGCTAGGGTTCTCACTGTTATAGAAGAAAAATAGAAGTATAGAATGGGGGAAAGCTAGACAGAACCCTGTGATGTGTTGGATTAGAATTAGAGGTATCAGTGTGAACACATGAAATTCCATATATATAAATTTCTTAGCTTTATATAACGAGAGGGCCTGGAGGTAAAGATATTCTAGTATCAATGAGTACATCTAGCTCCCATACCCTGGCTTTGAAATACTATTATCTTAGGGCTGGGGCTGGGAAAGAGGAAGATATGTCTGGAAGCCATGTCAGGGGAAATGCCAGAGTAAGGGCCTTTAAAAATCTTCTCTTCCATAAAAGCAATGAGAATACTGGCAAAAATTGTCAAAATTAACTTTTTTCAGAACTCTAGACATTGACCAAAGGCTTATAACAATTCAGGAAGCGTCTATTCAAGAAAAATGGCTGAATCTCAGTAAGAACAGTATGCTTTGTGGCATTTGAACTTTCCCTGTTTCCATCCCCTTCTCCCTACCTCCACAACAGCCTTGAAAATCAACAGCCTTGTAATCCTGATGAAAACCAGCAGCCTAGCAGCCAGAAGGGGAAGTAGAACAGGGTTGGAGTTTCCTCCAAAGTCCCATTCCTGGAGAGCTATCTTTATTTGACCGGTCTGGCACTTTCCTAGAAAACTCCATTCACAGGCCTTGTCTATTTGATTTGACTCAGAGTTCACCTAGTGTGAACAGCTTTCCCTGGGGTTTTTTTTTTCAAAAACAATCAGTAGCAATTGTTTAACATAGCAAGTGCTTGAGGCAGTGATTATAGTTAGGACAAACATTACAAGTTGAACGAAAAACCTAACAGGAAAAGTTGGGTAAGGATATCTTCATAGGAGGCTTTGAAAAGCACTGACAAATTCCTAGGAATCTAGAAAACCACAAATATGCATAAGGCTGTGTGCATGCTCAGGATCTCTGGCTGACCTCGAGGCTCTGCAAAACCAGGAAGTAAAGGCTATGTCAAAGTTGTAAACAGCCTGCCAGAGCACTGAAGGCATGCTCCAACAGGTGGACAGGGCCCATCAGCAAAAGCTTGGAGACTTAATGGTTCTAGGTGTTTAAAGAAATATTTGCCATTCATTACCTGACCACAAATCTAATGAAGCAGAGACTCAGTGGCCATATAGGACAAAGAATACAATCTTTACAGAATTAGTTTAGGAATGTCACTAAAAAAACAAAGAGCAAGAAAAATAAGCCCAGAATGGGGGAGAGAATCTGATTTCCAGAACTGCCATGTAATATTATCTACAATGTTAAGTTTTCAACAAAAAATTATGAGACATGAAAAGAAATATTAAAGTATGACCCAAACAGAAAAATGAAGTAGCCAATAGACTTGTCCCTGAGGAAGCCCAGATACTGGGATTAACAGACAGACTATAAGTCAGCTATTGAAAATATTTTCAAAAAACTAAAAGAAATCATGTCTAAAGAACTAACCAAAAGTATGAGAATGGTATTCTAACAAATAAAGACTTTCAATAAAGAGATAGAAATGATAAAATAATAGAATTCCAGAATTGTAAACACAATAACTGAAATTAAAAATTCACTAGAGGGACTCAACAGTAGATTTGAGCTACCAGAGGAAAGAATCAATGAATTTGAAGGTAGGTCAACCAAAATAACCCATTGTGAGGAACTGAAAGAAAAAAAAATAAACAAATGAACAGAGTTTCAGAGGCCTGTGAAACACCATCAAACATATCAACACACACATAATGGGAGTCCCAAAAGGACAGAGTAGAGAGAAAGGTGCAATAAAGAATATTGAAAGGAATAATGGCTGAAAATCTCCCAAATTTGATGGAAAATATTAATCTATACATCCAAGAAACTCACTGAACTTCAAATAGGATAAACTTATAGAGAGCTACATCTAGACACATCATAAACAAACTTATGAAAGTCAAAGACAAAGAGAGAATCTTGAAAGTAGTAAGAGGAAAGTGACTCATCACATACAAGTGATCCTCAGTAAGATTAATAACTGATTTCTCATCAGAAACCTTGGAGGCCAGAAGGCAATGGGACAACATATTCAAAGCCCTGAAAGAAAAAGACCATCATATAAGAACTCCATATCTAGGGTGCCTGGGTGGCACAGTTGGTTAAGCATCTGACTCTTGGTTTTGGCTCAATGATCTCAGGGTTGTGAGATCAAGCCCTGTGTTGGTCTCCGTGATCAGCGGGGAGTCTGCTTGAGATTCTCTCTCCCTCTCCCTCTGCCCCTCGCCCCGTGTTCATATTCTCTCTCTCTAACATAAATAAATAAATCTTTAAAAAATATTGAACAGGGGCACCTGGGTGGCTCAGTCATTAAGCGTCTGCCTTCGGCTCAGGTCATGATCCTGGGGTCCTGGGATCGAGCCCCACATCGGGCTCCCTGCTCAGCAGGAAGCCTGCTTCTCTCTCTCCCACTCCCCCTGCTTGTGTTCCCTCTCTCGCTGTGTCTCTCTCTGTCAAAATAAAATAAATAAAATCTTAAAAAAAATAAAAATAAAAAAATAAAAAATATTGAACAGCTAAATAAAATATTGAGCATAAAAGGCAGATATAGACAGAATGGATGAAAAATGTCACTTGATTATATGCTGTCTACAAGAGACACACTTTAGATTCAAAGACATGAATAAGGTGAAAGTAAATGGATGGAAAAAGATTTGCCACGCAAATAGTAACCAAAAGAGACGTAGCCATACAACATCAGATAAAATAGACTTTAAAACAGAAATTGCTACTGGAGGTAAAGTAGGACATTCTAAATTGATAAAAAGTTTAATCTATCAAGGAGACATAACAATGATAAAAACATATGTACCTAAGAACAGAGCCCCAAAATAAATGAAACAAAAAGACAGAACCGAAGGGAGAAGTAAACAATTCAACAATAATAGCTGGAGACTTCAATGCCTAACAACTGAGCCACCCAGGCGCCCCTAGTTGGAGACTTCAATGCCTCACTTTAAATGATGGAGAAAACAGCTAGACAGAGGATCAACAAAGAAAGAGAAGACCTGAATAACACTATAAACTAACTAAACCTAACTGACATCTATAGAACAGTCCACCCTACAACAGCAGAATACACATTCTTCTCAAGTGCACAAAGCCAGAAAACAAGTCCCAATAAATGTAAAAGTACTGAAATCATACAAAGTATGTTCTCTGACCACAGCTGAATGAAATTAGAAAGTATAAACAGAAAAAAAAAACGGGGAGTTCCACAAATACGTGGAAAGTAAATATGTTCATAAATAACCAATGGGTCAAAGAAGAAACCACTAGGGAAATTAGAAGATACTTTGAGATGAATGATTAAAAAAACACAACATATGAAAATATAAGGTATGCAGCTGAAGTGATGCTTATAGGGAATTTCATAGTTATAAATGTGTATTTTTAAAAAGAAGAGAGATATCAAATCAATAACCTGTTCTTCCATCTTCAGAAATTAGAAAAAGAAGAGCAAATTAAGCCCAGAGCAAGCAGAAGGAAAGAAGGAATAAAGATTAATACCTATTCTTGTCAAGCTATTCCAAAAAATAGAAGAAGGGAAGCTTCCAAATTCATCCTATGAGACTGGCATTATCCTGATACCAAAACCAGATAAAGACACAACAAAAAAGAAAACTACAGGCCAGTATCTCTGATGAACATAGATGCATTAATTCTCCACAAAATATTAGCAGACCGAATTTAACAATACATTAACAAAATCATGTGCCTCAATCAAGTGGGATTGATTCCAGGGATGCAAGGTGGTTCAGTATTCCCAAATCGATCAATGTGATACATCACATTAACAAGAGAAAGGATAAAAACCATATGATCATCTCAATAGATGCAGAAAGAGTATCTGACAAACTACAACACTCATTCATGATAAAAACTCTCAGCAAAGTAGGTTTAGAGGGAACATACCTCAACATAACTAAGGCCATATATGAAAAGCCCACAGCTAACAACATACTCAGTTTTTCCCCTAAGATCAGGAACAAGACAGGGATGTCCACTCTCACCACTTTTATTCAACATACTGGAAGTCCTAGCCACAGTAATCAGACAAGAAAAAGAAATAAAAGGCATCCGAATTAGTAGGGAAGAAGTACAACTTTCACTGTTTGCAGATGAAATGATACTATATATAAAAAGCCCTAAAGACTCCACCAAAAAAACTACTAGAACTGATAGCTGAATTCAGAAAAGTCACAGGATACAAAATTAATATATAGAAATCTGTTGCATTTTTATACACTAAAAATGAAGTAGCAGAAAGAGAAACTAAGAAACTAATTAAGAGAAATAAACAATCACATTTACAATTGCACCAAAAATAATAAAATACCTAGGAATAAACTTAACCAAGGAAGTGGAAGACCTATACTCTGAAAACTATAAAACACTAATGAAAGAAATTGAAAATGACACAAACAAATGGAAAGGTATTTCATGCTCATGGATTGGGAGAACCATTATTGTTAAAATGTCCATACAACCCTAAGCAATCTACAGATTTAATGTAATCTCTATCAAAATACCAAAAGCATTTTTCACAGAACTAGAACAGGTAATCCTAACATTTCTATGGAACCACAAAAGACCCCAAATAGCCAAAGCAATTTTGAAAAAGAACAAAACTGATAGTATCACAATCCCAGATTTGAAGATATATTACAAAGCTGTAGTAATCCAAACAGTATGGTACCGGCACAAAAATAGACATGTAGATTAATGGAAAAGAATAGAGAGTCCAGAAATAAACCCACACCTATACGGTCAATTAATCTGTGAGAAAGGAGGCAAGAATATACAATGGGAAAAGACAATCTCTTCAACAAATGGTATTGGCAAAACTGGACAGCTACATGCAAAAGAATGAAACTGGATCACTTTCTTACACCATGCACAAAAATAAACTCAAAGTGGATTAAAGACCTAAATGTGAGTCCTGAAACCATAAAATTCCTAGAAGCAAACACTGGCAATAATTTCTTTGACATCTGCCATAGAAATGTTTTTGTAGGTATGTCTCCCCAGGCAAGGGAAACAAAAGCAAAATTAAAGTATTGGGACTACACCAAAATAAAAAGCGTTTGTACATCAAAAGAAACCACCAATTAAACAAAAAGGCAACCTACTGAATGGGAGAAGATATTTTCAGATCAGTAGGGGTTAATCTGATAAGGGGTTTATATCCAAAATATACAAAGAACTCAGACAACTCAACACTAAAGAGCCCACAAATAATCCAATTAAAAATGGGCAGAGGACTTGAATAGACATTTTTCCAAAGAAAACATAACAGATGGCCAACAGACACATGAAAAGATGCTCAACATCATTAATCATCAGGGAAATGCAAATTAAAACCAGAATGAGATATCACTTTACACCTGTCAGGATGGCTAAAATCAAAAACACAAGAAATAACAAGTGTTGACAAGAATGTGAAGAAAAAGGAACACTCACACGTACTGTTGGTGGGAATGCAAATTGGTGCAGTCACTGTGGAAAATAGTATGGAGGCTCTTCAAAAATTAAAAATAGAATTATCATGTGATCCAGTAACTCCACTACTGGGTATTTACCCAAAGAAAACAAAAACACTAATTCAAAAAGATATATGCACCCCTATGCTTACTGCAGCATTATTTACAATAGCCAAGATATGGAAGCAACCCAAGTGTCTATCGATAGATGAATGGATAAAGAAGATGTGGTATATATTTACAATGGAATATTACTCAGCCATAGAAAAGAATGGAATCTTGCCATTTGCAAAGACATGGACAGAGCTAGAGAGGTTAATGCTAAGTGAAATAAGTCAGAGAAAGACAAATACCATATGATTTCACTCGTATGTGGGATTTAAAAAACAAAACAGATGAACATAGGGGAAAAGACGAAATCAGAGAGGGAGACAAACCATAAGAGACTCTTAACTCTAGGAAACAAACTGAGGGTTGCTGGAGGGGAGGGGGGTGGGGGGATGGGGGAACTGGGTGATGGGCATTAAGGAGGGCACTTGATGGGATGAGCACTGGGTGTTGTATGCAACTGATGAATCACTAAACTCTACCCCTGAAACTAGTAATACACTATATGTTCATTAATCGATTTTAAATTAAAATAAGAAACAAAAAGAATAAAAGAGACAAACCCCTAGACTCTTAAATACAGAGAACAAACTGGTGGTTGCCAGAGGGGAGATGGGTGGGGGGGTGGACGAAATAGATAAAGGGGATGAAGAGTACACTTATCTTGGATGAGCATTGAGAGAGGTACAGAATTGCTGAATCATTATACTGCACATCTGAAACTAACATCTAACACTGCATGTTAATTATACTTCAATAAAAAATAAGTAATAAAGATTAGAGTGGAAATAAATGAAATAGAGAACTGAAAAACAATAGAGAAAATCAACAAAACCACAAGTTGGTTCTTTGAAAAGATCAACAAAATTGATAAACCTTTAGATTAAGAAAGAAAAGAGAGAAAACTAATTATTAAAATAAGGAATGAAAGAGGGGACCTAACTACTAACCTTACAGAAATGAAAAAAAATTTAAGAGACTACTATAACAACTGTATGTTAATAAATTAGAAAACCTAGATGAAGGGGACAAATTCCTAGAAAGACACAAACTACCAAAACTGACTCAAGAAGAACCAGAAGATCTGAATAATACTATAATAAATGAAGACATTAGATTAGTAATAATAATAATAATAAATGTCCTACAAAGAAATGCCCAGGAAGGGGGTGCCTGGGTGGCTCAGTCGGTTAAGCGTCTGCCTTCAGCTCAGCGGGGAGCCTGCTTCTCCCTCTCCCTCTGCCCTTCTGTCCTATTTATGCTATCTCTTTCTCTATCAAATAAGTAAATAAAATCTTAAAAAAAGAAAAGAAATGCTCAGGACTAGATGTTGATGTCTTTACCAGTGCATACTACAAGTATTTAAAAAGAATTAACACTAATCTTTCACAACTCTCCCCCAAAATAGAAGAGAAAGGACCACTATCCATCTCATTCTGTGAGGCTACTATTACCCTGATACCAAAACCAAAGACATCATAAGAAAACAATAGATCAATATCCTTTCTGATGATAGATACCATAATTCTCAACAAAATACTAAAAACTGAATCCTAAAAGGGATTATACACCAGACCAAGCGAGAGTTGGCCCAGTTAAGCAAATGCGGCTCAACTTGCATGGAACTCAAGTAATGTAATACAGCATATTCATAGAATAAAGGAAAAAAACCCACATGATCATATCAATAAATATAGAAAAAACATTTGACAAAGTTCAACATCCTTTCATGATAAAAACACTCAACAAATTAAGAACAGAAGGGAACTTTGTTAACACTTAGGGAGCAGTTAATATATACCAGATGCACTGTTCTAACCACTTTACATTCATTAAGTAATTTAATTCTCACACCAACTCTGTGAGGCAGGAACTATTATTACCCACATTTTGCAGGTGGATAAACTGAGGCACAGAGCATTAAGTAATATGCTAGGACTATATAGAATATAGTATATATAATATGCTAGAATATGGAAATTCTGGCTAGAGTCCATGCTCTCAACCACAATCAGCTATTCTGTCTCTCAAAGAACGTGGGATAATAATAATGATAACCAAATTGGGTTTCCTAAGAACTAATGATTTGATCTTCATCTGTAAGTAAACTTAATTCATAGCACTGTTAACTTATATCAGTGACCATAATTTGTAATGCTGGTAAGAATTTTTAATATTAATATCAATGTTTATTTAACCAAGTTGGTAACATTGGGTCAATATGGACATTTAACTGTAATTTAACTCACAAAAGTGGTGATGATCATTTATATAAGCAAACATAATATATAACATTGTTAAAAATGTATAAAATTAGTTGTAAAATTTGATGACATCAGTAATGGTGATTCAATTTCTATTTGCAACTAAAATTTGATTCATAACTGTGGTACTCATAATTTATATTAGTAATCATAACTTTAATATTAGTAATTATTCATAATATAAACTGGAGTGTTAACCATATTAATGATGATTTCTATTAGAAGCTATCAGATAATTCAAAACATAGTTACTCATAATTTATCTTAGTAATCTTAATTTGTAACATTGGCAATAATTTGTAATATTAGTTATAATATTTGATGATATTAGTAATGATAATGCAACTTCTATTAAGTATAATATAACTCAAAACAGAGACTTATAATTTATATTAGAGCATAATTTGTAATAATAGTTAATAATCTTCAATGACACTAGTAATGATTATTCAATTTGTTAGGAACTGCAATCTGATTCATAACACGGGTACTCATAATTTACACCAATAACAGTAATTTGTAGTATTAGTGAGAAGTTGTAATATTGGTGATTATATTTTATTACAATAGTAACCCACAATTCAATTGCTATTGGTAAGCAATTTAATTTATAACATCGCTACTGATGATTTTCATTGCCAGTCCTAATTTGCAACATTGGTGACATTTCTACAGGAAGAATATTTGCTAATATTAGTAACGATGACTTGATTTCTATATGTAATATAGTCTGATTCATTACATTACATCTGTTTATTTACAGTAGAAGCCGATTTTTAATACTGCTGAGAAAAGATACTATAAGAAACGGGATGAGTGACTGAAATCACACCTGTAAGCTCATCAGTAAATCCATGGTATTAATAAACCCTGTCGCGAAGCAACTTCACCCTCCACAGCACACAGCGGCTGCACTCCCTGACAGTGTTGCCATTGCTAACGCATCCACTCGCAGTAAGGTCGCAGTACACACGATGCTCTTCCCTCCTGCCCATCCTACGTCCCCCAGACTCACCATCTCTTTGTGATTGGGGTAGAAGGTCTGATCGATAAGAGGGAATTCCTCGGTCCCCAGTTTCTTGTGCAGTCGAACCATCTGGGCGAACTAGGAGAGCCAGGAGAGATGGGTCAGCATGCCCTTCACCGGGACAGAGTCTCCAAGCTGGGATTCCGAGCTTCAGGCTTTCTCAGCTCCCCCAAATCACAGCGATGTCGAGCTCCCACATGCATGCATGCACGAGACAGTCCCTCGCCAGCAGCGCCCTTCCTGTCACTTACCACCCAGGGCTTGTCACAGAAGTTGTAGACAGAATGCAAAGAGTTGACGCTGGGTATCCCAGCATACTGCAGCCCAATGACCAAACTGCGATAGTCCCCGTTCCGTGCCATGCTGAAGGCGTGCTGGCGGATCAGCACAAAGTCCGGCTTCAGAGACCTGTGGTGGCAGGGGAAGAGGTGTCAAGGATATGCCCCCAGAGCTCCCCACCACCCTTAGAACAAAAACCAGGTTTCTACGGGGGCACCTGAGTGGCTCAGTCAGTTAAGCGTCTGCCTTCCTGGGATCGAGCCCCACGTCGGGCTCCCTGCTTAGTGGGGAGCCTGCTTCTCACTCTCCCTCTGCCTGCCTCTCTCTCTCTCTGTCAAATAAATAAATAAAATCTTAATAAAAAAAAAAACAGGTTTCTAAATCTCCGCAGCTCCTAGAAATTGCGAAGTGGTTGCTCAGCTCAGCACACACACACAAGCTGTTTCCTCCCACACCAGCATCCTTTCCACACTTTCCCCATCTGGTGATCCCAGGGTCCTGGGATCGAGCCCTGCATTGAGCCCCATCGGGCTCCCTGCTCAGCGGGAAGCCTGCTTCTCCCTCTCCCACTGCCACTCCCCCTGCTTGTGCTCTCTCTCTCTCTCTCAAATAAATAAATAAATAAAACCTTTAAAAAAATGTCTGTCACAATATTGGCCTTCCTCATCCAAACCGTAGACCCCTCCACCATCCAACGATTCCTATATCCTTTTGCTGCTATATATTTTTTCTTAGCACCTTTATGTTTTCTGATTTGTTTATTGTATGTATCCCACAGTAGAATATAAGCTTCATGAGGGAAGAGGGTTTTTTGGGGGGGTGGGGGCTCTTTTTGGGGGTCGGTTTTGTTAACTGCCAGGTCCTCAGCATATACAAGAGGTCCTGGTGCACAATAGGAGCTCAATAAATATTTGCTGAATATAAAATGCTGAGGGCAGCACCTGGCATACAGTAGATTCTCAAGAAATATTTGCCGATTTAATAACTAAAAAGTTTGGCTTGGGGCGCCTGGGTGGCTCAGTCGTTAAGCGTCAGCCTTCGGCTCAGGTCCTGATCCCGGGGTCCTGGGATCGAGCCGAGCGTCGGACTCCCTGCTCAGCGGGAAGCCTGCTTCTCCCTCTCCCTCTGCCCCTGCTTGTGTTCCCTCTCTCGCTGTGTCTCTCTCTGTCAAACAAACAAATAAATAAATAAATAAATAAAAATCTTTAAAAAAAAAGTTACCCAAAAAGCTCTTAAAAAAAAAAAAAGTTTAGGGCGCCTGGGTGGCTCAGTTGGTTAAGCGACTGCCTTCAGCTCAGGTCATGATCCTGGAGTCCCGGGATCGAGTCCCACATCGGGCTCCCTGCTCAGCGGGGAGTCTGCTTCTCCCTCTGACCCTCCCCCCTCTTGTGCTCTCTCTCTTTCATTCTCTCTCTCAAATAAATAAAATAAAATCTTAAAAAAAAAAGTTTGGCTTGTGGTCTGCTAGGATTCTTGGCTCTGCAGAAGAGAAGCTATTTTCCCACATTCTGTAACTAATTTTATTTTTTTTTAAAGATTTTATTTATTTGACGGAGAGAGAGAGAGAGAGCACAAGCAGGGGGAGCAGCAGAAGGAGAGAAAGAAGGCGCCCCCCCAATTTCTTTTTAAATTGACATATAACATTGTGTAAGTTTAAGGCGTAAAACACATCGATTAGACACACTTATAAATTGTAATAGGATTGCCATTGTAGCGTTATTTAGCACTTCTATCGTGTCACATAATTATCATTTCCTTTTTGTGGTGGGAATAATTAAGATCCGGTCTCTTAGTAAGTTTGATAATTATGATACAATAACGTTATCTATATTCACTATACTGTGCATTAGATCTCCAGGACTTACTTATCTACCAGTTGCAAGTTTATACCCTTAAACATTTCTTCTATTTTTTTTTAAGATTTTATTTTTTATTTTGAGAGAGAGACAGAGAGATCATGAGCAGGGGGAGGGGCAGAGGGAGAGGGGGAAGGACAAGCAGAGTCCCCGCTGAGCAGAGAGCCCGATACTCTCGATATGCAGCTCGATGCGGGGCTCAATCCCAGGACCCTGGGATCATGACCTGAGCCGAAGGCAGAAGCTTAACCGACCGAGCCACCCAGGCGCCCCTAAATATCTCTTCTATTCTACCACCCCTCAGCCCCTGGTAACCACCATTTCACTCTGTTTTTGAGTTTGGCTTTTTTAGATTCCATAGACAAGAGATATCATACAGTATTTGTCTTTCTCTGTCTGATTTATCTTACTTAGCATAATGTCCTCAAGGTCCATTCATGTTGTTGCAAATGGCAGGATTTCCTTCTCTCTCGTAGCTGAATAATATTTCATAGTGTATACACACCACATCTTCTTTATCCATTCATTCACTAATGGGCACTTACATTGTTTCCATATCTTGGCTATTGTAAAATACCTAAGTTCTTGCTCACAGAAGGATGGATGGGGAAGTGGGGGCTCTCCCTCAGCTCTAAGGGAGTCCTTGTTCCTCTCCCATAACACCAAGTTAACCTTTCTCTACTTACCGCACGACCTTCACCCCATTCCGAAGAACTTCCATGTCCACAGAGAATCCACCATTGGCGTGAGCCACGAGGTTGAGATCAGAGAATTCAGCCTAGGAAGGAGAAAAAAAAAAAATCCGTGATTCACCCACATCACACAAAAACAACCATCCAGTTTTCGGTCTGGACAGCTGACCCCCAGGTCCATCTGCCCCAACTAACCTGTTCTACTTTAATGTCAATTTCTCCATGGATCTTTTTCCCTTTGAAGTATTTTGCCCTGGAGAGGAAAAGCAGAGCGCAGCCGTCAATCTCAGGAAGACAAAACCCAGGCCAGTCCTTTGACCCTGTTGCCCCTTCAGAGCCATAAAGTGCTTCGTGATTGTTGAAACACTTTGCCAAGCTCAACAGTGCTTTGGGTACCATAAAGTCTGTTGTGATCGCTCATGGAGGTGTGTAAATGTCAGAGGACATTGTGAACTCTAAACTAAGTCCTCAAATCACAGCCGGCAGGCAGGCATTCCCCAGAGCGTGGTCTGCTCATCACACCGCTACCAGAAATGTTTTTGAAAAGCTTTGCCAAAGGTGGAGGGCTTCATAAGCCGTTAATGTACTTTGGAATTGCATGGAGGTTCGTAAATGGCAAAACAAATCCGTAGAGAATATGTGTATATGAAGTGTGCCCGGGCATGCCTCAGTTGCCTGTGTCTGCTTGTGCGGCCTGAAGCATCTCTCTGCTCTCTGGCCCTTTCCCATGGGGGATCACACTTGTCCGTGTGTGGCTGTGCGCTGTGAGGGGCCCAACTGTGGGTGGGCACCTATATAAAAAAGGAGGAGCAGACCAAGGGGGGCAGGCTGGCGGTGGGTCTAGGGATGGAAGCCCCTGGCCAGCAATGATGGGCGCGGGGAGGGATGCGGCTGAGGGCGAGGGGAAGCCACAGGAGGGAAGACGGGTAGGAGCAACAGCGGATGCAGTGTGAACTGCCATGTCACTCTCCCTGGGCCCAACCGGCTGGGCTTGGTTTCCAGTGGCATCCTCCCCCAGGCCCAGGATTCCGACCCAACAGGCTTCTCTACACACGGAAGCTCATCTCCAGTCAGGTGTCGCACGCAAGAAGGATGACGAAAGGAGCCACTCCCAGGCTTGCCTTTGACACAGACAGCACAGACAGGCCCTGGAGACTTCACTGACCAACCCCAAAGACCCCAAGCACAGCCATTTTCTCCTCTCCCTCTCTCTCCCTCCCTACCCCCCCCCCCACCGCCGCCTTTCTCTCACACACACACTCCATTACTGACACTGTCCTCTCACAAGTGTTGGAAGAGAATTTCTCTGAGACCTGCACATTTTTCACTTATAAAATAATGATGAGTGTAGGTTATATCACTGTATTTCAAACTTTTTAAAAAAGATTTTATTTATTTATTTGACAGAGGGAGAGAGCACGTGAGCAAGCAGGGGGAAAGGCTGGCAGAGGGAGAGAGAAGCAGACTCCCCACTGAGAAGAGAGCCCGGTGCAGGACTCGATCCCAGGACCCTGGGATCATGACCTAAGCCGAAGGCAGACGCTTAACCGACTGAGCCACCCAGGCGCTCCATATTTCAAACTTTTTTGACCATAAGTGTAGTGAATACTGTGGTGCTCTGCTCAGATGTCCTTTTCATGGCCAATGCACGCTGAATATCAGCTCTTGACAGCTGAGGGCTATGTCCCACTGGGATCTGTCTTCTCTCATAGAGGACTGCTTTAGCCAAGGTTATACCTACTTCAGGCCGCCCATGTCTTATATCTGGTCTATGAGTCCGTACAAAGGCTGGCCTCTTTGCCTCAGTATAGGCTGACTCTGAAGGACCATCCACCCCCAGAGGTCCCCCGAGGATCGGCTGAGGCCTCTGATGCAGCTGCATTGTGGACCAGCGTCCCCCTCTGCCCAACCCTGCCCTCCTTACAGGCATTGATCCTAAAGGCACTCCCCAGCAAGCCTCCTGCATACAAACGCCTGCCTCAAAATCTGTTTCCTGAGAACCCAACCTAAACCAGTGTGCCAGAGATGTCAAAGTACAAAAAAAAAGACTCTAACGCCATTCTGGAATTGGGTCACCCAGCAGCCAGCAGGCAATGAGGAACCATCATTTGTCGGGGAGGGGGGAGCACGGATAGCCCCTAACATGCTGTAGCAATATAAAGCACCCTGTAGCGGGTCTGGGCTGTGGTGCTGGCAGGATGCCACTTGCACCATATGATCTGGCAGATTCCATGATACTGGACGTGTCAGTAGTGGGAAAAGAGGCAGTGCGCAGTTCATTCTCATGAGTGTGAGAATTACAGGGTGGGCCCCTGGGGTTTGGGGGTAGCAGCAACTTTTACTGAGAGTGAACTGTAATGAGATACTGGTGGAAGGGAATGCACCAGTTGGTGAAATATCCCTGGCACTTGAGAGGCGTGAGGGAAATGGTAAGCAGACTCCAGTGACTATTTGCTAAACACCATCGATTAGCTGAAGAAATATGTGACATGTTCAGGGTGAGTAATCGCTAATCCAAAGCAAAATGTGAAAGCCAGAGGACCCCCTTGGCTACATTTAAGGAAACCCCAATCTTCTGCAACTGGAGGGCAGACAGAGGGGGGGACCCAGGAGGTTAGGGCATAATCATAAGTGTAGCAAGACCTCAGAGAAGGTTGAGTTCTCAGGCCTAGCACATCTCCTATGCCATGATCAGGGCCCTAAAAGGACAAGTGAAGCCTTTAGACTTGGGGTAGGGATATCCGGGAAGATGCATGTAACATCTCAAACTTATTGATTCACCTGAACCCACTGGGCCTGCAGAAGCAGCTCCCTCCTCCTTGTTAGAATGTAGACCTTTCCTCTGCTTGAAGGTAATACAGAGGCCTTAAATGAAGCAGGTGCCTTATAAAACAATGCTTGCCCCTTTCAGAACCTACCCCCTTCCCCTCTTAGCAACCAGATCAATAAGCAGAGTCAAATCCTAGCACACCTGATTGGAGAGGTTCTAAGCTTGCAAAGGAAGGAAAGAAATAATACACAGAAGCTGAAAAATCTGGCCAATATGTACTGACAAGAGCTGTAAAAGTATGCATGAAATTGGTTCCTAAGGACAATGGACCAGAGAGGTGGAACATGACGTTGGAGCACTCTCCCAGGACCCAGAACTTAAAACCCTGGCAAGGACTCTAGGAGATGTTGCCGATACACTGTTGGATGACTTGTGGAAGCTTGGAGAAAACAGTGGTCCACACTGGCGGAAATGCCAGATCTTCCATGGCAGACTGTGGAAAAAAGGATCAAAGGACTCAACGAAGCAGACATGTTAGAAAAGACATACTATGTAAGTCTAGGAAACTCATCAGCTGACTGTTCTATGGGAAGGCCCAGAGGATCTACCCAACTTACAAAATCAATAAGGAATATGTTGGTAAGAGTGGCACCAGCCATGCTGAGAAGCACAGTAGTGGAAAGGTGGTAAATGAAGTCCTGTCCCAGGTCCTATTTGAAGTGAGTCCACTGGGTCTACAGGTCCACCCCGTGGTCACTTCCCCAGTCCGTGAATGCCTAATTAAACTGGACATATCTGTAGTTGTCAGAACCCCTACGTGGGTTCCTTGTCTTGTGGGGTAAGAGCTATTGTAGTGGGGAGGTCCAAATGGGTGTCTCTGGAACTGCACACCCCTCCCCTGATCAAGTCAGCAAATCCAAGCTAATATTATATCTGTCCCAAGGGTGATGGTGGAAACTAGCGCTACTTTGAAAGATCTAAAGGATTGCAGGGGTGTTAGTCCCATCATATCTCCCACTGAATTGACCAGTTTGGCTCCTGGAGAATGTTTGTAGACTCCTGCAAGCTCGACCAAGCAGTATCCCCGAGGGAAGCAGCTGTACTTTGCCAGAGCAGACCTCAGGTCCGGCAGGTGGCCGCTGACTTCCTGAATGCACTCTTTTCTGTTCTAATCAGAAAAGAGGATCTGCGACATTTCATGTTCACATGAGACTGACAAGAACATTTGTTGATGGTCTTGCCACGGGCCTATGCTGTCTTTCTCACCCTGGGTCATCATATGGTCCAAAGGCACTGGGCCATCTGGACATCCCACAGAATGTCACACTGGACCACTGTATCAGTGACATCACATTGATTGGGCAAGATGAGCAAGAGATGAGTAGCACATTGCCTTGGTAAGACGCATGCACTCCAGAGGGTAGGTGATCAACCCTACAAAGACTCAGGGGCCTGCCGCATTAGTAAAAGTTCTAGGGGTACAGTGGTCTAATGCAGGCCCAGGACAACCCCCCACCACAAATAATAGGGCAAAGCATTGCATCTCACACCTCCCACCATGAGAAAAAACGCACAACACTTGGTAGGTGTCTTCAGGTTCTAGAGGCAACATATTCTACACCTGGAGATACTGCTCTGATTCATTTTCAGGTGCAACCTAAGGCTGCCATCCCTGAATGGGAGCCAGAGCAGAAAGGGCTCAGCAGCAGATCCAGACCATGGTGCCAGCAGTCTTTCCACTTAGGCCATATGACCTGGCAGATCCTATGATACCGGATAAGTCAGTAGTGGGAAAAGATGCAGTGTGGGAGCTTACGGGAAGATTGAGTGGGAGGCCCTTGGGGTTCTGGGGCAAGGCCAGGCCATCTGCAGCAGAGAATTACATGACTCTTGAGAAACACTTCCTGGGCTCCAGAAGAGACAGAATGCTTGACTATGGGGCACCAAGTGACTGTACCTCCAGGTGCCCCATCGTGAGCTGGGTCCTGCGGGCCCACCAAGTAATAACATCAGATGGGCCCCGCGGCTGGGATCAGGCTCAAGCCAGACTGAGCAAGCTGCCTGAGCAGGTAATCTCGATGCCCGTATCATCCACGCTGGTGCCCTAGCGACTCCCTCAGCTCACCAAGGGGACTCCTTACAATCGGTGGATGAAGGAAGGAAGAAAAAGCGTAAGCTTGGGTCACAAATGGACTGGCTTGGTATGTGGGGAGAAGCAAAAAAGGGACAGGGGCTGTACTATAGCCCCACTCGGAGTGGTCCTGAAAGACAGTGGCAGAGCTCCCAATGGGCAGAGCTTCGGGCTATGCCCCCGGTAATTTACTTAACAGGGAAAGGGAAATGGCCCAAGATTAGAATATATACTCACTGATGGGCAGTGATGGGTGGCTTGGCTGATCAGAGGCCTTGAAGGAAAAATATTAGGAGATCAGGACAAGGAGTATTATGCTAAGCGAAATAAGTCAGTCGGAGAAAGACAAATATCACGTGATTTCACTCACATGTGGAATTTAAGAAACAAAACAAATGAGCAAAATGAAAAAGAGAGAGAGGCAAACCAAGAAACAGAATCTTAACTATAGAGAACAAACTGATGATTGCCAGAGGAGGGGCGGGGAGATGGGGGAAATAGGTGATGGGCACCGGGTGATGTACGGAAGTGTTGAATCACTATATTGTAGACCTGAAACTAATATTACACTGTGTATGACCTAGCTGGAATTTAAATAAAAACTTAAAAAAAGAAGATCAGGACAAGGAGGTCTGGGACACAGAAATGTGGGTGGACATGGGAGTGGGCAAAAAGTGAGGAGTGAAGATCTGTGCATTGTGTGTTAACACCCACCAGACAGCATCCACAATGGAAGCGGCACTAAACAACCAGGTAGACAGAATGAGTCAGCCCGATGATGTCAGCCAGCCTCTCAAGTCAGCCACCCCAGCGCTAGCAGATGGGCACATGAATGAAGTAGCAAGAGGAGCAGAGATAGAGGCTCTAAGTGGAACCTATGGCATTATTGCTGAATATCCAATCTTCCAGCAGCAGAGACCAACATTAAGCCTGTGACATGGCACCATCCCTTAAGAAGCCCAACTAGCCACTTTGTGGCAAGCTGACTCCATTGGGCCCTTTCCACCCTGGAAAGACGGATGACTCATTTTGACCGGAATATTCTACATGTGGGTTTGCCTTTCCTGACTGCAGGGCCATAGCCAGTATCGCTGCCCAAGGGCTTACACAATGTTTGACCCACCAGTATGAGATCCCTCATAACACTGCATCAAACGGAAGGACACACTTGACAGCAAAGGAGGTGCCAGAGTGGGCCCATGACCATGGAGTCAACTGATGATGTTATATACCACACCACCCAGAAGCTGCTGGCCTTGAACAACTAGCCACAGCTAAGATCCTAGCTTGGACATGATACCATGAAAGAATGGGGCACCATCCTCCAAAACACCCTACATCGACGGCCCATTCTTTGTGCTGTGTTCCCAGTAGGTAGAACACATGGGTCTGGGAACTTGGAGGTGAAAGTAGGAGAGGCCCAGCTTACCATCAATCCCAGTGATCCACTTTTGGAATGTGTGCTTCTCATCCCCTTAAGGCTCTGCAAGGTTAGAGGTCCTGGTTCTCCAAGGGGGAACACTGCTACCAGGGAACACAGCAAGAATCCTATTACATTCTAAGCTACGGATGCCATCTGGACACCTAGGTTTCACATGCCGATGGATATGAAGAGGAATGAATCACTGTCTTCGCAGGGGTATGTGACCCTGAACATCAGGAGGAGGTGGGGCTGCTCTTACAAGGCAGGAGTGGGGGTGGGGGGGATAAGTTTGGCACCCAGGCGATCCACTTGGCTGTCTGTGAGTACTCCTTGCACAACTCTGCAGGGAAATGAACAAGGACAGCAACCACAGCCTGGGAAGGGCATGGGGACCAAGGGCTCAGGGATCCCTCAAGGATGAGGGAATGAGTCACTCATCAGGTAAGCCACTGAGACCAAGAGAGGCGCTAGCTGAGGGTGAGGGGAACCTGGAATGTATAGTAGAAGGAAGGAGACAATGCTTCTCATTTATTTCTGCCACTTTTATTAACGGCAGCAGTAGAGTCTACGGTCCATCCCACTAACCGTGCTCTTTCAAGCTTCCCCTGGAAAACCAGACCAATTACAATCCCAGAAATGCTGTGCCCAGATGGGGCGAACTTACTCTAAGAAGTAAGTGAATCTGAGCAGTACAAGGAGTGGACTCTGTGCTCCCCTCAGATCCTCACCTCCCCCCCCCCACCCCCGCTCACCTTCAGGCCTTCACATCTAGTTCCCAGCTTCTGGGGAGATTTGCTGCTGAAGGCTCACGGTGCTGTCCCTCACTGGGAATTGCCCTCTGCTGCAAGGATTTGCCTTCCCCAAGACTATGCCTCCTTCCAGGGGGTAGCCTGCACCTAAGGATTGACTGATGTAAGAATACAGAAGCCTGGATACCCCGCCTCAATGGAGGTAACTCTGAAGGGTCATCCTAGCTCCAGAGCTCCCCCAGAGGATGGGCTGAGGCTTCTGTTGTGGCTGCATCATAGCTCAACCTTTCCCTCTGCTAAATCCTGCTTCCCTCACTCCTCCCCCGCAACAGGTGGTGTTCCCAAGAGCTCTCCCCAATAAATCTGCACACAAACCTCAGAGTCTCAGGGCCTGCTTCCAGGGAAGTCTAAGAAAAGAAGCCACAAGAAGAGATATAGTTTATATAACCCACTATATACATAGATACACAATAACCTACCCTATATATGTAATATATACATGACACCTCTAATGTTATACAGCAAATATAATATAGTATGGCTTATGTAACATATCATATATTGCATATTACATACTAAGTGTATATGTACCTAGAAGGTATATAAACATACATATATAATTGGAATGAAAGTTTCAGTAAATGATTACCTTTACTATGTGCAATGGAGTCTAACATTTCCTGTTCTATTTTATCCCATTTCATGAAGAAAAACATACACATATATATGTATTATATACTATAAACCTATTATATAGCAAATACATGATACAGCATATGTCATATATAATATATGGCATACATTGCTGATTCTATTTCTTGGAGTAACAGTTCCACTAAATAGTAATAATTCCACTTACTATGTGTAATATATTCTTGTTAGATTCTATTTTAATTTATACTACTGCATAAAGAAAATGAAGTGCTGGTCACAAGCCTATAGGTGACCCACCCTCCCAGTGGGCTAAATTATCTCTAAAAAGGGGAGATGATTCTCAGCTCAGAGTTTGCAACCGTGAGCCACAGAGGACTTGAGACCCAGGAAAGAGTGAGAGTGGTGAAGTTTGACGGAAAAGGTGTCAGACTCTATCTAGGTGTACAGTCCATTACGGAGTTTGCACAACGCTCCTTTATTCTAGGCTGAAATCCCCAAAGCTCGGCTGGTACTTGCAATATCTGCAGGCAGGTGATGTAGAGGTCTCTCTTCCCCACGCTGAGCCTAGTGTGCATACACAGGCCCTCTCCCTTTGTCCATCCCACCCCATCTATAGTAGACACTAAATAAACATTTGCTAGATTGACTAGAAGAAAAGACTAGAGCAGCTGCTGGGATAAGGGGGGGGCGTTTCTGAGATGCAGAAGGGAAAGGGAAGAATCTTTCACTGAATTTAACAGGAGCTCAATAAATGTTTGCTGGACAACTTAGAAAAAATGGAAAACACTGGAGTTGTAATTATGGAAAGGGGGAGGGTCTTGTCAGTATTCGGTAGATGATTAATAAATGTTTGATGGAACAAAGGAAAACGCAGCAAAGAAACTTCCTGGAGTATAGGAGTGGAGAAGTGAAGTCTAAAGGAGAGTGGTTACCAATATACAGCAGGGGCCCCATTAAGGTTTGTTGACTTCAATGAGCAAATTTAGCTAAGAAGATGGCTCCTGTGTGGGTGGGTGTTGGTGGAGGAATTATAGTACGTGTTCAAGAACTGCTTTATGGATTGATGGAGAAAAGAGGGATGTGGTTGTTTGAAAAGAATATAGTCAGAGATTAATAAATGCTCTTTGGATTAATTGTGTGTGGGGGGGAAGCAGTTGGAAAGATGGCTATGAAGTGCGGGAGGGGACCTAGCCAGAATCCAGTAGGTGCACATTGTGAGCTTTCCAGATTGCGTAGTGTCAAAGGTCAGATGGAGATGGTCGAAGGGGAATCAGGGCTTCAAGAGTGAGAGAGAAAGAGGCATTGAATATGGGGTCCTTAGTATACAATAACTGCTTATTAAACGATTGTGGGGTTGAATGGAGAAAATGTATAGAGAATCCAGCTGGTGGTTGGGGTTAGAAGGAAGGGGAACTGAAGGAGGGTTCTTCCTAGTATATAGTAATGCTAAATGGATGCCTCCCACACTCTGACACATGGAAACTATGAAATAAATACCTGTAGGATGAATAAACGGCTCTGAATAGAGAAAGGCTGCTGGATAAAGGCTCCTGGGGGGAGGGGTGATCTAACCAGTAAAAAGCTGGTACTCAATAAATTTAGGCTGAAATAGACCCCTGGAGAGAGAGGTCTTGAGACGGGGCAGCAACTTTCAGACTTGGAAAGAAGATGTTGAGAATGGCTCTTATATAGTAGGAACTCAGTAAGTGTTTACTGGCTTAAGTAGAAGAAAGACATTTTGGGGTACGGACTTAAGATTGGGAGAGGGAATCCTGGGAAACTGAGGGGAGTGGAAAAGGGGTAATCTTTATAAATTGGGCTCTAGATTTATCAAAAGAAAGGACCCTAGGGAGAGGCTTTATGACCAGCACAGTTTCTTCTAGGGGTAAGGAAGGGGTGTCTACTCCCTCCACACAGCAGGCACTGCATATATGCTTACCGGATCCACTAAAAGAAAAAGACTTTGGGAAGAAGGTGTGAACATAGAGCACACAGACGGCACTCCATAAATGCTCACAGGAGCCACTGGAGGAAAAGGCCTTTGGGGGAAGGTGATTAGAATTGAGCACCTGGCATACAATACATAAATAAATGCTCACTGGATCCATTAAAAGGAAAGGTCTTTCTGGGGCGGGGGGAGCTAGGGGTGGGCATACAATCATTGCATCCATTGGAGGAAACGTCTTCGGGGAAGGGGAATGGGGATGCAGAAGTTTGATCTATGTAAGCTTGATTCTCCATCAATGAAAGGAAAGGCTTTTGTGGAGAGGGCATAGAATCAGTCACACGGTGGTGCTCCACGAATGCTCCAAGGGGTGATTAAAAAGAAAAGGCCTTTGGAAAGAGGACTGAAATGGTGCACACAACAAGTGTTAGATATTTGACCACTGTATTAACCGGAGGCAAGCCTTTATGGAGAAGGTCTAAGGTCTATGCATGTGTTGAACACCTTGGGTCATGCAGAAGGTGTTCAACACATGCAGACTGAAGCCACTGGGGAAAGGGTTTGGGGATGGGGCAAATAGCAGGCACACAATAAATGCTTGCTCAATACACTGGAGGAAAGAAGCTTTAGAGAAGGCTCACACAGCAGGCAGGTGATAAATGCTAGGTGGGTTTACCAAAGGAAAGGTCTTTGAAGTAGCTTGAGAATGGAGGACAAATGAGGCAGTCAATAAATGCTTTCTAGATCCACTGGAGGAAAAGGATTTTGGGGAGAGTCTGAAGATGAGTCACACACAGAAGGTTAAAAAATGCTCATGGGACTCATTTGAGCAAAATATGTTTGGAAAGGGGTTTGGAGGTAGGGCATACGCCAGGCATTTAATAAATGCTTTCTAGATTATTTCTAGAGAAATAAGCCCTTGGAGAGGGAACTTAGAGTTGGGACACACAGAAGGCATTCAATAAAGGCTCACAGGATCCATTAAAGGCAACACTTTCAGTGAGAAGAGCTACGTAGCAGGCAATCAATGTTCTCTGAATAGCTTAAAGGGTCTTTTGGGGGAGGGTTGGGATGGGGCACATACCACACCCTGGGTACATGTTCACAAGATCTGTTAGAGAGAAGGCCTTAGGACAAGGTTTGAGGGGGCAAGACACATAGCAAGCTCTCAATGAATGTTCACAAAATTCATGGAAGCCAAAGGCTTTGGGGAAGGGCTCCCGGACAAGGCACATTTTAGGTACTTGATAAATGCTCACAAGATCCATTAAAGGACAAGGCCTTTGGGGTGAGGGTTGGGGGGGGCAAGGCACATTAGGCTCCCGAATGCTCACAGGATATACGGAAGCCAAGGCTTTTGGGAAGGAGGTACACAGCAGGCGCCCGATAACTGCTCCCTGTATGGATCGAGAAGGCTGGGTGTGGGGCAAGGGCGGGGCACACAGGAAGCACCCAGCATAATAATTTAAAGGAAGAGGGTTTGGGCTAGGGGGCCAGGTGCCTGGCGCACAAGCGGTGCTTGGTAAGTGCTCGTCGTGGAACGATCTGGGGACCCAGGCCCGCGGGAAGACGTCCGCGGCAGTGGCTTACCAGTCGGTGTGGGGCTCGTCGATGACCAGCAGCACCCTGGCGGCAGCGCCCCCACGACCTGCGCCCCCAGAGCCTCCGCCCACCTGCTCGCTGAAGGTGGCCGCCGCGGCCGCCGTGGTCTGCTTGACCGCGTTGGACAGCGACGAGAAGAAGCCACCCCCCCCCGAAGACCCGGGACTAGGGGCAGCCGGAGAGGCCACAGGGGCGGACGCGGAGGCCCTCTCGGCAGTGGCAGTCGCGGGACCGGGCGTGGCTCCGGGGCTGGGGGCAGCAGGCGGCGGCGGGGGTGGCTGCGGGCGCTGCAGGTCTGTCATGTACCCATTTGGCAGATTGGCCATGAAGTTGCTGTCCGACAGGCGGCGCCGCAGGTAGTTCATGGCTGCGGCGCGGGGCAGGGGGTCCTAGGAGCAGTCGGGTCAGGAGCCGCGGGGGCGGACCGCGCGGGGCCCAGGAGCACTGCTGCGCTCTCGGGCACGACGCGACTCTTCGGTTGCCCGCTGCAGACTGAGGCAGCGCTGAGTCGCCGCCGCCGCAGCGCGGATGGTCGCGCCCGTACCCCCCTATCTCACGCCCTTCGTGGTGCTGTCCAGCTGGGCCGGCGGCGGCGCGGACGCGACCAAGGCGACCGGGAAGGGGAGTTTGGGGAGGAACGGCGAGTGACGTCAGCGCGCCTTCAGTGCTGGGGAGGCGGTGGCACGCGCCGGCAGGCGGGGGCGAAAGAGCTGTCCGTGGTGCTGAAGGCAGCAGTGCGCACGCGCCACGCCGCAGCCTATTTCCCCTCCCCCTCGTCCGATTGGGGATGCGCAATTTGGGGAGTGGGGGCGGGGTAGATACTTGTCGGGAGGGTCGGGGTGAGTGGTCAGGCAAGACCCCCACCCCGCCTCATTCTGGTCTTCACACCCAGTCGCACCCACACGCAGGATTCTCTGCAGATACTCAGTTTCCAGTGTTGATATTTACCACAGAAGGCATGTGGGGGGGGTGGGGGGGAATGGAGGCACACGCAGAGACTCAAAAGTGGAGAAATAACCTCCTCACCGCGACAGATGGGGGTCACAAGCAGTACCCTGTGAGGGGAGATCAATTTCCTATATCTATATGGGCTCAGCTAGGCAGAGAGAGGGTGCTGGGGTGGCATAGACGGCATCAGACAGGCAGACTTGAACACTTGGGTGGGGTACACACGCTTGTCCTGGGTTGCTGGGGCCTGGAGGCACACAGGAATGACACACACGTGGAGATACATATAGACACACACAAAAGTAAAGAAACACATGGAGGCACGTACAGACGGAGAACACTCTGATCTAGGTATCTATACAGACATACACAAGCCCAGGGTAACACACATGGGCATGCATGCATATATGCCTACACATACACACACAGGCACCACACTTACACACAGAGACCCAAGGAAACTCACACGAACATGCACACCCAGACAAATCACATACCCACAGACGATCATGATAAACCTAGATCTGCCACACAGACCCATTCCCTGAACTCCAGACCTGATGTATGTCCATCTCCGTTCCCCCCCCGCGCCCCCAGGGCCCTACACACACACTCAGTCTGTATGCCCCCATTGCTCTGCCCTGGATAAGCCAAAACCCACCATAACCACCTGATATCAGTGCCCATGGCTGTCCCCCCTGCACCGGAGAACTTTCCACAGACAGAGGCAGACCCATCCTAGGGTATGCACACAGTAGGCGCCAAATAATGTTTGCCACATGAGCAAATGACCTTTATAGTCCAGGCAGAGGGGGGCTGTGGAAGCCATCCTGCCAGCTCCTGTAAGATCTTGACTACAATGAAAGCATGAATCCATTTAAAAACAATCATTTGTTGACAGCACCCAACTAAGCTGTTTAGGTGTATTGTTTCATCCAACCCTTACAACAATACTATGGGGTGGGAAACATACCCATTTTACAGATGAAGGAATCCAAGACCTCCAATTCATTCCCAAAAGGCCATGTTCACTTTGTGATCTATGCATTTTTTTAAAAAAAAGAATGTGCTAGGAAGAGGTGCCAGTGTGGCTGAAACAAAGTGAGCAAGGGGGGCTTGTGGCAGGAGATGGGGTCAGAGAGGTTAGCAGGGACCAGACTGAGCAGGTCCTTGTGGGCCATAGTGAGTGATGATGGTGGACCAAGTGAGGTAGAAGAAGATACGGTAAGAAATAGGCAGATTTGGAGTCTCTTCCGCCTGCAGGATTTTCAGGTGAATCATCCACTTATTCATTTGTTCATTCTTTATTCTTTAAATCCTTGGTCCGTTTAAACAAGGTAGTAAAGGTGTGGAGTCTAGAGTCAGAGTGCTTGAAGCTCAAAATAGACCTCCACGATACCCCTGGGAAAGTGACTTAACCCTGCTGAGACTTGGTTTCCTCATCTGTCAAGATGATCACCTGACCCATCTCTAAGGGTGTGGGGGGCTGGTGGGGGGAGGAAACAACCTTTATATTTTCGCATGTGCTGTGACTTCTGCCAGGAATGTCCTTTACCTCTCTCTCTCAAGGATCATCTTTGGCCAAGGTCTCCAGGAAGTCCCTTCCCAAGGACTCAGATTCCATCCCCTCTTCCCCTAGCCTCCCCAGGCCTCAAGTTCAATACTTCCAAACCATTCTCTACTTCCTCCTCCATGCCAGGCAGCTTCAGTCCCACCTCCAGGCCTTCGCTTTGGCCATTCCTTCCCTCTCCTTCCTGGATGCTCTCTCCAGCATTCCATATCCCAGTGTTGCCCAGATGGGGAACTCCCATGAATCACGTGTTTTCCAACATTTAGAAGTATGTGCTTCTCAGTTTTTTGCTCAGTAACTGAAGTAAACAAGCTGTGTTGGACCCATCGTGCCCTCTCTAGGGGATAGGAGCAGCTGCAAGTCTACAGACCTCTCTGGCTCCTCTGGGAGCCAGAAGTTGGGCTCCTTAGGAATCTGTCTCCAGAATGTCTCTTCCCAGGGCCCCCATTCCCATGTTTCTAGTACTCATGGCCCCTAGCATCAGTCCCTTTCTCCAGGTGGCTCGGTTTCCAGAAATTGATGTTTTGGAGATTGTTTAGCAGAAGAATGAGGATTCCCCTCAGGAGTGTCTCAGCTCCCTGAGGCAGAGGTAAGCCTCCTCCGCACTGTCTCCATCGTCTCCAGCAGGAATGAACGGACAGAAGGGGCTCCAGGAATGATTTTCTTTGTTGTGCATTGGTGAGCAATGACTCCGAAACAAACACCCCTGACATATGTTTGTAATCAGTATTGTACCCATGTTTAAAATTCACACACGTTTTATCCACATTTTAATGCACGTGTACATGTATGCACGTGCACACACACACACACACACCTATAACTCAGACTGTTATGGTGCACACATGGTTGTAACTTTACATGCACTTCACATACACTCAATACATCCTTAATTCTTGCACAGACCCATAGGTCTGCATATCACACATACACAAAGACATGTGTCTCATGATGTGCAAAGTTCCGCTCTATCTTGTAGACACATACCTCTCATACCCTGTAGTAAGCAACCAGAATCACTCCCTTCACCTCATTCTTCCCAAGATGACCAAAAATTCAACTTTGTCTTTATTTCAACCCATCAATTGACCTATTTTATGGGGGGAAATCGAGCCAGAGAAGTGAGCACCCTGACAGAATCCAGGTGTCACGCATCTCCCATCTGAACCCTTCCACAGAGGGGTCCCTCCACTCATAGCACACATCGTGCTTCAAATGTCCAGCCCGCTACCTTTCTGTGCCTCAGTTTACTCCTTTGTAAATGGGAATAATGATAATAGTGACCCTTATAGGCTTGTTGTGAAGTAAATGAATTCATGCTGTGCAACCTAAAACACTACCAGGCACACAGCAAGTACTCTCTAAGTATTAGCTAATACCATAATGATTATGATTCTTATGATTTGCCTCATCACCAGGGGCTCAGCATTCAGTAAATGCTAATTAGTGCAACAATGAGCAAATGCCAACAGCCTTAGTGTCTGGGTTTGTTCCCTTCTCTGTGGAGACACGTGCTGTTCTGACTCCTCTTGTCTCCATGATGTCCAGCGCTATTGTTAGTATACAGTAGGCGTTGATAAGTGTTGAAAAAAAAATGTTCAACGAAAGGATCGCATATTCTGAGTTTGTTCCCTCACTCACATGTCCTCTCCTTCCCAGTCCTCCTCCACCCCAGATGCCCAGACTTCGTTCTAGTATACTGTAGACGCTATAAAGTGTTGAATGAACGCACAAATACTAAAGGAATCTGTGTCTGGGTTTGTCAGAGGGGCTCCTTCTGGCAGATGCTGACTCTGGCTTCTCTTCGCTCCCGCCCCAGCTCAGAGCACCTCATAGGCACTTCCTCGGTCCACCCCCGGCCAACCGCCACCCCCCTTTTGATCCCCGCTAATTGTGGCATTGGATCTGGGCTGTTGGGAAAGGGTGGGTGCAGGTGTTCGCGCGGCTGGTGCCAACCCCAGCCACGCCTCTGCCGCCTCTGCCGCGGCTCAGAGCGGGATTGATGCGGAACCCGCCAGCCAAGAGGCTCCGGCCGGGCCGGGGGCGGGGGGGGGGGTGGAAATCGTAGGCACGCCGGCCAATCATAAAGGGCCGGCCAGGCGAGTAGCCAACCAGAAAACCTGTAACGCGGAGCTCTGCAGAGGGACGTGCTGGATGCCCCAGGACGCTGCGCAAGGGGTTGGGGGGTGGTTGGGGGGGCAGACCCTGGGGCTGAGGCAGCGGCGAAGGGACAGATACTTCCCTTCCCTCCTGCCCAGCTGTGACCACGGTAGAAAATACTGTTTTCCACAACAAGCCACTGAGACTCTGCCCGTGCTGTGCCCTTTGGCCTAGAAGATGCTATTGCCCCACTCCTGGGGAAGAGGCCCATTTATTGAGGTCTGGGAGGGCAGGGGGTCAGAGTGGGAGAGGGCGATGTTAGGGCTGTGCATCCTCAGGGTCTTGGCAGACAGGCACGTGTAGACATGGCCGTTTCTCCTCCACCACCACCTGCTGCCCCTGCAGCATCTCGCACCGTGCTGATGGTTTCCCCCAGAAGGTCACGTTCTTCTCACCCTGACCTTCGACCACGGTAATGGTGCGCCTGGGGCATTAGAGGGGGAATGGAGGGGAGAAGCTCAGGGAAGGCAAGAATGCATTCGACAAACTCTTATTGAGTTTGAGCTAACTATTTGTTAGCTATGAGATATTGGCCAATTTCTTTATCTTCCCTGTGCTCATCTGAAAAATGGGAATAATCAGAAGAATAATGATACCCACCATATTGGGCTGAGTGAGGATAAATTAATTTTGGTAAAGTGCTCAGAGTGGTGTCTGGTACACAGTAAGTACTCAATAAATGCTAGTAATTGTTACTTGTTGACAAGAGCTACCTTCTCTTACCTCCAAAACCCTTCACGTCTCTCCCCATTGCCCACTGGGGGGGGGGAAAAAAAACCCAAATGCCTTGCCTGGTATTTGAGGTCTTGTTTTTGGGCCCACGTGCCTGGCCCAAGCCAATCTCTCTCTCTCTTCCACTTTATCCAGACTTAGTCCCACGTCCAGAACGGTCTTTGCCTGGCTTGTTCCTCCCACAAGACAAGCATTCCATTCATTCACTCTCACCCTCATTCCCTCAATCAAATCCATTCATTTCCCTACTCTGTCAAGTGCTTCCTGTCCCCACTCAACACCTCTAACTCATCTTTAGGACCTACTAGAAACCCCAGAACCGGACACCATTTCCCAGATGGCAGGCCTTCCACGAGTTGAAAACAGCCCATTTCATCTAGTGGCTTGACGTATGTGGAAATAAAGAAGGGAGGAGTGAGCATTTACACCCTCTCTAACACCTGGGCCACCAGGAAACCAGCTTTGGGCAGTTGGTCATCAGTGTCCAGGACTCTGCTCACACAGTCTTGACACTGGGAATGCCTTTCCTGACCCCTTCCTGCCGGGTGACCCCTGATCAGCTTCCTGGACCCAGGGCGAGATGTCAGTCCCTTTTCCATGGGACTTTCCACGTCCACACGTGCTGAAGTCCTCCCACCCTGGAAGTTCCCTGCTGTAACCCCCCAAACCCACCCTGGGTGCCCACATCAGTGGCCTTCACTCACTGGGGCAGACCTGCTGGGTGTCACAGGCCTCAGACACTGTGGCTCCAACTGCTCTGCATCTGCCTTCTGTCAGGGCCCTGCTGACCTGGATCCCTCAGGGGACCCACGGCACCTGGGTTCTGTGTGTCTGCAAGTGTTGCCAAAAAGGCCTCAAGCGTCTTGGGGCGGTGAGACGTTGGGTGAGATGTGGGTGGCTGAAGGAATGAGTAAGTGGATGAAGGCCTGAGTGACTGAAGGGGCAAATGCAAGCATGGGTAACCAAGAGGGCCAAGCGCATGGTCACAGGAAGGACTGGCTGAGTGGCTGGATGGCTGGGGGACTGAATGAGAGATAGAAGGGCACAGAGGCTACTCATTCTCCCCTCAGGATCCTCTTTCCCGGCTGCTTCTTTAGTGACTTTCCTCTTCCGGCAGGAGGGAGAGGACACCCGTCAAGGCAGGCATCTTAGACCCAGCGGAGGATGCCCTGGTTGTGGGGAGCTGAGCCGACTCTCCCACCCTCACTGCTCACATATGGATATCATGACCCCCTCCTGGGCACGCTTTGCCCCCTCACTCACGGGAAGTTGGGGAGCTGGGCCACGCAGAGGCGCTGGCGGGTGCGGACGGGGTTGGGTCCACACGGGGGCATGCATAGCCCCCAGGAACTCCACTCCGACCATGAGCCTTTCCCTGCAATGAGTCAGAATGAGAGGTCTCAGGGGAGGTGGTGAGAGACAGAGAGAGAGAGAGAGACAGAGAGGCGGCAGGGACATGGGGTCCAAGGTAGAGTCAGAACCCCCCCACCCCCCACCCCCGCACAGGCTGCCCCATCCTCACAGTGGAGTCGGCCAGGGGTGGGGGCACTCACAGCTACAGCGCTGGATGTTATAGCAGTGACGGATATCTTGTTGTTCCCCGAGGCACCGCCGTCCATCAAACTTGCGGCCCTTGCAGCTCCTCGAGCGTGTCTGCTGGCCCGGGATCTCCTTACAGTTGATATTGTTTATGTTCCGACGGATGCAGGGGCTCCACTCCTCCCAGGACCCCCACTCTCCATCCACTGCAGAGACAGGGGCAACCAGGGCTTGCACCAAAGAAGGGAGCCAGTGAGGGGATTCAGAGGAAGGAATGACGACCGGGGAGAAGGAGCGGCGGTGGTCAGAGGTGGGGCCGAGGCAACAGGGCCAGGAATGAGGGCATTCAAGGCAGGAACAAGGCATTAGCAGCAGGGATGGGTGTGGGGCTTAGGCATGGAGATGGCACATCTTGAGCTACTGACCAGGGCAGGGCACAGCTGTGTTGCAGATGTGGGTCCGGGTGGCCTCACCAGCACAGGGGTGGCCCCCATGCTGGGGCACAGGGTGATCACACTTCCGTCTTTCCAGGGTCTGGCCCAGGCCACAGGTCACAGGGCAGGGGGTCACAGGACCCCATGCCCCCCAGCCCCCAGCCACTGTGGGGGTGGGGGATAGGAGTGAGAAGAAAGGTCACCTCAATCTCCCCATCAGCCCCTAGACCCTTGAGGCGGACTGCCCCAAAATGAAGAGCTCCGTGGTCACATGGTCTAAGATCTCTGTCCCCTGAAATGGCAGCGCATCGGTGACTGAATCGAGAACAGAGTGTCAGGGGCCTCATCCCTGTGTACCTGGGCAGGGTGGCAGGCCGGAGCAGGGCCGGGTTTCATGGTCCAGCCCTGGGCACGGCTTCCCAGGAGGCTTCTTGGAGGGCTCAGGTGCAGAACACGTGCGGCTTCGTCTCTGGGTAGGTGCTCTGGGTCCACTGTGGCAGGACCCCGAACAGTGGCCCCAGGGACCCCAAGCGGCCCAGGCCCCATGTACTGTGGTGGAATGGGGGTTGGGGGGACACCAAATGTGGTCACACGTGCTGAAGTCCTCCCACCCTGGAAGTTCCCTGCTGTAACCCCCCAAACCCACCCCGGGTGCCCACATCAGTGGCCTTCACTCACTGGGGCAGACCTGCTGGGTGTCACAGGCCTCAGACTCCTGTGGCTTTCCCGGGCAGTGGCCCCCACACTTGGGGGGGGGGTCGATTACATGTTCGCTGACGGGTCCGGGTCCCTTTGGAACAGGTGACCGAGCAAGGCATCCAGGACTCCCAGTCAGACCAGCCACCCATCTCTATGGGACAGAAGAGAGGGGGACAGGAGGGAAGTGGGGGCATCATTCAGGGGTCCTCGCTTCCTTGTATGACCCACGTCCTCTGCCACACCCAGTCCACCATCGGTGCTTGTCCGGAGGACTGCAGTAGCCTTCCCGCGGGTCCCGCTGCTTCAGCCCTCACCACAGACCATCTGCCCTCCTCCGGACAGTGAGAGGGAACTGACACAACCCGAGTCAGATCACATTTCTCCTCTGCCCACAACCACACAATAAAAGCGAGCGTCCTCACCGTGGCCCACAGGATCGGGCCCCCCTTTGACCTTGCCTCCCACAACTCTCCTCCAGCCACACCGGCCTCTTCCTCAGCGCCTCACAAACATCAGGCGCAGTCCTACCCTCAGGTCCCCTGCCCTGATTGTGCGTTCCCAGGGCCCGGCAACAGGCAGTGCTGGCCTGCCTCGATGGGCCTCCTCACCAGGACAGCACGGCTGGTCCTCACAGGCCTGCAGCTGCCACTCAAGGGTCCTGGGCTCCACCTTCTCGGCACACTGCCCACCATGGCCTATGCAGCGCCGGTGCCGCAACTGGGATCCCTCAGTGCAGGTCACTGAGCAGGGGGCCCACGCAGACCACGGGGACCAATGTGGGAGCCTGTAGAGAGGAGCACACGTGTCCTACCCTAGCTTGAGCCGGCAAGGATGGGGTGTACCGGACTGCGGGGCGAGGGCAGGCATGGGCGCGGGTGCAGGATAAATGTACATGGAATGGATTGATCAGGGAGGGTATGCACCCCTTAGGGACGTTAGGGATTGAACGGGAAGAGGGGGGCACACAGTAAGTACTTAATAATATCACTGACCTTCATGACTGGGGACCTGGAACACTTTGAAGTCCCCCAAGGCTAGTGCCGGACATGCAGTAAGCAAATGTATGGACTAAGGGCCCAGAACTGCTGTCAGAAACCTACCAGGCCACCACCATGCTCGGCAGCTGGCAAACAGAAAGTTCTTAATAAATAGAAGCTATTGTCCCAGTGAGCTCAGAGACCCTGTCAGAGATAGCCCAGATCTGGGGCGCCTGGGTGGCTCGGTTGGTTAAACGTCTGACTCTTGATTTCCGCTCAGGTCATGATCTCAGGGTCGTGAGATCGAGCCCTGCATCAGGCTCCACACTGAGCGTGGAGCCTGCTTAAGATTTTCTCTCCCTCTACCCCTCCTCCCACTCCCGTGCTCGCTCTCTCTCTCTCTCTCAAAAAAAATTTTTTTTAAAAGAGAACTACTCCAGATCTATCCCCAACCCCATGCACAGAATAACACTAAATTGATGTGAACTGTTGACATTACTAGGAGCCCAGAGCTACCTTCAAAAACCCTCAAACTCCCCATCCCCATGGTGTATCTGGGATATACGCTAAGCTGTTAGAAAACATGTCTGGCGTTCAGTAAGGGCTCATTACATGTAAGCTGGCATCATGATGAGGAGACCGGTGTCACCCTCAGAAATCCGCCAGCTACCCCTGACCTCTGCAATGCATCCAGTAGGCTGGCAGTGATCAATGAACGTGAAGTGTCATCATAATTACGGGCCTGGAGCTGCCCTGAGAATTTCCCAAACTCTCCCACCCCGACATGTCTGTATGCAGTAAGCACTCAATGTGAGCTGACATCACAATTAGGGGACTTGAGCTACCTTCAGAACACACCTGACCTGTACCCCACCCTCCAATGCTTCCAGTACGCGGGAGGTGTTCAGTAAATGTAAGCTATGGCAGTGGTTCTCAACCAGGGCCGATTTTGCCCCTGGGGGGACATTTGGCAATGTCTGGAGGACTTGGGTTGTCACAGTTGGTTGGGGGAGTTGCTACTGGCATCTAGTGGGATGCCAGGGATGCTACAAAACACAGGCTTTGCAATGCCCAGGTCAGGCCCCCACAACAAAGAATTTTCCGGCCCCAAATGTCAATAGAGGCGAGGCTGAGAAACCCCGAGCTATGGTCACGATCGGGGCCTTGGAGTCACCCTTGGAAACCCCAGGGAAGGAAAGAGCCCAGTCCCGGGTGGCCCTGTACCCCAGGCTCCCCCTCACCTGCATGCCTGACAAAGCTTGCTGCCAGGCTCCTGGAAGCCATAGGCAGGGTTGAGACAGCAGACTTCCACACTGACACCTCCCCCCAGGAGGCCCTTGCATATGCCGGAGGATTCCTCATAGTGGGTGAAGCAGAGGCCGGGGACTGAGCCTGGAACAGGGTTGGGGGGGGCATGGTCAGTGGTGTGATGGGTCCGGGCACCCCTGCGGGCCAGCTGGGCCCTCACGCACTCACCTGCAGCCGGCAGCAGGGCGAGCAGCAGCAACAGCAACTGAGGAGCCCGCATGTTGAGCATGCACCCCTGCGGTCCTGCCGCCCTGCCAGAGAGGAGGCCCGGCTTTGTATGGGCTGACCTGACTCTGGGATCAGGGCAAAGAGGAACCGGGCCAGGAGGAACTGGGTGGGGAAAGGGCTGCGGGGAGCGGGGCGGGGGCAGGGGAGGGCGCCGTGCAGGGTCTCCGCAGTTCTGACTTCTCTCCTGGCACCTTTGCCCCAGGGCCTCCTGCCCCGCTCTCCCCTCCCTACTTCCTGTCTCCCTCTTGATCCGGTGTTGCTTGTCACTGTATTCCCAGCAACCACACCCTGCCCAGCAGCAACTCCTTAGTACTCAATCAGTGCTCCCTGGAGCATAAACGTCCTAGCTGTGTGACCTTGGGTAAGTTGCTGGAACCTCTCTGAGCCTCATTTTTCCCCCCCTGTAAAATGCGGTCTCTCCCACAACGGGTCAACCTCATGTGGGTGTTGAACAAGGATGAAATGAGCTCAGTGTGTCCCTCCTCATTGAATGGAGCAGGCATTGAGACACTTGCTTCATCCTCTTTCCTGAAAGTGAGATTGCCTGTGGTCAGCAAGGGCAGGGGAGGTCAGCATGGGGGAAGTGAGAAGGGGAAGTGAGAAGAGTGTGGGGAGAAGGGTTTGAGAGTGAATTGGGGAGGCTCCAGCTGGGGCCACCCTCCCCCCTCCCCCCCCCACACTTACACCGGCTCCGGGGAGGGAATCAGCTTGGCCGTGTTCTATGTGAGTAACTGGGGGTAGGTGACAACCCCCTCCCTGAACCTACAGCATAGAGTTTGTTGCGAAGTTTGGGAGTTTAAGACTTTTTAAAGTCCTCAGAACAGAGCCTGGCATATAGTAGGTGCTGTTTGTTAAATACATTCATTCAGCGTTTGCTAAGCACCTATTGGGTGTCAGATGCTGTTCCTGGCACTGGACAGAGCAGAGAGTAAGATAGCCCCAAATCCTCGCCCTTGAGGAGCTTATGGTCTAAAAGAGGAGATAGACACAAAATGTCCCCCCTCTCACAGAGGCCTTCCCCAGCTACCCTTTTTGTATATGGGACCTCTGTCATTCGGTAGCCCAGGGGCTCTCGAACATTAGTGTGCCTCAGAATCATCTGGAAGATGTGTTCAATCGCAGAGTGCTGCCCCCCCCCCCCCCCCGTTTCTGATTCTGCAGGTCTGGGGTGGGACACAAAAATGTACATTTCTAACAGGCTCCCAGGTGGTGATGCCACTGCTGCTGGTCTGGGGAGCACACTTTAAGAGCCATTCTAGCCGCTGACACCTCTTTTTCTTTGTAGGTGTCATCTATAAAAATGATGCTACGTGCTCCTTCTTTTACTCTTACGTCCTCTTCAGCCCCTTTTCTGTGCCGGTAAAACCAAGCTCCACGGACCCGCTCTTTTCTTTTCTTTTCTAAGTAATCTCTACACTGAATGTGGGGCTCGAACTCACAACCCCCGAGATCCAGAGTTGCATGCTCTTCCGACTGAACCAGCCAGGAGCCCCTCTTTTCTTGTTTCTTATCAGCCCTGATGAGTGAAACTCCAGAGCTCACTTTAAAACCAGGAATCTCTTCAATGAACAAAAAGGAGTCTAAGATAAAGTTAGGAAGGCAAGGTCTTGTTTCCTCTGCGTTTGTGGAGGGAGAGGTACCGTTCTGCAAATTAGCACAAAGTAACAGACTTTGGTTTGGGCAGGTGTTAAAAAAGAACTTTCTCAAGAATGTTG
The DNA here is from genome assembly GCF_009762305.2 of Zalophus californianus. NCBI lineage: Eukaryota > Metazoa > Chordata > Mammalia > Carnivora > Otariidae > Zalophus > Zalophus californianus. Next base: position 88,021,624 of record NC_045612.1, on the reverse strand, counting down.
GGTCTTGTGTTATGGGGCAATGAGGTGTGTTGACATCTGTAGCCATTACACATGTACTCTGTTTCCTGATCATACAGGCCTGGTTTGGAAGTCTGCTTTGAACAAAGGGGTTTTGTTAAGATTCCAGGACTTCAGACATCAGCGCCGTGTTATCCTGTGGAAACAAACTCCCCCAGAAACCTGTGATTCCGGTTGGCTGTTTTCTCCTAATCCCCGGTTGCCCCGGTAATGAGGTTATAATCGGTCCTTCCTTTGTGCCTAAACTGTGTACTCCGAGGACTCCCTGTGGGAAGAGGACGGTTGGCGCTTTCTTTTCCCACGTTCGCGCAATAAAATGACAGCAGCTTTTGTATTTAAACAGACCGAGAAAGTCTCGTCTCACGAAATTATTGCACTGCCCCGTGATGATGATGTACTTATCGGCTTCTTGTCCGTCGCCCTCACTAAAATACCTGCTCGCCAAAGGGGCAGGGATGTGCGTCTGCTTTGGGAACTGCTGTGTCTGCGGGCTCGATAAGCAGGCGCTGAATGCAGAGGCCGACCACCAAAACTCGAGGGACATTCTGACACGTGCGACGAAGAAGAGTCTGGGTTGGAGGGAAAAAATGTGGCCATCACCGGTGGGGGGATTAAGTGGTGTCTCGAGTGTCGGGACTGGACCAGAGCGCCCTGGAGGGGGCTTGTGAGAAGAGGGAAGGGAAGCCTAGGTGAAGCCCTGGGAAACTCCAGAATTTCGAGTTTTGGAGAACTGGGAGAAGATAGAGGGGGCGAGACCAGTGGAGGAAGTGGCTTTTCTCCCACGCCTGGCACATTCGATCTGTGGTCTCTCATCCGGTCTCATTTGGTCTTGGTCATTTTCTCTTAACTTTTTTCGTTTCCACAGTTACACACGCGATTCTGGATCTGCAGCGTCTACTAGGAGGCTCTTAGGCACAGGCTCACATACGTACTCGGTCCCACAGCCTCTCGGACTTGCCCTCAGTCACACACTTGGGGTCATTTCTTTCTGTCATGGATTCCTGGTCTCCTACTAATAGTGTCTCTCTCTCACACACACACACACACACACACACACACACACACACACAGAGTCTTAAGAGCCTCCCTCATTCGGCCACGGTCACCGACACTTCCTCTCACCAGTTTTTGACACGCACACACACGCAGTCGCGCCTTTAGATGTTTCTACCACTCAGCCCCCGATTTACAGCCCCCGCTGGGCTCTCGGGGACTTTCTCGCACACGAACTAAATCACCACCTCTCCTGCTTGCTCTCACCCAAGCCGCCACCCGGCACAGCCCGGGCCCCTGACGGACGCTAAGGTGCACACGCGCACACCATCACACGCTGCCCCACTCAGCTCGTCCCACGGCTCTTGTCAAGCGGGGTGCAGCGTACCCCGGCCCTCATTTACGGCCTGCGGTGGTGTCTTGCACAGACGTTTACACACACCCCACACAACCCGCTTCTCAGGCGCCGGCTGGGCCCGGCCGCGGGCACCTTCCCTCAGGCCGCCTCTGCCGTCTGGGGGCCCTCATTCCCCACTGCCCTGAGGCTCTCAACGGCTCACACACACAGTCCCTCCCGGCCTGCCTCGGTCCTTTCCGCCATCGTTCCCCTCAGCAGGGTCCCTCGGACACCGCTACGGCCGCCCGCCGATCCCCCCGGTCCCAGGGCCTCGTTGTCACACCCGTGAAGCCCCCGACCGAAGCGCCTCGTGAGATGTTTCGCACACCCGCACACGCCGCCGCACCGCTCGGCCGGCGCCTGCCCTGTCACGCGGCGCCACGTGCCTTCTCGGCTCTCGCTCGGACGCCGCCGCGGCCTCTCGTGCTGCTTCAGGCACTCGGCCTCACCGTCCCTTTCTCTCACGCCGGCCCGGTCCCTGGGCCTCCGGGCCGGACGGGAGTGGTAACCGCCATCCGCCGGCCACTGGCCTCAGGCACACCCCCCACACCCCCCCCCCCGCCGCTCACCCGCTCACGCACACGCACGCCTACAGCCTCGGGCGCCGCGTCCCCGGGTCTTGTGCCTCACAGCCGTCTTCTCTCACACGGCCAGCTCTTTTCCACGAGGCTCCCAGGACGTCGGTGGCTACGACCGCCTCGCACGAAGGTTCACACACACCATCCGCCTCCCGAGCACAGTCCCCTGCGGACTGGCGGGGAGGCTTCTCGCCCGCACCCAGGCCCCGACCGTCCCCGCCGCGCCCCCGCGCCCGGACGGGCGCACGCGTCGTTTCGGTCCCTCGGCGCGGGGTCGCTCACCGTGGCCAGCCTGTCCGACCGGTGTCGGAGGCGCCGGCCCGGCTACCTTTGCCTAAACAGGACGTCGCGCGTACCTCCGGGCTCCGCGACAGCGCCTTAGTGCGCATTCGGTCTCACGGCGACTTCCTAGCGCACGGCCGTGATTTCTCACCCAGACACGCTGTCGTCTGTGGTCCCAGCCGCCAGGCTCTCACACGCACACACACGCGATTGCAGCTTTCCACACTCTCTCTCTCTCTTCTTTGCACAGCTGGTTACCGATCTGCAGCCTCGCCAGCTGTCTCCGACACACGCCGGTCATGCTCTCTCTCACAGTCCATGTCACACCCTCGCCGCCTTCCACAGAAAGTCACGCCTGTCACCGTCCGTCCCGGTGGCCTCGGTGGGGGGAGGGGCGGAAAAAGGCTAGCAGCCTCCAGCGTCACCTTTAAAAATATATATTTACAGGAACAATTCCCCATTCTCTGGGACTCTTAGAAAAAAAGATCCATTTTTGGGGAAGTAAAACAAACAGTGGAGACAGGTGTAGCACCGTCCCCCAAATCACCAACCCCCAGGTCCCCAGGCCCGGGCTGGGCCGATGCTGATAGGAGGTGAGCCCAGGAGTCCTTTGAACCCACCCTCTCCAGCCTGGAATTCAGACAGGACAGGCTTTATGTCCCCCCTTCCTCCCTCCCAACTCCAGGGACACGTAAAGGGTCCTTTGTACCCGCCCGCAGGAAATTGGGGGGCTGGGAGGGAGGGAGCTGAAAATACACGTTTGGTATCAAAAATAAACACTTGGGGGTGGCAGGAAGATTCCCCCCCCTCAAATCCCTTCCTTCCCACCCACCCCATCTCAGATATAGGAAGAGATGCTCCCCTCTCCCCTATTGAAAAGCCCTGTTTAAAAATAGATTATACTATCAAAATGGCAGGGGGCGGGGGACAAGGTGACCTGGAGTACTGGCTGGAGGGGCCCCCCAGACGGGGACCGCTCCCCAAAAAAACCCTCCATTGGGAGGTAACAGGCAGGACCCCAGAAGTTTGGCAGATACAGGAATGGCTTCTCAGGGGGAGAAGAACAACAGGGGCATTCCTCCCTGGCCTAAAAGGTGGTATCTGAGACAAAGGCTGGGGAGGTGGAAATTCCTATTTCAAGGGTGTGAGTCTTTCCTTGGCCAAGACTCCCAAACCGTGAAACGGCACAAATGCTTCCTGGACCCTCGGGTATGGCCAAGAATAATAAACGACAAAAAGCTACCTCTTCTACTCACACCCCAAAATGGAGACAGGGCTCCCTCAGCTTCCCCAGGGCAGGCTGAGAAATAAATAAAGAAAGGTCCTTCTCAAGCCAGACCCCGATTGTCTCATCTTGGGGAGAAAATGTGGAGATGGGGGAGATGTCCTCACCAACCCCCCAAAAGGGGTGGGCCAGGCTCCTCCCAGTGGCCTTCAAAAAATAAATAAATAAACCGTCCCCACCACTGCAGTAGGAGACGTGTAAGGGCGGCCACTGGGGAACTGACCAAGAAGAGAGAAGTTGTATGTTTCCTGTGGAAGGGTCACTGAGAGATCTTTCCTAAGAATCCCTACCCCACCACAACTAGAGCACAAGTCTGTCAGCTGAACTATGTTTCTCCTTGAGACGGCTGGCTGGAGAGAAGTTCAGGGCCATGGATGGAGTGACCCCAGAAGGGGGTGGTGGTGGTGGTGGTGGTGGTGGTGGTGGTGGTAGTCATGGCTTCTGGGGCCCTGGGGAGAGCACCACGGGGGTTGAGAGGCCATCCACGCTGATGGAAGGGATGTGCACCTGGGCGCTGCCACTGGATGGAAACTGGGGACAGAAACAGGGAAAGATCATGGATAGGGGCCATGCTAGGGTCTCTCACCCTCTCCGAGATGGGGGAAGGGGTTCCTACCTGGAAGGAGAGCTTGGCTGGGCTACGGGGTGCAATGGGACTCAGGGTGCTCCAGAAGTGAATGCTGGGGGGCAGCGAGCTGGGTGTCAGCAGCACCGGGGTCTGTGGGGAAGGGGCGGTTGGAGCTCAAGTGAGTAGAGGGCAGGTGGGGGAAAAAGAGAAGGAACATGGCTCTAGTCCCACCAGATTTCCCACTCAGACTTCTGAGATCACCCTCCCAAAGTGTACAGGCTTAGCCCCTAACTGCTAAGGTCAAGCCCATGACACCTCTCCGATGTTACAGACAACCCCTCCCAGCTCCCCGAGAGCCCACCTCTAGCTTCATTGGGCGAGACCACCTACAAGACCCCATCCACATGTCGCTTTCAAACCTCACAGGTCACTCACTATCCCATCAGTTTAGGATCAACCTCCAACTCTTACACCCCACCAACCCATATACCTCACAGGAAACCCAGTAAAGAAGACCAAAAAGCCCCACGCAGGATCCCCAAGCCATGCCCCGACCCAGAAAACAGTCCCCCGCCCTCCACGCAAGGCCTCTCGGTCCCCGCCCACAACCCCCCCACCCCCCCCCCACCCCCCCCCACCCCCCCCCACCCCCCGCCAAGACCTGCCCTTCATTCCAACAGCCCGACCCTCGGCACCGGAGACTAGCTCGCCCTCCCAGGGAATCAAGGCCGTCCCTCCAGCCAATCCCACTCGAAGGCTCCACCCTCCCGCTCACCCAGACACAACCACACTGGCCCCTGCAGTCTAGCTCCTCCCTCACCCGCCGCACCCCTTCACAGGCACTCACCAATGTGTGCGTGGGTAGCAGGGACGGGGTCAGCGCTGGCCCCGGCGCCTGCAGCCCGGAGCCACTTCCCGATCCTGGAGTCCGTTCGGGTCCTGGCCCACCCAGCAGGCTCGGGCTGAGTGGAAGCTCCAGGTCCCGGGGCTTCCGGCCCTTCTGAGGCTGGGCGATCTCTGTGCTGGAAGCAGTGGAAGCCGCGAGGCCACCCACCTGCGCCGCAGTCTCCATGACGACCGCGGGCAGCCGGGCCGGCGCGCCCTCCGCAGGAGGGACTTCCGGCCCGGCCTTAGCGGCTTCCTGCACAAACCCCGCCTCCCCACCGACTGCAGCTTCCAACTCTTCCTTGGGCCCGTCCACTTTCACTTCTGGGGGCAGTGGCCTGCCCAACCCGGGCTCCACATTCAGCTCTTCTGATTTAGGGTTCTGGGCCTCGGGTGGGGTCAGGATGACCTGGGAGAGGAGGGGGGCGGGCAGAGGGGGTGCGTAAGGATTGCTGGGCTAGTGAAGCCAAGGACTTGACTTGGAAAGCAGGACTTGGTACGGGGGCGGGGGGCGGCATGACTACACATCAAGACAGGTCCACCAGCAGGACGTGGGAGACTGCCAAGGATGTGGGGCTTCTTCTGAGGCAGCTTCTCTCTGGGGGACAGGGCTTCCCCTAAGGGTGGGCCTCCTAGGGATACTGCCCTCATTCATGAAAGCAGTGGTTCTCAAAAATTTGCCTTAGGGACTAGCAGCGTGTGCCTCATCTGGAAACTAGTTAAAAAGACAAAGTCTCGTGCTCATCCCCGATCCACAGAATCAGAAACTGTCGGGGGGTGGGCCCTAGAAATCTGTCGTTTAAAAAGCCCTCCAGGTGATTCTGATGAATGCTTAGCTGAGAGAACCTATGCCTTAAGCAAATAACATTCAGGGCACTTGCATGGCTCTCCTCCCCACCCCCTTCTCCCAGGGAACTTCTGCGTTCCTCCTTCCACCATATCTAAATAGGATGTTTGTGTCCCTTCTACCAGCACCCCTCCTCATCTGGGAATTGCACCCCCACCCTCTTACTGAATTTCCATATTCCAGTCCTTACCTGCAGAGGCAGGCCGGCCTCGTCGGCCTCCAGGCAGGCCTCCAAGGGGCTTGGACTGGTGCTCCTGCTCCCAGATGGGGGCACTGCTGCTGCCGAAGGGGTGGTGTTGGGGAGCACTGAGGCAGGCCGAGGATGAGGGGGCGGCTGTGGCTGTGGCTGCAGGGACTGGATGGTGAAGGTGGAATAGAGGCCTGAGCGCATGTACTCGTTCCGGCTGCTGCGTGCCAAGCCACCCGGGCCTGCCATTCCTGCACCCTTGGGCGTGCCTGGTTTCCCAGAGGCAGCGTCCCCGGAGACAGCATGTACAGCAGTGGGGGCGACATTTGCCACAGCAGAGGTGATGGACACCTCGGGCTGGGGCGGGCAGTCCTCAGTGGAGCACCTCGCGACTTCGGGGTAGGACACAAACTTGTAGACGAACTTCTGGCCGCTCACTTTGCGGATGATGTTCTGGGAAGGGAGGAGATAGGATAAAGGGCCTTAGAAGAGAGGGCCCGGAGTGGAGGGAGAGTATGGATGAGGGGGCTGACGGGTGAGTCTCCCGCGGTCCTTTCTGCCCCTCTCCTGTCTTTTTACACATACACCATTCCACCTCCACATCTGCCCCCAACTAGGTACCCTCCCTCCCAGCCCACTTCTCACCTGCGTCTTTCCCAATTTGGGGGCTCCTCCCTTCTCCTCCTTCCGTTTCTACCTCTCTTCCCCATTGTGATTCCCCGCTCTGTATTCTTCCCAGTGTCTCCCCTTTCCCTCTTCTCCCTTCCACAACTCTTCCTTTAGTCTACTGCCCTTCTCCCCTCTGTCTCCCCTCCGTGTCTCCTTCCCATCCATCCCTCTCCACGTCTCCCCATCACTCTTCATCTCCATCTGTCCAGTCCCCCCACCCCCACCTCAGAGACACACACCCACACCCCATGGCACCTCTCCACAATGGGGCCCACCAAGGGGAGTCAGTGCAGGAGCAGGCTTTCCTCCTGGCTCCCAGAACCAGGGGTGTCTGTGGACTAACAGGGCCAGGCCTTGGGGGTGGCTGCCAGGACAGGTGGGGAGTGTGGCTGATGCAGTAAGACAGGAAAATGAAGTAACTGATGTAAATATTGGAAGAGACCAAATTAATATCGAAGATTGTGGTGATGAATTATTAATATAGAGGATTTTTTTTAAAGATTTTATTTATTCATTTGAGAGAGCAAGAATGAGAGAGCGAGCGAGCACATGAGAGGGGGGAGGGTTAGAGGATTATTTAAAGCTATCGATAGAGACGTAGACCAGGGCAAGGTCACCAGGAAGAACAGGCTGAGAAGCCTCATTCTTGTTTTTGTTTTGGGGCTTCTTTTGGTTCTCATAATTTATATCTTGACTTAGCTGTAACTGAGGAGCCTCATTCTTAATACTGTGGTACAGGCGGTGCCTGGGTGGTTCAGTCGTTAAGTGTCTGCTTTCAGTCCAGGTCATGATCCCAGGGTCCTGGGATCGAGCCCCGCATTGGGCTCCCTGCTCAGCGGGAGGCCTGCTTCTCCCTCTCCCACTCCCCCTGCTTGTGTTCTCTCTCTCTCCGTCAAATAAATAAGATCTTTAAAAAAAATACTGTGGCACAGGTTTAAGGCATACCTGGGTGGCTCAGGTCATAATCCCAGGGTCCTGGGATTGACCCCTACATTGGGCTCCCTGCTCAGTGGGGAGTCTGCTTCCTCCTCTCCCTCTGCCCCTCCCCCCTGCTCCTGCTCTCTCTCTCTCTCTCTCACTTGCTCTCTCTCTCTCTCAAATAAATAAAATCTTAAAAAAATAAAAAATTCTGTGGTACAGGTTTAAGCTAAGGCAATTAGAAAATGAAGTGACTGACAGCAACCAGATAAGAGCATTAAAATACTGGTATCAACATTGGGGGGAATCTCAAGGCTGGCTGGGGGGATCGCAGAACACGTCTAAGATATTTCAGGATAGGTCTGGAGGGTCTCAGGGGTGTTGTGGTGGTCTCAGAACACAGAATGAGGCAGCCTCAATGTTGTTTTGGAGGCTTCAGCTAAAGGAATAAAATACAAGAATGGAATAATTGCTGTAATTTATGGTGTGCAGCATAGGTCCAGGGCTGTTCTGGGGGACTAAAGGCAGCTGGGGGGCACTAGGGCACCCTAGAGACATCTTAATGCTGGTCAGGTATGTCACAGGGTGGGTTTGTGTTTCTCAGAAAAGGAATGAAAAGGGATATTCATTAATATTGTTTTGGAAGTTCCAGATAAAGAAGAAAATGAAAGGTGAGGGACGGGAAATCCATCCAGCACTTGTCTGAGAGTCTGAGAGGTTGAGGAAAATTTAAAATTTTAGCTATATGAATAAGATGATAAAATAATAAATTGCTGGGGTGGACCAGTGTTGCTTTGGGGATGCATGAGAAGGGAGTGTGGGGCTGGCATTATACGCGTTCTTTATTTTAGCTAAAGGAACGAGAGAAGAAAAGAACTGACAAAAGTGTTCAGCATCCTAGAGGATGAGGTAAGGAAAGGTTAGTATAATATTGCCATGGACATTTTGATGCTAGGAATAAGAATATTCTGGAATTCTTATTCTGGAATAAGAGCAGATTATGAAATAACTGAGGAAGTCCAGGACTGCTCCAGTTCCAGAAGACAGGATAAGGAAGTCATTATTAACACTGTTTTCCAAAATTTTAGCTATAGGCATAAGACAAGAAAATGAAATGTTGGGTGGGGTAGAGTAGAACAGCATGACCTTGGGGGCCTCAGAAAGTGGGTGAGTAGGGGTATTAGTATTACTACGAAGGGTTCAGCGTTAAAGTAATAAGACAAAGAAAATACCTGAGATTGGGGCGCCTGGGTGGCTCAGTTGGTTAGGTGACTGCCTTCAGCTTGGGTCATGGTCCCAGGGTCCTGGGATCGAGCCCCATGTTGGGCTCCCTGCTCAGCAGGGGAATCTGCTTCTCCCCCTCCCCCTGCTCATGCTCTCTCTCATTCACTCTCTCTCTTTCAAATAAATAAACAAAATCTTAGAAAAAAAAGAAAAAGAAAATACCTGAGATAAATGTTTGGGGTGCCCAACATTGGTCTGAGAGTACGAGAGGAGAGGGTAAAAAACAGTAAATTCTGTTTTCAAATTTATAGCTATGACAATTAAGACAAGAAAATGAAATAACTGACATAAATGTCGGTGGTTCCCAGCCCTGGTCCCAGAGGCCTTACCTTGTCATAGTAGTACCGCAGGGCCCGGCTGAGCTTGTCGTAATTCATGTTGGTCTTGTTCTTACGCAGCCCCCACAGCCGGGCCACCTCCTCAGCATCCACCAGCTTGAACTCACCGCCATCCCGTGAGGTCCAGGAGATGATGTGGCCGTTGCCTTGTTCTCTCAGCAGCTGCAGCAGAAACTGCCACAGCGTCACAGAGGGGTCCATCGCTGGGGGAGCGCTCACGCCATCCCAGGGGTACCTGGAGGGCAGATGGCTCAGAGCTGAGAAGCTGTGAACACAGAAGGAGGCAAAGGTCAACAGGAGGAGAACTGCTTTCTTGCCATCTTGTCTCCACCTCGATTCCCAAAGCCCACCGTTGTTCCCTAAACACCCTCGGACTGAATTCTAAGCTCCTCAGCATGGCTTTGGACGACTCCCCATAATGATGGGAGACTTTTGGGGACAAGAGGATGGTGTGAATGTATTTTGCATGTGGGACAAACGTGAATCTTTGGGGGCCAGAGGACAGACTGTGGTAGGCCAAATAATGGCCCTCTCAGAAACGTCCACATCCTAGTCTCTGGAACCTATGAGTGTATTATGTACACGGCAAAAGGAACTTTGCAGATGAACTTAAGGTTACAGTAAAACCTTCTCTCTTATCTGCAGGGGATATGTTTCAAGACCCCCAGTGGATGCCTGAAACTGTGGACAGGACCAAAGCCTACATATACTGTGTTTTTTCCTATACATATACACACAATAAAGTTTACTCTATAAATCAGGCACAGTAAGAGATTAACAACAATAACTAATAATAAAATAGAACGATGATGGCAATATACTAGAATAAAGGTTATGTGAATGTGCTCTCTCAATATCTTATCGTTCTGTACTCACCCTTCTTCTTGTGATGATGTGGGATGATTAAATACCCATATCATGAGATGAAGTGAGGTAATGACGTAGGCACTGTGACATAGTATTAGGCTACCACTGACCTTCTGATGACAGGTCAGGAGGATCATCTTCTGCTTGACCACGGGTAACTGAAACCGCGGAAAGCAAAGATGCAGATAAGGGGGGGTACTACTGTATGGACCTCAGGGAGATTGTTCTGGATTATGTGAGTGAGCTGCATCTAATCACAGGAACTCTTACTAAAAAAAGCAAGAGGCAGAAAGAGAGCTCTGAGAGATGCAATGACAGAAGAGGCAGGAGAGATTCGAAGCATGAGAGGGAACTGACCTGCCATTACTGGCTTTGAAGATGGAAGAACAGAGCTCGAGCCTGGGAAAATGGTGGCCTCAGAAAGGTGGGAATGACCCTCAGCTGACCGTCAGTAAGGAAACAAAGACCTTAATCCTACAACCTCAACGAACTGAATTCTGCCAGCAAGTTGAACGAGCAGGAAGCAGATCCTCCCGTGCAGCCTCCAGAAAGTAATGCAGCCCTACCCACACCTGGGTTTCAGCCTGGTGAGGCTGTGCTGGACTTCTGACCTCCAGAGCGCCAAGATAATAATAATTTGCATTGTTTTAAGCAGCTATATTTGCAATAATTTGTTACAGCAGGAGTAGAAAACTAGTATAGTGCCCCTCACCTGAATGTTTTCATTTGCATCCTCTGCCACATCAAGTATCAAGTTTTCCAGGAGGTTCCTTCTGCTAGCCCCCCGCAAAAGCTGTTCACACTGTGTGGGGCTCCCTTCTGCCTAGAAGTCTTCCCCATCGTTCCAGTCCCAGCCACAGGAGCCTTGCCTTTCTGAAGCGTTCCTGAAACTCAATGCCTGCTCTCTTCTACTTTGTACTCCTCGGGCCTGTTATGGTCCCTTTATGTTCTCCTCCTTGGTACCAGCAATAACTAACATTTGCTGAGTTCATAGGCTTGGCTGGTATTGTTCCAATCAGGCAATATGGCCTACCAGACAAGCACTCAGGCTTTAGAGCCAGACTGCCAGGACTGGAATCCTGGTTCTGCTACTTATTAGCAGTGTGACCCTGGGCATATGCTTTAACTTCTTTGTGCCTCAATTTTCCCATCTGTAAAATAGGGATAATAACATGCTCACCTGTGAAATAGGGATACTAATAATACCAAGTTCATAGAGTTAGTGTACAGATTAAATATCATGTGCCTGGAGTATGATAAGCTTTTAATAGATTAATTAGTTTCCAATTTGTTCATAATTCCTTATCTGCTATTCCAAAATCCAAAAAGCTCTAAAAACAGAAAACTTCTTGGGGCACCTGGATGGTGCAGTCGGACAAGCATCTGACTCTCGGTTTCGGCTCAGGTCATGATCTCAGGGTCGTGGGACCCGAGCCCTGCATTGGGCCACATGCTCGGCGCGGTGTCAGCTTGGGGATTCTTGCTCTCCTTCTCCCTCTGCCCCTGCCCCCGCGCATGCAAACAAATAAATAAATAAATATTTATTTATTTATTTAAAGTAAATAAATTTAAATTTAAAATAAATTTAAATAAATAAACAAATCTTTATTTCTTTATTCTCAAATAAATTTTTAAAAACAAAACAACAAAACAAAAAACCGGAGAACTTCTTTATCACCCTTTGGGCAGCAAAAACAGATTTGAAATGAACGAGGCCCTTTCTGGTCTTTAGTGATTCTCACTTAGTGTGACTGTTTACACATTCTGCTACAGAAATCTGAATGTGGCTGATTACTGAGCCCACTGAGGGCATTATGTAATATTTCTTTTTTTTTTTTTAAGATTTTATTTATTTATTTGACAGAGAGAGACACAGCGAGAGAGAGCACAAGCAGGGGGAGTGGGAGAGGGAGAAGCAGGCTTCCCAAGGAGCAGGGAGCCCGATGCGGGGCTCCATCCCAGGACCCTGGGACCATGACCTGAGCCGAAGGCAGACCCTTAACGACTGAGCCACCCAGGCGCCCCTATGTAACATTTCATATGTGCACCTTGTTACCTTTCTAAAATCTGAAATTCTGAAACACATCTGGCCCCATGGGCTTTGGATAAGGGCATGCAGACCTGTACTGCTATTTTTATAGGTACTGACTCATTTATCGTTCATCACAACTCTGGAAAGTAGGTGCTCTTTATCATCGCTAATTTACAGAGGAGGAAGCTGAGGTACAAAATGTCCAGATGACGTCTATGGGCCACAGAGCCCAAATGGCCCAGCCAGGATCTGGATCCCATGCAGTCAGATTCCCGTTGTCTAAACATGTAAACCATTAGGCTAAACTGCCCCCACGCTGCTCCCTCAGCACGTCCCGACAGAACGGGCCCTTCCCCGCCCCCCTCTTTGCTGCACTGGAGGGCGATTTGGAAATAAACATGGAGCTTCCTATTCCTTAAGGAATGCGCTTTCATCGATCAACTGTTCACTGGCTGGGACTGTTGGGTTATGAATAAGACCTCCCAAACCAGGTTTTAAAGAACCTTCCTTCATTCTTTAATCCGTAATGAAATACACAGGATGATCAGCATGATCCTCTCATGTCTGAGCTGTTTTGAAGTTCATTGGGCGGACACAGTTTTAGGCTACTATACAAGTCACAAAACCATGAAGTGTCCACGTTTGAGAGCCCTGTCATCAGAGGCTTTACTGAGTTGACTTCAAAGACCTGCTTGTTTCAGAGGCACAAAGAGTTCAGTGTGACTCCTGGTGGCGAAGACAGGCAATTTTACCAGATCCTCTTTCAGCCTCGAGAGGACCTATTAATTAAGATAAAATCTGACCGTTTGCTCCAAGCCTCAACAGCACACAGGGTTTTGCGTTTTGTTTATTATCATATTTCCCACTTGACCCCTCATAAGAGGCCTAGTAACCTGCCTTCCTCGGGTGTGCTTACTTCTCTTCGTCTCATTCATTTAGTAAGCATCTACTGAGCGCCCACTGTGGGCTGGGGGCTGGGGATAATAGCTGTGAACAAAACAAAAATCCCTGCTCTAGTGGAATTCACATTTCAGTGGGGAAGACAGTTAAGAAAGAAGGTAAATGAGTCAAAGAGTACATCAGATGGCGAGAAGAGCTATGGAAAAAATGAGGCAGGGAAGAGGTTGTTATTTTTGAAAGGGTAGTCAGGCGAGGGTAGGCCCCAAGCAGGGGACATGTGAGCAAACACCTAAATGAGGCGAGCGAGTCAGGTCTGTGATGGCCCGGGCAGCGGGTTGATCCAGGCAGAGGACACGCCCAGGGTGAACAACCCTGAGGCTGGAGTGCGCTGGGCAGGTCAGAGGAAGAGCAAGGAGCCGGGCAAGGTCAGAGAGGAGGGGGGAAGGGTGCAAAAAGGAGTAGGGAGGTGAGAACAGAGGGGCCGTGGGGGCCAGACTGAGTGAGGCCTTTTTGGGACCTGCCAGGCCTTTGACTATGAGTGAGAGAAGAGCCACACGAGGGCTGCGGGCAGAGGGGCAACAGGCCATGACCTGGATTCTAACAGGATCCTTCCGGCCTTTGTGAGGAGAGAACCGGCTGGAGGGGCTGACTGCAGGCTACTGCAAACGGTCCAGGTGAGTGATGGTGGCGGCGGCAGCGGAACTGGGGAGGAATGGCTGAGTTCTGGATGAAATGTGGAAACGGAGTGAGCAGGATTTGCTGACAAGAAAGTATGGGGCGGGGGGAGTGAGAGTGACATCACCAAGGGTGATTCTAGGTTTGTGGCCTGAGTGCCGGAAGGATGGAGCTGGGGACCGACTGAGATGGGAGTGCCGCCGGAGAGCTGGGTTCGAGGTAAGATCGGGAGGTCAATTCTGGAGATGGTCTCAGAGGCCCGTTCCACACCGATATGTATGCGATGAATAATGATACTAATTTTCAAAACGGTCCTACAACCCCTACTGTGTGTCACACACCGTCTTAGTCATTTTAGCTCACGTGGTCATCAAGCAACACTGTGGGGTGCGCATTATTATGATCCTCCCATTTTCCAGATGAGGAAATAGGGGCGGAGTTCAGTCACTTGCCCAGAGTTCTGTAGCTGGAAGCCGGCAGAGCTGGGGTTCGAGCCCAGGCAGTCTGGCAGCAGGCAGGGATCCCGGGGCTTTACAACAGCCACTCTCTATGAAGAGAGACAGAGAGGGAAGACCCAAGAGGGGGTCGGGGATGGTATTTCACACAGGGTGAGCAGGGAGGGCTCCCCGAGGAAGTGACTCGTGGAGGTAGCAAGCCATGCGGCCATCTGTGGGAAGGGTCTTCGTACAAAGACTCTAAGGTGCCCACGAGCTTGGCACCCTACATCATGGGCACCGTGGCGTTCATCCAGTTTCCACTTCGGAGGATATGTATGTACCCTACCCCCTTCTCACACCTGATAAACTATTAGATGATCCTCAAGTGCTGCTATCTCCCGGGCAGAATGAATTCTTCCTCTGTGTGATCCAGTGTGCCGAATAAACCCGTGTGCTCTTGCAAAGCTCTCCTCTCTGGGTCTCCAGTCTCCTACTCCTCTGCCCTGCTCTAGCTGTGCGACCTCGAGCAAGTTACTTAACCTCTCTGGGTCTGTTTCTGCATCTGCAAAAGATCCTCAAAATACACTATTCTCAAAGGCTTTTGTGGGGATTAAGTGCCAATACATGTAAAGGACTTAGAAAAGTATCTCTGGCATGTGGTAGACACTCGACAAATGTTAGCTCTTAGCGTGTGTATCAGCCTTCTCCCTCCCCCCACTCCCCAACCTTATGTATCACCATGGCCTATACCATCTGGCTCCCATCACCACTCTAACCTTGCCTCCTGCCTGCCTCCCTCCCTCTGCTCCAGCCACAATGACCTCCTTCACGTTTCTTGAATGTACTAGGCACAATCCCACCGCAGGGCCTTTGCACCGGCTGTTCCTTCTGCCCCTAGAACACTCTTCCCCTAGACATCATGGCTTCCTCCCTGATCTCCTTCAGGCCTTAATTCAAGAGTCACCTTCTAAGTGAGGCCTGCCAGGTGCCTAAGATTTCAACCACCCCCATACTCTCTCCCTGTCTTCCCTACTTCATTTTCCCCCTTAGCGCCTGTCTAACATACTATCTAATTTTACTTACTGTTTTATTTATATAGTCTGTCTCCCCCACTTTTAGCAAACGTCTGCTCCACAAGGACAGGAATTTCTGCCTGTTCTGTTCCCTCCCATATCCCCAGCACCTAGAAGAGTGCCTGGTACTCAGTAGGTGCTAAGTGTTTGCTGAATGAACAGTCTCAACTAGCTTTTTCAACTAGCTCTCATATGCCCTCTTCACCTCCATCTCTCCCACCATCCTGATTTGTCTGAAATAATATTTTTCACATTCATTCATGCAATAAATTTACTGGGCACCTACTATATACTAAGTATATTTACCCAGCAGTAAATAAGCAAACAAGAAACTGTAAGCCCTCACGGGACTCCTTTTCCAATGGGGAGGGACAATAAACTGGTAAACTACACAGTGTGTCTGATGGTGACCAAGGGCAAAGGGACCAATAAAGCCAAGAAGGGCCCTGAGGCCTGCTAAGTATGTAGGTTCAGATGGTCAGGGACAGGCTGACATTTGAACAGAGCTCTGAAAGGAATCATGCAGAGATCAGGGGGAGAGTGTTCCAGGCAGAGAACAGAACCGATGCAAAGGCCCTGAGGCTGGACTGCATCTGCTGTGTTTGAGGATGAGTGAGGAGCTCAGTGTGGCTGGCACAGAGTTGGGGGGATAAGGCGCAGGAGGTGAGGCCAGGGAGGTGACTTGTTTTATTAACTGCCAGGGATGCTTCACCCTGTGAGGGGATTCTAGTTCTGATTCCTCCATTCTAGAAATGAGGAAGCAGGGGCAGAGGGAAAGTGGTTAAATCACCCGGGTCATACAGCTGCTGTGATTGGGGATGGAGGGGTGCTGAGACGAGGTGTGGAGTGGAGACAACTCTGCAGGCAGGGTGATGGCAAGAACAAAAAGCCTGGGGATGGCAAGTAATTTGGTGTTTAAGGAGTGGGGTCTCACGTGGGATGGGATGAAGTGAGAGAGGGGAGCCTCAAAAAATTATTTTGTGTTCTGAGGGGCAACCTAACCGGGTACTTATCTCCGAATAAGGTACTGAACCCCCTATGCTGAACTTTCCTGAGCACCTGTCTCACAGGGTTGTGGTGAGGATTAAATGAGCTCACTGATACAAAGCACTTTGCCAGGTTCCTAGCAGGTGCTCGATAAACCTTAGCTCCTAATGGCATTATCACTATCTCTGATGCATTCACTTATTGTAGGGAGGCAGAATGTCTTAGGGGTTAATGATGTGTATGGGGGGGTGTTCTAGAGTAAAAAAGACCTGGGTTCAACAAACACACAGGATGAGCCACTGCTAAGGAGGGAGGGGGGCAGGGAAGGCCATGGACTGATCCACCACGAGGAAAGGAGGAACAAAACAAAAGCACCCTCCTGGAGGGGGGATTACAAAGCACTGGACTCAGGGGAGGGCATGGGGGTGTGTGCCTGAATGCAAGCACATGGGTAGCAGGGAAGCCAATGAACAGATCCACAGCAAAGGCCGGGGCGGGGGGGGGGGGGGCGGAGTGCAAAGGCTCATCTTATTTACGGGAGCGGGGGGAGCAAGGGGAGCAGAAAGACATACTGACTGTACCACAAGAGATGGGGTGAAAAGCCATCACACAGACTGCTTAAAAGGAAAAGGGAACGAGGCCATGGACTGGGCTACTGAAAACGAGGTGATAAAAAGCACTAAACTGACTCACTATTAAAAGAAAGGGGGAAGCCCAAGGACTGGAGCAACAGTTTACAAAAAAAGGAGAGGGCAATGGGCTGATGACTAGGGGGATGTGAATACAAGCCTTTAGACTGGTACACTGTAAAACGGGGTGTGTGACAGAACCATGGACTGATGCACTGGGGGACTGGAGGAGGCAGGAATACAACTTCACAGATTAACTCACTGTTAAAGGGGGTGGGGGGGTGTACAACGCCACGGATTGATTCACTACAAGGAAGAGGAGCCGTGGAACAAACAAGGCTACAGACGGGGCCCTTGAAAGTTGAGGACAGGAGAAAAACAAACATTCAGATGCACCTACTGTCAAGGAGTCGGACAATGCCAGAGCCGGCTCCCCTCTAAGTGGGGGTGGGGGCAGGACCATGGACGAGTCCACCCTAAGGTGGGGTGGGGAGAAAACACAAGCACGCAGACCGATCCATTATAAAACAGGAAGGGGGGGCTCAGGCCACGGTCAGATCCACTACAAGGGGCGAAGGGAGGGGACAATACCACAGGCAGGTCCACCAGCCATGGTGGTGGCGGTGGGCAGTCGAACACCAGCAGGCCACGGGCCAAGCCACATCCCTCGCGCGGGGGCGGGAAGGATACGTGGGGTCACGGACGGGCCCTCCACCCTCCAAGCCCCGGGCTCACCTGTGTGTAGCGCAGTGGCAGTATTGGCAGCTCCGGGGGGCGGGGGCTCCATGCGCAGCCCCACCGCCCCCCAGGCCCGGGCTCCGAGGCGGCGGCGGCGGCGGCGGCGGCGGCGGCGGCGGCGGCGGCGGCGGCGGCGACGGCGGCGGCGGCGGCGGCGACGGCGGCGGCGGCACCTAGATGCCGCCCCTGCTTTTCCTCACCGCTCACGTGGGCCTACAGAGGAGGAGCCGAGCATTCTGCCGCTCGTGGGTTGGACAGAGCGCCTTGGATCGACCGCGCGGCTTCCAGGGTTGGGGAGGCGGGTCCTGCCCCACAGAGCTGTGCCGTGATTGGCCCAAGGGGGACTGATGGAACGGAGATGGCCGCCTGGGTTCCGAGGGGGCACGCTGGGCCCCGCCGGTGCTTCACGCTGATTGGCTCAAGACTGACAGCCCGTGGGCGATTGACAAGACTCTGGGGGCGCCTGCCTCACAACGATTGGCCTACACGGAAGACAGCCTCCGAGGACAGGGGCGGATGGACTCTGCTTTCTGCTGATTGGCGGATGAGGGAGTCCAGACAGCTGCCAAAACACCAACGGGGCGGTGCTGCACGCCACGCTGCTCAGCGGAAGCAGGACTTGTATGGAAGTGGGCGTAGCAGCAGGCTGGCAGGGGGCCGGACCAGGGCTGTGCGTAGGTGGGCAGGGTAACTCTATAGTGATTGGCTAGAATAGACGATTTTAGAACGGAGCCCAGATAGGAGGGTTGGACAGCAGCCAGGCACGCAAAGGAGCGCTGAGTGGCGGAAACTAAATGCCTACGAGGAGGTCAGCGTTGAGCAGCAGCCAGTTATAAAGGGGCGGAACCTGGCTCTGCGTTGATTGGCGGAAGCTGGACTCAACCTAAAATAGGGGCCGGACCAAGGAGGGCGGGATGCGGCTCTGCACCCATTGGTGGAAGCTGGAACTATTTAGAAGCGGGGTGAGGCCAAGGTTGGGCCGAGACGGGCGTGGGTGTAATCTAAGGTACCCCGGTCATGACTGGGGTGGGGGAGAGGCGCAAACCTTAGGGCCAGGGATGAAAGGCTGATTGTCTTGGGAACAAACCTCCACCCTGAATCGGCCCATTCTCTATGATAAGTCAGTGTTACGTCCAGGAAGAGAAACAGAAAAAAAGAGAAGGGTCAGGTGGGAGGTCCAGGTTGCCAAGACGACAGAAAAGAGGGCAGAGTGGAAAGTCAAGTGGCAAATGCTGCCAGGCAACAGGCTGGAGGCGGGACTTCAGGGGTGCTTTATAGGTTCCACACAGAGGCTGGATCTCTGGGGCTCCTGGTAACTTTGTGCTTTCGAAACAGGGCACCTTAGCAAACAGCAGGGGTTTAGGTGGGGAAAGAAGGGCCATGTGACTCAAAGGCATTCAGGCTCTTTAATGTCTGAGGAGGCGGGGAAGAAGTCAATGGTGAGGTGTCTCCGGGAAATTCTGCAGGCCTTGTAGTTCTCTAAGCCCCTGAAAAAGAGGACAGAAGAGACTGAGCAGCCTGGGTCCAGGCCTCCACCCAGGCTTGCTGTGACCTCCCCTCCCTCAGAGCCAGCCTGGCTCCAGCTTAGAGAGAAAGATGGTCCTTCCCGTCCCTGGCTCTCTCCCTTCCTCGGGTCACACCACCCTGAACACGTTTGGAGATAAGAGTGGGAGTGGGGTGAGCTGCTCTCACCTCTAGCAACATGTGGATATGGGCCTTGATATTCATGGAGTCCTTGGTGAGGCTGTCGCTGAGCCTGGAGAAAAGAAACAAGAAAGGGCGAAGTGGGCCCCACTTATGCTCATGAGGATGATGCTTCCGCATCACTTCCAGAACTACCTGCGTCCTGGAGGACTTCCACGTGGCAGGCGGTAGGACGTGCTACTGCCCGACCACTCCTGTGCACAGATGCCTGGCCACCATCTGGACTGCACTGATTCGGAGACGCTAATCGAATCCCTACTCTATGCCAGGCAATTTTAGGTACTGGGGAGAGAACAGCAAACACAACAAACAAAAATCTCAGCCTTGTGGAGCTCGAGTTCTCATTAAGAGGGACGAATTATGGAATAACATCTAAAGTATGTCAGATGGCTCTAAGTAAAATGAAAAAGTTAAATGATGAGAGAGGCTAAGGAGTGCAGGAGTGGGGGCTACAGTTCTAATGAGAGTACTTACAAACGAATGCACTGAGAAGCGTTTGAGTAAAGACTTAAAGAAGTGGATCATGTGGATAGATGGAAGATGAATGTTCCAGACACAAGGGCCAGCACATGCCAAGATGCTGAGGTGGGAGTGTACCTGGTGTGTTTGAAGCAAAGAGGCTGGTGTGGCTGAAGAAGACTTAAGTGAAGGGGGAATGGTAGGAGGTGAGGTCAGAGGGGTAAGCTGGGGAGGCAGATCGTGTGAAACCCACAAGGCTCTGACTTTTACTCTTAAGTAAAATGGGAGCCAAGGGAGGCATGTGATCAGAGAAGGGATGTGAACTGACAAGGTTTTTTTTTTAAGATTTTATTTATTTATTTGAGAGAGCGAGTGAGCATGAGCAGGGGGAGGGGCAGAGGGAGAGGAGGAAGCAGACTCCCTGCTGAGCAGGGAGCCCGATGCGGGGCTCGATCCCAGGACACTGAGATCATGATCTGATCTGAAGTCAGATGCTTAACCAACTGAGCCACCCAGGTGCCCCACTGACTAGGGTTTAAGCAGATCCATCTGGCTGCGGTGTGGAGGACTGGGGATAAGAAGAGCTAGTGTGGAAGCAGGAAGTCCAGTGAGAAGGCTACTGTAACAGCCCAGGTGAGAGATGGAGACTCAGACCAGTGTCAGCAGCTGAGGTGATGATTAGTGACTGGATTTGGAATATATTTTGAAGGCAGAATCAACAGGATTTACCAAACGGTTGAATGTCAGGTATGAGAGAGGACTCAAGGAAGATGCCAAGGCCTAAGCAACTGGGCAGCTGGAGTTGCCTGAAACCACTCTGGCCCTTGACTGTTGAGTTACATAAAAACCAGTCAGTTCCTTATATCTTCTGGGCCGATTGGATCAGTCTCACCCAAAAGAATCCTAATTGATAATACAAAGGATCGAGGAAGGCCCTTCTGAAGAATAAAGAATGAGTAAGAGTTAAATAGTAAGAGAAGGCCCTTTCCCCAAAAAGGCCAAGAGGCAGGAAAGAGCTTCGGAGGAGCAGTCAGGAAGTCGGAGGGTTAGGAATTAAGTGAATGGTGGAAGGAAAGTGGTACAAGAGAAGGTCCCAGAGGTAGAAAGGGGCTGGATCACGCAGGGTCTTGATACTATGATAAAGAAGGCGGATTTTATTGTGCTGAACCTCTGTCAAAGTAGAAATCAATTTTAGGCAAACTAGATACGGTAAGGAAAGTAGAAGGTAACAACACAGTTAAATCGGAAAAAAAAATACAGCACCGTAAACCCATTTATATATCAGCATCTCCCAGATTTATATTTTCAGTCCAGACCCCTCTCCTGAACTCCAGCCTTGGGAGTTTTAACTACACCTTCAAAAACTCCACTTCAGTGTTTTATAAGCACCTTATACTGAACAGGTCCTAGGCTGAACTCCTGGGTGTTCCTCTCCAAATCTGCTCCTTCTCTATCTTCTCCCTCTCAGATCATGGCAGCTCCATCCTTCTAGTTGTTCAGCCCAAAACTCTCACACCCCACATCCAATCAAGCATTCTGTTTAAAATTGCAACTGCTCCATCCTAGGCAATGTTTCATTTCCTTTTTAAATTTTTTTAATTTTATTTTTTTTTTAAGATTTCTTTATTTGAGAGAGCGAGAATGAGAGAGAGAGAGTACATGAGAGGGGGGAAGGCCAGAGGGAGAAGCAGGCTCCTCGCCGAGCAGGGAGCCCGATGCAGGACTTGATCCCGGAACCCCGTGATCGTGACCTGAGCCGAAGGCAGTTGCTTAACCAACTGAGCCACACAGGCGCCCTCCTTTTTTTATTTTTTTAAGATTTATTTATTTTAGACAGAGTGGAGGAGGGGCAGAGAGAGAGGGAGAAAGAGAAACCTCAAGCAGACTCCCCACTGAGCACAAACCCTCACCCAGGGCTTGCTCTCAGGACCCTGAGATCATGACCTGAGCCCAAATCAAGAGTCTGGTGGCTTAACTGACTGAACAACCCAGGCACCCATCCTTTTTTTTAATTATTAAAGTATAATTGACATGTAACATTAGTTTCAGGGGTACAACATAATGATTCGATATTTGTATACACTGTGAAATGATCATCACAATAAGACTAATTAGCATTGGTCATCATACAAAGTTACAAAAAAATTTTTCCCAAGCAATGTTTTTTTCTCTCCGTCCCCTGCTGTTCTCTGTAGCATTGCCAACCTGGGACATACTACATCACTTACTTATTTTTTTATTGTCTGGTTTCCCTGACTAGAATGTCAGCTATGTAAGAGCAGAGGACAGAGACTGGTCTGCTTTGTTCCCTGCTGTATCCCCAGGATGCAAACTGTGTGTGGCACATGGTAGGCGCCAATGTATGTTGAATGAATGACTGAATGACCACTCCATTCAAAGGTACCTGAAGTCCTCAGGAAACGGTTGAGTGTATGTTTAAAGACAAGAAATCAATGAAACATGGTATTGTTGCTGAGAACAAGAATGCTTTCAAGAATATCTGGGGTAGTACTCAAAGAACACAGTACTGAACCTGATCAGCTTCTAAGGGCAATCTGAACATCAATAAAGAGAACAAAATTAGTTAATGGTACAAGCGTAGTCTAGGAAAGGCTATGAGTTGCAACACTTTTAAAAAAGGAGAAAAATACAAAGTCTACCAAATGCTAGTTGTAATGCAAATGAGAGATGTTTAATTTTTTGCTACTGCTGCAATATGTAAGGCAGTGTTAACAGTCAAATGGTTACTCTGTCTCTTTCTCTCTCTCTTTTTTTTTAAAGATTTTACTTTGAAGCAGTCTCCACACCCAGTGTGGGGCTTGAACCCACAACCCTGAGATCAAGAGTCACACGCTTGACACACACTGAGTGAGCCAGGTGCCCCTATTCTCTCTCTTCTATAGTTACACGTCTCTGGACGTGTATTCCTTTCTGTGTAATCAGGAAAGAATATACACACAGATCTGATCCTCCCACTCCCCAAAGAAATATGCTAAAAATAAGAAGGACTGACAGTCCTTTTGGTTGCATAAAATAACCTGAAAGAAAGTTAGTTCAAAGTGTGTCCCAAGGAACAAAGTATTTTCAAGAGGAGAGTGAGCTACCCAGACTCAAATCTTCATCTCCTAGAAAGATTAAACTTCTAGGAAGCCCTTCTAATTATAATAAAATAATAAGAGATTCAATCACATTTCTCATTACACTAATAAACCAGATAAATATATCAAAAAGATCAGACAAGGAGGCAGGCACTGACAATTTAAATATGTTTTTGGGAAAGACTTCAAGTCTCAAACAATTAAAATTTCTGTCTGAAAGGCTCAGGAATCCTGTGACATAACAAGGAAAGTTTTGTTATAAAAAATGGATGTGGGGCTCCTGGGTGGCTCAGTCAGTTAAGCGTCTGCCTTCGGCTCGGGTCATGATCCCAGGGTTCTGGGATCGAGCCCCGCATCGGGCTCCCTGCTCGGCAAGAAGCCTGCTTCTCCCTCTCTCGCTGTCTCTCTCTGTCAAATAAATAAATAAAATCTTAAAAAAAAATGGATGTGGTCTAAATGACCACTAGTTCAGAACTGTGTTGGCCCATGAAAGCAGGCCCCTCGACCCCTTCACCAATTGGTCTGATCACTAAGATTTAGA
This sequence comes from Zalophus californianus, assembly GCF_009762305.2. NCBI lineage: Eukaryota > Metazoa > Chordata > Mammalia > Carnivora > Otariidae > Zalophus > Zalophus californianus. Next base: position 87,998,235 of record NC_045612.1, on the reverse strand, counting down.
AATCTCAGCAGATCTGAGGCTCTTTTGGGTCTACTAACACTGAAACCTTGGAGTGGTCTGAAAAGAGAAGAATTACTAAAACCAAGAGAGAGGCAACTCTGGCAGAAATGAACGGAGGAATAAATATAACCCAGAAGGCATTTTAGATCAGTGGTATTCATTCTTGTGAGATGGTATTCATCTAAGTGTATTGCTTGGTGTCCCCTCTCTTGGCATGTTTGCTTGCCTCTCGGCAATTCTGCTAACGTGGCAGTCACACGTGGTCCCCTTGCCAGGAATGCTCTCCCCAGATAGCCCCATGGCTTGTTCACTCAACCAAGAGACTCAAATGTCATTTCCCCTGGAAGGCCTTCCCTAGCTACATCTCAAACCTCTCATCCACACTCCCAATTTCCTTTCCCTGCACAAAGCCTTAAACTCAACTGGAGCCCATACTTTCTCCCCACATTACCTTCCCCTCCACCACCAGAGATCTGCTTCAATGCCCCCTTCAATCTGGTTCCAGCACACCCTTTTAAATTCATTCAACAAACACAGAGTGCCTATTGTATGCTATGTACTACTATATCTCCTTTTGTAAAGCTTATATCCTAATGGGTGAAGGCAATGAATTTTAGAAAGAAGTAAATCACACAGTAAACATCAAGAGGTCATAAGCAGAACAAGGGAGGGGAATGAGGAGTGCCAGGGGTTACAATCTTTTTTTAAAGATTTTACCCATTTAGAGAGGGAGAAAGAGAGAGAGGGAGAGAGAGAGAGCGGGGAGGGGCAGAAGGGGAGGGAAAGGGAGAGACTCTCCAAGCAGACTCCCTGCTGAGCGCAGAGCTTGATGTGGGGCTCTATCCCATGATCCCGAGATCATGACCTGAGCTGAAACCAAGAGTTGGATGCTCAACTGACTGAGCTACCCAGTCACCCCCAGAGGTTGCAATTTTAAAGTTAGGTTACAGAAGGCCTCGTTTCGGAGGTGACATTTAAGAAAGACTCAAACCGAGTTAGAAGAAAGGAAGCCATGTATGTACCTAGGAAAAGCGTGTTATAGGCAGAGAGCACAGCCGCGGCAGTCACCCTAAGGTGGGATCATTCTGAGGGTGTTTCAAGAAGCCCGGGAAGGTCAGTGTGGTGAGAGTACAGTGAACGAGCAGGAGAATTATAGGGGGTGAATTCAGAGGTAACTTGTTTTACTGTTACTGATTTATAGGCCGAAACCTCCTGGATCTGGTCAAAATTAGGCCTTCAAGGAACTCTTCTGTCTTGTTCACTGCTGCCTCCCCACTGCTAAGTACAGATCCTGCCATAGAACAGATAGCCAACAAATGTGTGTGAATGAACAATACAAAGACCATTTACTGAGTGGTTACTATGTGCTATACTTGGGGCTAAGCTTTGCGTCTCCACTTTCCTCAGCCCTAGCCCTGAGGAGGAGGGAAATGGACCCTGAAGTCTCGTCCCAGGGAACCGTGGGGAAAGGGAGAAGGGTGCTGCAAACGGTGGCATTTTACACACTATCCTCATAGAATGGACTTACTCTGTGAGGAGATTGCTCTTACGATCAATGAACTTGAGAGCTTCTGCCAGTGTCAACTCCAGGAAAAAACCATATCCAAGGGCCACGTAAATTCGTGAAGTGTCTGGGCTGAGGAAACAATGGTTAGAGGAAGTGGGGGAAGTCCTTATCACTGTTTAGCATACTATACAGTTCATTGAAGATTTTTTTTTTAGTCCACTCCTCCCACCTTCCCCTGGGAGGGCAGGGATTTTTGTCCTATTCGATTCACTGTCATATCCCCAGCACCTAGCACAGTGTCTGGACCATAGCAAATACTAAAAAAAAAAGTATTTGTTGAATGAAGGAAGGGGGAAGCTGAGCCCTGTGGGCTCAGAGGGGCAGGTAGACACTCACACAACTGTGTCAACGAAGAAGTTACAGCCCAAATCCACCTGCATATATAACTCCGAGGGCTTAGCTTCCTGTGGGGCCAGGGAAAAAGAGGTAGGGGTCAGTGGTCAACTTTCAGGTCAGCTGACAGGTTTTGGTCTGGGATCTCTCCTCCCATCCCCCTCCCTTGCCCACACACACCAAAATGGTACCTAACCTTGGTGTTTTTACCTGAAGTCGCTCAATGACATTTCTCAGTTGAAGGTATTTGGACAGCTGCTCATATACCTTGTCGCGATGGTCCAGCACTTTTCTGATGGGACAAGAGGACAATGGTGACCAACAGGAAGCCCTGGCCCTTTCAGAATACCTCATATTATGACTGAGACCCTCATGTTGCCGTGCCCTAAAGAAACATTTTAGTGCGGAAGTTAAGATTTGAATTGTGAGTCAGACTGCTTGGGTTTCAATCCAGGCTCTCCTTTTTTACTAGTTGTGTGACTTTGGCAAGTAAGTAAACTCTTTAAGACTCAATTTCCCTATCTATAAAAAAGGGATGACAAATATTACCTCACAGTCATTAGGAGAATTAAATGAGTGTTTACTACAAAGTACTTACAATAGTGCCTAACCAAACAGTAAGCTCTATATATGTATTAGCCATTATTTGTTAGTACTATTATCACACTCTACTCCCAGTGCCTCCCTCCAATCAGAATATCCCATTCTCAAAAAAAAAAAAAAAAGCGTCCCTTTCTCACCCTAGAAAAATCTTCCATCCCTTTAGGATGTTCATTATCCTACTTCTGAACACGCTACTTCCTGCTCAGATTAATAATGACAGTAATAATAATTTGTCATACTCATTGAGCCGGTACGGTAGTATCTATGTTAAATCCTTTACAAGGACGGAACACATTAAAAAACTCAAAACCACCCCATCAGGAAGGTTCCATCAATTTTCCCATTTCACAGATAAGAAAACTGAGGCACAAAAAGGCGAGGCAGGGTACAACGTCTTCACACGGATAGCGAAATGGCCAAGCCAAGGATTCGAACCCGAGAACTCCCGCTTTGGACCCTAGCTCAACCGGTGAGAGAGGAGGCCGCACATGCGCAGACACACCCTCCACTAAGACCGCCACATCCCAGCCCAAGTCGCACCCCGGATGTCGCCCGTCCTTCTCGCCCGATCGGCGCACGGGGCCGGGCTCCGGACACCTCGTCCACCAATCAGAAGGCTAGGCCTTGACTTCGAACGCCCCGCCCCCCCCACGTGGAACGTTCCACACGCCCGGCCCTCCACGCTGTCACTCACCGCAGGTCCCGCTGTAGCACGTCACAGATGAAGGCCTCATAGCGCAGCACTTTCTCCCCTGTGGCTTCCAGCGCCCGCCGTTTAGGGGGCGTCGCCATGATGTGTTCCTGAGGAATGGGGAGGGGGTAGACCACGTTGACCACTCAGTTTGGCCTCCGGCACAGTACATCTGCACCCTCTCAACAGCGGGAGTGGGCTCGTCCGGCTCCTGCCCGGGGTTCTGCCTTCTGCCCCTCCCAACTCTGGGACTCGGCCACCCAGGGACACCCAAACGCGGCCCTCACCTTAGACCCGCCGGCAATAAGAACGGTTGCTATAAACCGTGACTTCCGGGTGGCGCGGGTGAATGACGTACGACAAGGGCGCTGGCCAACCAAATAGCCAGGTGGGGAAGGCGGTTCTAAGTGGCTGAAAGCGGGAGAAGCGGAGGAGAGAAGGGCGGGGCTTTGGGGAATCCGGAGAGAGTACGCACGACCGCAGAGCGTGGGAACCGGGAGGCGCGCCGAGTCTGTGGGGACTGTGTGTGGCTCGCGGGGGCGGACTTTCCTGGGATTTGGCGGGTTCTGGGGGAGGCGGGGCGCACAGGTGGAGGTAGAGAGAGTAAAGCATTTAGTATTTAAAAGTCAGAGCTTCGTTTAAAGCAGTAATATGTCTCAGTTACATTTAGATACAGTACAAAGAATAATAAAATTACACCTGTAAATTTCTTAAAAAAAAAAAAAAATAAAAAAAAAATAAAAGTCAGAGCTTCGGAAGTAGACGGGCAAGAACTGATTTATGGTTCTGGTTTGTAAAAGGAAGAGTTCCTCCCTGAGAACTATCGCCGTGGATTTTGATTTTTCACACCGGAGATCTGGGTTTGACTCCCGATAATGGGAATGAATGTGAGCATTAAAAAAAAAATTTTTTTTTAAACGGAGACAGATTTCCTGAAACTCATCTTTGATAACTCCAGTTTTGCAACCTGCAATCCCTAACTGGGATCCAAGTAGATACTGACAACGCACTATGTCTATTACCTCGTTTAAGACAGGCGTCAAGTGGAGGGTCGCTGAAGTCCTCGGCTCAAGATCGGCTATTCTGTTTAGAAATATTTCCTCTGTCTTTATTTAAATGTGTAAACTTTTTATTTATTTGTATGCATTCAAATTAAGGAATTTATTTTCCCATGTTAGATTTGCAAATAATAGCATCTAAACCCAGGAAGTCCAGCCTGAGTCTGAAGGGAGAACCCAGATACCAGATCCCTCAAATGCTGTTCCGCCTACAGGGCCTAGAGCACCCACTCCTACCAGTGAAGTCTTCTCAACCGCTTGGTGTGTTTCGTGTGTAAAAGCAAGTTTTTCTTTCAAATGCTCAATACCTAAGCAAATCAAGCTTTTCTTTGCCCTTAGAACAAGATGATTGTAAAGGAAACATGATTTTTAAGAATTTTTTTTTGTAAGTCTTCTCATGTTTCACATAGTTAAAATTACATTTGGTGTGACTGAGACAGACACCAGGTAGTTAGACAACTATTACTGAGTTAATCTATACCATTTTCCTGTGAAAAAAAGGGTGTTATGTTTATCTTTATTTAACACAAAAGAACACAGAGTTCTAATGAGATGGAGATGGGTCCGTTGAAGCCTATTAACTTATATTTCACAAAAACATTTTTTACTTTTTTTTTTTTTTAAAGATTCTATTTATTTATTTGAGAGAGAAAGAGCACCAGCAGGGGGACGGGCAGAGGGAGAAGCAGGCTCCCAGCTGAGCCAGGAGCCCGACTTGGGGTCATGATCTGGGAGTCATGACCTGGGAGTCATGACCTTGGGACCATGACCTGAGCCCAAGGCAGACACTGAACCACCCAGGTGCCCCCATTTTTCACTTTTTAAAAACATGTACCCAACTTTATTTTTACAGTTTAAAACTATAGAAAAGTTGGCAGTGAAGACCCATAGAGCCTGCATTTAGACTTGACAAATGTTAATATTTGGCTGCATTTGCTTTCTCTCTTTCTGAACCACACGATAATTGTTGACCTGGCTGCATAGCATTCCGTGTTTTGGACGGCCTCAGATTTTTGAGCCACTCCTATGTTCTTGGATGTTTGGATGTGTCCTAGTTTTTTTCATTGTTATAATCCAGGATGGGATAATAGCCTTTGTTTTCAGATTTTTGTGTACCACCACGATTATTTCCTTGTAATCAATTTCTAGAAGTAGAAATTGATCTGAAGGAGGTCACTGCATTGGCAATCAAGTATTAAGTGACAATTATACACATATTCCCCATAACAAACTTCCTCATCTAAGCTCTGCATCAAGGGTTTGCTGATCCTTTTCCCACAGCCTGCAATCCTAAGAATACTGTTTTCACTGTTTTAAATGCTTGGAAAAAGTAAAAAGAAGAATATTTTGTGATGTTTGAAAAGTACATAAAATTCAGATGTCAGTGTCGAAAAATAAAGTTTTATTGGAGCACTGCTATACTCATTTGCTTATTTATTGTCTGTGGTAGCTTTCATGCTTATTACTGGAAGAGTAGTTGCCACAGAGACCGTATAGCCTGGAAATCCTAAAGTATTAACTATCTGGCCTTTAATAGGAGAAGTTTGCCAGCCCCAATCATGTCAGCTCTATACAACCCTCTCAATCACCAATACATGTGTTGGGGCTCTAAGTATGTGGGCCTCCCAAGCTTCCACTGGTGACCTCTTACCTGGCTTATGGGTGGGCATTTTCATGCTGGTGCTTCTGGGAGACATGAGGCAGACCGTGTCTCTCATCTCCATTTGTATTTTCTCTCCCTCCCAGCCAACCCACCCACAAGGAAGGAAGAGCAAGAAATGACTGAGGCCCAGATGAGTTAGAGCTTATGTGTTCATTTACTGCCTACTTTATTTTCCACTGGATATTTGGAACCTGATAAGAATATATATCATAAAATTGAAAAAATAAAGGTAGGATTACAAAAAATACAAATAGGGCACCTGGGTGACTCAGTTGGTTAAGCGACTACCTTCGGCTCAGGTCATGATCCTGGAGTCCCGGGATCGAGTCCCACATCGGGCTCCCTGCTCAGCAGGGAGTCTGCTTCTCCCTCTGACCCTCTTCCCTCTCGTGCTCTCTATTTCTCATTCTCTCTCTCTCAAATAAATAAAATCTTTAAAAAAAATACAAACAAATAGAAGATTAACATCAGGGAAAATTGGGATGTAGGTATGAAATTCTGTGCTTAACTGTGAATTTGTCTCTCATCTTCCTACAACAATAGCAAAAGGGGAAATGGAGTCAGTTAAGTGATTTGTATTGTCCACAAGGAAAAAGCATACCAGTTCATCAGCAGAAGGAAATGTTTCATGCCATTCTCTAGGAAACAATAAAATTAGAACTCTCCCTTACTTCCTACACTAAAATAAATTCCAGGTAGATTAAAGATTTAAATGATTTAAACGTAAAAGTGGAACCATCAGTCTGTGAGAAGGAAAAAAAGTGGGAGAATATTTATTTATTACTATCTTAGAGTGAAGTCCTTTCTAGTGATGACATAAAATTCTGAAGTCATGAGAGAACATATTGATACACTGTGTTCATAAAATTCATGTATGCACAATTAACCTTAAAAACCTTAAAGCCAAATGGCAAGTTGCAAAGAAAAATTTGCAACAGATGCAATCAATGGCTAGTTTACCTAATATGTAAAGTACTCCTACAAATCAATGTAAAAGCCCAACAATTTGAAAGAAACTAGACAGAGACCATTCCTAGATATGCAGCTCACTTTTAAATACATGAAAATGTGTTCATCCTCAATCATAATGGAGAAATGCAAAATAAAACATGTGAAATGCTGTTTTTCATGTATCAGGTTGGAAAAGACCAAAAGGATTTGTAATATACTGTTGGTGTCACAGCCTAAATTTCCAGGAAGCAGATACTGACATGGAGTTAGAAGTGCAGGTGTATTGGGCACCTGTGAAAGAAGAGCGGGGAAGGAAGATTGGACAGAGGGAGCTTCAGACCATGATGCCAACCAGGCAGACTTGCAGCTAGCCCAACCTAGAGCTCCAGAGCAGAGATTGCCTGTTAGAGGAGTCCCACCGAGCCCTTTGAACCCCCTCATTGCTCAGTCATAGGCTGGAGACAGCCCTGGGAATAGTAGGACCTTGGCGCTAAGGCTGAGGTGAAGCCCAGCAGAGCTAACTGGAGACTCTCAAGTAACTACACTTCTCACAGCTGGGCAATGAGTCCTTTCCTGAAGAGGAATCTGAGAGGCTCATCTCCACGTTGGCTGCAGTTGACAGGTATGGGGGGAAGCCAATATTGTTACATGTTGTTTAGGGAGTAAATACAGAAGTAGCTTTTTTTAATTTTAATTGTTTATTTTTATTTATTTATTTTTTTAAGTAGGCTCCACGCCCAGCTTGGAGCCCAATACGGGGCTTGAACTCACAACCCTGAGATCAAGACCTGAGCTGAAATCAAGAGTAGGACACTTAACCGACTGAGCTACCCAGGTGCCCCTAAAAATAACCATCATTTGGTTTTATAAAGTAAAATATTTCGGATTACTGCCAAACAACCTTTGAAAGCAAATTTGTTTATGGATAATACAAAAGAATTATTTAGAATCATGGACATATAGTGCAATGATGACTATGTATAATACGTAATAGAAATATATGCTTTCTGAACTATTATTAGTCTGCTGAATTCATGCTAATCAAACTAAATTATGGCTGTATCTTTATAACTGGGTTCTAATAGATAATGGGCATAATTTCATCAGGTACTATATAGAATGTTAGTAATGAAGCCATATATTTAATGTGTGGATTTAAATATTCTAAACAATCCTCTGTGGTCCTTTTCCTGTAAAAGGCTGAGAGAATGAATATTTTAGAATTTGCAAACCATTAAAAGACATCAGGTAAAGGAATGCATAAAAAAAAAAAAGACCCATCTATAGACTGCCTATGAGAGACTCATTTCAGACCAAAAGACATCTGCAGATTGAAAGTGAGGGGATGGTGAAACATCGATCATGCAAATGGATGTCAAAAGAAAGCTGGGGCTGCATCTGGGTGGCTCAGTCAATTAAGAATCTGCCTTCAGCTCAGGTCATGATCTCAGAGTCCTGGGATCGAGCCCCACATTGGCTCTCTGCCTCTCCCCACGCTCATGCTCTCTCTCTCTTCCTCTCTCTCTCTCAAGTAAATAAGAAAAATCTTTAAAAAAAAAAGTTCCAAAAGAAAATGGGGGTTGCAATACTTCTTTTGGACAAAATAGACTTTTAAAAAAAGACTTAACAAGAGACAAAGAAGGACACTTTATACTAATAAAGGGGACAATCCAACAAGAAGATATAACAATTATAAATGTTTATGCACCCAACATGGGAGCACCCAAATACATAAAACAGTTACTAACAAACATAAAGGAACTAATCGACAGTAATACAATAATAGTAGAGGACTTTAAAGATTTTTTTTTTAACAGAGATAGAGAAAGGGGCGCCTGGGTGGCTCAGTGGTTAAGAGTCTGCCTTCGGCTCAGGTCATGATCCCAGGGTCCTGGGATCGAGCCCCGCATCAGGCTCCCTGCTCAGCGGGAAGCCTGCTTCTCCCTCTCCCACTCCCCCTGCTTGTGTTCCCTCTCTCGCTGTGTCTCTCTCTGTCAAATAAATAAATAAAATCTTTAAAAAAAACAAAAACAGAGAGAGAGAGCTTAAGTAGGCAGAGCGGCAGACAGGGAGAGGAAGAAGCAGGCTCTCCGCCGAGCAGGGAGCCCGACGCGGGGCTCGATCTCAGGACTCTGGGATCATGACCTGAGCCGAAGGCAGCCACTTAACGACTGAGCCACCCAGGCGCCCCTAGTAGAGGACTTTAACACCCCACTTACGTCAATGGACAGATCATCTAAACAGAAAATCAAACAGGAAACAGTGGTTTTGAATAACACACTGGACCAGATGGATTTAACAGATATATTCAGAACATTCCATCCTAAAACAGAAGAATACACATTCTTTTCAAATGTACATGGAACATTCTCCAGAATAGATCATGTATTAGCCCACAAAGCCAGCCTCAACATTTTTCTAGATATGTCTCCTGAGACAAGGGAGATAAAAGCAAAAATAAACTATTGGGACTACATCAAAACAAAAAACTTCTACACAGCAGAGGAAACAACCAACAAAACTAAAAGAAAACCTACTGAATGGCAGAAGATATTTGCAAATGACATATTTGATAAAGGGTTAGTATCCAAAATACATAAAGAACTTCTAAAATTCCACACCAAAAAAACTCCCCACCAAATAATCCAATTAAAAAATGGGCAGATGGCATGAACAGACATTTCTCCAAAGAAAACATACAGATGGCCAACAGACACATGAAAAGATGTTCAACATCACTTATCAGTAGGGAAATGCAAATCAAAACTATAATGAGATATCACTGCACACCTGTCAGAATGGCTAAAATCAACACAAGAAACAAGTGTTGGGGAGGACGTGGAGAAAAAGGAACACTCATGCACAGTTGGTGGGAATGCAAACTGGTACAGCCACTCTGAAGAACAGTACAGGGGTTCCTCAAAAATTAAAAATAGAACTACTGTATGATCCAGTAATCACCCTACTGGATATTTACCTAAAGAATATGAAAACACTAATTCAAACGGTTGTATGCATTCCTAGACTTATTGCAGCATTATTTACAATAGCCAAACTATGGAAGCAGCCCAAGTGTCCATGGATAGAGGAATGGATAAAGAAGAAGTGGTATACATATACAATGGAATAGTATTCAGCCATAAAAAAAAATGAAATCTTGCCATTGCAACAACATGGATGGAGCTAGAGAGTATAATGCTGAGGAAAATAAGTCAGTCAGAGAAAGACGCCATATGATTTTACTCCTGTGTGGGATTTAGGAAACAAAACAAATGAACAAAGGAAAGAAACAAAAGACAAACCAAGAAACATTCTTTTTTTTTTTTTTAAGATTTTATTTATTTATTTGACACAGAGAGAGAGACTGCGAGAGAGGGAACACAAGCAGGGGGAGTGGGAGAGGGAGAAGCAGGCCTCCTGCGGAGCAGGGAGCCCGACGTGGGGCTCGATCCCAGGACCCCGGGACCATGACCCGAGCCGAAGGCAGATGCTCAACCGACTGAGCCGCCCAGGCACCCCCAAGAAACAGATTCTTAACTATAGAGAACAAACTGGAGGTTACCAGAGGGGAGGTAGGTGGGGGAATGGGTGAAATAGGTGAAGGGGATTAAGAGTACACTTATACTGTAGACCTGTACCTCTGAAACAAATAATGCAATATATGTTAAGAAAAAAAAGAAGAAGAAGATAGCAGGAAGGGAAGAATGAAGGGGGGGAAATTGGAGGGGGAGATGAACCATGAGAGACGATGGACTCTGAAAAACAAACTGAGGGTTCTAGAGGGGAGGGGGTAGGGGGATGGGTGAGCCTGGTGATGGGTATTAAAGAGGGCACGTTCTGCATGGAGCACTGGGTGTTATACGCAAACAATGAAACGTGGAACACTACATCCAAAACTAATGATGTAATGTGTGGTGATTAACATAACGATAAAAAATAAAGAAAAAGAAAATAGAGAAAAAAAAGAGTACACTTATACTGATATGCACTGAGTAAATATGGAACTGTTGAATCACTAGATTGTACACCTAAAACTAATATAACACTGTATGTTTACTACACTCAAAATAAAAAATATGAGTAAGTATCAATGTGACTCGTGATGTCTTTTATGGTTAAAAATGTACTTATTTCCTAGCTCTGTTTGTGGAAAAGACTTAGAAGCATTGGTCAGTGCAGGACATTGAGCATTCCCAGTATCTGGATGGGAGCCTATATATACACCATTACTCACTAAAAGCAATCAGGGAGTGATTTTACGACTGTAGAAGGAAATGTATAACATGATATTGGACCATTATGTTATTCCAGCTGGCTAGGAAGCTTTCAAAGACTACTGTTGACATGTGAAAAGAATTCAGAAACCAATTGCAAAAGCTCCCGCTGGTGAAAGATGGGACAATTTGAGCACCATTAGAGATAATTGCAATGGATCAAAGCACATTAAATATGTTTAAATCCAAAAGTTCATATTGATATAAAAGCAACTCTTTCATCACATTTGGAGATGCTCATAAACCACTTCATTAACTTAAAATTTGCTTAAATAAAGGGGAAGAATCAAACATTTATTCTGCTTTTCTTGTAGCATTTTTGATCAAAGATAAGTTAATAGTTGATGAGAGAAAGCTTTTCTTTATAAAAGTGCTTTTCTAACAAGTGAAGAAGAGTGATAGAAAATCATTTCGTAAACCATTTTGAGTTAGTGTAATTAGGCAATAACCACCAATTACTAATAAAATCACACACACAAAAAATGACTGTCAATCTGGCATCCCAACCTCATGAAAGCACATTGGTCACACACCTCTGGAGCATAAATGATATAAGTGACAAAAAATTGAATCAGAATCTTATCAACAGAGCTACCCACCAATGGGCCAGAAATGTAGAAAACAGAGGAACATGTAAACTAATACCGTGGGGTGCATTTGGAAATTCATTCCAAATACATTCATTGACCTTCTTCAAGACTATCTCTTTTCATCGACAAATACATGCAAGGAGGGATAAAAGGGGTGGGTAAGGAGTACATAGATTAAGAAATATAAGAAAGATATCCACCAGCTATAATGTGTGAGACTTATTTGCATCATGATTCAAACAATTCATTTAAAAATGTATGATATAATTGGGGACATTTGAACACTAGACACTTGCTGATAATCTGGAATTGTAAAATTTTTAGGTGTGGTAATGATATTATAGTCATTACTTTCAAAGGCATTCTTATTTGGAGGGGTAACATTAAGCATAACTAAGAAGGAATTATAGAGTGTCTGGAATTTGCTTTGAAATGATCCAGGGGAATGGAGGCAGAGATATAGAAAAAAAGTTCATACCTCGTATTTGGGTGTTATGTCTCAAATCATAACAGTTTCTTCCCTTTTTTAAAAAAAAGATTTTATTTATTTATTTGAGAGAGAGAGAATGAGAGAGAGAGAATGAGAGAGAAGAGGGTCAGAGGGAGAAGCAGACTCCCCGCTGAGCAGGGAGCCCAACGCAGGACTCGATCCCGGGACTCCAGGATCATGACCTGAGCCGAAGGCAGTCGCTTAACCAACTGAGCCACCCAGGCGCCCAGTTTCCTCCCTTTTTAAATGAAATTGATTTGGTGGAGAATTCTGGTTATTGGCTCTAGTAGAATGTCCCATAACCTGGACTCAACTGATTTTTTTCATCATGGAGTCTTTTAATTTGTTTTTCCATTCTTGGTGTTTCTTGTAAATGTGACCTAGATCTGGATGCTGGATTAAATTTAGGTTCATTTTTTTTTTTTTTTGATCGTGCTTCATAGGATTAAATTTAGGTTCATTTTATTTTTGATCGTGCTTCCTATTGCCCTGTATTCTCATTGACAGACATAATGTCTGTCATCCCATCTTTAGTGATGCTAAGATTGGTATGCAGATTCAAGTGATATCAACTAGGTTTTGAATTAATGTGTAATTGTTTACAATATTCTGTAAGTCTTTTAACATAATTGTTACCTGTAGTTATTTCTCTCTTTTCATCTTATTTTCAGGATGCCTTTTCTCTCCTTTTTTTTCTTAATTGCTTCTCTTATTCTGCTACATGTTTGCCTCATTAAATTTTTCAAAGAATCAGAACGAGCTCATTTTTCTTTAAAATATGTTTTTTATGATGGGTAATCTCAAACATACATCAAAGTGGAGAGAATAGTACAATGACTCCGCCTTGCACTTACCATCCAGCTTCAACAAGTTTCAACCTTTTGCCAGTCTTTGAACTGAATTTTTTTAAAATCCATCTCTCTCTTGCTATCTCTCTCTCTGTCAAATAAATAAATAAAATATTAAAAAATAAAAGAAATAAAAAAGGGGGGCGCCTGGGTGGCTCAGTCAGTTAAGCATCTGCCTTTGGCTCAGGTCATGATGCCAGGGTCCTGGGATCGAGTCCTGCATCAGGCTCCCTGCTCAGTGGGGAGCCTGCTTCTCCCTCTCCCTCTGCCTGCCGCTCCCCCTGTTTGTGCTCTCTCTCTCTCTCTGTCAAATAAATAAAATCTTTTTTTAAAAAAGATAAAAATTCTTTAATTTGGAATCACTTTAGATTTACAAAAAAGGTGGAAAGATAGTAGGGTTTCTGTATATCCCTTACCCAATTTCCCTCATTACATTATTAAGATCTTACATTTCCATGGTATATTTTCCAAAAATGAAGAAACTATTCAACAGATGAATGGATAAAGAAGATGTGGTATACATATACAATGGAATATTACTCAGCCATCAGAAAGGATGAATGCTTACCGTTTACATTGACATGGATGGAACTGGAGGGGATTATGTTGAGCAAAATAAGTCAGTCAGAGAAAGACAATTATCATATGGTTTCACTCGCATGTGGAATATAAGAAACAGGGCAGAGGACTGTAGGGGCAGGGAGGGAAAACTGAATGGGAAGTCATCAGAGAGGGAGAAAAACCATGAGAGACTCTTAACTCTAGGAAACAAACTGAGGGTTGCTGGAGGGGAGATGGGTGGGGGCATGGGGGAACTGAGTGATGAGCATTAAGGAGGGCACGTGATGAGATGAGCACTGGGTGTTGTATGCAACTGATAAATTATTGAACACTATATCTGAAACTAATGATGTACTATAAGTTGGCTAATTGAATTAAAACAAAACAAAACAAAGAAACCAAAAGTGATACATTGCTACTAACAAAACTCTAAACTTCATTTGGATTTCACCAGGTTTTTCCATTAATGGTCTTTTTCTGTTCTAGAATCTGATCCAGGTACCATACTGGATTTAGTTGTCATGTCTCCTCAGTCTCCTGTGGTCACTCCCTCTTTGTTTTCTGTGACCTTGACTGTCTTGTGAAGTGCTGGCCAGATATCCTGTAGAATGTCCCCCAATCTGGGTATGTCTGATGTTTTTCTCTTGATTAGACTAGATTTGGAGTATGAGGAAAGGGTTAACAGTAGAAGGTATTTTTGGCATGGTGACTGTTTAGGCACTTCGTGTCCTGCCCCCCTCCATCTTAGAAGGAGACTCAAGTTCTGCCCTGTGCAGATGGGATGGGCCAAGAACTATTTGGCTCCAGCACCTCCCGGTTAGAGTAAGTTGAAGTAGACCAACATCAAAAAAATCTCTCCTGAGATTCTGTAAAACCATGATATTCTAGTTCTTTCTAATGCTTTGGGGATTGAGTAACTTTTTTTTTTTTTTTTTGAGCAAACCAGGTCTCCATTTACAGTGTTCTGTGAGATGGTTATTTATCTTTCTGCTCAGAAAGATATTACTTTATCTTATCTGGCTCAGAATCAGCCCTGCCTCTCAATACGGATACTCTTGGATGTGTGCTTGTCTTTGATACCTCACTCTCTCAGCCTGTTTTGTTTTTCCAACAGAATTTAACACCATCCAGCATATAATTTACTATTAGTCTAATTTCTACCCTTCACCAGTAGAATGTAACTTCTCCATATGTGCTCTGGTTTGTGAGCATTCGCTGAGGAATCCTCAGTGCCTCTATGTAGCAAGATAGCTGAATGGATAGCTGAACGGATTTAATAAATGAGTGAGCCAGAGATGGAGGCCTAAATGCAGGCAGTGGGGCCTGAAACACAGGTGTTTTGCCAGCAGGAGGAGCTCCAGAATATTTGAGTGGAATGAAACATTCCATTTGCTAGCACTTTATGGTGCACAGCGGAATTCTAGGCAATGCTTCTCCAATGGAACTATGCACCTGAAATGCCTGAGGATCTTGTTTAGGATGATGCTCATTTTTATTCAGGAGGTCTGGGTTGGGACTCAAGATTCTTCATTTCTAGCATGTTCCCAGGTCACGCTGCTGGTTGGCACACCACACGTGGATTAGCAACCCTGTATGACCATCTCCTAGGTGTATTAAGGAATAACAACATCCCCAATAATTCCAAAACTTTAAGTTTTTTTTTTTCTAGAGAAGTGTAGTGGTTAGGAGAGTTTAGGCTTTGGAGATCGATCGACCTGCATTGAAATCCCGACTTAGCCACTTTCCCACTGGGCATGTTATAACCCTGTCTTAGGTTAGTAATCATCTCTGTGCCCAAGTTTTCTCAGCTATTAAGTGGGAGAAATAATATGTACTTGGCAGAATTATAAGAGTTAAATGGACAAATGCAGGTAAAGTTCTCAGAGGGATCTCTAGCACAGAGTGAGTCCTCAGGAAATGGCACTTTAAAATAATCAATATGAATATGGTAGAGTACTTTACGTTTTAAAAGGCTTTCCCATGTGTAGTCAGGAGGTTGCATTACTACTGGCTGATGATTGGTGGTGAAACAAGATGACAGATACTACCCCCAGATCAAGGAGGGTATATGAGGTTGACCTGGCAGCTGTATTCTCAAGCTGGAACTGTTAATCTCTTCCTCGTGGACAGCAAGACTCAGAGTCCTCTTTTCTGATGCTGGGTGAGACATGACTACCCTGAATTCTTTAAAAAAATTTTTTTTTTAAATTTTAGTTAATTTTAATTTTTTAATTTTTAAAAAAGATTTTATTTATTTATTTGTCAGAGAGAGAGAGAGAGACAGAGAGAGGGAGAGAGACAGCACGAGCAGGGGGAGCGGCAGGCAGAGGGAGGAGCGGGCTCCCCACTGAGCAAGGAGCCCAATGTGGTGCTCGAACCCAGGACCCTGGGATCATGACCTGAGCTGAAGGGAGACGCTTAACCGACTGAGCTACCCAGGGGTCCCTAGTTAATTTTTTAGAGTGAGGAGGAGGCAGAGGGAGAAGGAGAGAGAGAGAGAGAATCTTAAGCAGGCTCCATGCCCGGCATGGAGCCCAACGTGGGGCTGGATCTCACCATCCTGAGATCATGACCTGAGCCAAAATCAAGAGCCGGATGCTTAACAGACTGAGCCACCCAGGGGCCCCTCCACTGCCCTGAATTCTTATGACAGCAGTGTGTGACTGTGTAGGGAGAGAGGAAGAGCTCAAAATTAGTGTGTGTGCCATGATCCAGGCTTATGACTGTGAAATGTGGGAAGCCTGGATTCTCTTGGCTCCACAGTCTTAGCAGCCTGTCTCCTGAAAAAGACACAGGGGAGGAAATAATGATGTCTGGGTTGATGACAAATTTGTGACAAGTGAATAAGAATTCGATCTTTCTCCAAAAGGTAGGCATCAGGTAGACATCTCTCTTTTGCCTGGCTAGGAGTTTCCTGAAACAGACTGTAGCAATCATTGCCTGGATTCCTGATCATGTTTTGCCAGGTCTCTGGGCTGCTTGTGGGTAGGGAGGGACTACACAAAAATGTTCCCATTCAACTCCTCACCCAAGCTGACTGCCCTCCCCTGTGGATCACATTCTGCTGAGGGCTGTGGTAGACGCTATGGAAGGAGATAAATATATCTTCGTCTCAAAAAATTCATGTTCTCGGGGCGCGTGGGTGGCTCAGTCAGTTAAGCATCTGCCTTCGGCTCAGGTCATGATCCCGGGGTCCTGGGATCGAGCCCCACATCAGGCTCCTTGCTCAGCAGGGGGCCTGCTTCTCCCTCTCCCTCTGCTGCTCCCCTTGCTTGTTCTCTCTCTCTCTCTGTGAAATAAATAAATAAAATTTAAAAAAAAAGAAATTCGTGTCCTCACCATGGAAATAATTTTTCAGTTATTGAATGTTTTGCTCATGTCTACATTGTTTTGGGGACTGTGCTTAATGTTGAAGAATGAGAGGAATAAGTCTGGAAAAACTCAGAGTCCAGTATTGGAAATATAAGTGAAGGCATGTGTTAGGGGTGCTGTTAGAGTTATGAGACTAGATATGGTAGATTGCCTTGGGAGTGAGTGTGGGCACCGAGACTTAGGGTAGAAGACCCATCTAAATTTCCTCTGAATCAGGTCTCCATACTACAGGGCTATCACCTCACTCATCCTCCTATGAACATTAGAGGGGATGGTATCTCAGTGAGCCAAAATCTGTGTAGTTTTTATGTATTTATTTGAGAGAGATAGAGAGCGGGGGGGGGTGGGTATGGACAGAGGGAAAAGGAGAGAGAGAATCATAAGCAGATTCCCCGCCTAGTGCAGAGCCCAATGTGGGGCTTGAACTCATGACCTTGAGATCATGACCTGAGCCAAAATCCAGAGTCAGAGCATAACCAAAAATCAAGAGTCAGAGCTTAACAGACAAAGCCACCCAGGCACCCCAGAATCTGTGTGGTTTTATTGGAATCAGCGGTCTTCAAGTATGTGGCTGCGGACTTCCCCTGGGGAGGAGTAGGATTTGTTGGACTTCACTCAGAGGACTCCATACAGAGATGGGACGTGGAAGAACTACAGCAATCTGGTGTATGGCATCATTCCTTGACTTAGTCATTTATGGGGCAAGTATTTCCTCAGTACCTATTGTGTTCCAGGATGTGGGCTGGGACTGGGAAAACACCAGTACATGGGACAGAAATGATCCCTGCTATTATGGGGCTTTCTGTCTAATGACTTCCCTATGAAAATGAAGACCTGTACTTTTCATTGACTATTTGTTTCCTCCATGGTTAAAAGGCTTGGGGTTCCTTAAATGTGTATCTAAGGTTGGCATGAGTTTCAGATATCAGAGATCCTCAGTGTGTTGGGGGCACAGAAAGGGTATTTGAGTTTGGGATCTTTTTCAAAGACTTATATTGGATTGACGAGAGCTTCGGTTTGCTCATTTGCCGCTGAGAACCCCTGAGAGTGAAAATGTTGGCAGCTGGGGGTGCCTGGGTGGCTCAGTCATTGAGCGTCTGCCTTCGGCTCAGGTCATGGACTCAGGGTCCTGGGATCAAGCCCCCCATCGAGCTCTCTGCTCGGTGGGAAGCCTGCTTCTCCCTCTCCCGCTCCCCCTGCTTGTGTTCCCTCTCTCGCTGTGTCTCTCTCTGTCAGATAAATAAATAAAATCTTTAAAAAAAATGTTGGCAGCTGTTTCATGGAAGCTCCTCTTATCCTCTGTGCAATTGTCACACACCATGTGCCCTTTCTCATGAACCGGACATCAACCATACAAACCCAGCTTAAGCTCAGTGAGAAACCTATTTATGTTCTTTAAATTTAACATTTTTATATGGGCTCTTAATCAATTTCTCCCTACTGGCGATTTCTGATGATAACTTCTTTTTGTTAACATCAATCTCAATTGTCATAGAATCACTGTTAGTAAATTACCTAAAATGTCTACACCTTATCCCTGTAATTGCCAATATGCCCATACAGCCAAGGTTCTCAAAGTCTGTCTTTGCTCTTGATTGTATTTTTTTCCCAATTTAGGGTCTGTATTCTGAATTTGGAAGAAATCTATATTGGCCATACTGACTCTTTATATATATATATATATATATATATATATATATATATATATATATATATATATATATATTACATCCCCATGACTTACTTATTTTATAACTGGAAGTTTATACCTTTTGACCCCTGTACTGACTTTTAAATCTTCATCCTGGCATTTCTTTCTCCATGTTTTAAATAGGTTTCTCACTGCTCTAGTATGGCAAATACGTCTAGCTACTTACCTATTATCCATTCTCCTCTTTTTCTATGCTTAGAGAACACTGATTTTTTTTCTCAGCCTTGTAATGTGCACTATTATGAATAAACTATCTCCCAGCCATTTTTTTGCAGCATAAGAACCACAATTATGGCCAATGGGAAGTTGGCACAGATCACTTGGTACTTCAAGGAAACTCCGAGAAAGGGAAGTGTATCACCAGGCTTATTCTCTTCACATTTTCCTCTTTGCCCTTTCCCATGTTTTTTTTCCGTCAGGAAAGTGGGCACAATGCCATGGTTGGAGGAGCCATCTTATACTCACAAGGATAATCTTAGTCTGCTTGGGTTGCTATAACAAAATACCATAAGCTAGTGGCTTATAAAAAACAGAAATTTATTTCTCACAGTTCTGGAGGTGGGAAGTTCAAGATCAGGGTGCCAGCATAGTTGGGTTCTGGTGAGAGCACACTTCTGGGTCACAGACCACAGACTTCTCATTGTATCCCCACATGGCTGAAAGCAGAACAGAGGAAGCAAGCTTTCTCGTGACTCTTATAAAGGCACTAATCCCACTCATGAGCACTCCTCCTTTATGACCTTATGAAATCCAGGTGAGAGATAATGTGGTTTCTATAAGGGTGGCAGCTATGGATGGGGGCAATAAGTTGTAGGATTCTGGATAAATTTTCAAGATAGACATAACAGTTTTTCTGATGAGTTGGATGTGGCATGCGAGAGGAAAAAAGAAAGAAGTCAAGAATGATACAAAAGAGGGGGCCAAGTATTTCTCACATGAGCAAATCAAAATATTAGAGTTTTCAGTTCCTTAAGAGAAAAGATTATGGGAATGCCAGTCTTGGATGGTGTTGGTGGGGAGAAAGGAATTTGGCTGTTAACATGTTAAGTTAGAAATGCCTACATGGCACCTAAGTGAAAGATGTCTCTGTGTACTTTTCCATGAGTCTGAATGTAAACCTGTAGATATAAATTCAAAGGTCTTGGTCTAGAAATGGTACTTAAAACCATGAGATTAAATGCTATTACCTAGAGCAGACACTCTGGAAAACAGTGTGGAGGTTCCTCAAAAAGTTAAAAATAGAACGACCCTACAACCCAGCAATTGCACTACTAGATATTTATCCAAAGAATAGTGATTTGAAGGGGCACATGCACCCCAGTGTTTATAGCAGCAATGTCCACAATAGCCAAAGTATGGAAAGAGTCCAGATGTCCATTGACAGATGAATGGATAAAGAAGATGTGGTATATATATATATTCATATATATATATGAATATTACTCGGTCATCAAAAAGAATGAAATCTTGCCATTTGCAACGACGTGGTTGGAACTAGAGGATAATATGCTAAGCGAAATAAGTCCGGCGGAGAAAGACAAATACCATATGATTTCACTCACATGTGGAATTTAAGAAATCAGATGAACATAGGGGAAGGGAAGGAAAAATAAAACAAGATAAAAACAGAGAGGGAGGCAAACCATAAGAGACTCTTTTTTTTAAGATTATTTATTTGACAGAGATAGAGAAAGAGAGAATGAGCACAAGCAGGGGGAGGGGCAGAGGGAGAAGCAGGATCCCTGCTGAGCAGGGAGCTCAAAGCGGGGCTCAATCCCAGGACCTTGGGATCATGACCTGAGCCGAAGGCAGATTCTTAACAACAGAGCCACCCAGGCGCCCCACCATAAGAGACTCTTAACTATAGGGAATAAACTGAGGACTGCTGGAGGGGAGGTGGGTGGGGGGATGGGGTAACTGGGTGATGGGCATTAAGGAGGGCAATGAGCACTGGGTGTTGTATGCAACTGATGAATCACTAAATCAATAAAATCACTAAAATCTGCCCCTGAAACTAATAATACACTATATGTTAACTAAATTGAATTTAAATTTAAAAAATTTTAAAAAATGCTATTACCTAGAGAGTGCATATAGATGGGAAAGAGAAGAGGTCTGGGGACTGAGCCCTGGGGTACTTCAACTTTTTCAGGTAAGGGAGATGAAGAGTAACTGGCAAAGGAGATTGAGAGAGTGGCCCATGAGGAATAAGAGAAATAGGAGAAATAAGAAAATCATATCCAAGAAGGCAAGTGATTAATGGGTTTCAAGAAGAGAGGGATAGGGTGCCTGGGTGGCTCAGTTGATTAAGCGACTGCCTTCAGCTCAGGTCATGATCCTGGAGTCCCGGGATCGAGTCCCGCATTGGGCTCCCTGCTCCGCGGGGAGTCTGCTTCTCCCTCTGACCCTCCCCCCTCTCCTGCTCTCTCTCTCTCTCTCAAATAAATAAATAAAAATCTTAAAAAAAAAAGAAGAGAGGGATAAACTTTATCAAATGTTGATAGGTCAGGTAAGATGAGAAATTTCCCTTGATTTTAGCATTGTGAAGGTCATTGGTGTCTTTGCCAAAAGCTGATTCAGTAGTAATAGGGGCAAAATATTTATTGGAGTGGGTTAGAGAGAAAATGGAAGGATAGGAACTGGAGACAGTGAGAATAAATAGCAATTCTTTTTTGCCCTTACAGTGTATTTCATCTAATATCAATATAATTGTACCAGCTTTTTTGTTATTATTTATTTGGTGTATCTTTTTTCATTCTTTTTATTGTGGCAAAATATACATAACATAAAATGTACCATTTTAACCATTCTTTTTCCATTCTTTTACTATCAACCTTTCTGGGAACTTAGGTTTTTGTGGTGCCTTTTGCAAATAGGTGAAAAGTCATGATAGAATTTAAAATTTTCTAGTCCTTTGTACTATTTTGATATGGATAAAAATATTCACAAACATTTATGTGGTTATAGATGCTTGAAAGCTCAAATAACCTTTACAAGAATAGACACAGAGTAAACAACTTACAAATCAGAACAGATAAAATGGAATGAGAGAAAATTAAGAACAAAAATGTTTGATCTAAAAAAGGCTAGAAATAAAGGGAAAAAATAAAAATAGAAAAATAGGATAAATAGAAAGCATACAATAAGGTAGTAGAAATAAATTCAAACATGTCGATAAGCCCCAATAAATGTAATAGACTAAACTCACCAGCTAAAAGATAAATATTGGCACTGGGATAAAAATGCAAGTTACAATCTGGAGACATCTAAAACATAAGAACAGAAAGGTTGAAAGTTAAGGGATGGTATAGTTATATTAATAGCAGACAATATAGACACTAAGGTCAAAACACTAGAAGAGAATAACTGGATAATGATAAAAAAAATTCAAATCACTAAAAAGACTTAATTTAAAACCGTATGCACTTAATATATATAATGGTCTCAAAACCCACAAGACAAAACTTGATACAAATGCTGAGGAAAAAATGGGGAAAATGTGATACCACAATTTACCTGTCTCAGCTACCACTTGCTAGCACTTGATCACAGCTATCACTTGCTAGGATGTTGGGGAATAACACGGATTTTATGTGTCTAGCAAGCCCCTTCAGGTATCACTGCAGACAAGGCGCTGGTGTCAAAACATCTGGGTTGTAAGCTCAGCTCTACCACAGAACTTAGACAGAGTCAGGCACATAACCTAAACTCTCTAAGCTACACTTTTTGGATCAGTAAAATGGCAATAATAATCCTTATTTTTTTTGAGGATTTAGTGGGGGAATAAATTAAATAGTGCATGTGTTGGAAAGTTTTTTCTGCCTATCATTTCCCTAGCTTGTTCTACTTAGGTGAAATGCCAATGTTCAGGGGTATCTCCATTCCATTACCCTTCTAGGTACTTTTCTTCTACGGGGGACTTATGAGTGTCCTGGGCCATGGAAAACAGGGTTGTCTCATGAATATGTACAACAGGGATGACATATTTATCATAGCAGAATGTGGACAGGATGCTCACTTGTGGCCAATTATGTAGGGTGAGGGACTCCAAGTGTTTTCTCTCCTCCTCATTGCCACCCCCAGGAGTTTTGTGCCATAAGCCCTGGGGAAGACTGAACAGGATCCTGCCCTAAGTGGGTCCTGGAGTACTCACACCTACATCCTTGGCCTCTTTGCCATTTTCTAACGTTTTCTATTCTCATAAGCTGAGCAAGAAACTGGGCCTAAGGTCTCTTCCCGTTCAACCCATGCAATAACAAATCACAGAGAAGCCCTGCTCTGTGGGGTGAAGAAATCCCTTCACTTTGGCACCCTATTTGGGGAGCCTATTCTGGAAAGCCTCCACTCTGCGTTCCTAAAGTTGGTTAAAAACCCTTGTTAAGCCTTGCTTATTTGTTTGCTTGTTTTGCTAGCTCCCCTGTATTAAAATAAGACCAAGGCTAGCTTCACAACCACAGTCCTTCTCAAGTTGCACTTTCTTTCTCTTTCAGTGACTTCGGGCTTCCTGTTTTCCCTCCTTGGCCACAAGAAAGAGGTTAAAGATGGAGTTATAGTGAATCTAGGAAATCTGAGAATTCATTCATAATGGGAAAAACAAGAAACAGTCCAAATTTCCATCAACTTGTGAATGGGTAGACAAATTTTGGTATATCCATGCAATGGAATATTATTCAGCAAAGAAAAGAAACTGCCTGATACAACATGGATGAACTTCAAAAGCCTTATGCTGAGTGAAAGAAACCAGACACAAAAGACTCCATACTATATGACTCTAGGTACATGGATTCCATATGACTCTATGACACCATATGTAAGACTCTGTACTGTATGATTACCTGAAACTCTAGAACAGGTCAATCTAGTCTATGGGGACAGGAAGGAGGCCAGTGGTTACCTTGGGTGGGAGGCAGTGTATAGACCAGAAGTGTCATGAGGGAGACCTCTGGGGAATATTCTATGTCTGGACTTGAGTGAGTTGTCAAAAACTCATCAAACCTTACACTTAATATTTGAGCATATTATACACTTTACTATGTATATTATCCCTCAATAAAAGGAAAGTTAACAACCAAACAAAACTTAGGACATAGGATTTACCTCAGAACAATACCAGCTCATACACCTTTTCAAAAGAAACATAGGTCTCTTTCTCCAGAACATATTGATGCTTTCACAGGTTCAGCTCTTTTAACTTCACACTCACAGGGATCTTCCTGTTGTCCTCTCCGTACCTGAAGTTTCACCTGAGGGTGCTGGGACCAAAGTGACAGCTGCTAGAGTAGAGAGGATGGATCAGTTTTATTTGATGCTTTCTCCCCAGGACTACAACAATGCCTGGACCAGGATTAGTGCCATATATATGTGCTGAATGAATGATATTAGAAAGTCTCCCACAGTTAACAAGAGGTCATTTCACTTCACAGACTCTTTAAAGTGCACAGCTCCCCGTGACTTATTTGGTTAATATGCAAGAAAAATCTTTTTTTGCTCAGGGAGCGAGGGATGTAATCGGGTGGAGAAGTAAGGACTATGTGTTAATCTCTTCCCATGATTTCCATCTCCACTGGGTTACCAGTGGATCATTCCCAAGAGTCAGTATCCTACAGATTTTACATGGACATGCATACAAGGAACTTCTTGCCGGTACAAACTGACCCAAAATGTACATTCCCACAGTATTTCTGATTTTTTAAATTGGGGTATAATTTACATACATTAAAATGCTCCCATATTAGGTAAATAGTGTTTTGAGTTTTCATAAATGTATAGACCCATGTACCTCCACCCTGACCAAGGTATTTCTACCATTCTAGAATGTTCCTTTATGGTCTCTTCCCAGTCAATCCTCCCCACCTAGTGGCAACCATTATTCTGACTTCCATCACTATGGATTGGCTTTGTTCTAGAACTTCATTTAAATGGAATCATACAGTATGTACTCCATTCTTTCATGCTTCTTTCACTCAGCATACAGAATTTGAGATTCTTCTATGAAGTTGCGTGTATCAGGTTTTTGGTTCCTTTTTATTGCTGAATAGTACTTCACTGTATAGATGTACCACAGGTTGTTTATGTAGTCACCTGTTGTTTGGATAGCTTGGGGCTATTAAGAATAAAGTTGCTATGAGCATTCATGAAGGACACTAGTTTGGTTTCTGGAGTGGGAGCCATAACATCCTTCAGGAATGGTCAGTGTTTGAGCTCTCCATAAGTCAGTTTTAGAAACTGTGTAGGTCCGTGAGTGGCAGTCTGGGAAGACTGATGATTGGAAGCCTGCTGGGGGTGTGGCACAGGCGTGCCTGTGTTGGGCATTATGTGAAGTTCCTGTGGAAAGCAGATAAGGGCTGTCTCTCGCATGTAGTGATTTGCCATCACTGGATTAATGATATGAGGAGCCTGGGACATGCCAGTAGTTGGGGACTTTGAAGTGTCCTCTGGCAGTCCCTGCAGTCCAGCCATGGGTGGCTTCTGCTGGTTGGTAAATGATTGGCAGCAAGAGGAATCGGGCATGGTCCCAGGGATGGGGACCCGAGGTGACCAAAGATCAACGGTCCGGAGTTGGTCGGTCGCTGGGGGACCTGATCCACGCCTGGTTTCCAGTGTCCGCGAAGGGGGTGCGGAGGGTGAGTTTGAGTTTTCATCTCTGTCAGAAGAGAGAGGGCCATGGAGATTGCCCTGGATGTGCACCGAAATATGCAAAAGCTCAGTTTATGTGCCTGAGATGTTGTCACTCCTCAGCTTGAGTGCTTTGAAGACAATAGAAAATAGGACTATTGTATATTGGGAACTGACCCTGTATGGGATTCAGTATCACAGGGTGTGGACACTTTGGAGTCAGCTGGCCTTGGCTTAAATATTTCCCTATCCTTCCATTTGCTAGCAGTGTGACCCTGGGGCAAATGACCTAGCACTGCTGTACTTGAGCTGCTTCCCCTGTGCCTAATGATAATCATTGTCCTCTAGCTGGCAGGGTTGCAGTGAAAATTGAATGAAATACTTAGTATTGGTCACCAGGGCCTTAGGGCAGGGGCAGGTGAGTTGCCGAAGCAGCAGATTCTGGGCCTGCTGCCCCCCGGGACAGCTCACCACCCTCCTGCAGAGAGTGAGCACCATGTGGCTGATGTCCTTGTGCATTTCAGTGGACAACGTGATGTGCATTTCTCCAACTATAAGTGAATTTACACTTAAAAAGTGTGTTTGGTAGGCACCTAATATCTTTTCAAGTGAATTGATAGCAGGGTAGAGCCAGCCTTCTAGGGTTGCCCCAGTGAGCTTCAGGCCCCTAGCCTACTTCAGCTCCAACCATACCCCCAAGGCAGCTCCCCCTGCCCACATCTGCCCCAGGTCCAGCCATCCCACCAGGTTCCCCTGGTGCAGTGCACTCCAGGAACCCCCCCAGGCCTGCACCTGACCCAACTGTCTCACTCGTATCACTCTGATGTAGTACACACTGGGATACGCCTGGCCCATGCCTGCTCCAGCGCCAGCTGCCCCACCAGGATGCCCCTTGTGCAGAGCACCCAGGAATCCCTGGCCCCTGCCTGCTCCAGCTCCAGCTGCCCCACCAGGATGCCCCTTGTGCAGAGCACCCAGGAATCCCTGGCCCCTGCCTGCTCCAGCTCCAGCTGCCCCACCATAACATCCCCAGCATGGGGCACCCTGGGAATACCTGGCCCACACCCACTCCAGCTCCAGCCATCCCACCAGGTCAGCCCCCTGCACAGAGCTCTGTAGGACCTCCTGGCCCACATCTGCTCCAGCTCTAGCTGTCCCAACACGGCACACCCCAGGGCACCCACAGTCCACGCTCTCCAGCTCCAGCCAGCCAGACAAAACTGCCAGCATGGCAGTTTACACAAAGGATATTCCTACACAAGGCCCCTACTTCAAGACCAGGAGAGGTAGCTGGTCTACTTAATTCATAGAAACAAACAGAATATCAAACAAAATGAGGGACTAATGAATATGTTCCAAATGAAAGAACAATACCCCAGAAAAAAACCCTAATAAAACAGAGATAAGTAATTTTTTTACAATAATACTACCTTCTAGATTAATAATTGCATTTTAAAGTTTTTATTTAAATTCCAGTTAGTTAACATACAGTGTAATATTAGTTTCAGGTGTACAATGGAGTGATTCAACACTTCCATACAACATCCAGTGCTCATCAGGACAAGTGCCCTCCTTAATCTCCATCCCCTATTTCACCCATCCCCCCCACCCACCTCCCCTCTGGGAACCGTCAGTTTGTTCTCTAGAGTTAAGAGTCTGTTTCTTGGTTTGCCTCTCTCTCTTTTTCCCATTGTTCATTTGTTTTGTTTCTTAAATGTCATATATGAGTGAAATCATATGGTATTTGTTTTTCTCTGACTGACTTATTTCACTTAGCACAATACACTCTAGCTCCATCCATGTCTGGTGTAAATGGCAAGATTTCATTCTTTTTGATGGCCGAGTAGTATTCCCTTGTGTATATATACTCTTTCTTCTTTATCCATTCATCAGTCGATGGACACGTGGGCTGTTTCCATAATTTGGCTATTGTAGATAATGCCGCTATAAATATAGAGGTGATGTATCCCTTCTAATTAGTATTTTTGTATTCTTTGGGTAAATACCAGTAGTGCAATTGCTGGATCATAGGGTAGCTCCATTTTTAACTTTTGGAGGAAACTCCATACTGTTTTCCAGAGTGGCTGCACCAGTTTATGCTCCCACCAACAGCGCACGAGGGTTCCTTTTTCTCCACATCCTCACCAACACCTACTGTATCGTGTGTGTGTGTGTGTGTGTGTGTGTTTATTTTAGCCATTCTCACAGGTGTGAGGTGATATCTCATTGTAATTTTAATTTGTATTTCCCTGATGATAAGTGAAGTTGAACATCTTTTTATGTGTCTGTTGGCCATCTGGATGTCTTCTTTGGATAAATGTCTCTTCATGTCTTTTGTCCATTTTTTAACTGGATTATTTGTTTTTTGGGTGTTGAGTTGTATAAATTCTTTATAGATTTTGGATATTAACCCTTTATGAGATATGTCACTTGCAAATACCTTTTCCCATTCCATAGATTGCCTTTTAGTTTTGTTGTTTGTTTCCTTCACTGTGCAGAAGCTTTTTATTTTGATGAAGTCCCAATAGTTTAAAAAGTTTTTTTTTAAAGATGAGAGATACTGCTGAACCTGGGTGTCTCAGTCAGTTAAGTGTCTGCCTTCAGCTCAGGTCATGATCTCAGGGTCCTGGGATGGAGCCCTGTATCAGGCTCCCTGCTCAGCGGGGAGTCTGCTTCTCCCTCTCTCTCTGCTCCTCCCCCCACCAGCTCGTGCTCTCTTGCTCCCTCTCTCTCACTCTCGCTCGCGTGCACTCTCTCTCTCAAATAAATAAATAAAATATTAAATCATAAAAAAATAAAGATGAAAGATAGTATTTATTTTTTTATTTTCATTTTTTTAAGAGAGGGAGAGTGGGGAGGGGCAGAGGGAGAGGGAGAGAGAGAATCTTAAGCAGTCTCCTTGCCCACCATGTAGCCTGATTCGGGCCTCAATCTCACAACCCTCAGATCATGACCTGAGCGAAAATGAAGAGTAGGGTGCTTAACTGACTGTACCACCTAGTCACCCCCCCACCAATAGTTTATTTTTGCTTTTGTTTCCCTTGCCTCAGGAGACATACCTAGACAGAAGTTGCTATGGCTGATGTCAAAGAGATTACTATCTGTGTTCTCCTCTAGGATTTTGATGGTTTCCTGTCTCAGGTTTATGTCTTTCGTCCATTTTTTATTTATTTTGTGTATGGTGTAAGAAAGTGGTCCAGTTTCATTCTTTTGCGTGTTGCTGTCCAGTTTTCCCAACACCATTTGTTGAAGACACTGTATTTTTCCCACTGGATAGTCTCTCCTGCTTTGTCAAAGATTCATTGACCATATAGTTGTGGATTCATTTCTTCTGAGTTTTCTCTTCTGTTTCCTTGATCTATGTGTCTATTTTTGTGCCAGTACCATACTATCTTGATCATTACAGCTTTGTAATATAACTTGAAGTCCAGAACCGTGATGCCTCCAGTTTTGCTTTTCTTATTTAAGGTTGCTTTGGCTATTAAGGGTCTTTTGTGGCTCCGTATGAATTTTAGGAATGTCTGTTCCAGTTCTGAGAAAAATGCTGTTGGTGTTTTGGTAGGAATCGCATTAAATGTGTAGATTGCTTTGGGTAGTAGAGACATTTTAACAATATTTGTTCTTCTAATCCATGAGCATGAAATGTTTCCTGATTTCTTTGTTTCGTCTTCATTTTCTTTCATCAGTGTTCACAGTTTTCAGAGTACAGGTCTTTTACCTCTTTGGATAGGTTTATTCCTAGGTATTTTATTGTATTTGGTGCAATTGTAAATACGATTGATTCCTTAATTTCTCTTTCTGTTGCTTCATTATTGGTGTGTAGAAGTGCAACCGATTTCCGTACACTGATTTTGTGTCCTGCAACTTTACTGAATTCGTGTATCAGTTCTACCAGTTTTTTGGTGGAGTCTTTCGGGTTTTCTATATAGAGTATCATGTCATCTGCAAATAGTGAAAGTCTGACTTCCTCCTTGCTGATTTGGATGCATTTTTCTTTTTATTGTCCGATTGCTGTGGCTAGGTCTTCCAGTACTATGTTAAATAACAGTGGTGAGAATGGCCATCCCTGTCTTGTTCCTGACTGTAGAGGAGAAGTTCTCTGTTTTTCCCCAATGAGGATGATATGAGCTGTGGGTGTTTCATAGATGGCCCTTATTATGTTGAGGTATGGTCCCTCTAAACCTACTTTGTTGACAGTTTGTATCGTGAATGGATGTTGTACTTTGTCAAATGTTTTTTTTTTTGCATTTATTGAAATAATCATATGGTTTTTATCCTTTCTTTTCTTAATGTGGTGTATCACATTGATTTATTTGCAAATATTGAGCCACCCTGGAGACCCAGGAATAAATCCCACTTGATCATGGTGAATGATTTTTTTAAACGTATTGTTGGATTCAGTTTGCTAGTATTTTATTGAGAATTTTTGCATCCATGTTCATCAGGGATATTGGCCTATAGTTCTCTTTTTTAGTGGCGTCTTTATCTGGTTTTGGTATCAGGGTAATGCTGGTCTCATAGAATGAACTTGGAAGTTTTCTGTCCTTTTCTATTTTTTGGAGTAGTTTGAGAAGAATAGGTATAACTCTTCTTTAAATGTTTGGTAGAGTTCCCGTCTGAAGTCATCTGGCCCTGGCCTTTGGTTTGTTGGGAGTTTTCTGATTATTGATTCAATTTCTTTGCTGGTTATCAGTCTGTTCAAGTTTTCTTTTTCTTTCTGTTTCAGTTTTGGTAGTTCATATGCTTCTAGAAATTTGTCCATTTCTTACAGGTTGTCCAATTTGTTGGCATATATTTTTTCATAATATTCTATTGTAATTGTTTATATTTCTGTGGTATTAGTTGTTATTTCTCCTTCGTATTTGTGATTTCATTTATTTGGTTCCTTTCTTTTTTCTTTTTGATAAGTCTGGCTAGAGGTTTATCAATTTTATTAATTTTTTTCAGAGAACCAGCTCCTGGTTTCATTGATCTGTTCTACTGTTTTTTTAGTTTCCATATCATTTATTTTTACTCTAATCTTTATTATTTCCTTCCTTTGGCTGGTTTTAGGTTTTGTTTCTTTTTCTTTTTCTAGCTCCTTTAGGTGTAAGGTTAGGTTGTTTATTTGAGATTTTTCTTGCTTCTTGAGGTAGGCCTGTATTGCTATATACTTCTCTCTTGTGACCACTTTTGGTGCATCCTAAAGATTTTGGACGATTGTGTTTTCATTATCATTTATTTCCATGTATTCTTTTATTTCTTCTTTGATTTCCTGGTTCACCCACTCATTGTTTAGTAACATGTTCTTTAACCTCCATGTATTTGTGGTCTTTCCAATTTTTTTCTTGTGTTTCACTTCTGGTTTCATAGTATTGTGGTCAGAAAAAGTGCATGGTATGATTTCAATCTTTTTGTATTTGTTGAGGCCTGTTTTGTGACCTAATAATATGTGATCTATTCTGAAGAATATTCCATGTGCACTTGAAAAGAAAGTGTATTCTGCTGTTTTAGGATGGAATGTTCTGAATGTATCTGTTAAGCCCATTTGTTCCAGTGTGTCATTCAAAGCCATTGTCTCCTTATTTATTTTCTGTTTAGATGATCTGTCTATTGATGTAAGTGGGGTGTTAAAGTCCCCTACTATTATTGTTAGTAACAATTAGTTCCTTTATGTTTGTTATTAATTCTTTTATATATTTGGGTGCTCCCA
The DNA here is from genome assembly GCF_009762305.2 of Zalophus californianus. Classification (NCBI taxonomy): domain Eukaryota; kingdom Metazoa; phylum Chordata; class Mammalia; order Carnivora; family Otariidae; genus Zalophus; species Zalophus californianus. The sequence continues at coordinate 87,967,216 of NC_045612.1, read as the reverse complement.
AGTTGGGTGCATACATATTTCCAATTGTTGTATATTCTTGTTGGATTGTTCCCTTTATTATTATGTAATTCCCTTCTTTGTCTTTGTTTTGATGTCTAGTTTTTCCAACAAAAGTATTGCTACTCTGGCTTTCTTCTTTTTTTTTTTTTTGTTTTTTTTAAATTTTTATTGTTATGTTAATCACCATATATTACATCATTTGTTTTGATGTAGTGTTCCATGATTCATTGTTTGTTCATAACACCCAGTGCTCCATGCAGAATGTGCCCTCTTTAATACCCATCACCAGGCTAACCCATCCCCCTACCCTCCTCCCCTCTAGAAACCTCAGTTTGTTTTTCAGAGTCCATCATCTCTCCTGGTTCGTCTCCCCCTCTGACTTACTCCCCTTCATTCTTCCTCTCCTGCTATCTTCTTCTTTTTCTTTTTTCTTAAAATATGTTGCGTTATTTGTTTCAGATCTGTGATTCAACAGTCTTACACAATTCACAGCGCTCACCGTAGCACATATCTTCCCCAATGTCTATCACCCAGCCACCCCATCCCTCCCACCACCGACCACTCCAGCAACCCTCAGTTTGTTCCTGAGATTAAGAATTCCTCATATCAGTGAGGTCATATGATACATGTCTTTCTCTGATTGACTTATTTCACTCAGCATAACACCCTCCAGTTCCATCCACGTCGTTGCAAATGGCAAGATCTCATTCCTTTTGATGACTGCATAATATTCCATTGTGTATATATACCACATCTTCTTTATCCATTCATCTGTCCATGGACATCTTGGCTCTTTCCACAGTTTGGCTATTGTGGACATTGCTGCTATAAACATTGGGGTGCACGTACCCCTTCGGGTCCCTACATTTGTATCTTTGTGGTAAATACCCAGTAGTGCAATTGCTGGATCGAATGGTAGCTCTAATTTCAACTGTTTGAGGAACCTCCATACTGTTTTCCAGAGGGGTTGCACCAGCTTGCATTCCCACCAACAGTGTAGGAGGGTTCCCCTTTCTCCACATCCCCGCCAACATCTGTCGTTCCCTGACTTGTTAATTTTAGCCATTCTGACGGGTGTGAGGTGGTATCTCATTGAGGTTTTGATTTGGATTTCCCTGATACTCTGGCTTTCTTCTGATATTCATTTGTGTGGTAAAGTTTTTTCCATCCCCTCACTTTTAATCTGTGGGTGTCTTTCAGTCTGAAGTGAGTCTCTTGTAGGCAACATATAGATAGTCTTGTTATTTATTTATTTGTTTGTTTGCTTGTTTGTTTGTTTAAAAAATACATATTTATTTAAATAATCTCCACACTCAACAGGGGGCTTGAACTCATGACCCCAAGATCGAGTCACACATCTTCTGACTGAGCCAGCCAGGAGCCCCTAAGGAAGGAAATTTTAAATAGCAATTGCCCTGAAATACTTGCAAAACAAAAAACTTACATTATTTCTCCATGCCTTAAAGTTATAAATCTTATCATATCTTTGAAATGAAAACATAGCCCACAATCACTTGATAGTAAAAAATAAAAGAGGGAAAAGAGGCCTTCAAAAATATATATAAACTGCAGAAGAGTTTAGGTCTTGTTGTTTTTTTTTTTTTCTTTATCCATTCTGACACCTTATGTCTTTTGATTGGAGCACTGAGTCCACTTACATTCTAAGTAATTATTGATAGATATGTATTTAGTGCCATTTTATTACTTGTTTTTTCATTGTTTCTGGACATTTTCTCTGTTCCTTTCTTGTTTTTGTCATTTTTGATCTCTCCTTTACACCCACAGAATCCTTTTTAACACTGGTTTAGTGGTCACAAACTCCTTCAGATTTGTCTGTCTGGGAAACTCTTTATCTCTCTTTCTATTCTGAATGATAACCTTGCTGGGTAGAGTATTTTTGGCTGCAGACTTTTCCCATTCAGCACTTTGAATATATCATGCTACTTCCTTCTAGCTTGACAAGTTTCTATTGAGAAATCTCTAGCTAGCCTTATGGGTCTTCCCTTGTAAGTTAAGGACTTCTTTTGCTTCAGGGAGTGTTTCCAGTGTGTGCTGCGTGTCCTTTGCTATTGTGTTTGGCTTCTGTATCTTTCAGCCAGTCATTTGCAGAGGCTATCCTTGCCTACAGTAGGCAGTGTTTGGTCCCAGGCCTGAGTGTGGCTAGTTTTAACTAGGTGTGCTCTGGTCTGATTGTGAAATGAGACCTGACACCAGCTCTGTCAGAACTGAGGCCCTGTAGAACTCTCTGGTCAGGAAACATGGTGTGGGCAGGGGTTTGTGCTGGTCTTCTGGGGGCAGAGCCTGCTGTGCTGGGACAGAGGCAAGCTTGACTAAGAAGGGCAGTCCCGCCAGATCACAGGGGCCTGGGGCTTGGTGTAAGCAAGTTAGACAGCCAGTGTCTGTACATGAGCTCCTTCCCTCAGGTGGCTCTGTGTTTATGCTGAGGGGTGGGGGAGGGAAATGTCACCACCCAGCTCCTTTGTTCCCAGAGACACATCTCTGTGAACGCTGACTCTCAGGGACAAGCTCTGAGAAGAGTGAACAATCTCCCTACTGTGTGTCCCCGGCATTTTTCAAATTGCTGTTTCCATGTTGTCTGCCCCCAGGTTGTTTACCTGCCTTCTTTCCAGGACTAGGGCTGTGCCCTCCAGGCTCTATCCCAGCAAAGCCCTCTGACCTTTAAAACTGCATGGTTTTAAACCCTGCTGGTTACAAGAACCCATCAAATTCAGCCCCTCTCATTTCCCAAGCCAGTGGCTTCGGGAAAACATTCTCCTTGTGTGTTTCCCTGTGTGTGCCTTTCTCTCTTGCCCTTTTCTGCAGTCATGGCTTCCTCCCCTCTGCAGCACCTGCAATCCATTTCTCCTCTATGCCACATCTTTGCACTTCCTACCTTTTTTTATGTGGGCTCTTCTTTCCCTTTAATTATGGGGTTTGTTTTTTCAGTCTTCAAGTTGATTTCTGGGGTATTTAGAATGATTTGATAGTTATCTAGTTGTGTTTGTGGGATGAGACAAGCTTAGGGTCCTCCTAATCCACTGTCATCTTGAAAAATCTCCTCAATAATTGCCTTTTTAATGTATTAGTCTCTTAAATCATGAAGAAAATAAGTGTAGTTGTGCACCATTGTTACAATAAATAATACTACCTTTTATAATCGCTCATGTATTAACCTTTACTGAGATCTTTATTTCTTTATATGGCTTCAAGGTACTCTCTATTGTCCTTTCATTTCAACCTGCAAGACTCCCTTTAGCATTTCTTGCAGGGCAGGTCTAGGGGTAATGAACTCTGTCAGCTTTTGTTTATCTGGGATTGTCATAATTTCTTTCTCACATTTGAAGGACAATTTTGCTGGATATAGAATTCTTGGTTGACAGGTCTTTTTTCTTAGTATTTTGAATATATCAGTCCACTGTCTTCTGGCCTTACAAAGTTTCTGAGGAGAAATCTGCTTTTAATCTTATTGAGAATCTCTTGTAAGCCTTGTATGTGATGAGTCACTTCTCTCTTGCTACCTTCAAAATTCTTTGTCTTTTGAGAGTTCATTTACCATGTGTCCTGATGTAGCTCTCTTCAAGTAAATCTTACCTAGAGTTCGTTGAGCTTCTTGGGTGTTTATATTCATATCTTTCATCAAATTATGAAGTTTTGGGCCATTATTCCTTAAGTATTCTCTCTTCTCCAGAGTTCTGAAATAGTTACACCTGGAAGATTATGCTAGCACAGTGTTGTCTAGATAGGGGACAGATTTCTGGTGCTTCCTACTCCTCCATCTTCTCAGAATCCTCTTCTTGCCAGCTGATTTTTTGAATGAAGTGCAAAGTCTTTTTGATTGAGAAGAGGTTATCTTTTCAATAAATAATTCTGGAGGAATCGGGTATCTACATACAAAAAAAAAAACTCCAAAAAAAACCCCAAAACAAGATGAACCTCAACTTACATCTCACACCTTATACAAAAATTAAATCTAACGGATCATAGACCTACAGGTTAAATATACAATTGTAAAACTTCTGAAAGAAAATATCAGAGAAAATCTTTGTGGTCTTGGGTTAGGCAAAGAGTTCTAGATATGATACTCAAAGCATGATCTGTAAAATAAAATTTGATATATTAGATGTTATAAAAACCAAAATTATAAGTACTGAAGCAGTCTGCAGAGGAAAGGTTAAATTTAGAGTATCTGCTCTTGGGCAAGTTCATGTTCTTGCTCCACCCCATCTGGATGGCCATTCTAGTGTCTATGTCTAAGGAGGTACTCTTTTGCTCACAAAGCACTTAGCATCTAATGTCTCTGGGATGTCAGAAGAGACCAAAGCAATAAGTCAAGAATCACTAGAAACTGTTGTAGGAGCACTGGGCTAGGAGTCAGGGCATTCACAGTCAACTTTGCCTTAATTGTCTGGTGGAGGAGAGAACCCTGTAATGCACACAGTGATGCAAAGCAGAATGACAGAATTGCTGTGGAAAAACTGAAGAAGGAGGAAGAAGAGGTTTGAAGAAGGCATCTCAGGGGGGCAAGCCTCTGAGCTTAGCCTTGAAAGACAAACAGAATGATGACAGGCAGAAATAGATAAACATGGAACAGATGTGAGAGGTATAGGCAAACATTCCCTTATCCTTTATAATTCCAAGATTAAAGTAAAAGGAACACCACTCACTATTCTAAGTGTGCCCACAAGTACATCCAAAAGAGAAACAGGTCACCCAGTTGGAAAAGAAGTAGAGGGAACTTCACAGATAGTGTGGTGCCAAAGCTGAGTCTTGAAAGGTGAGTAGGAGTTAGCAAAAAAGAAGGGCAGACCCGAGCAAAGGCCTGATATGTGGAAGCCAATGCTGGATTGACAAGAGAGTGAATATCCAGGATGCCTTGAGTGTTTGACACCTGGAGGGCCTGGGAAGGGGACTTGTCTGCCACAGGAAAGTGGGGCTCTGTCATAGAGAACTTTGAGGGGCACATCATAGAGTGGAGAACTGATTCTGATTTTGGGGATCCATGGAAGATTCCCAAGGAGGATGGTGACATATTTCTTCATCTGTGGTCCTTTGGAAAGACAATACTGGAGGCAAAATGGATCAACCAGCCACATTTCAGAGGCAGAAGTTCATTATGATGTAAAATATGAGAAACCGAAACTAGTGCTGTGGACTTGGGAATGAAAGAAAGCAGCAGTAAAGAGGCACGAGACACTGGAGAAGTAGGTACAAACTCAGAGGTGAAGGAGAGCAAAAAGCCTTCCAAAACTCACTGAGTGGGCCACAGTGGCAAAAAATAACTCAAAGAGAAGTTAAAACATTAGCTTGGACACCACAAGTAGTGCTTAGAAACTTTCACGACCATAGTGAGATAATACATCCTTTAAAGTTCACAGACTACTTCTGAGTTCAGCCTGGATTTCTTATCTCCTGCCCCAATCCTTAAACTGGGTTTGATAAAAACTGTGAAGATTTAGCTGGGGACACTGTCATTAGATGGCAGGCATGAATCAGGGGAAAATAACTTCTTAACCGAAAGATCTTAAACATTTTTTGAACACTGCTTTTCTTGTCAATGATTCGTTAAACATAACTCTAATGTAAATTATGGCATATGTTTGCTTTTATCTTCAAGGAATAATATGGAGCCAGATAAATGACAGTAATTTGCCATTTTGCAATAACACTTGAGGGGCAGGGTCCCTGATGCATTCCTTTGATCATTGATGGCTACTGGATACCCCTGTGTGCCAGGCAGTAAACTGGGCACTGGGCAACCAGCATTGACCAAGACCAACATTGTTCCTACCTTCATTTCTAGTGAAGAAGACAGACACAAAACAGGTGTGAAGCGTTCAGGCAATGCCCCCCATTTCCTTCTTAATTTCAAGATTAAAATAAAAGGAACATCCTTGCTATTATAATTATGTCCAAAAGTTCATTCAGAAGAGAGGCTGGTCATCCAGATGAAAAGGAAGCAGATCTTCCCAGATAGTGATGCCAGAGATAGTCTTGAAGAGTGAGTGAGAATTAAAAGAGCAGTGGGGATGTAATATTCTACAATGGGAATATTATTTTTCTATTTTACCTTTTGTTCTAATGTATTTTTCTTTATATTTATTTTACACCATTTAATTGTGTATAAGATTGAAATTTTTTACAAATCCATGGTGAATCATGTCATTATAGAATGACCTTTTCAATCTTAATTAATAACTTTTTGTCTTAGTCTCTTTGATATTAAAAATAACTGACTTTGCTTTATTTCGATTAGCATGTGCCTGGAAAATTTTCTTCCATCCCTTTATTTCAAATGTTTCTGTATCTTAATGATTTGCTAAGTTTGGCATAAACAGCAGATAACTAGATTTGTTATTTTTCATCCAAAATGGCAATCTTTGACCTTAACTGGAGAGTTTAACCCATTTATAATTTTTTATTACTGATTATGTGATAAAAGATTAACTTCAAATATGAATTTATTCCTATCTTCTTACATTTTGCTTTCTTTATTTCCTGGGTTTTCTATAAATCTTTTTCTACTCTCTTGACTAAAGAATTTATTTATGTGTTTTTGTTTGTTTGTTTTCCTCATTGCTTAACACATGATTAAAATAATAGAAGATAGTAAAATAGTAATAATATTAAATTATTCAAAATAATTGGAAATGATAAGGGGATCAATTTTCCTGCCATATACAATATTGCAATCATCAATCACTCCAATATATGAAACTTGGTGCTGACGTCAGAAGAGATAAGTGTATCCCTGTGGGCCTGTGATGATGTTCTGCAGAACGGCACACGTACAGAGGTGGTTTCTCTGAAACCACGATCTTCCAACAGTGGGCAGTACAACAGCTCTGCAGGGGATCTTGAGCAAGCGCAAACCCAACACATTCAAGAAGGGGCGGGGTTAAGGTCGGTACCGGAACCGGAAGTAGCTCCATCAGCCTTTTGTCTCGGCATCTGCCACCAGGTTCCTCACGGTTTAGCGCTTCCTTGGCGCAGAGGTAGTTTGAAGAATTTTGACGAGGGACTGTAGGTTCTGTGACTGGAGGAGTGAGTGTGGGGTCATTGAAGGGAATTTGGGGGTTAATAATGGGAGTCTTTGGAGTCGGGATAGCGACTTGTTCTAATGTGAGTTGAATATTCATATCACCAATTTCTGTCTTTTCTCATATTTTCATCTTAAAGTTCCACAGCTGGGTATGTATTTTTCTTGGTCTTTTAGGTTCTGAGTTTTTTCTAACTGTAGTTATTTTTCTTTTTACCAAGAGTTACTTAGAAGTGCATTTTCAGTTTTAAAAAGTTAAACCTTTTATTAATTTCTAATGCAACTTATCTGTGCCTTATGTGATACTTATTCCTTGGAATGTGTTTAGACTTCCATTAAGGCTGATTCCGGGGTCAGTTTTTATTAATATTGCATCTCTAGCTCAAAAATAGTAGCAGTTCTCCAACTGATAATTGTCTTAATCCAAAGTGTATATTCTTTCAGTGTGTGTACCTGCTCTTTCAATCACTGAGATTGATTTGTTAGTGTGTGAGCATATATATATATACACACGTGCATTTTTAAAAATTTTGTATATTTATATATTTTACTTGGTGTCACTGGATATAGGTAGGAGTACTTTTCAGAATAACGATCATCAAATTATCCTAGGTGAGTCAGGGCAGACAGGGCATGACCTAGCATGTGCACGTGGGGAGTGGGGGTGGGTGGGGCTTGGCATGGCTTAACAAGTGGGAGGTAAGGCAGAACCGGATATGTATGGGAAGTGGGGAGAAGCATATGAGGCTGAGAGAGTCTGGGAAGAGGACAGGGCCTTGCAAGCGGGCAGGGCTAGGTATGCCTTGGTGCAGTGTATGGGACCCACAGGGCTGGGAGTGTAAGGTGAGACAGAATGTGTCCAAGGCAGAAGTCTGGCAGGCATTTCTTGGAGAGACTAGGTGGACTGGGTGGGGCAGACGGGTGGGCGGAGCATCCTGAGGGGTGGGGTCATGCACGTTTGGGTGGGCTAGGCAGAGTTGGTTTGTCTGGGTCCATGGTGCAGGGTAAACAGGATAGCAAGTGTGTCCTGAAGGGTGGGGCAGGCTGAGTCGACCAAGGAGGGTAAGGGTGTGTAGTCTAGCTTTTTTGAGCAGATGGGCAGGGTCTTATGCATTCAGGTGGGCAGAGTGGGTTGAGATGGACCACCCAAGTGTGTCTGGATAAGTGGGCAAGCAGGGCCAAGTGGTGCCAGTCAGTCCCAGGCCGGATGGCCAGAAGGTGGGACCAGGAGTGGTGGGACAGGTTAAGTCTGGTCCCACTCATTTGGTGCCAACCCAGAACCCTCCTCCCACCAGCACAGGAACCCTACTTGTAATCCCTGGTCTCTGGTAAGTCCAGGACATAGGGTGGATGGGGGAGTAGAGCAGGTGCAAGGGTTTTCCCTTCAGCTCTTGCTCGCCATACCCTCAAAGACCTTGCCATAGTGACACTGGCCACTGCCCATTCGGTCACAGCTGCCTGCTGTGGACTGCAGAAGTCCAGGCTGTCCCAGATGCTGGCAGTGCCATTGGCAGCAAAGGAGGCCTCTCTGACAACAGCTACACCCCAGCTGTTGTCTGAAAAGGACCTGCCTCAGGGCCGAAACCTGTGCCGGGGCTTTTGCACAGGGGACTTTTGACAAAGCCTGATGAGGGTATGTCAGGGACCCTGGGTGGAAAGAAGTGGACAGTGAAGGCAGAGAGGGTCATCAATGAGGAGAACAAAGGCAAGGTGTGTCCCAACATCATTTACAAAACGATTTGGGAAGACCGGCTGGCATTTTCCTGGCCTACAGCCCTGGATGAGTGAAACTGAGGAGTTCCTGGATCGTGCGCTGCAGAAACCAGCAGTGAATGTGAAGAAAATGGAGAATTTGAAGATAAAGGTGGAGTGGAAGGTGACAGAAATGGTGGAATGAGGCGGGGCATGAAGACAGGGGTCAGGAATGGAATACAGGGCAAGGGTACAAGGTTAGGAAGATGACAAGCTGACATTAACTCCCCTATCCCTGCCTTGACCACTCTTGTCCCACAGAAAGAGAAGAAGCAGAAGCAAAAGCTCACGGAAAAGTGGAAACACAGAGACAAGACAGATGCCAAGGGTCTAGCCTTGCTGCGGCAGTGCCTGGGACCTGGCTGTGTGTATCCCACCCGGCCAGGCTCCAAGTACTGCTCAGACGACTGTGGCATGAAACTGGCAGCTGAGTGAGTGAAGCTAAGCAACAGGGTGTGGAGTAGGGCATGATTTATGCCATCCAAAAGTCTATTTATCCCTCTTCCCATGTATCCTCGCATCACTTAGCCAGCCAGCCAGCCACCCATCCACCTTACAGCCACCCACCCACTGAACACCCTCCATACACGTTCTACCCACCAACCCACTCATCCACCCTTACAGTCATTCACCCATCTACCCATCCCCCATTCAACCACCCATTCACCGGCATTCACTCATCTACTATTCATTATTCTGTACATTCACCATTCAGTCACTCATCAATTTCTTCTTTTGATGTCCCATTACATTTCTTGCTGTCTCCCTTTCCAGCCGCATCTATGAGATTCTGCCCCAGCGCATCCAGCAGTGGCAGAAGAGCCCCTGCATTGCTGAGGAGCATGGCAAAAAAATGCTTGAGCGCATCCACCGTGAGCAGCAGGACACTCACACCCGCCTGAAGGACATGGAGTGCCATTTCCATGAACTTGAGGCCATAATTCTGCGTGGCAAGCAGCAGGCTGTGTGCAAGGTTGAAGAGGTGAATGGGAATGGGTGGGGTGCAGCAGGAAGGTATTTGAAATCTTGCATCTTGCCCTGTCCTTCACCCCTCTACTGCTTCACTGGCCCTTCCACTGTCCTGTGCAGACCAACAAAAGTAGCAGTAACAACGTAAACCTGCAGATCTTCTGTGTCTCCTGTGGGCAGTCAGTCAGCATGCATACTGCCCTGCGCCACATGGAAAGCTGTTTTGCCAAGGTTGGGGAATTGGCTGGGGGCAGATGGGGCAAAGGTGTTTTTGGCTGGGTGGAATCAGTGGGAAGGAGGGTAGGTTTGGTGCCTGGGTGTTTGTTGTAGAAAGGAATGCAACACACATCCATAGTTCTACCTGTTTATGCTTCTCTTCTATCCTTAGTATGAGGGCCAACATTGGAGTATCAGCCAATGGTGAGGGGGGACACCGGCTGGCCAGGCAGGCGTATAGGAGCCACAGGGACAAATGCGTTGCTTGGGGCTTTGTCATGGGAAGGCATGCTGTGTACATCCACAGTTCCTTCCATTTGTACCCTTTCTTCCCAGTATGAGTGCAGGTCGTCCTTCGGGTCCCTGTACCCCACTTGCATTGAAGGGTGAGTGTGGGTGCTAGTCAAGGTGAAAGGCATGATGTGGACAGGGTCAGGAGCAGGGCGGGCAAGATCAGGGGCAGGATGTGGGTGGGCTCAGAGGCAGAGGTGTGTGCATTAGGGGCAGGGTATGGGTGCTCTTAGGGACAAAATATGGGCAGGGGTTCAGGGTGGGACCCCCCTTTTCTGACCCTTAGCACTTCACTTTCCACCTCCTCTCAGGGCCACAAGGCTCTTCTGTGATGTTTACAACCCAGAGAGTAAGAGGTACTGTAAACGGCTCCAGGTGCTGTGCCCTGAGCACTCAAGAGATACCAAGGTGACTCTTCCTTCTTTACCTCATCATCCTTCATTCATCCCCTGCTCCCTGCCTGACCGCCATATTCCTCTCTTCCTCTCTGCTTGATTGCCTCCTATTTCTTTCTTCCCTCTGCCTGACTGCCTTCATAACTCCTGACCAGCCCTCATGTGTCCCCTTCTCCCTTCCTGACCACCCCACATTCCCCCCTCCTTACTGGCCGATTACCTTCTATTCCCTGCTTTCTCTCTGCCTGACTTACCCCCCACCCCCCTGCATTTCTCTCTCCCTCCCTCTTTTGCTCCTCACTGCATAACCATTCCCCAGTCTGCTCTTCTCCTTGCTCGACCATTGTACATTCCTTTCCCACTCCTTGCCTGACTGCTCCACATTCCTCTCTTCCTCCCTCTCTTCCTTACTCTCGGACTTCCCTCCATTCTTCGGCCGGTCTCACAGTCATCTTCTCCCTGCTTGTCATCTCCTAAATCCTTTCTTCCTCCCTATCCCTAACCAGCCTATCTCCCTCCCTAACCAGCCCCTATCCCTCCCACCCTCCCTTCCTCACTTCTTCCATGCTTTACCGGGCCTCTTTCATCTACTGCTCTCAGACCTCCCCTCCATCCTTCCTCCCACTCCTGTTTGATCTCTTTATGTTCTTCTGCCTTCCCTGCCTGATCACCTCCGTGCCTCCGTTCCTGCTTATTTAACTTCTTTCATGCTCCATGCAAGGTCACCCCCCCTTCTGCCTCCTCTTCTCTACCTCATCCCTGAATTCCTCTCTTCCCCCCCTGCCGGCTCACTCCCCATTCTCCTCCTTCCTGCCCAACTGCCCTCCGTCCTCCATTCCTCTCAGAGTGCCTGCCTGATCACTCCAGATTTCTCCCCTCCTCCATGCCACGTCATCCTTCATTCTTCCTCACAGATACCAGACGATGAGGTGTGCGGTTGCCCACTAGTGCACAATGTCTTTGAGGTCACTGGTAACTTCTGTTGTCTCCCCAAACGCCTATGCAACCTCCACTACTGCTGGGAGAAGCTGAGGCGTGCCGAGGTGGACCTAGAGCGCATTCGTGCGGTAGGCTACGGTGCTGATTGGGGCTGAAGGTGGGGCTGGCCTCCTGGAGTCCCCCTCTCACACTCACCTCCCACAGTTGCACAAGCTGGAAGAGCTAGTTGAGCAGGAGCACAAGGTGCGCACGGCCATGATGAACCGGGCAGGGCTGCTGGCCCTGATGCTTCACCAGACGATCCAGCATGACCCGCTCACCGCTGACCTGCGCTCCAAAGTCGACAGCTGAGCCCTGCGTGCCTGAGATCCTGTACCCAACACCCTGTGCAAGGGAGACGTTCAATGAATTCTTCACACCCTTGTTCCTATAACCACTTCCCCCCCCCCCTTAGGTCATCTTAGAGTTTCTCTGTGCTTCTCTGTTCACCATTTGTTCTCCTGCCTCTGTTAACCCCTCCATGGGAAGGGGGCCTCAGAATTCCCCTCTGTGTCCATCCATTCTTCCATCCGTCTGTCTTTTTCTTCCCTGAACCTTGGCAGGGCCGGGGGATCTGCCCTGTCCTCATCCCCCACCGTCCAGAGTTTTGTTAACAAACTTTGGAAGAACAAGGAATTTTAATATCCGTTCCCCCCACCCCAGACCTGTTCTTCTGGCCACAGACCTGATTTCGGACCTTTAATGGTGGTGGGTGACAGTGCAACTGTACTTAGGGGGAGGCCACTGTGCACATGCAGAAGTGGCTGTGAAGTGATGCCCACTTAGGGCTCGGCGGGCTTTCTTCTGTTGGGGGAGACATGACCTTGTAGAGGAGGGGCCAATGACCCTTGCTCCCTGCCGTCCCTTATCCTAGGCCATCACATATGTAGTTGACACCTGATTAGCGCACAGCCAATTCATCAACTTCTGTACAATTATTACTATTCCACAGGCCAGAGGTGTTAGAAAAATGGGATGGGAGCTAGGTGAGTGTGGGATAGTCCTCCGTGAGAATTCCACTTTGGGACACTGAGTCACGCCCCTGCCCCTGCCCATCTTGTTCCACCCCCTTGCCGTCCCATGAGGTCCCAGCTCTTTCTGTCAGCCTTGGTCCCTGCCGCAGTCCAGTCCCTGTCTGTCCGTCTCCCTCCTCCCTACACCTCCCAGCACTGCCCATCACATCCTCTCTTGCCCCTGCCCCCCCCCCCCCGACCACACTGCTCTGGGTCTGTCCTTTCCAGCCTGCCCTGTACATTGAAGCCCCATGTGGTCACGAACATTTCATACCTGTAGGGCTGCCAGAAGCAGCCTGGGACCTCTTCCGTAGCTGCTTTGATCAGGCCCCCAGCCAGGCCTCCTGTGCCATGGAGGTGTGTCCGGTAACGCTGCTTGTGGGTGCTGATGTGTTTGAAACGACAGACTTGAACACTTGTCCTATTTTTTTCTCTACTCCCTGGTCCCTTGTGGATTTTTTTCATGAATTTATAATTACTTTTTTTCCCAGGGACTCACACATTTTACCTAAATGGTTAGGTATGCTGTTCGAGACTTATACCTCATATTCCACCATGCTCAGTTGATACTCCCACCTACCTGACGCGATGTCTCCTTTTTTTATTACTAATATTGTATTTTAATTTTGATCAGATTTTCCAGGGCTAATCCATATAATTAATTATATGAAAGGACTAGCTTTTTAATTTATTTTATTCCCTAGCTTCATATTTATTTTATTTATTTTAACTTTCATTTTTATTAATTGCCACTTCTTGATTTTTGTGTTTGGTGTTTCATTTTCATATATTTACTGGATTTTGTTGTTCTTTTTCTGATCTCTTGAATCAGATTCTTAACTCAGTTATTTTTTTTCCAATCTTTTTTTACATATATAGTAGAGGATTTGAGGCTATACACTTTCCTCTAAATGTGGTTATTATATCTCCTAAACTCTGGTATGAAAGGTGCGACTTCGGAATTGGTTTCTCACTTTGATCCTAGCTACAGAGGAAAGTTTCTTAAGTTTCTAACTAGTTTGATTGTCTTTTCTTTCTTTTTTTGTAACTATGATTTTACTATGATCAGAGAATGTAGCCTGTTGAATCTGAACTGGTAAACATTATTCAAGATTTTCTCTGTAGCTCAGATACTCCACTGAACTATAAAACTTTCATGGATATAAGAGAAGAAAATATATTCTCTGTTAGGTACAGATTACTCATGGTTACGGCTTTCAATCTAGTTTGATGATTGATGTTTCTTTACTCTGATTTTTTTTGTCTATGTCAGCTGTTATATTACAAAAAAGATAGAATACATGCAACTAATGAATTGTTGAACACAACATCAAAAACAAACGATGTATTTATTATATGATGGCTAATTGAACATAAAAATAAAAATAAAACAGATAAAATAAATGCAGTAATATTTTAAAATAAATTTCTCCTTGTGGTTCTGTAGTTTTTGGGGGGGAGGGGCATCCTAAAGTGTATATCTTAGGCCATTTTGCACAATGGCATTAGGTATTCTCCTTGTTTTGTCTTTTTTTTTTTGGTTTCCTTTTTTGTTTGTTTCCTTGTTTGAGTGCTTTTGACTTTGAATTTATTTTGATAAGTACATCACCACTGCTGCTTTCCTTTTGCTGCCACTCACCTTGTGTATCTTTGCCTAAATCTTTATTTTGTGTTTTTATTTTTAAGATACACTTCTTGTAACTGTATATGTTTTTTGCCCTAATCCCACATTATGTCTTGAGATTCAGTCCATTTAAATTTGTATAATTATGATAATCTTCTCTTTCTCATCTTATGCTTATTGTTGATTTTACTATTTCCTAAATACAACTTTTATCCTTTTCTTCTTAATAGCTCAATGAAGTTTCTGTTCATTTTTGTCCCTCCCCCTTACCTCATTAGTTTGGAAATTTTTATTCTTACTAATTGTTCATTATATACATTTTTACTTCTAACAGACATGATTTAATTTGTTTTCTCTGTTATTTGATCAGAATATAATTAGACCTTTCTTTGTAAGGGAAATTGCTCTCTCCTCCATATTTGTCTCAGCAAGATGAAGAATATCATTTCTGGATTTTTCCAGAGAAATTTAAGGTGCTTATTTGGAGACTATATTTTTCTGAGGCTAAGTCAATTCTGCTTCAAGAAAACCTCCTTAACATTTTAATCCAAAATCCCCAGTCATATCATCATAATTTAACTATAACTATATGAATGTATACCCAAGGGCGTGTATTTTACACGAGTCATTGCTAACCATTGTTTTGTTCTCTTATTTTGAGATCTATCTCCTGATTTTAGTATTCATTTATTTAGAATACTTCCTTTAGTGCTTTCCACAAATAGAGTAAGTTCGTGGAATACTCTTAAAGATTTCATGTCTGAAACTGTCATTCTTTTGCACTGACTAAGGAATGGTATTTTGGGAAGGGGTATAGGATCTCTGCATTGGAGTCCTTATTTCTCCATCGTCTATGGGAAGTAAGTAGATTCCAGGATGGCCTCCAATGATTCATGCTTCCTGATATTCATGGTCTGTGTAATCCCCTTCACTTAAGTAACACTTCTAACCAATAGCATGCCTTAAAATTGAGGACATATCACCTTTGTGATTAGATTACAAGAGATGGTGGCTTTTGTCTTGCTAACAGGCTTTTTCTTTTTTTTTTAAAGATTTTATTTAATTGACAGAGATAGAGAGAGGGAGAGCACAAGCAGGTGGAGTGGCGGGCAGAGGGAGAGGGAGAAGCAGGCTCCCCGCTGAGGAAGGAGCCTGATGTGGGACTCGGTCCCAGGACCCTGGGATCATGACCTGAGCCAAAGGCAGCCGCTTAACCGACTGAGCCACCCGGGCACCCCAATTGCTAACCAGTTTTCTTGCTTGTTGGCTTCGGTGAAGCAACTTGACATGTTGGAAAGGCCTGTCTGGCAGAGAACTGAAGGTGGCCTCCAACCATCAGTAAGAAACTGAGGCTCGTGGTCCAAAAACCCAAAGGAACCACATAAATGAGCATGGAAGCAGATCATTCCCCAGTTGAGCCTTTAAATGAGTTCCTAAGCCTGGCTGCCACTTCATTTATGGCCACATGAAAGGACCTGAAACAGGACCAAGCTAAGCTGTGCTCAGATTCCTGACCCACCAAAGCTATGAAATAAGTGCTTGTTGACTTAGATCACTATATCTGTGGGGATGTGGAGCCATATTATTAGGCCCCGAGGGCCAGTGATTTTGTGAAGGACACTGCTTTGGTTTCTGGAGTGGGAGCCATAACATCCTTCAGGAATGGTCAGTGTTTGAGCTCTCCATAAGTCAGTTTTAGAAACTGTGTAGGTCCGTGAGTGGCAGTCTGGGAAGACTGATGATTGGAAGCCTGCTGGGGGTGTGGCACAGGCGTGCCTGTGTTGGGCATTATGTGAAGTTCCTGTGGAAAGCAGGTAAGGGCTGTCTCTCGCATGTAGTGATTTGCCATCACTGGATTAATGATATGAGGAGCCTGGGACACGCCAGTAGTTGGGGACTTTGAAGTGTCCTCTGGCAGTCCCTGCAGTCCAGCCATGGGTGGCTTCTGCTGGTTGGTAAATGATTGGCAGCAAGAGGAATCGGGCATGGCCCCAGGGATGGGGACCCGAGGTGACCAAAGATCAACGGTCCGGAGTTGGTCGGTCGCTGGGGGACCTGATCCACGCCTGGTTTCCACTGTCCGCGAAGGGGGTGCGGAGGGTGAGTTTGAGTTTTCATCTCTGTCAGAAGAGAGAGGGCCATGGAGATTGCCCTGGATGTGCACCGAAATATGCAAAAGCTCAGTTTATGTGCCTGAGATGTTGTCACTCCTCAGCTTGAGTGCTTGGAAGACAATAGAAAATAGGACTATTGTATATTGGGAACTGACCCTGTATGGGATTCAGTATCACAGGGTGTGGACACTTTGGAGTCAGCTGGCCTTGGCTTAAATATTTCCCTGTCCTTCCATTTGCTAGCGGTGTGACCCTGGGGCAAATGACCTAGCACTGCTGTACTTGAGCTGCTTCCCCTGTGCCTAATGATAATCATTGTCCTCTAGCTGGCAGGGTTGCAGTGAAAATTGAATGAAATACTTAGTATTGGTCACCAGGGCCTTAGGGCAGGGGCAGGTGAGTTGCCGAAGCAGCAGATTCTGGGCCTGCTGCCCCCGGGACAGCTCACCACCCTCCTGCAGAGAGTGAGCACCATGTGGCTGATGTCCCACATCCAGAGCCTTGTGTGTTTCAGTGGACAACGTGATCCAGCTGATGCAGGAGAGGTGGGATGGGAGGGGTAGCCCCACGCCTGCTGGAGTTGGGAGATGGCTCCCTGCAGAGGGTGTCTGCTGGATAGTTCCAGGTGGAGCATAGCCCTAGGCAGGGAGATACTACCTTACTCCCAAACCCCAGCACAGGCCCTGAACTGTCCATTGCCTCTTTGTAGATGCTCAACCAATCCCCACCAGAGCCTCCTCTAACCCCCAACCCCCCATCTCTGGGGATTTGCTGATTTCTCCTCTATCCTGATCTAGGGTGGAAAAATCCTTTTTCTCTGGAACTGAGGGGGTGGCAGGGTAATAGGGTGACGAGAGTCTCCAGGGCCCTTCCAGTTTGTCCTCCTTTCAAAGATAATAAAATGGCCTGAGAAAAAAAAACATGACTTTCCCAGACCTCTCAGATTGTGAGTGGCAGCACTGGACTGGAACTAGGTCTCCTGAATGTGTCCTCCACCCTTGCCGCACTGTAGCTAAGATCAAGTTTCCCACTAAAAGTTCCCCTTGAGAATCTGTAAACAGGAAGATGACGAGAGAGCCAGACCCTGACCGACAGCTCCCTTCTTCAGACCTTCCTGTGAATGCTGCCACCTCTGGGGCAGGCTCCTTGTCACAGGGGCTCGAGGTCATGTGGTCGGTAAGACTCCATTATTTTAGTTTTGTTTATTATAGAAATAATTATATTCATGACAGAAGTTTATACACTATAAATCATAGAAAGAAGGAAGTTAAAAATGACCTCTAACCTCTATCCTCTAAATATAAATTCTATTAACATTTTGATTTATTCGCTTCCTGATATTTCATCTGGGTATGTGCTCTGGTGTTTATGTGCATGAATGTTTTAGTATATTCATTTAACTTATGGGGCACCTGGGTGGCTCAGTCAGTTAAGTGTCTGACTCTTGATTTTGGCTCAGGTCATGATCTTGGGGTCATTAGACTGAACCCCGCATTGGGCTCCCCGCTGAGCGGGGAGTCGGCTTGAGATTCTCTCTCTTCCTCTCCCTCTGCTCCTCTCCCCACTCTTTCTCAAATAAATAAACTTTTAAAAAAATAAACAAATTTGTACTTGCATATATGCATGCAGTAAGAGTTTCTGTTGAGCAACTGAAGTATGTTTGTATTTATCTTGACAAATCAGGAAACATTCTGTTGAATAAAAATAGGCCGTGTTCCCTTTAATAATATATCACTGTTGATCATTTAATCAACTTCTACATTTTATGCAGCTATAATAATAATTACAAAAGCTTGGGTCAATCAGAAAATAATGTTGAATAAAATTGAACATTGTAAGACAAAAAAATAATGTGTTAAGTATTATTTAAGTATTGAAATATGTATGTATATGACAAAGATGAGAGAAACTCTTGATAAAGAAATCCTTAATTTGTGAGGAAATTCTCCTTTGAAAATGTCACTTAATACTGTTGTAATTTAAAGCAAAATTAAAATCTAATCTAATCTTAAGAGAAAAAAATTCTCAGCCTATCTAGATGGCAACCCACACTAAAATTAAGAGAGTCAGTGTCAAAGAAGGATGCTCAGTAAAAAAGGTGTGACCGAACAAAGTTTTACCAAAACCTTAGGAAGATGAAATGTCAGAATATTCAGTCACACAAAGAGCTCCTTCAAGAGACTAAGAGTGTGTCTCACAGATCCTCTCCACCGAACCAGAGAGCCTCTAGGAAGCTTCTCAGCCCTTGCAGCAGAAGGCCCAGATAGAAAAAAAGGATTATTTTTAAAAGGATCAGTTGGTATCGACTTATATTATAATATTTTACGGGAATTCTTTTCCTAAAGCATCCAACTTGAGCAGTTGTTTTCTGTTTCCATGAATTCTATGATGCTATCTTAGGTTAGGTGTCCTTATATGTGTCCACACTAAGAAAGGCATCTGGGTGCACATTATTCAGTGTCTTCCTTAGATGAAATGTGTAAGGGAATAAAAGCAGGATAGGGAAGGAGGAGTCACTGCAAGAGTGTGGTTTCATGAAAAGTCTAACCTTGTCCTGACACATGGGAAAGCTGTGTGGGAAGGAGAGGAGTGTCTGCAGCATCAACTGCATTGCAAAGTTGTCCTACTCTGAAGCAGGAACATGGGCTCTTGTATTCCTACGTAAGTCCATTGTTGGCTACTCCCCAGGAGGGTAGTGTAACATCCCAGGCGTCTCAAGGCATGTTGGCACCATGGTCACAGCCAAGGGCAATTCTCCGGAGAAAGTCACAGGTAGAAGCGCTTCGCTGCAACAGATGGGGATGGGTGCTCTGGCCAGTAAAGAAGATCTGGGTGAGGCCCCAACAGTGCCTACTCCATTGAATGAGGATGTGCAAAGAAGGAAAATGCTGCTCTGATTCATTCTTAGAAGCTTTTCTCTTCAGCTTCTCTCATCAATGTCCTCATGTGTTTGTTTGTTTTGTTGTTGTTTTGCTTCAGGAACTCCATAGCATGCATTTAGATCTGACCTCTCTGAGAAGGTTTTCTCAGATTGCAGAAACAGATGTGCTTTTATATGGGAATACTTTGATGCATACCAAAAGCTGATTTCTGGATGCAGCCTTTCCCACAGTCATTGCATTTTTAAAATATTTTATTTTATTATGTTATGTTAGTCACCATACAGTATGTCATTAGTTTTTGATGTGGTGATCCACGATTCATTGTTTTCATATAACACCCAGTGCTCCGTGCAGCATGTGCCCTCCTTAATACCCATCACCGGGCTAACCCATCCCCCCACCCCCTCCCCTCCAAAACCCTCAGTCTGTTTCTCGGAGTCCTTAGTCTCTCACGGTTCATCTCCCCCTCTGATTCCCCCCCCCTTCATTTTTCCCTTCCTTCTCCTAATGTCCTCCATGCTGTTCCTTATGTTTCACAAACAAGTGAAACCCCATATGGTAATTGACTTTCTCTGCTTGACTTATTTCACTTAGCATAATCTCCGCCAGTCCCATCCATGTTGACGCACAAGTTGGGTATTCATCCTTTCTGATGGCTGAGTCATATTCACACAGGAAAAAAACCCGATGTATGTACTGAGTGTGACAAGGCCTTCACCAAGAAGTCAAGTTTGAGTAAGTAACTCAAACTTGTACTGTCACACTCGGTACATACATCGGATTTTTATCCTGTGTGAATTTGCTGATGCTGCTGGAGGTGGTATTTACTTATGAAAGATTTCCCACAGTCACCACATTCATAAGGTTTCACCCCAGGATGAATTCTCTGATGTGTAATCAAAACGGACTTGTATGTGAACGTCCTCCCACATTCAGGACATGTATGGGATTTTTCTCCAGTATGAATTTTCTGGTGTGCAAGGAGATTGGATTTTTGTTGAAAGACTTCCCGCATCTCTTGCATAGGTAGGGTCTCTCTTGTGTGTGACTTTGTTGATGCTCATGGGGCTGGGACTTGAAAGTGAAAGGATTTTCACAATCACCCCATTCACAGAGCTTTTCTCTAATATGACCTTTCTGATGTATAAATAAGTTTGACCTCTGGTTGAAGGCCTTTCCACATTCAGTACATCCATAGGGTTTCTTTCCAGTAAGAACATTCAGATGCACGTTGAGGTGAGACTTCTAGGTAAAGGTTTTTCCACAGTCACTGCATTCATAAGGTTTGTCCACCAGTACAAATTCTCTGATGTGTAATCAAGACTTACTTGCAAGTGAAGGCCTTTCCACATTCAGGACAAATATAACTTCTCTCTCCAGTATGAGTCTCTGGTGTGCAAGGAGATTTGATCTTTTGGAGAAGAACGTCCCACATTTTGTGCACACATAGGGTTTTTCTCCTGTGTGAGTTCTCCTATGTTCATGAAGTTGTGATGTGGAAGTGAAAGATTTCACACATTCAGAAGGTTTCTCTCCACTATGAATTCTTTTTAATGCAACCAAGTGTGTCTTTGGGATAAAAGCCTGCCTACTGTCAGTGCATATATAGGGTTTCTCTCCTGTATGAATTCGCCAATGCAACCTGAGTATTGACTGATGGGTGAAAGCTTCTCATATTGCACTCACAGGGTTTTTTTCCAAGAATGAATAATCTGATGTGCAAAGAAGTGTGACTTCTGAGTGAAGACCTTCCCACATTCAGTGCATACATAAGCTATCTTCCCAATAAGAAATTTTGGAAGAGGAACATGTTCTTGCTTATGGCTGAGTACTTTACCACATTGATTAGGTTCACAGAATTTCTCACCTGTATGAGAATTAGTACAGTTAGTATAGGAAAAACTGAGTAAAATTTTGTGAATTAAGTGTGGGCTCATTGAATTATTTTTCCAAGTACTTATATTCCTAGTATCTCTTCTTATTCAATGTGTTCTTATTGATGAAAGCAACATGACTCAAAAGTCTATTTTATTTTTTAAAGATTTTATTTATTTATTTGTCAGAGGAAGAGAGAGAGACCACAAAGCAGGGGGAGCTGCAGGCGGAGAGGGAGAAGCAGACTCCCCACTGAGCAGGGACCCCGATGTGGGACTCAATCCCAGGACCCTGGGATCATGACCTGAGCCGAAGGCAGACGCTTCACCGACTGAGCCACCCAGGCGCCCCTCAAAAGTCTATTTTAGTTGTCTTTATATTTCTCTATCTGGTCATCATCATACTACAGTTTTTATTAATAATGGAAACAATGAATAGTTCCTCTTGAATTCATCCCCTATCTCATTGTGAAATAAGCCTTTATGGAAATTCTCTCTTATAGAGTTTGAATCCTACACTTCCCTCCTGAAAAAGGAAAGAAGAACATGAAATTGAAACATAGAATAATTAACCAAATATAGATGAGCTACATGTAACTGATCCAGGTTGGACAGTGGGACATCAGATGATGATGATGATGATGATGATGATATAGTCATAGGAAATACTCCTATGGTTCTTGCTATGTGCTATGTACTCATATAGCACTTAGGACCTGCCAGGCACTGTTCAAAGTGATGCATATGTACACACACACATACGAACATACCTTTAAACTCATTTAATCCTCACGGTAATCATCTATGTCAGATACTATTATACATGTTTTTAGAAGAAACTAAAGCTCAAAATGAGTAAATAATTTTCCCAAGATAACATGGGTAATACATAGAAGAGATTAGATTTAAACTAAGGCTCAGCTTTATCCTAAGTAATACATCAAGTTACCTGGAAAGGGAAATAACTAACATTTCAATGATCCGTGTAGAAGATGAAATATAGTAGGACTTTAATATTAATAGAATTAATAAATTATACTATTATCCAATTCTACCAAATTTCTAGATACTGAGCATGACTGGATCACACAATCCAGTTTTGTTTTCCTCTTTTAAAAAGTCAGGCTGGGGGCGCCTGGGTGGCTCAGTTGGTTAAAAAGTCAAGCTAAAGTGCTGGAATCCAGAACTTTGTCTTGTCCCCCAAACTTCACTGTTGTTTCACTCTTATGTTGTACTTTTTATATCCCCAAGCTTCTTTTCCTTTATTTTATAGATCTTAAGCATACCGATACATATGCATGGATTGGGAACTTTTTCCAACTCTTCACTACATTTAAAAACTTACTAGAGTGGACAATATTTAAGAACTACCAACCTTCAATGTAAAAAACTCATGCCTATGCTGAAAATAAATACGTTTAACACTTTGAGCCCACAGACTAAAAGCAGCACACAAATGGAGTCATCAGTCTGAAAAAAAAATAGCTATGAATGTGAGTTTGCATTCTATTGGTAATGAACATTTCTTTAAAAAATCCAGTTTATGGGGCGCCTGGGTGGCTCAGTCAGTTAAGCGTCTGCCTCCGGCTCAGGTCGTGATCCCAGGGTCCTCGGATCCAGTCCCGCCTCGGGTTCCCTGCTCCGCAGAGAAACTCTTCTCCCTCTCCCTCTGCCCACCCCACCCCCACTCTTGCTCCAGCTCTCTCTCACTCCCCCATCTCAAATAAATGAATAAAATCTTTTTAAAAAATTTAAAAATCCAGTTTATTCCCCAATCCAGTAATTATTCATACTCTTCTT
Source organism: Zalophus californianus (assembly GCF_009762305.2). Classification (NCBI taxonomy): domain Eukaryota; kingdom Metazoa; phylum Chordata; class Mammalia; order Carnivora; family Otariidae; genus Zalophus; species Zalophus californianus. Next base: position 87,944,272 of record NC_045612.1, on the reverse strand, counting down.
CCATTAATCTTGCCTTTTCTGCTCCTTTGTGTCAATTCAAATTGTATGTATGATTCATAGATCATTTAAGAGTCCTATACTCTGAAAATTAACTCACAACCTCACCACACCTCTAGGAAGACATTATTTTCTCTGAATTTTAAAAGCAGACACTATCTACGCTATCCACTTTGGGAGTTGTTCACTTTACTGGAATAATTAGTCAACAAAGGCTAAATTCTTTTTTGTTTTCAAGCCATGGTTTCCCTTACCACTAATAATCTGTTTCTTTGAATTCTCTTTGACACGCTTAAAAAACATGCTCTGAAACAAAACACTCTGGTTTGCCTATCTCCAAAAAACCAATAATTTCAGTACTTGAACTGGTTTCTCCATTTTTCTGTTAGAAAATTTAAGGATAAAATATTGCTATTGCTCTTATTCGCAAGGATTTATTTTTTAAGATTTATTTATTTATTTGTTTGACACAGAGAGAGCACGCACAAATAGAGGGTGCAGCAGAGGGAGAGGGAGAAACAGGCACCCTGCCACGCAGGGAGCCCAATTCAGGGCTCGATCCCGCATGACCTGAGCAGAAGGCAGATGCTCCACAAACTGAGCCACCCAGGCGCCCCTTATTCTTAAGGATTTCAAAAAGGATCTAGGAAAGAAATGATCATATACCACACGGTTTAAAAACATATTCTTTGTATATGAATATTTCCAGAAGGATACTCAGGAAATGATTAACCCTGGTGGTCCCTGGGGAAGGGAACTGGGGACAAAGGTGGGAGGGAGACCTTTCACTGTGAGGCTCTTTCACACTTTCGGAATCTCAAACCTTGTGAATGTATTACCTCTACAAAAATTTTAAATTAAAAAATAAAATAAAGGGGGAACATTTCTATTTGTTCTGAGTTTCTATGGGATGGGGATGAAGAAAGGAAAAGAATATTAGATGCTAGATTAATTAAGAATTTGTTCTATAGAACAGGTGAAACCTGAATCTAAATAGTCAGAGCCCTAAATAATCAATGGCCTAGACGCAGAAAGGAGTTTTACATGTAGGAAATATTAAGAAAACTGAAGTCAAGCAAAAGTTATGGAAGAAATGTAGATATAAGGTTAAACTGGAAATATGTGGCCTGTTATCACTGAGAGGAGAATTTAAGATTTTTTTTTTTTTATTTGAGAGAGAGAGTGAGAGATAGAGAGCATGAGAGGGAAGAAGGTCAGAGGGTCAGAGGGAGAAGCAGACTCCCCGCTGAGCAGGGAGCCCGATGCGGGACTCGACCCCGGGACTCCAGGATCATGACCTGAGCCGAAGGCAGTCGCTTAACCAACTGAGCCACCCAGGCGCCCTGAGAGGAGAATTTAATTATGTGCTGCATAACAAGGAGTAACTGCAGTTTTATTTCATAAAGCAAGTACAAGATAAACGTTATGGCTCAGGTAATGAAATGTGTCAATTGTGCCTAAAATGAATTTGTTAAAAACTGGAATTAGATAATTCCATAAAGATCAGAATAATCCAAACATGATAAAATATAAACTTGGTTTAAGGTGACATAGATGGGACTTGAAAAGGAAGGACATTTAAATAGCACTTTCAGAAAGAGAAAAAAGGGTACGAATTTCAGAGTCCAGAATTTATAAGGGGAGAAAATTTTCTGGTTTGGGCAATGATGATTCCAGTTACTATACTGAGAATGAGAGAATTGCATAGTTGTGAGAAATGTCCTTTTACACAGGTAAATATGGTACTACCATACAGTTGTAATGCAAGGAGAAAAGATATTTTATATGAGTCAATAGAATAGGGAACTAGACTCCTCGGAAAGATGGTGGAGTAGGGGGATCCCAGATACACCTAGATAATACCCTCATTACTGTAAATATCCCACAAAATGCCCACAAAGACTGACCGAACAGACTCTCCATGGCTATATATAGAGAGCCGCCACATCAAAGAGGGTAGGAAAGGTGGAGACATGGTTAGGAGACAAATGGACCTGTGGGACTGTCCCTGGAGGGAGGGACACCATGGGTGCAGAGAGAGGGAGGAGTAGACCCCACACCAGCCACACCAGGCATGGGAGACCCACACTGGGAAGACAAACACCCATTACATTTGGCTTTGAAAACCAGATGGGCCTGGTTTTGTGAATTTTTACCATCAGTGGGACTTAACACCTAGAACTTTAAAAATCAGCAGCTAGGCTCTGGGAGAGCCACAGAGTAAGAGGAAACTGAGTACTCACACTTGAAGGGACAGCACAACAACCAGCCCCACTGAGATACAGCACAAAAGCAGCAGCTTGAAAAATGCCTGGGTATATGGGAGGACAATTTACTTAATAATCTCAGAATCTGTGCTGGAGGGGCAGGGATCTTTGGGAAACTTCTCCAAGAGCAAAGGAGCTGGTGGGCACCATTTTCTTCTCCCAACTCCCAGCCTAGATACACAGACACCTGCAGGAACCAATCCAGTGTGGACACTCTCCACCTAGCTTGCTAACAGCAGGCCCTGCACCCACACATTTCTGGGGATCTACCCTCTCCAACCCCCTTGCACTCAGCAGAAGTTTCCCCAAGTGGCTGCAGGTCACCTCAGGTGGCAGACCAGTGGGGACCTTGTTGACACTGTGTGCCCCATCCCCACATTCTCCTGTGGACATGGTCTCCAACATGCTCTTGGTAGGAGTCCATCCCAAGCTGTGCTGCAAGCCTGGCAGTGTGCAAGCATCCCCGAGAGGGGCCAGCAGAACTCCAAAGTGACTCTTGCCCCAGGGAGAGAGGAAAATAATCACAAACACCAGTTGAGCGGCAACATCAGCAGTGTGCTGGGGCAGACATCTGGTCTGACTGCAGGCCCTGTCAACCAATGAAAGCCTCTCAGAGGGCAACACAGAGAAAGTGTCCTGCAGTTCAGTGCTACTGCAGCTTTGGGAAACGCCTGGTCTGATTCAACTCAAGCCCAAGACAGCCCCGGACTGGCCCACTAATAACACAGGGACCAAACCCTTCCCATTAACAGACAAAGAGAGCCACTGCAGGTAACTGGACTGAAGGTAAATGCAGCTCAGCCACAAGAGCAGGGCACACACAACACACATAGGAAATACCCCTGAAGTGCCAGGTTCTGGTGAACAGGGGACATTGCACTGCAGGGCACTACAGGACCTCTTCTTCATTAGGTCACTATTTTCAAGAGCAGAGCTGTAGCAGATTTTCCTAACATGTAGAGAAACAGACACTGAGAATTACACAACATGAGGAGACAGAGGAATATGTCCCAAATGAAAGAACAGAACAAAATCACAGCAAGAGAGCTAAACAAAACAGAGATAAGAAATATGCCTGATAGAGAATTTAAAGTAATGGGCATAAAGATACTCACTGGACTTGAGAAAAGAGGGGAGGGACTTGGCAAGACTTTCAACAAAGAGATGTAAAACATAAAAAAGAACCAATCAGAGATGAACAACTTAATAACCAAAATTAAAAATACATGAGAGGGAATAGATAGTAGACTAGAGGAAGCAGAAAACAAATCAGCAACCTGGAGGACAGAGTAATGGAAAGCAATCAAGCTAAATAGGAGAGAGAAAAAAGAATAACAAAAATGAAAATAAGTTAAGAGAACTCAGTGACATGCTAATAACAATGAATGGATCAACCAAGAAGTAAAAAAGGAAATTAAAAAAATATGGAGACAAATGAAAATGAAAACACAATGGTCCAAAATCTTTGGGATGCAGCAAAAGCTGTTCTCAGAGGGAAATTTATAGCAATACAGGCCTAACTCAAGAAGCAGGAAAAATCTCAAATAAACAGCCTAACCTTACACTGAAAGGAATTAGAAAAAGAAGAACAAAGAAAACCCAAAACCAGTAGAAGGAAGGAAATAATAAAGACTAGAGCAGAAATAAACAAAATAGAAACTAAAAAAGCAATAGAACAGGTCAATGAAACCAGGAGCTGATTCCTTGAAAAGATTAACAAAATTGATAAACTTTTAGCCAGACTCCTAAAAAAGAGAGGGGGAACTCAAAGAAAATCACAAGTGAAAGAGGAGAAATAACAAGAACACCACAGGAATACAAAGGATTATAGGAAAATATTATGAAAAATTATGCCAACAAATTGGACAACCTAGGAGAAATATAGATAAATTCCTAGAAATCTACAACCTCCTAAAACTGAATCAGGAAGAAATAGAAAATTTGAACAGACCAATAACCAGCAATGAAATTGAATCAGTAATCAAAAAACTTCCCACAAACAGAAGTTTAGGTCCAGATGGTTTCACAGGTGAGTTCTACCAAACATATGAAAAAGAGCTAATACATATACTTCTCAAACTGTTCCAAAAAATAGAAAAGGGCAGAAAACTTCCAAATTCATTCTTTGAGGCCAGCATTACCCTAATACCAAAACCTGATAAAGACATTACAAAAAAGGAAAACTACAAGGCAATATTTCTGATAAACACACATGCAAAAATCCTCAACAAAATACTAGCAAACTGAGTCCAATGAGACATTTAAAAAAATCACCCACCATGATCAAGTGGGATTTATTCCTGGTTTGCAAGGATGGTTCAATATTTGCAAATCAATCAACATGATACACCACATTAATAAAGGAATGGATAAGAACCATATGATCCGAGGCACCTGGATGGCTCAGTCAGTTAAGCCTTGGGCTCAGGTCATGATCCCAGCATCCTGGGATTGAGCCCCACATTGGGCTCTCTGCTCAGCAGAGAGCCTGCTTCTCCCTCCCCCACTGCCTGCCACTCCCTCAGCTTGTATTCTCTCTCTCCTTCTCTCTCTCTCTCTCATGTAAATAAAATCTTTTTAGAAAGAACCATTTGATCCTCTCAATAGATGCAGAAAAAGCATTTGACAAAGTACAAGCACCCACTCTTGATAAAACCCTCAATAAAGGAGGGGTAGAGGGAACATACCTCAACATCATAAAGGCCATATATGAAAGACCCACAGCTAATATCATCTTCAATGGGGGAAAATGAGAGCTCTTCCTCTACAGTCAGGAACACGACAGGGATGTCCACGCTCTCCACTGATATTTAACATAGTAATGGAAATCCTAGCCTCAGCAATCAGACAACAAAAAGAAATAAATGGCATCCAAATCCTTAAGGAAGAAGTCAGACTTTCACCATTTGCAGATGACATGATACTCTGTGGAAAACACGAAAGACTCCACCAAAAAATTGCTAGAATTGATACACATATTTAGTAAGGTTGCAGTAGACAGAGTCAATATACAGAAATATGTTACATTTCTATACGCCAATAACGAAGCAGCAAGAAGTGAAATCAAGGAATTGGTCCCAGTTACAATTGCACCAAATAATCGTAAGATACCTAAGAATAAACCTAATCAAAGAGTAAAAAGATCTGTACTCTGAAAGCAATAAAACACTTATGAAAGAAATTGAATGAGACACAAAGAAATGGAAAGACATTCCATGCTCATGGACTGGAAGAACAAACATTATTAAAATGTCTGTACTACCCAAAGCAATCTACACATTTAATGCAATCCCCATCAAAATACCAATAGCATTTTTCACAGAGCTAGAACAAACAATCCTAAAATTTGTATGGAACCAAAAAAGACACCGAATAGCCAAAGTAGCGTTGAAAAAGAAAACCAAAACTGGAGGCATCACAATTCTGTACTTCCAGCTCTATCACAAAGCTATAATCATCAAGACAGTATGGTACTGGCACAAAACCAGACACATAGACGAATGGAATAGAATAGAGAACCCAGAAATTGATCCACAACCAAATGGTCAACTAATCTTCGACAAAGCAGGAAAGCATATCTTCAACAAATGGTGTTGGGAAAACTAGACAGCAACATGCAAAAGAATGAAACTGGACCCTTTTCTTACACCATACACAAAATAAATTCAAAACGAATGAAAGACCTAAATGTGAGACAGGAATCAATCAAAATCCTGGAGGAGAACACAGGCAACCTCTTCTTGGTTGGTTCTTGTCCTTTCTTTTATTAATGTGATGTATCACATTGATTGATTTGCGAATGTTGAACTATCAAGATAAAAAACTTCTGCACAGCAAAGGAAACAGTCAACAAAAATAAAAGGCAACCTATGGAATGGGAGAAGATATTTGCAAATGACATACCACATAAAGGGCTAGTATTCAAGATCTATGAAGAATTTATCAAACTCAACACCCAAAACACAAATAATCCAGTCAAGACATGGGCAGAAGACATGAACAGACATTTCTCCAAAGAAGACATACAAATGGCCAACAGACACATGAAAAAATGTTTAACATCGCTCGGCATCAGGGAAATACAAACCAAAACAGGGACATGTATGGAACTGTTGAATTACTATCTTATACTGTTAACTAAATGGAATTAGAATTCAAACTTTTATTTTATTTTTTAAAGATTTTATTTATTTATTTGAGAGAGAGAGAGAGCATGAGAGAGACAGAGAGCACGAGCAGGGCAGGGAGGGGCAGAGGAAGAGGGAGAAGCAGACTCCCCAGCCACCCAGGCACCCTAAAATTAAAACCTAAAAAAAAATACATGGGGCGCCTGGGTGGCTCAGTTGGTTAAGCGACTGCCTTCGGCTCAGGTCATGATCCTGGAGTCCCGGGATCGAGTCCCACATCAGGCTCCCTGCTCAGCGGGGAGTCTGCTTCTCCCTCTGACCCTCTTCCCTCTCATGCTCTCTATCTCTCATTCTCTCTCTCTCAAATAAATAAATAAAATCTTAAAAAAAATACATGAATCAAAACCTGATAGGATTTGCAAGAAGAATTAGGGAAGCCAACATGTATAATTGGAGATTTTAACAATATTCTCAATAATTGATAGAAAAATGGCTAGAGGGGTGCCTGGGTGGCTCAGTCATTAAGCGTCTGCCTTCGGCTCAGGTCATGATCCCAGGGTCCTGGGACCGAGCCCCGCATGGGGCTCCCTGCTCGGCGGGAAGCCTGCTTCTCCCTCTCCCACTCTCCCTGCTTATGTTCCCTCTCTCGCTGTCTCTCTCTCTGTCAAATAAACAAATAAAATCTTAAAAAAAAAAGAAAAATGGCAAGAAAATGAGTAAAGATATGACACCTGATCAGTACTATTAAATAAGTTAACCTAATTGTGATAATGGTATTGTAAAACAGAGACATATACTGAAGGAAGTAAGAATGAAGTATCATTGCAGTGATTTGCTTTAAGAAAAAACCCAGCAGTAGTTAATAAAACAAGATTGGTCATATGCTCATAATTGTTGATAATTATTATATATGGGTGATGGGTATAAAGGGGTTCATTATACTATTTTTATATTTCTGAGTAGCTTGAATGTTATATACTACACATGGATTGGTTCTGTTTCGGTTTTGCAAGATGAAAAAGTTCTAGAGACTAGTTGCACAACAACATGAATATACTTAACACTACTGAATGGTGCACTTAGAAATGGTTAAGATGGCAAAGTTTATGGTATGTGTTTTTACCACAACAAAGATAATTAAAAACAGATAAATGAGTAAAAACTAAAAACTAGGGCGCCTGGGTGGCTCAGTTGGTTAAGCGACTGCCTTCAGCTCATGTCATGATCCCAGAGTCCTGGGATCGAGTCCCGCATCGGGCTCCCTGCTCGGCGGGGAGTCTACTTCTCCCTCTCACCCTTCCCCCTCTTGTGCTCTCTCTCTCTCTCTCTGTCTCAAATAAATAAAATAAAATCTTAAAAAAAAACAAACTAAAAACTGGACTCCAGGTGCACCCACAGTACTGCTATAGACTTCATATGAAAAGTTATTGGACATAGCAAAAGCTATATTTGTAAGAAAATTTCCAGTCCTACATGATTGTTATTAAGATGTGAGAAAACCTCAAAATAAATAAGCTGAGAGTACTCAACCTAAGCAATTAGAAAAAACGACAAAAAATACATTAATAAAACCCTCAGGTAGTAATAATCAATGCAAGTAAAGCAAATGCATTATACATGCGTGCGTGTGTGGTGTGTGTGTGTGATATGTACATGGAGAGTATAAATAAAGTGAAGGGCTGATCCTTTGACATGATCAGTTACATAAATAAACTAGTAAATCTGATAAAGCAAATAGAAAGAAAGAAATGCAGTATTAGGAATGAGGAGATATTACCAGTAGAGGAGATAGTCCATTAAATATTATTTCTGGGAGAATACCATGTGCAACTCTGTAGCAACATTGAAATATGGAGGTGAGGGGCACCTGGGTGGCTCAGTCAGTTAAACGTCTGACTTCAGCTCGGGTCAGGATCTCAGTCTTGGGATCCAGCCAGAGTTGGGCTCCCTGCTCAGCGGGGAGTCTGTTTGTCCGGCTCCCTCTGCCCCTCCCCTGGCTCGTGCTCTCTCACTCTCTCTCGCAAATAAATAAGTTCTTTAAAATAAATAAATAGATATGGAGGTGAAAAAGGTGCTTCCACAGCAAAATATAAATTAACAAAATTAATGTGAAAAAAGAAACAAAAGAAACTCTAAGTGATCGGTGAACAGAAATCAAGAAGTTTGTATGTGTATCATTTTAAAAGACTTAGCTCTCTGTACTATTTTGCAATGTCCTGTGAATCTATAATTATTTCAAAGTAAAAGTTAAGTACCAAAAAGACAACAGGATGAAATCGACTTAATATGGACTTTGATTTAACTTTTTTTTTTTAAAGAGTATTTCTATACTTTCTAAATAGTTCCAGACTAGGGGTTGGCAAATTATGGGCTACAGGTCAAATCTGGTCCATAGCCCGTATTTGTAAATTAAATTTTATTGGAAAAAAATCATGTCCATTTGTTTACATATTGTCTATGGCTGCCTTTGTTACAAGTTTGCCAATTCCTGTTTCAAACAACAGAAAGAATTGGGAATCTTCCAAATTCATTTTATGAAACATTATAACCTCATCTTAAAAAATATAGTCTTGGGGCACCTGGGTGGCTCAGTCGTTAGGCATCTGCCTTCGGCTCAGGTCATGATCCCAGGGTCCTGGGATCGAGCCCCGCATCGGGCTCTGCTCAGCAGGGAGCCTGCTTCTCTCTCTCCCACTCCCCCCTGCTTGTGTTCCCTCTCTTGCTGTGTCTCTCTCTGTCAAATAAATGGATAAAATCTTTAAAAATATATATAGTCTTAATACAAACAAGCAGTTATCTGCAGATTATTTCATCCTACAGATGCTAAGGTCTTAAATAAAATATTAGCAATTTGAATCCACCAAGAATCAAAAACAAATTTACCACATGACCAAATTGGGTTTTCAGGTAAGACAAAGATAGTTAATGTTAGTACATTTACCAGTTTATTTATTCTATCAATGAATTCAAAGGAAAAACATCACAATCATATCAGTAGATATAAAAAAGACATTTGACACAATTCAGCAGTAATTCTTAAACTAAAACAAGACTAGAAGGAAACTATGAAAATTCAGCAAAGATCATAGTCTCAAAATCACCAGGAAGCATAATACTAAAAGGTAAAATGCTGAAGACGTTTCCATTAAAACCAGTGACGAGATGGGGTTGTTCCTATCACAACAGTGTTTTGAAAGCTCTAGCTAATTTAATTCAATATGAAGATGAAATAAACTGGTTAAATATTGAGAAGGGAGAGCAAATCGGTTTTATTTGCAGGTCATATTTTATTTTATTTTATTTTATTTTATTTAAGATTTTATTTATGTATTTGACAGAGAGAGACACAGCGAGAGAGGGAACACAAGCAGGGGGAGTGGGAGAGGGAGAAGCAGGCTTCCTCCTGAGCAGGGAGCCCGATGCGGGGCTCGATCCCAGGACGCTGGGATCACGACCTGAGCCGAAGGCAGACGCTTAACGACTGAGCCACCTAGGCACCCCATTTTTATACTTCCATGCAGAGTTTAAAATTGTTTTACCAAGTTGGATAAGAACTGGAATTCTGCTTGGCACTTCATTACTTCAATAGGGTTAACATTGAAGCAGTGATGTTTTTATTTTACTATATTTCTGTCCAGGAATATGGTCATTCTCTCCATGTGCTTAAGTTTTATATTATATTTTAGAATTATAAATATTAGTTTTCTTATTTCTAGTCCAGTACCATTCTTGTACTTTGTGGGATTGTTAGGTGTTTTGTGTTTGTTGTCATTATTGGAGATAGAAATTTTTCCTTTCCATATGTTTCAATCTGCTGTTCTTATTTTTTTGTACCCCACCACTTTACTAAAATTCCCTATGCTAATTTTCTGAATATAAAATATGACCTACAGGGGTGCCTGGGTGGCTCAGTCGTTAAGTGTCTGCCTTCGGCTCAGATCATGATCCCGGGGTCCTGGGATCGAGCCCCGCATGGGGCTTCCTGCTCAGCGGGAAGCCTGCTTCTCCCTCTCCCACTCCCCCTGCTTGTGTTCCCTCTCTCGCTGTGTCTCTCTCTGTCAAATACATAAATAAAATCTTAAATAAAATAAAATAAAATAAAATAAAATATGACCTGCAAATAAAACCGATTTGCTCTCCCTTCTCAATATTTAACCAGTTTATTTCATCTTCATATTGAATTAAATTAGCTAGAGCTTTCAAAACACTGTTGTGATAGGAACAACCCCATCTCGTCACTGGTTTTAATGGAAACGTCTTCAGCATTTTACCTTTTAGTATTATGCTTCCTGGTGATTTTGAGACTATGATCTTTGCTGAATTTTCATAGTTTCCTTCTAGTCTTGTTTTAGTTTAAGAATTACTGCTGAATTGTGTCAAATGTCTTTTTTATATCTACTGATATGATTGTGATGTTTTTCCTTTGAATTCATTGATAGAATAAATAAACTGGTAAATGTACTAACATTAACTATCTTTGTCTTACCTGAAAACCCAATTTGGTCATGTGGTAAATTTGTTTTTGATTCTTGGTGGATTCAAATTGCTAATATTTTATTTAAGACCTTAGCATCTGTAGGATGAAATAATCTGCAGATAACTGCTTGTTTGTATTAAGACTATATATATTTTTAAAGATTTTATCCATTTATTTGACAGAGAGAGACACAGCAAGAGAGGGAACACAAGCAGGGGGGAGTGGGAGAGAGAGAAGCAGGCTCCCTGCTGAGCAGAGCCCGATGTGGGGCTCGATCCCAGGACCCTGGGATCATGACCTGAGCCGAAGGCAGATGCCTAACGACTGAGCCACCCAGGTGCCCCAAGACTATATTTTTTAAGATGAGGTTATAATGTTTCATAAAATGAATTTGGAAGATTCCCAATTCTTTCTGTTGTTTGAAACAGGAATTGGCAAACTTGTAACAAAGGCAGCCATAGACAATATGTAAACAAATGGACATGATTTTTTTCCAATAAAATTTAATTTACAAATACGGGCTATGGACCAGATTTGACCTGTAGCCCATAATTTGCCAACCCCTAGTCTGGAACTATTTAGAAAGTATAGAAATACTCTTTAAAAAAAAAAAGTTAAATCAAAGTCCATATTAAGTCGATTTCATCCTGTTGTCTTTTTGGTACTTAACTTTTACTTTGAAATAATTATAGATTCACAGGACATTGCAAAATAGTACAGAGAGCTAAGTCTTTTAAAATGATACACATACAAACTTCTTGATTTCTGTTCACCGATCACTTAGAGTTTCTTTTGTTTCTTTTTTCACATTAATTTTGTTAATTTATATTTTGCTGTGGAAGCACCTTTTTCACCTCCATATCTATTTATTTATTTTAAAGAACTTATTTATTTGCGAGAGAGAGTGAGAGAGCACGAGCCAGGGGAGGGGCAGAGGGAGCCGGACAAACAGACTCCCCGCTGAGCAGGGAGCCCAACTCTGGCTGGATCCCAAGACTGAGATCCTGACCCGAGCTGAAGTCAGACGTTTAACTGACTGAGCCACCCAGGTGCCCCTCACCTCCATATTTCAATGTTGCTACAGAGTTGCACATGGTATTCTCCCAGAAATAATATTTAATGGACTATCTCCTCTACTGGTAATATCTCCTCATTCCTAATACTGCATTTCTTTCTTTCTATTTGCTTTATCAGATTTACTAGTTTATTTATGTAACTGATCATGTCAAAGGATCAGCCCTTCACTTTATTTATACTCTCCATGTACATATCACACACACACACCACACACGCACGCATGTATAATGCATTTGCTTTACTTGCATTGATTATTACTACCTGAGGGTTTTATTAATGTATTTTTTGTCGTTTTTTCTAATTGCTTAGGTTGAGTACTCTCAGCTTATTTATTTTGAGGTTTTCTCACATCTTAATAACAATCATGTAGGACTGGAAATTTTCTTACAAATATAGCTTTTGCTATGTCCAATAACTTTTCATATGAAGTCTATAGCAGTACTGTGGGTGCACCTGGAGTCCAGTTTTTAGTTTGTTTTTTTTTAAGATTTTATTTTATTTATTTGAGACAGAGAGAGAGAGAGAGAGCACAAGAGGGGGAAGGGTGAGAGGGAGAAGTAGACTCCCCGCCGAGCAGGGAGCCCGATGCGGGACTCGATCCCAGGACTCTGGGATCATGACATGAGCTGAAGGCAGTCGCTTAACCAACTGAGCCACCCAGGCGCCCTAGTTTTTAGTTTTTACTCATTTATCTGTTTTTAATTATCTTTGTTGTGGTAAAAACACATACCATAAACTTTGCCATCTTAACCATTTCTAAGTGCACCATTCAGTAGTGTTAAGTATATTCATGTTGTTGTGCAACTAGTCTCTAGAACTTTTTCATCTTGCAAAACCGAAACAGAACCAATCCATGTGTAGTATATAACATTCAAGCTACTCAGAAATATAAAAATAGTATAATGAACCCCTTTATACCCATCACCCATATATAATAATTATCAACAATTATGAGCATATGACCAATCTTGTTTTATTAACTACTGCTGGGTTTTTTCTTAAAGCAAATCACTGCAATGATACTTCATTCTTACTTCCTTCAGTATATGTCTCTGTTTTACAATACCATTATCACAATTAGGTTAACTTATTTAATAGTACTGATCAGGTGTCATATCTTTACTCATTTTCTTGCCATTTTTCTTTTTTTTTAAGATTTTATTTGTTTATTTGACAGAGAGAGAGACAGCGAGAGAGGGAACACAAGCAGGGGGAGTGGGAGAGGGAGAAGCAGGCTTCCTGCTGAGCAGGAAGCCCCATGCGGGGCTCGATCCCAGGACCCCGGGATCATGATCTGAGCCGAAGGCAGACACTTAACGAATGAGCCACCCAGGCACCCCTGTAGGTCATATTTTATATTCAGAAAATTAGCATAGGGAATTTTAGTAAAGTGGTGGGGTACAAAAAAATAAGAACAGCAGATTGAAACATATGGAAAGGAAAAAAATTCTATCTCCAATAATGACAGCAAACACAGAACACCTAACAATCCCACAAAGTACAAGAATGGTACTGGACTAGAAATAAGAAAACTAATATTTATAATTCTAAAATATAATATAAAACTTAAGCACATGGAGAGAATGACCATATTCCTGGACAGAAATATAGTAAAATAAAAACATCACTGCTTCAATGTTAACCCTATTGAAGTAATGAAGTGCCAAGCAGAATTCCAGTCCTTATCCAACTTGGTAAAACAATTTTAAACTCTGCATGGAAGTATAAAAATGGGGTGCCTAGGTGGCTCAGTCGTTAAGCGTCTGCCTTCGGCTCAGGTCGTGATCCCAGCGTCCTGGGATCGAGCCCCGCATCGGGCTCCCTGCTTGGGAGGAAGCCTGCTTCTCCCTCTCCCACTCCCCCTGCTTGTGTTCCCTCTCTCGCTATGTCTCTCTCTGTCAAATAAATGAACAAAATCTTTAAAAAATAAAAAAATAAAAGATCCCAACACTGAATCCACAGAAGCCCCATCACTGACCCTAATGCCCCACATCACTCAGGCCACAGTACCCTGATAGCCAACTACTGCAAAACTACCACAGTGCACGCCCCTGAGAACCCCTTCCCTTGAGTTCTGACCCCTAACACTGTGGCGTCTATGGGAGAAAAGTCGGGGGGGGGGTCTCAAGCCCATGCTCAAAAACACCTGTGAAACTACATTCCACAGTCAACAGGGTGCAGTTACTGAGCTGTTGTGAAAGTTTCCTTACCATCCCCAGTTCTGTGTGGCTCAGAATAAGGCTGCAATAGAGTGGCACTGCTCCGTGGGAACTGCCCATCTTGGAAGAGAGTCCATGCCATATGGTGGAAAAAACTTGCCTCCTGCCTCACTGATCAAAACAGTGGGGCTGCCCTGGGAAGAAGTGGCCCATCTTTCTTTGAGTAGACCTCTTGGTAGATAGGAGTCTTTGGAGTTAGAAGCTCAACTTCTGGAGATGCTAAGGGGCTCCAAGGGACATAGTGAGTAATGGACAGGCAAGGCTAGGTAGGGAGAGATAGGAAGGGGGCAAGGAGACCAGGGTCCCGCAGGGGGCTATGTAACCAGGAGAAATCCCAGACCTGGAGACAGATACATGACATTTACATGAACAACTTGTTTATTCTCATGATAGTTACAAGTCCACCATGTTTGTTCTAAGTATAAACATGAAATTCACAAATCTACCATGACACTGACAAGAATTTTTACCAAGTTCAATTTCCTATAAAAGACTGACCATAAAAGCCCTCAGTGACAACCCTTTGGGGGCCCCTCTCACTCTAGAGAGCTTTCCTTTCTGTTCTCACTTTCCCTTAATAAATTTGCACTTCAATTCACCCTATCACATCACTTCACCCTATTGTCCATGAGATTCATTCTTAGATAATGTGAGACAAGAACCTGGCAACCGTGCAAAATTTCTGATGCCTTGGCCAGGACACTCCATCACACGTTGGGAAACGCCATCCCACTTCCTTCATCAGAAGGGGAGTAAGGTGTCATGTGGACCCTGTCTTTATGTTCTGGGACACTTATCTCCCCTGTTTAGTCCTCTTGTTCAGTAGAACACCAGGCACCTGGCAGCTGTGTAAGCGTGGCTAGCCTGGCCACTGATCTTAAGACTCAGGTGACAGGTTTCTGGGAATGGCTTGTCCAATCCCCCTTCCTGCACAGGAAGGGGAAGGTGGGCCTGCCCTAACCAGTTCCCTTTCCCTCTTTCCTATGGCATCTCCCTTTTTATGGGAAGTGTATTCCTACACTAGCACTTCTATAGCTTCTTATAGTGACTATGAACCTTAACTTATGGGACTCTTCTTTTGAGTGAGAAGCAGTTTTCATTCTTTGAAATATGTTCTCTAGGGGTCTTGGCTTTTCTTTTGTCCAGCAGTGTCAGGAATGGTCTGACAGGTTTTGTTTTATGGCACATAGTTGCTTTCTGTACCATTATGAAGTTTTTCCTCCTTAAGAGCACCTTTTACTCTGATCTGGCCCCCGATGGGTGGCTGTTTGTTTTTACTGCCTGGGGAAGCACCTTTTCTATTGTCAGGCACAGGTGCATAAACAGGGATGGGCATGAGGATAAAATCAGATTAATCTCTTCGTATGACTGCCTGGAAGTCATTCACTAGTTTTCCGGCTTCTATCTGCCTCAGGGTCCATTGAGATTAAAACTAAGAAGGGGTCGGGAGCCTAGGACTGCTCAGTTTCCACCTAAGTTGACTGCACTGGCAGCTGGGATTGTTATGGTTCAGATAGGGAAAGATTTCCTGTTTCAGGAGCAGAAGGTGCGAAGCTACAAAAATGCTAAAGCTACAGGTATACGCCCCTCAGTGGGAACTCGCCCGCTGATAGGTCATCAAATGTATAGGAGAAGGGATGTTCAGACGCTTTACCGCCGAAAATAAACATGTAACTGGGCTTTGGCTTGCCAGAGCCTTGGGTGCAAACAAAATGAATGAGGCTTCCATTTGAGAACTCGGAAGATACATGTGACAGAATTCCCCCCTGACAAATTTCAGGCCTCATCCGGGGAGCGCACAGAAGGACTGGCCATTCGGCGCTCCGAGCCTGCCCCTGGACATCATAAATGACCATGGGGTTTCAGAGACACGCAAACGGATGGAGACCTGTCCTGGAGGTCACAGCCCAGGGAAACCTCCTCCACAAGCAGCGCATACCTGCCCACAAATCCCAAGATACCAGTTTGCACCCTTGACTATGGTTAAGCTACCTACAAGATTATAACATATTTCATTCAGTGATCATCTAGAAGAGGGGGAGAGTCAGGTGCAGGTCAGAGTGGCTATTCCCGCCGGCCCCACTTTCTGGCGTCCTAGGGTGTTAGGCCACTCTCTTGCTCTAGGACGGGTCGCCAAGGGAGGCCTTGGCTAAGGGACAGAAAGCTTATCTGAAGGGATGCCTTCATAGGCACCTCTCCATAGCAGGCGTGGGATAGTACCAGAATCAGGAGGTGGAAATAGGCCATCCTTCACGGGGACTCCTCTGAACTGTGTACTGCAAAATTGGGTAATTTCCCCTTGTAAAATGGTTCTAGTGTTTTCCATGGGTTAACAACAGCTGGTTCTTCAAGGCAAGATAAAATAAGGTGTGACCTTCATAGCAAGGCAAGGTCTCTTCTTCAGTTCCCAAGGACTCTCCCTTGGGGTGCCTTTTAACCCACTGGAAACCATTTGGATTGCAAAATGTAGGAAAGGATTGAGCTTCTGTAACACTGCATGGCCTCGGTGGGATCTATCAGTTAGATGTCTTCTGTAGAAAACAGGGCTCTACATCAGGACCCCGATGTAAGGGCCTCTTGCAGAATGTGTTTGCTGGAATGTGTCTGGCTAGTAAATTCCCTCCCGACATATTGGATGGTAATTATCGAAGTAGGCCTCAGAATAAACTCAGGTTGTTGGAGGAAACGCAAGTCCTCCCTAACAAAGGGGACACTGACTCTCTCACACTCACTGTTCCTCCTAGTAGATGTGGGAGCTTCTCCCTCATTTCCTGGGTTAATGGCTATACTTGGAACCAACAGTCTCTGGTTAGTCTACCTTGGGAAGGGGACTTTATGGAATATTCCCAAGCAGCTGCTGAAACTCCCTTTATTTTGGGGAAGTTCCCTGTCTTCTCCCACCAGACGTGGACTGCCTAATTCCACTTTGGTGGCAAAACAAACAAAAATCTGCGTCTGCTCATCTGTCCAAGCTGACAGGCTTTAGAACCGGGAACCTTCTTTTTCTGCTTTCTGGCAATACTCTCTGTCTCTTCTGCCTCAGCTTCCTCCTCCTGTTTCCACACCACCTCGGATGTGGCCTGCCTACACCACTCACTTCAGATTTCCCCTCCCGTGTCTCAGGTAAAAACTGCCAATGGGGAAGAAACTGACTTCTAAAAGAGAATCCAGGTGGAATATAATTCAGTATTTAAACTAATTTAAGTTGATTGGTTTAATTAAGATAGACATGTCTTTAAAGTTATCAACATTAAATGTGAAACTTTTATTCTCCCAAGATTTACTGAAGGTCAAATGCTCTCTGTTGCACTTTGTCAGCAAAAAGATAGCTTAAAATAATGGTTAATTTTGTCTGTCTCAAAGTCTTCATGGGTAATTGTTAAGATAGCTTTCAACGTCTATGTGAACCTGAAATTTTGAAGTTTTGCTTGGATGATAAATTGGGGTTAAATTCATTGGACATCTAAGCCTTTTCCAAACAGGATAAAATACTAAAACACTGATCACTGAACATAGGTTTGTGTTTTTTGTTTCTTATTACAAAGAAACTAAGGATATTTGAGCCTGTTGGTAAACATGCTTTGTGCTTAGCTGATTCATAAGTTTGCTGTCAAAAAAAAATCCTGGCTTAACAGGTTACAATCGGTTACTACTTAGTTTTCAGTTTACAATCAGTTACTACTTAGTTTTCATTGGAGAGGAAGGTTTCTAAGAGTGCAAAATTCTGCTAAGTGGAGTTAAGACTGATAGAAATAAGGGAAACAACTCTGTATGTAGAAAAATAGGAGCTATGTAAGAAAGATGTAAGGAATGGGAATACATTTTTGTTAAAGGTAAAAGAAGGTAATTTTCTCCTAAATAAGACTGGTTGTTTGAAAAGAAATGTCTTGGGACAAAATCTAAATGCAAAGGAAAGTTGTAGAAGGTTTGTGAAGGGAAATCTTTGGAAAGGAATTTTATATGTGGTCCGGATGGACTAAGATGGACTAAGATCGAAATGAGTGGATTTTAAAGGGACACTGGTATAAGATTGAATTCCGCTTTCTCTCAGTTAAAAAAAAAAAAAAAAAGACGTTTTCTTGAACTGATGGTCTGCTCTTGATGAGAACATGTAAACAAAGTTGTTTTCTCTTTTCCTTATCTGCCCAGGAAAACCAGTTTCTATATTTTGTCTTCTCAAGTCTTTGATTACTTAGTTAAAACTTCTCGATATTAAAGAAGCTAAGTTTTGCTAACAACTATAGGACCCTACATATTTGCCTTGGGAATCTTATTGTCACTTTGGTCAAATAGGTAATTAAGTTTTGAGTTTAATGATGATCTGTAATCCTATTTAGGCATGTGCTTTATACCTTTTTAAGTTTTGTGGTTTTTTTGTACAAACTTCCCAAGATTTAAATCGTAAATGAAGTCTTTTTGACCAACTAGGCCTTTTTATTTGGTATGTTACATTCTGGTATAAGGTCATAATCACTCAATATTCTGATTATTGAAGTGTTATGTGTCTTAGAAATACCCAGATTTCTTTGCCAGCTATATTGTAATCTCTCCTCAGATCTTTAACCATGTCCATTTTTTAGCCTTTTTGTCATTTATAATTGTTCTTATCCTTTGCAAAACATGTTTCATCTTCAAGGAAATTCATAAAAAGGACTTTTAGGACAGATACATGTTTTGTTTTTGTTTTTTTCAAGATTTTATTTATATATTTGTCAGAGAGAGAGCACAAGCGGGGGGGTGGAGCGGCAGGCAGAGGGAGAAGCGGGCTCCCCGCTGAGCATGAAGTGGGACGGGTCCCAGGGACCCCAGGATCATGATCTGAGCCGAAGGCAGCTGCTTAACTGACTGAGCCACCCAGGCATCTCAGGACAAATATATGTTTTTTGATATCTTTAAAATCCTAAAACTAAAGTGGTAAAAATTTCCAGAACTAACTAAAAGGCTACATTCAAACTGAAGAAAACTTAGTAACGTGGGACAAAGTAAATTGGGAAAGATGATTATAGTTTTGTGACTCTTGTTTAAAACATTGCGGGTTCTCTAATGTTTACTCTTCCAGATTAAGAAAACTTTCTCTTAAGATATTGATGATTTACAGAAAGGTGATAAAGTATGCATTTGTAAACAAACTAAAGCATTTAGCTTTTCTCTCTACCTGAACCCTCTGAATTCAAAAGGTCTCAGTGAATATTCTTTCTTCCATGGCAACCATAATCATTTACATAAGTTCAATAGGAATTTGTTCTCCTTGTAACAGGACACCATTGGAAACACTGGTTATTTTACCAAGGCTTTGACTGGAATGTCATATTTGAGAGAGACATGCGTAGACTCAGATATGACCAAACAGCTTTAAGGAACTGAGGTTGACTTTATGAAACCTGGAGCCATAAAACCCCTTGGAACTGTTGGCCTGATACCTTGCTTACGGAGTTTCCAGCAGCCTTACCAGGTGAGTAAAGAGTGTCACTTGCTGGCAAGAGAAGGAATCTCAGGATACTTTGGGGACCTTGTGAAAAGGAATTCATCCAAATCTGCAGGTATTGCAGGCATGTCTGATGGCAAGTACTTGGCTTGGCTTCTGGCCTGGAAAGGCTACTAAATGTTCAACCTAGAGATTCCTTATAAAAAATTCCAGCAAAGCAAATTTTAAAAGATCTATATGATCAATCACCATTCTTGCTGAGCTTATATAAATAATTAGAACAAGTTTGTTAAAATTGGACTTGTTTTGCAAACAAATTAGTCCTGATTTGGCTATCTCTGATTAAAAATGAGCGTTATTACAGAGAGAACTTATGTTTCAATAACCGACCTTTGCGAATGTTAAGTCCTAATTCTGATTGTCTTTGAATGTTGTTTGCCTAAGCTAGACAACTTGAGGTAAACTTCAGAGAAATTGCACAATAGCCCATGTATAGACAGTCTTCTTGCTTGTTATCCTGTGAGGATAATAAAGGACCCCATGGACATATGGTTATTTAAACAACTAGAAAATGGGATTGATTCCCCAACAATTGTCTAACTCAATTAGCACCTTGACCAATTCTGTGTGGCTGGGATGACAAAAATCACTCCCTAAAAACCAGAGCCTATCCCACTCCATGGGGTTAACTATGGACTTGTGGAGCTAATGGATGACTCCACTTTCTTTATGATTGGATTAGATGATGCACTTGGCGATGCCCTTATCTCTTGAGACAAGTCTTCTCCCACTTGCCAGTGATTCCTCGTCATTAGGATGTTGTTAAAGCTGGACCTCAAACACAAAACGCTTCTTGATGGTTTTATCCCTTAGTCGTATTTATACGAGAAGCCACTTCTATTGATGTACAAATTGCAAACAAAGGCTTTAGCCAAACATACAATAGCCCTCCTGGCAAAAGGAGCCTCAAAGCTCACTATGGGACTTCCAAGACTTATGTTAGGACTGCAACATGAAATAAGCAAAACAGTATGTTTGTTCAGGAGGACTCTGAATGATACTTCCCAGGCACCAGATGCACTCAACCAAGAATTAAGCGAAGTCAGATAGGGACTTGTGAAAGCGGGGCCACTATTGACTATCTGCTATTGCTACACCATTTGGGGTGTGAGAAGTTTCCTTACATGTGTTGTTTTAACATTATAGATAACTCCCACAAGGGTCCCAATTAACAGGGTACATTCGTGATCAGTTAAAAAAGATCAAGATATCTACTGGTCTAGTTGATGGAATTGGTAATTGGGGATCTTACCCAAGAGATGTGATCACAGTTTGGGACCTAACACTTGTTTTATGTTTATTCTTTTCCATGTGCCGAGGTGTGCACCATTTGCTGTCGGTCGTGACCCCCGCCCCCCCGGAGCCATACCACCAGCCCCTGGACCGACCCCTGGGTAGATTCTAACTGCCGCACAACCTGCCACCCCATTTCAGCAGGAAGCAGCCAGAGTGGTCATCGTCCCAATTCCCTAAAGGCAGTTAGGGTTACTATTCCAGGGGGAGGAATGAGTAAGGGACAAGCGAGGCTAGGTAGGGAGAGACTGTTAGAGGGCAACCTGATGAGGTTCATGCAGGGGGCTATGTAAACAGGCTCACAGAAATCCCAGATGTGGAGGCATACATACGATATTTACAAGAACGCTTTGTTTTGGGGTGCCTGGGTGGCTCAGTCGTTAAGCCTCTGCCCTCGGCTCAGGTCGTGATCCCAGGGTTCTGGGATCCAGCCCCTTATCGGGCTCCCTGCTCCGCGGGAAGCCTGCTTCTCCCTTTCCCACTCCCCCTGCGTGTGTTCCCTCTCTCGCTGTCTCTCTCTCTGTCAAATAAATAAATAAAATCTTTATTAAAAAAAAGGACACCTTGTTTGTCCTCATGATAGTTACAAGTCCACCATGTTTGTTGTAAACATAGACGTGATATTCACAAATCCACCATGATATTGACAAGAAATTTACCAAGTTCCCCGGTCAGTTTCCTATAAAAGACTGACCATAAAAGCCCTCAGGGGCAACCCGTTGGGGATCCCTCTCATTCTAGGGAGCATTCCTTTCTGTTCTCACCTTCCCTTGATAAACTTGCACTTCACTTCATCCTACTGTCCCTGAGATTCATTCTTTGACTCTGTGAGATGAGAATCCTGCAACCCTGCAACAATAGGAGAGGGGCCCTGAGATTCATTCTTTGACTCTGTGAGATGAGAATCCTGCAACCCTGCAACAATAGGAGAGGGGAGTCGTTAGTAATGAAAAGAGAAAGAATGAGAACCCTAAGTGAGTCTGAGAGATATCACTGGAGAGGAGAAAAATGTCACAATAGTACCTTCCCCTGGGTGATACTATAGAGTGTGCTAGAAAGGATGCAGCAGGAGCAGTATATTCCCCCACCCCCCCAGATACCAGGAGAGAGGGGAGAAAAGGCTAAGTGGTAGCGTCCAGTCCCACCACCTTGGGAAGGGGAGTGAAGGCCTATTTTAGTATATGTGCTGTGGAAACGAGCACAGGGGAGTGAAGGCCTAAATGTGCCCATAATCTCAATCAGCCCACACTAGCCGAGCCACCTCAACTAAAATAAAAATAGGTATCAATAAAATAAGTTTTACATTGATATGTCAATGGTGGCTTTCTCTAATGTAATGTGTCAATAAAAGCATCTTCTAGATCACTCTATTATTCAAAGCTCCTTATAAAATTAAATCTAAGTAATAATTATGCTGGTGCAGCATTACCACAAATTTTCAACGTTGCCCCACAATGAGTTTGCTGCACTGTAGCACCTCAAATATGGAAATTATGGAGATACCATTGCCCCTCTGGTGTAGAGGTGAGAAGAACCCATCATATCTCTTCAATGGATGAACTGCTACTCATTCTTCAAAACCCAGCTCACATACCTCTTAAGGGAAGACCTTCCTGACTGCAGTAGGAGAGTCCATGCCAGCTGAAGGCCCTTCTGACCCAGCAGCTGGGGAAAGCTTTTTGAAAGGGCCCAGGCCAGGGTTCCTGGATGGCTCAGTTAAACGCCTACCTCTTGATGTCAGGGCTGTGAGTTCAAGTCCCACGTTGGGCTCCATGCTGGGTGTGGAGCCTACTTCAGAAAAAAAAAAAGCATTTAAAGGGCCTGGGCCTGAGCTCTGGTATCTCCTATCTTTGTGCCCTCAGACCAGTCCCCAGTTCAACATTCTAGACAGTAGAGGACTGGACTCTCTGATTACCAAATAGTCCTCTATGTCTCCCATAGCCCTGGATTAGGTAATTGTTTGTTGAGTGAACAAGTACAAGAAGAAATTGAATCTGTAGAAGCTTGCTAGCACACAGACATGTCTACAAACATTCCCAGCATTAACGTCAATTTTTTTAGGTGTGATGATGATATTGTGATTATGTTAAAAGAAGAGGAGCGCCTGGTTGGCACAGTCAGAAGGGCATGGGACTCTTGATCTCGGGGTCGTGAGTTCAAGCACCAAGTTGGGTGTAGAGATCACTTAAATAAAAACTTCGAAAAAAAAAAGGGAGGAGGAAGAGATGAATAAAAAGAAAATGAAAGTAAAACATCCTCAGATGTTAGAGATTTATACTGAAGTATATGGGTGAAATGATATGAAGTCTGGAATTAGCTTTAAAATACTCAAACAAGGGAAGATGAGACTGAGGGGTGGAGGAGTGATGAAGAAAGAAAGAATGTTGATAACCTGAAACTGAGTGATGGTTACAGGAAGATTCAGCACGCTTTTTGGTCTACTTTAGTATATATGTAAAAAGTTCATCATGAGGTTTTTTTAAGATTTTATTTATTTACTTATTTGAGAGAGAGAATGAGAGAGAGAGAGAGCACGAGAGGGGGGAGGGTCAGAGGGAGAAGCAGACTCCCCGCTGAGCAGGGAGCCCGATGCGGGACTCGATCCCGGGACTCCAGGATCATAACCTGAGCCGAAGGCAGTTGCTTAACCAACTGAGCCACCCAGGCGCCCAGTCATGAGTTTTTTTTAAATGAGGACAAGAAATGGATGGAAATAGTCACAACTAACAATATTAATATTAGAGAAAATAGATTTCAAAGTGAAGAATTTTAAGAGAAATAAAGCATGTAACCACTGAGAAAATGCACCAGTCATGAGCATTTATGTATGTGTGTGCTTTTGAAATATATAAAATAAAAACAGATACAACGGTGAAATCTCTGCAAATATTCAATTACAGCGTAAGAATACTATATCTCACAGAAATGGACAGGTCAAGGAATGAAATGTACAAGGTATTCAGATTGGAATAATAAAACTTAAAACCTTGATATTTTATATGTCTACATTCAATCTTTATTTCGTACTCAACAGAGAATGCACATGTTTTACACATAAATAAAACATTCTGAAAAAATTCTCCTTGCACTAGGCCACATAGGATATAACAAATCTTAATAAATTATATCACACAGGCCATATTCACAGACTATAATGCAATAAAAATGGAGATAAAGACAAAGAGACAGCAAAAAACTCAAATGCCTGGGCAGTAAAAGCACTCACACATAATTAATACTTAGGTTAAGGAGGAAATTAAAACAGCTGACCAACTACTTAGAACTACGAGAGCATGAGAGCACTACACATAACATCTATGTGATGCACAAAGTGACATACTTAAGATGATTTATATCATAAAGTGCATTTATTAGTAAATGAGAAAAACTGAAACCAATTATTTAAGCTTTTAGTACAAACTGTAGGAAAGGGAAACAAAATATCCACAAAGGAAGTAAAAGAAAACAGAAATAAACAAGGGGCCTCTGGCTGGCTCAGTCAGTTAAGTGTCTGCCTTTGGCTCAGATCATGATCTCAGGGTCCTGGGATCGAGCCCCACATAGGGCTCCCTGCTCAGCGGGGAGTCTGCTTCTCCCTCTGCCTCCACCTCCCTGCTCATGCTCTGTCTGTCGGTCTCTCAAATAAATGAATAAAATCTTTTAAAAAAATAAAAGGATAATATGTCACAACCAAGTATGACTAAAGGAGCATTACAAGGGACTTTAAAAATTTTGAAGAATATTAGTATGAATCAACATATTAATTGAACTAAACAGGGGCAAAAATCATTAAAAGAAAAACTAATACAGATGATTTTATTTTTTAAACTAATACAGATGATTTTAAACATATAGATGCTCAATCACTGTCCTACTAAGAGAAATGAAAATTAAAACTACACTTGGAGTATCATTTCTCACCTATCAAGATTGGCAAAAGTCTAAAAGTTCAACAACCCACTCTGTGGTGAAGTTGTGGGAAAACAGACACTCTCCTCTATTGCTGGGCATAGTCAAAGTGATACAGTCCTATGGAGGTGAATGTGAAAATATTTAGCAAATTACAATTGCATTTAATTACAACTCAGAAACGACATTTATGGGACTCTATTCCAGGAATACACCTATACGTGTTTGGAAGGTATATTGCAAGATGGCTCATTGTGGCATGGTTTAAAATAGAAAAATCCAAGTGTTCATCAGCAGGACTCAAAGAAATCAATGAAATCAAATCATCAGCATGATTCCAGTCAGTAGAATCAAGAAGCATCAATATGTAACACTAGAAGTAAGAATAAACATGGTTTCAGAGCAAGGCAAAGAAAGACCTGGGGACCTGTATGTATGACAAATTGTAGTTGGGGAAGGAAACTGGAACCAATGGGTACAGGTTGTGCCTAGGGGTTCTAGTAGGATGTTATGATAGTACTTACTGTCCATTAAATGCACTGATATTTCTTGGGCACTAATTGTGTGTTATGTAATGTATCTGCAAATACATTATGATGCTGGCACATGGATATAATAATTCTCAACAAATGAACATGCAAGAGGAAGGAAAGCTCTTTACAGAGCAATGTCAACTAATAATTATAGAAAAACATAGAATTAGAAAACCACCATCTGCAGACCCCAAGTTCATCATTGATTTAAGCAAAGATCATCAATGGATGATAAAACGATTTTGTGAATGCTTACTGAGTGTTATGGGCTGAACTGTGTTCCCCCAAAATTCATATGTGAAGCCCTAACCCTCAGTATCTGAGAATGTGACATATTTGGAGATAGGGCCTTTAAAGAGGTGAATAAGTTAAAATGATGCCCTTAGGGTGAGCACTGATCCAATCTGACTGGCCTCTTTATAAGAAGAGATTAAGATTTACAGAGACACCGAACATGAACATGCATAGCTGAACAACCCTGTGAAAATGCAGCAAGGGAAGGGCCATATGCAAGCCAAGAGAGGCCTCAGGACCAACCAAACCTGCCAACACCTTGTTCTTGGACTTCTAGCCTCTACAACTGAGAAAATGATTTCTGTTATTTAAGCCACCCAATTTATGGTATTAGGCTATGGCAGCCCTAGCAAACAAATACATTGGGGGAATAGATTATTCACATGGTCCCTAAAGAATTACCCCATAGAAAAATAATGAAATACAAAAGAAAAAAGATTTCTGGGGCACCTGGGTGGCCCAGTCAGTTAAGCATCTGACTTTTGATTTTGGCTCAGGTCATGATCTCAGCGTCATGAGATCCAGCCCCTCCGAGGGCTCTGAGCTCAGCCAGGAGCCTGCTGGGGATTCTCTCTCCCTCTCCCTCTGCCCCTCCCCGCTCTCTCTCTGAAATAAATAAATAAATCTTAAAAGAAAAGAAAAGAAAAAGTATTTCTTTACAATGAAGAAATTAAACTTAGCCGTTACCAAATATAGAATGCATGGAAACATGTTTCCAGACATGACTCACTGAGAGGGACAAATCACCCATGCAGATTTCTTTCCCAAGCTGTTTGACCTAAATCTATTCATGAGGAAACAATTAGAAATGCAGAAACATCTACACCATAATTGGCAAACTCTCTTCAAAAATATCAAGGTCGTGACAGACAAAACAGGCTGGGAAAATGCTCTTAGATTAAAAAGAGATTAGAGACTAAAGAGATGAGATGACATGAACAATGCCAAATGCCAGGCATGAACTCTAATAGTATTTGGGATTTTAAAAAATTGTAAAGAAATTTGAGGATAATTAGAAACATTTGAATTTGGGATGCACACTATTATTTTATCACTGTTAAATTTCTTAAGTGTGATGAGGTTTTCAGGAGGAGTTGGAGGAGGTGATGGAACTGTCTGTAATCTGATGGTGGTGGTGGTGGTTATACAAATCTATATGTTTATTCAAATTAATGAACTGTACACCCAGAAGTTAATTTTACTATATGATAATTTTTAAATAAAATTGAAAGTCGTAGTGCCTGGGTGGCTCAGTCAAGCGTTTGACTTTGGCTCAGGTCTTGATCTCAGGGTCCTGGATTGAGCCCCAGGTTGGGCTCCCTGCTCAGAGGAAAGTCTGCTTCTCCCTCTCCCTCTGCCCCTCCCTTCACTCATGCGTGTGTGAGTGTGTGTGTGTGTGCGCGCGCGCGCACTCTCTCAGATAAATAAATAAAATCTTTTTTAAAAACTGTAAGTTGTATCTCGGATTTCTTAGATGTGGGAATGTGCTTGTGGCTATGCAAAAAATAAATAAATAAATAAATAAAATAAAAAGTCCTGTTCTTAGGAGTGTGGAAATATACAAAGATGACCCAAATGGGGACAGAGACTACAGAGCTTTCTGTAGCAAGGGAGGCAGTCAGCATCACGTAGGAAAGCTTTATGGTGAAAAAAGGAAAGACTTCAGGTATGCCCTGTGGAAATAAATGAAGACAAACCAAATGAGAAAAGCCAAGGACATTCATTCTGAACTTGCTCTAGCAAGGAAATCAGACACTGTCACTTGCCTTTTGGCAGAGACTCAAAGGCAGACAGAGGGGATAAAGCTTTTTGGAAAAAAAAAAGAGAGAGAGAGAGAGAAGGATTCAGGTGTGCTCTAATTGGAAAGCTGTTGGCATGTGGTAGCTGTAGGCAGGCTAATAACTAGAAGCAGGGCGTCCTAGGTGATTGGTTTGGGGAGCAGATTTGGTTTTCTCTGGTTGGACCTGAGTTGGAAGTGGACAGTGGGGGCAAAAAATGAGGAGGTTGGTGGTCATTGACCAAGTCCTGGCCATCTAGACCCATTGCTGCAGAGGTAATGGTTTGGCTTCTCAGGATTATTGCTATAGAAGTTGTAGGTCAGAATTCTGTTGTCATAATACAGTTGACCCTTGAACAACGCTGGGCTTAGGGGCACTGCCCCCGCCAACACACACACAGTGGAATAGCTTTTGATTCCCTCCAAATTTAACTACTAATAGCCTACCGTTGACTAGAAGCCTTACTGATAACGTAAATAGTTGATTAACACGTATTTTGTATGTTCTATGTATTATATACTGTATTCTCATAATAAAGTAGGCTAGCGAAAAGAACGGTATTAAAATTGTAAGAGAAAATACATTTACAATACTGTACTGTATTTATCAAGAAAATTCTGCCTATAGGTGGACCTGTAGAGTTAAAACTCCTTTGTTCAAGGATCAACTGTATATGGTCTGGCCATTGTCCGTTTGTATATTCAGTCCCTCAGGAGATACATGCTGAGTATTTAGCTTTTAGAGAGCATAATGTTTGCAGTTTACTGTAGAAAGGTATTATAAAACAAACATGCTGGAGGCCTTTCTTTCTTTCTTTTGCTATCTATCCGTCCCCCTTCCGCGTGAACTTTGACCAGTGGACAAGCCACAAGGCTTACGAAAACAATTCTCAGAAAGTACTGTTCTGATGGTATGGGGCTCTGATCGGGAGAAGGGCTCAAAAACTAGAACAATCCCCTAACTGTGAGCTTCCTTTAAGGTAAAAAAAAACCTATCACCTAAGCCCAAACTGCAAAGACACATATCCAGCTTTCCCCTATATAAACCCTAATCATGCTTCAATCTGGGGTCAGAGGTAGGGGTGGGGTTACCTGATGCCTATCAGCTGAATACAGCCTTTAACCTCTACTTCAGTTACTTAAATAATTTTCTTTGGACGTTATATTTATTTATTTATGACATTATTTTTAAATGATGGGGCCTGCATGTATGTACAGAAAGAGATTATGCAAACGTAGCAAAAGTTAACAGTTGTTATATCCAGGTGGAGGGCATTTGGATGTTCCTAGTACAGTTCTTTCAACTTTTGTGTAGTGTAAAAATTTTCCATTAAAAAGTTGGGTGTAAGGGGCACCTGGGTGGCTCAGTCGGTGAAACATCTGCCTTCGGCTCAGGTCATGATCTCAGGGTCCTGGGATCGAGCCCGGCATCGGGCTCCCTGCTCAGCGGGGAGCCTGCTTCTCCTCCTCCCTCTGCCATTCCCTCTGCTTGTCCTCTCTGGCTCTCTCTATCTCTCTGCCAAATAAATAAATAATATCTTTAAAAACAAAAAAACAACTTTAAAAAAGTTGGGTGTAAAACAAATAACCTATCATTGCCTGCTGTCTCCTGACATATGTAAATGGTTGTGGCTTTGGTCCAGAGGTCCCTGCTTAGCCACTGAACCTGATACTTTTATGAGGTTTTCCTCTACCTCTGTCAGGGGAAGACAGATAATATTTTACCACATTGTAAGATATTTTTCATCTACTGAAGGAGGAAGGCATGCAAGACAAAGCTGATGGGAAGACCGTGGATACCACTCTTTGCATTTACCATAGGACAAAGAGGTGCTCATCATTATGTCCTTAGCTGCAGATGTGTAAATATTCTGACCTTGCATTCTTCCTTGTTTTCAAATGGTTGCCAGCATAAATGTGAAGATTCACAACTGGCCTGCTCCAGGATTCAGGACAGTCAGTTGTAGAATTATTTTTATTTTATTTTATTTTATTTTACTTTATTTTTTTCTTTAAAGATTTTCTTTATTTATTTGTCAGAGAGAGAGAGAGCACGCACAAGCAGGGGGATCGGCAGGCAGAGGGAGAAGCAGGTCCCCGATGAGCAAGGAGCCCGATGCGGGACTCGATCCCAGGACCCTGGGATCATGACCTGAGCCGAAGGCAGACACTTAACCGACTGAGCCACTCAAGCATTCCCAGTTGTAGAGTTTAAAAGGAGACTCTGATCTCTCTATTTGAAGTGGCAGCCCCCCCAATATTTCTATCTCACATTAGTGCCCCATCCACCCCCTTTAGCAGTTATCGACTATTGACAAACTGTGTATTGCCCTCTTCCCCACTAGGATGTTGGGCTCATGAAACTAGGAGTTTGGGGTCTGTTTTGTTTTACCCAAAATCAAGGACCAAGAGCAGTGACTGGTGATCAATAAATATTTGATGGATGAACAAATAGGGTCTTAAATACTTACATGTTCTCCATCTCTTTAGCATTTCCTGCCTTACTCCTACCAAATCAATTTTATAATTAGTTGTGTCATCCAGAGATGCCTGCAGAGTCTTTTGAAGGGAATAATCTTTTAAGACAATGACCCTGCTTGTATGTGTTTTACTGTTCTCTACGTGTGTGGTACAGCCACCAAAAATAAAGCAGTCAATTACTGCACATATATGAGAAGCAGAAATCCCTTCAGTATCATCATGAACAAGTGAATGAATGAACAGTAAATGAATAAGATCATTCTGGAAAAAACAGAAGGCTACGAAGAAAACTAAGGCATGGTGAGGAGCTAGAGAGTAGTGGGGGCAGGTCGGGGAAGGAAGACATTGAAAGAAAAGACACTGGAGCAGGTATGATGATGGGGTGAGCCATGGAGCCAGAGCGTCTTTGGCAGGGGCTTCAGTAAGTGTCAAGGTCATAGGCCTCCTGCCTCTCTGCTCATCCCACCACTGGATGGCGTCTCTGGGCTGGGGCCAACGATTTCCTTGCCCTACTCAAGGAAGAGACGGCACTTTTCTCCATGCAGACTTTGTCTTTTTACATTTAGATATTTATCTAACAGCTTAATTTTCCCAATTAATTTAAATAGTATTTATTTATTTTTATTTTATTTATTTCAAAGATTTTATTTATTTGAGAGAGAGAGCGAGAGAGAGAGAGAGAGAGAGAGAGAGAGAGAGAGAGCACGAGCAGGGGGGAGGGGCAGAGGGAGTGGAAGAAGCAGGGTCCCCACTGAGCAGGGAGCCCAATGTGGGACTCAATCCCAGGACGCCAGGGTCATGACCTGAGCCGAAGGCAGAGGCTTAACCGACTGAGCCACCCAGGCGCCCCTAATTTAAATAGTTTTGATAGTAAAGTTAGCACTTAATGTGCCTACCACCCCTTGTATGGCCCTGATGATAACCTGCATCTATCCATGTGGTCCCCCAATTCATTGCCCCGCCTCCCCTTAACTGAGGTAAACATCATCCTGAATTCCAAGTTCATAAACCTTTTATTTTTTAACGTAATTTTATTGCAATTACCTACAGTCCTAAATAATTTACGTTCTTTATGTTAGTAGCTTTTATTCTTATAAAAGTGTGTTATGCTTTATATAATCTTTCGGGAATTACAGGGTTTTTTTCCTTTAATGTTCATCCATATTGTTGAGTATTATTCTAGTTTATTCATTTTGACTCCTGTTGATGAGCATCCAGTTTTGTTTCTACGTTTTTCTGTTGTGAACGGATTGTCATGCACATCCTAGGTTTCATGGGGGAGTGTACCTTTTTGTTTGTTTGACAAAGAGAGGGTGTGTGGGGGGGAAGGGGTGGAGGGAGAGGGAGCTAGAGAATCTTAAGCAGGCTCCATGCCCAGTACAGAGCCTGAACTTGGGGGTCGATTTCACAACCCTGAGATCATGACCTGAGCCGAAATCAAGAGTCGGATGCTTAACTGACTGAGCCAGCCAGGCACCCTACCCTCTTTTGGATACATTCCTAAGAGTGGACTGGCTGGATTGTGAGGTATGTAAATATTCACTTGTAGGAGGGAATACCTATTTTCTAAAGCGGTGTCATAAGCATGCTATGAAGGTGCACACGTGAGTTGTGTCTTTCCACAACGTCAGCTTTATTCAGTCATAAAGCAAAGTTCATCACCATTATAAAGCAGGTTCGGGACTCCAAACTCAATGGCATTTCACCATGTGATTAAACCTGGCTTCTTACACAGCACACAGAGCAGGACAGAAGACCAACCACACCACGAACAAGATAGCAGAAGGGTGTAGGACGTTAAGAAAGGAAACACAAAGTCAGTCTGTGAGCATGCAATTGAGATAAGGCCTCTGCCCAGTCTGGGGCAGCTCTTGGCACCTACTGCTTCTTATGTTCAAGCAGTGAAGGA
Organism: Zalophus californianus; assembly: GCF_009762305.2. Lineage (NCBI taxonomy): Eukaryota > Metazoa > Chordata > Mammalia > Carnivora > Otariidae > Zalophus > Zalophus californianus. The sequence goes on along the minus strand of NC_045612.1, from coordinate 87,912,427 downwards.
TCTCAGTTCTCTTCGGAGATCCGTCGGCCACAGCTATCGGAGGCAGTTGCCTTTTCTAAGCAGTCAGACATAGAGGGGTCATGTCTGAAGAGTCTGGCGGTTTGCTGCAAATATCCTCCCCTTTTTAAAGGGATTTAATCGGTCTTGGGCCCCTGCAGACCTCCTCTGGTTCTGCTTGTTATCAGTTCTGGGGTGTCAGCTGATGCTGGTCCCGGCCATCCCTCCCAGCTGCGGTACCTTTACCTACTTGCATCATTGCTCGACACGGGCTCCTGCTTGACATGACAGACTCCATTTTGCTCTCTACAAGAGGTTACACTGATTCACATTCCTTCCACAGGGCAAAACGATCCTGTGGGTGCCCATCCTCTTCCATACTGGGTATTGTCAGACTGAAATTTTTGTAAATTGAGTGGGTATAAGATGTCATCTCATCATGTCCCGATTTGTACTTGCCTGATAGCTAATGACTTTGAACACCTCCTCATATGCTTATTGGCTCTATCTTTCCTTCTTCTCTGAAATGGTCTAATGGGTCCATTTTTTAAAAATTTTTTTAAAGATTTTATTTATTTATTTGAGAGAGAGAATGAGAGAGAGAGAGAGAGCATGAGAGGGGGGAGGGTCCGAGGGAGAAGCAGACTCCCTGCTGAGCAGGGAGTCCGATGCGGGACTCGATCCCAGGACTCCAGGATCATGACCTTAGCTGAAGGCAGTCGCTTAACCAACTGAGCCACTCAGGCGCCCGGGTCAATTTTTTTTTTTTAATATAACTGTAGTACTATTAAGATGCTCAACAACATGAACAGTGATTCTTGAAACTCTATATAGAAGCACGTCAGACAAGCTACTACTGATTCAATTCCTTCTTCGTTTCTTCATTCAGTACACTATCAGACCAGGGCTATATATGTAGAAAGAGAATTTGGAATAATTAGAGTCCAACCCTCTAAGAAAGCAAAAAATTAGCTCAGACTATAAAAATCTACCCTGCCATTCATCAGGCTAGGAGAACAATCACAGATAAAGTCAGATGCAAAGTTATCGGGAAACATTATTTCTCCCAAGGACGTGCTGCCACAAAGAACTCTACTTTGAGTGACTACTGCTTTCTCAGTCACTGGGAAACTTCCTTCTCTACAAGCACAGACTATCAGAAAGCTGCTATTTGAAATGGTATCAGTACAAACGAAACATCCTACTCTTGCTGGAGACTCTAAGTCACATAGACACAAAGCAGCAGCCAGGATTTCCAACCCCGACCAGAGATAAGAGGTATCTAGACACAACATTTTATATCTATCTTAACTTTATTGTTTTCAGGAAAACAGGACTCAAGTTCACTTTGTGGTTCACATACAGCTCCATTTTGCCTTAAGGTCACCAGAACACTGCTTCATTTCTATTTCATCTGAACTTCACCATTCCTCCGAATAATGTAACTCTATCTTTTCCCTTGTTTAGTGGTGCCATGGTTCCTCTGGTGTGTGGTCTCCCTCATTGATTGATGGATCTGTCAGACTACAAATTAGTCCCAGATGGTCTTAGACTGAGTAGGACACTCTTACATTCCAGATTGTGAAACTGAGCCCCAGAGGGGATGTGACTGGACTGAGAGCATCCAGTAAGTCCATACCCGAGCCTGTGTCGGGTCCCCTCAAAATACCTTCCTCACCTGAGGATTCAGAGAAAACTTCAGTGGGGTACAGAGCCTTCTGCCTGTAGGAGGACTTCTGCCTGTAGGACTCCCTGCAGGAGGCAATATTTGAACTTGGTTTTGAAGGAAAAGTAGGCATTCCCAGGTAAAGGGCAGCAGGACTTCTTCCCTTTCTACCCCAGTGACTACGTCCTAGAAGGGTATGGGCATCTAATATAGAAGGGAATTTCTATATTAGAAGTAATATTAGGGACAGCAAACCGGTTGAAGGGCAGAATCAGTCTTGTCTTAAAGCTACATTTTCAAAAGGGCACTATCACAGTGCAGATTTTATTTTATGTGGAAATAAAAATAATAGTTTCCTGAAGATGCTTTTATTGACATATTGCTTTAGATTAAGGAAAAATCAAAAAGTATTATTGATTCATATTTTATTTCATCAGGGGTTGCTGGAGTGGGAGATAATGTAGACTATGGGAGCATTCAGAACCCGCAGCCAACCCCTACAAGTACAACAGAGGGGAATCTGACACTGACTTCCCCTTTTTCCCTCAGTGCTATGTCCTAGGAGGCTTGCACACTCCCAATTTCTTCCCCTTCTTCGCTCGTGGTATGTTCCAGGAGAGCACTGTAAACCAGTCTGACTCCTCCCCCGCTTTCACATCGTGTGGTATCTGCCAGGAGAGCACAGCTACTGGTACGTCTGCGTCTTTCCAGAGGCCCCCCTTCAGCTTCTCTGAACATCATTACACAGATCCAGAGTGCAGATCCAAAGACCTCCTCCTCCAGGAAGACCGCCCAAAAGAACGCCGCCACCCATGCTCCCCGCCACTGAGACAGCTCCGCGGCTCTGCTCTGTAAGTTTAGAGGCTTCCTCACCCTCGGTACGGAAGGGTCACTCCTCCAACATGGCGCACCCCACGGGGAAGCGCGACCTGGGCGCGGCCACGTTCCCCTCCTGGCAACGCGGCCTAGGGGCACTGAACGCTCCAAAGCACCAATTCCGTAACATCCCCACGTTGACTCTGGGCGGACAGCGGCTTCGAATGTAGTTTTGCGCGTGTGCAGGACCACGCCCCCTTCGTTCGTCGCCCCAAACCCTGAGAAGGGGCGGTGCTAGGGGGTGGTGACCGGAAGCGGCTACGGTTCTCAGCGGTGGTTTCATAGTTGTCAGGAGGATCTCAATGCTCTGTGTCGGAGGGATGTGGAGGTGATGGGGCCCCGGGGAGCGTGAGTGTTGGGGGATTCTGTGTGGTCAGTGGTGGAATCGGTTGTCTAACGGATTGGATGATTCGATCATTATTTTGCAGGCTTTCCTCTTCTCTCAACGTTAAGGTCCTGAAGTTCACTCTAAGACCCACAAGGTTCGGTGCATTATGTTCTAAGTGTACCCTAAGAGTTGATTTTTCTTCTTACCACGAGTTATTTAGAAGTGCGTTTTTAGTTTCCAAAAGTTTATCTTTTTAATAGATTTCTAGCCTTAGTTTTCTGTGGTCAGAAAAATGCCTACGTGAAGCTCATTCCTCGAAACAGGAGAAGACTCATGGCCTAGGCCGTGGTGAATTTTTATAAATGTTCCATATTTTAATCAAAAATAATATTTAGTTGTTTAGTTGTCAACTGTGTCATACAAAATTTACGCTCTTTGTTGTCCTTGTCTCCTGTTCCTGAGGAGAGAGAAATTCTCCAGTGTGTTGGTGATTGCTCCGTTTCTCCTTCCTGCTGTTCGTGGTGCATTTTGAGTTCAGTGTCGTATAAAGTGAGACTTAGGTTGAAGTTCATCTGTTTGAATGTTCAATTAGGCACCATCTGTTGAAGACTATCCTTCTTTGACTTGTTTTGCACCTTTGTGAAAAATAAATTGCACATACTTGTGTGGGGCTATTTTTAGGTTCTTTATTCTGTTCCATTGATCTATGTGTCTATTTAGTTTTATCATGAATGGGTGTTGAAATTCGTCAATACTATATGAATTTATATGATCTTGTGATTTTTCTTCTTTAGCTTGTTAGTATGGGAGAATGCACTGATTGATTTCTGAATGTTGAACCAGCCTTACATTCCTGGAATAAATCTCACTTGGTTGTGGTGTATAATTCTTTTTATATGTTGCAGGAATGGATTAGCTACTGCCTTTTTTTTTTTTTTTGAGGATTTTCTGTAACTCGGTTTATGAAAGATATTGGCCTACAGTTTTAGTTTTTTGTACTGTTTTTGTCTGGTTTTAGTATTAGGGTAAGTACTGGCTCATAGAATGAAGTAAGAAGTATTCTTTTCTTTCGTGTTTTCTGGAAGAGATTATGTAGAATTATGCTAATTTTTCCTTTAACTGGTTGAATTCTCCAGTGAGACCATCTGGGCCTGGACATTTCCCTTTGGAAGCTTTTTGATGATGGCTTCAAATTCTGTAGTAGTTTCAGATTATCTATTTAATTTTTTTCAGAGTACATATTTAGTAGTGGGTGAGTTGTGGAAGTTTGTGTTTTGTGGAAGTTGTTGAATTTATGTGTATTTAAGTTGTTTGTGGTAATCCCTTTCGTTTTAATAGCCGCAGCATCTGTAGTTATATCTTATGTTTCAGTTCTGGTATTGGTAATTCATATCTTGTTTCTTTTTATCTTTATCAGTCTTGCCTGAGGATTACCAATTTTATCAATCTTTTCAAAGAACCAGCTTTTGCTTTCAGTGATTGTTCTGTATTGTTTATCTGTTTTCAATTTCTTTTTTTCTGTATTTACATGTATATTTTATCTCAACTATTTTTTTTTTCAGGTGTACAATAGAGTGATTCAACAATTTGGTAAGTGTTTTCAATTTCATTGATTTATGCTTTTACATCTGTTACTTCCATCCTTCTGCTTGCTTTGGTTTACTTTGTTCTTTTTCTAGTTTCTTGAGATGGGAGCTTAAAGTATTGATTTAAGACCTTAATTCTTTTCTCATGTAAACTTTTAATACTATAAATTTCCCTCTCGACACTGCCTTATCTGCATCCCCCAAATTTTGGTATGTTGTATTTTTATTTTCATTTGTGACTTTTTAATTTGCCTTGAGACCACCTCTTTGATCCATAGATGATATAGAAATGTATTGTTTAATTTTCAAGCGTTTGGAGACTTTCCTGTTATCTTTCTGTTATTGATTTCTAATTTGGTGATATTAGAGGATGTATATCATGTGATTTCAACTTACGGAGGTTTGTTTTATGTCCCTGGGTGTGGTATGTCTTGGAGAATGTTGCATGGGTGCTTGAAGAGAATGTGTATTCTTTTTTTTTTTTTAAGATTTTATTTATTTATTTGACAGAGATCGAGGCAGCAAGAGAGGGAACGAACGCAAGCAGGGGGAGTGGGAGAGGGAGAAGGGAGAAGCTGCAGCTCCCCCTGCTTGTGCTCTCTCTCTCACACACACTGTCTCTCTCAAATAAATAAATAAGTAAAATCTTTAAAAAAAACCCAACTCTTCTCCTTTATCTGATTTGCTAGGGGTTATCTATGACATTGGTCATTTTAAAGGACCAGCTCTTTGTTTTCTTTAAACCCCCTATTATATTTATTTGAATTATTTAAGATTTTATTTTTATTAATGATTAGTTTATTTGGGGGGGCTTTGCCTAGTTTTGCTTTTCCTAATTCTAATGTTTTAGGCTGAATACATAGCTCTTTTTTGTTATATTTATTTTTAATTAAAATCAAACCATTTAAAGCTATACGTTTCACTCTGTATGACTTTAGTGTGTTCCATGACTTCTGGTAATAATTGTGTAGCTTCTGTATTGACTTCCCACTTCGATCCTGGGTTATTTAGGCAAGTCTTCCATTTCTTTTAAAACAGATTTATTTAGATATACAAAATAGATTTAGATATATTCCAGTACCATAAAATTCATTCTTTTAGAGCATACAGTTCAGAGGTTATTAGTGCATTCACAGAGCTGTACAGTCATGACCACAATCTAATTTTAGGACATTTTCAATACCCCTGAAAAGAAACCTTATGCACCTTAGCAGACATTCACCATTCCTGCCATCCCACACCCCCAGACTAGGCAACTACTAACCAATTTTCTGTGTCTATGTATTTACCTATTCTGAATATTTCACATAAATGGAATCATAAAATATGTGGTCTTTTGTGACTGGCTTCTTTCACATAAGATAATGACTTCAAGGGGGGCGCCTGGGTGGCTCAGTCGTTAAGCATCTGCCTTCGGCTCGGGTCGTGATCCCAGGGTTCTGGGATCGAGCCCCGCATTAAGCTCCCTGCTCGACGGGAAGCCTGCTTCTCCCTCTCCCACTCCCTCTGCTTGTGTTCTCTCTCTCGCTGTGTCTCTCTCTGTCAAAGAAATAAGTAAAATCTTTAAAAAAAAGATAATGACTTCAAGGTTTATTCATGTTGTAGCACGTATCAATACTTCTTTTTAATTGTAAAATAATATTCCATTGTATGGGTATAGTAAATTTTGTTTATCCATTTTCAGTTGATGGACATTTAGGTAGTTTCCACTTTTTGGCTACTATGAATAATACTGCTGTGAATAGTTGTGTATGTAAGTTTTGGAGTGGACATGTGTTTCCATTTCTCTTGGCGTGGTACCTAGGAGTGGAATTGCTGGATCATATGGTGACTCTGTGGGTAACATTTTGAGGAACTGCCAAACTTTCAGAGTGGCTATACCATTTTCCATTTCTACCAGCAGTATATGAGAGCTCCAATTTATTCACATCTCACCAATACCTGTTACTGTCTTTCTTTACCCCTTATTTTAGCCATCCTCATGGATGTGAAGCGGTCTCCTAACGAATGGAATATTTTGGTTTTGCTTTGCATTTCTGTAATGACTAATGATATTGAACGTCTTATGTTATGATCAGACCATGTAGCCTGTCAATTCCCAACATTAAAACATCTGCCAGATTTTCTTTTTTTTTTTAAGATTTATTTATTAGAGAGAGAGAGAGAGTGAGTGAGCGAGGTGAGGGTCAGAGGGAGAGAATCTTTCAAGCAACCTCCCCGCTGAGCACAGAGCCCTACATGGGGCTCGATCCCAGGACCCATGAGATCATGACCTGAGCCGGAACCAAGAGTCAGTCGCTTAACTTAAGTGACTGAGCCACCCAGGTGCCCCTACCAGATTTTCTTCGTGGCCAAGATAGCTAATGAAATTCTGTACAAGTTCCATGGGCATAAGGAAAGAAAGCATAGTCTCTCTTTCTTTGATATAACATCATGTTTATGTGTTTAAAATTCAACTTGTTCATGCCTTTTATTTTATTCCTTTTTTACTTTCTTGTTTCTTCTTTATCCCATTTCTTACTTCTGTTTTCCTTAATTAAGTTCCTCTCCATTTTATAAAGGACACTTTCCCCTTCCCAACAAGAATGACTAAATCTGTAGTGCTTTTATTAGTTGATCAGAATAAAATTGTTTCTAAATATAGACACAGAGACACCCTCTCCTCCCTAGATCCTGTAAAAGGAGAAACAGTTTTATCTCTGCATATTTTGAGGTAGTTAGGACATTGGAGTCTCAGGCTATTAGCATTTTCCTTATGGCCTATCTCTTCTGTTTTAAGAAACTCTACTTTTTTTTAGTTCCAAATCACAGTCATGTTTTCAACATCTGTTAAACAGAACCATGTTTATTTTAAGCCTACCACACAAAGGATACTGAAAATTATAGTGTTGAGAATGTAAATTTTGAAGCCAGGTAGACTGGCTTTGACTTAATATCACTAGGCCTCTGTTTCTGTGTGCATAAAATGAAATAATAATAATTATGGCAACACATGGGTGAGAGGATCGTTGTGCAAATTAAGTGAGGTACCTACTTCTGCATATTGCCTGATCCCTTGTAATGACAATACTTGCTAATCTGAATTAAATGTTTCCTGGGGCCAGCCTGCTGCCAAGTGCCTTATAAACGTCATCTCATTTAATTTTCACAACCCCTTGAGGTGAATAGTTTTGACTCATTTTGAAAAGTGAAGAAACATTTTTATATTCTCATAGCTAAAAGTTGGCAGAGTGAGAATTTAAGGCTTAAAGAATGTTCGTCCAAACGTCATGGTCTTCTTGCTCATATTCCATTTTGATGAATGACTAGAATGGGTGTTGGCTGGACTTCATCTATCCCACAGTATCCAAGGCCAGGAACTGTACTTTTGTGCCCCCAGGAAGCATTTGTGGGGTCAATGCTGAATGACTGACCATGTGGACCCTGTCTTTCCAGGTTTCTTGGAGTCTCTGTTGAGCCTGTGGGCCAGACCCCACAGTGGAGGCTGCAGGAACTGTCTTCTGGCCTCAGCAGCTCAGCTCTGATTGAGTCCACGGAGCCCACTTGGCTTCAGGCTCGTGGGAGGAGCATCAGCAAGAGAGCTGGAGGGCTGATGCCCAACAGGAACATGCCAGCCAACTGGAGTTCTCCTGGGCCATCCCTGGCTCGAGCTGTGGGGAGATGTGACAACTCCTGTGAGGTGAGGAGGAAGAGGTACCCAGGGCCAGGAATCTACAATGAAAGATAGTAACTCATTAATTTGTATGACTTGTTCTTTAAGCAAGCAGCATAATCAGAGAAGTTTTATTGGTCATTCTTTTCCCTTGTGTGAATTTTCTTCTCTTGCCCATTGCTGCTTTATTTATCTTAGTTTATGGATTTCTTTATGGAAGGATAATTAACATACCATGTTATATTACTTGCAGATATACAACATATTTTTTTTAGAGGGGGCTTGCGGAGAGGGGCAGAGGGAGAGAGAGACTCTTAAGCGGGCTCCACGCCCAGCATGGAGCCCAACACAGGGCTCAATCTTACAACCCTGTGATCATGACCTGAGCCAAAATCAGGAGTCAGACGTTTAACCGCCTGTTTAACCCAGGCACCCCTCAGATGGACAACATATTGATTGGAAAGTTTTATACGTTACTAAATATCACAATAAGTGTAATCCCCGTCTGTCACCGTACTATGTTATTACAGTATTGTTGATTCTGTTGCCTAGGCTGTACCTTTCATCCTATGACTTATTTATTTTATACCTGGGAGTTTGTACTCCTAATCCCCCTTAATCTGTTTTACCATTACCCCATCGGCCTCCCTTCTGGCAACCATCAGTTTGTTCTCTGTATTTAAGGATCTTTTTTTGGTTTTTTGATTTGTTTGTTTTATTTTTCAGATTCCACATATATGTGAAATCATGTGGTATTTGACTTTCTCTATCTGACTTATTTCGCTTATCATAATACTCTCTAGCTCTGGCCACACCATTGTAAATGGCAAGGTTTCATTCTTTTTTATGGCTCAATAATATTCCGTTATATATCTATATTTATATGTATAGATAGATAGATACTCCATTATATATATAGATATTTCACTACATAGAGAGAGAGATATAGATATATATATCATGTCTAATTTATCCATTCATTAGTTGATGGATGTCTTGGGCTCTTTCCATAATTTGACTACTGTGGGACATTGCTGCTATAAACATTGGGATGCAGGTACCCCTTCGAATCAGTACTTTTGTATCCTTTGGGCGAATACCCAGTAGTGCAATTGTTGGGTCATATGGCAGTTCTATTTTTAACTTTTTGAGGAACCTCCCTACTGTTTGCCAGAGTGGCTGCACCAGCTTGCATTCCCACCGACAGTGCAAGAGGGTTCCCCTTTCTCCGCATCTTCGCCAACATCTGTTGTTTCCTGTGTTGTTAATCTTAGCCATTCTGACAGGTGTGAGGTGGTATCTCATGGTGGTTTTGATTTGTATTTCCCTGATGATGAGTGATGTTGAGCATCTTTTCATGTGTCTGTTAGCCATCTGGATGTCTTCTTTGGAGAAATGTCTATTCATGTTTCTGCCCATTTCTTAACTGGATATTTGTTTTATGGGTGTTGAGTTTGATAAGTTCTTTATAGATTTTGGATACTAGCCCTTTATCTGATATGTCATTTGCAAATATCTTCTCCCATTCTGTATGTTGCCTTTTAGTTTTGTGGACTGTTTCTTTTGCTGTGCTGAAGCTTTTTGTCTTAATGAAGTCCCAGTAGTTCATTTTTGCTTTTGTTTCCCTTGCCTCCAGAGATGTGTCTAGTAAAAAGTAGCTGTGGCCAAGGTCAAAGAAGTTGCTGCCTGTGTTCTCCTCTAGGATTTTCATGGATTCCTGTCTCACATTTAGGTCTTTCATCCATTTTGAGTTTATTTTTGTGGATGGTGTAAGAAAGTGGTCCAGTTTCATTCTTCTGCACGTGGCTGTCCAGTTTTCCCAACACTGTTTGTTGAAGAGACTTTTTTCCATTGGATATTCTTTCCTGCTTTGTCGAAGATTAGTTGACCATATAGTTGTGGGTCCGTTTCGGGGCTCTCTATTCTGTTCCATTGATTTCTGTGTCTGTTTCTGTGCCAGTACCATACTGTCTTGATGACTACAGCTTTTTTTTTAAGATTTTATTTATTTATTTGAACGAGAGCTAGAGAGAGAGCACAAGTAGGCAGAGCAGGAGGCAGAGGGAGAGGGAGAAGCAGACTCCCCGCTGAGCAGGAGCCCGATGTGGGGCTCGATCCCAGGACCCTGGGATCATGACCTGAGCCGAAGGCAACCGCCTAACCGACTGAGCCACCCGGGCACCCTGACTACAGCTTTGTAATAGAGCTTGAAGTCTGGAATTGTGATGCCTCCAGTTTTGCTTTTCTTTTTCAGGATTGCTTTGTCTATTCGGGGTCTTTTCTGGTTCCATACAAATTTCAGAATTGTTTGTTCCTGCTCTGTGAAAAATGCAAGCCCAGTGCTATTTGATTGGGCTTGCATTAAATGTGTAGATTGCTTTGGGTAGTAAAGACATTTTAATAGTGTTTGTTCTTCCAATCCGTGAGCATGGAATGTTTTCCCATTTCTTTATGTCCTCTTCAATTTCCTTCATAAGTGTTCTATAGTTTTCAGAGTACAGATCCTTTACCTCTTTGGTTAGGTTTATTCCTAGGTATCTTATGGTTTTTGTGCAATTGTAAATGGGGTTGATTTCTTGATTTCTCTTTCTGCTGCTTCATTATTGGTGTATAGAAATGCAACAGATTTTTGTATGTTGATTTTGTATCCTGTGACTTTACTGAATTTGTGTATCAGTTCTAGCAGTTTTATGGTGGAGTCTTTCAGGTTTTCTACATACAGTATCATGTTGTCTGCAAATAGTGAAAGTTTGACTTCTTCCTTGCTGATTTGGATGCCTTTTATTTCTTTTTGTTGTCTGACTGCTGAGACTAGAACTTCCAGTACTATGTTAATTAACATTGGTGAGAGTGGGCATCCCTGTCTTTGTTTCTGACATTGGGGGTTAAACTCTCAGTTTTTCCCCATTGAGGATGACGTTAGTTCTAGGTCTTTCATATGTGACCTTTATGATGTTGAGGTATGTTCCTTCTACCCTACTTTCTTGAGTGTTTTTATCAAGATAGGGTGCTGTATTTTGTCACATTGTTTTTCTGCATCTATTGACAGGATCGTATGGTTTTTACCCTTTCTTTTTTTAATGTGGTGTATCATGTTGATCGATTTGCAGTTATTGACCCACCCTTGCAGCCCAGGAATAAATCCCACTTGATCGTGGTGAATGATTCCTTTAAGGTACTGTTGGATTTGATTTGCTAGTATGTTGTTGAGAATTTTTGCATCCATGTTCATCAGGGATATTGGCCTGTAATTCATTTTAGTGGGGTCTTTGGTTTTGGAGTCAAGGTAATACTGGCCTTGTAGAATAAGTTTGGAAGTTTTCCTTCCATTTATATTTTTTGGGATAGTTTTTGAAGAGTAGCTATTAACTCTTCTTTAAATGTCTGGTAGAATTCCCCTGGGAAGCCATCTGGCCCTGGTTTTGTTTATTGGGAGATTTTTGATTCCTGATTCAATTTGTTTGCTGGTTATTGGTCTGTTCAAATTTTCTCTTTCTTCCTGTTTCAGTTTTGGTTAGGAATCTATCTGTTTCTTCCAGATTGCCCAATTTGTTGGCATATAATTTTTCATAATATTCTCTTATAATTGTATTTCTGTGGTATTTGTCGCGATCTCTCCTCTCTCATTTGTGATTTTATTTGAGTCCATTCTCTTCTTTTTGACAAGTCTGGCTAGGGGTTTATCAATTTTGTTAATTCTTTGAAAGAACCAGCTCCTAGGTTCATTGATCTATTCTACTTTTTTTTGTTTCTATATCATTTATTTCTGCTCTAATCTTTATTACTTCCCTTCTTCAGCTGGCTTTAGACTTCATTTGCCGTTCTTTTTCTAGCTCCTTTAGGTGTAAGGTTAGGTTCTATATTTGAGATTTTTCTTGCTTCTGGGGGCAGGCCTGTATTGCTATGTACTTCCTTCTTAGGACTGCTTTTGCTGCAGAGGTTTTGGACTAATGTGTTTTCATTTTCATTTGGTTCCATGTATTTTTAAAATTCTTCTTTAATTTCCTGGTTAACTCATTCATTCTTTAGTAGGATATTCTTTAACCTCCATGTATTTGTCTTCTTTCCACATTTTTTCTTGTGGTCGACTTCAAGTTTCACAACATCGTGGTCTGAAAATATGCATGGTGTGATCTAAATCTCTTTGTACAGGTTAAGGCCTGATTTGTGACCCAGTATGTGATCTGTTCTGGAGAATATCCCATGTGCACTCGAAAAGAATGTATATTTGGCTGCTTTAGCATGAAATGTTTTGAATGTATCTGTTAAGTCCATCTGGTCCAGTGTGTTATTCAAAGCCCATGTTTCCTTGTTGATCTTATGCTTAGATGATCTGTCCGTTGCTGTAAGTGGGGTGTTAAAGTCCCCTACGGTTATTATATTATTATCAATGAGCTTCTTTATGTTTGTTATTAATTGATTTATATATTTGGGCGCTCCCAGGTTGGGGGCATAAATACTTAAAATTGTTAGATCTTCTTGATGCATAGACCCCTTAATTATATTTAATGCCCTTCTTCATCTCTTGTTACAGTCTGTTTTAAAATCTAGTTTGTCTGATATAAGTATGGCTACTTCAGCTTTTTTTGATGTCTGTCAGCATGATAAATGGTTCCCCACTCCCTCCCTTTTAATCCAGTGGTGTCTTTGGGTCTAAAATGACTGTCTTGTTTTTTTTTTGTTTTTTTTTTTAATCCGTTCTGATACCCCATGTCTCTTGATCGGGGCATGTAGCCCGTTTACATTCAGAGTGATTATTGATAGATATGAATTTGTTGCCATTGTATTATTTGTTAAGTAGTTGTTTCTGGAGCTTTTCTCTTTTCCTTTCTAGTCTTTGTTGCTTTTGGTCTGTCTTTCCCACACAAAGAGTCCCCTTTAATATTCCTTGCAGGGCTGGTTTAGTGGTCTCGAACTCCTTTAGTTTTTGTTTGTCTGGGAAACTATCTCTCCTTCTATTCTGAATGACAACCTTGCTGGATAGAGTATTCTTGTCTGCATATTTTTCCCATTTAGCACATTGAATATATCCTGCCCCTCTCTTCTGGCCTGCCGGGTTTCCGTGGCAAAATCTGCTGCTAACCTTATTTGTCTTCCCTTATAAGTTAGGGACTTCTTTTCCCTTGCTGCTTTTAGGATTTTGTCCTTATCTCTGTATTTTGCAAATTTTACTACAATGCGTCTTGGTGTTGGCCTGCTTTTGTTGATTTTGATGGAGTTCTCTATGCCTTCTGGATTTGGATGTCTGTTTCCTTCCCCAGATTAAGGAAGTTTTCACCTATAATTTCTTCAAATAAACCTCTGCCTCATTTTCTCTCTTCTTCTTCTTCTGGGACTCCTATAATATGAGTGTTATTATGCTTCATGGTGTTGCTGAGTTCCCAGTTCTACATTCACGATCCAATATTTTTCTTTCCCTATTTTCAGCTTCATTATTTTCCATAATTTTATCTTCTATATCATTTATTCATTCCTCTGCTTCTTCCATCCTTGTGGTCATTACATCCAATCCATTTCACATCTCAGTTATAGCATTTTTTATTTTTAGGCCTGACTAGTTTTTAGGTCAAGGTTTCTCAAGCCCAGCTAGTTTCCTTAATGATTGTTGCTTTGAATCCTGCATCAGGCATATTACTTTATATCCATTTGAATTAGATCCCTGAACGTGACCTTGTCTTGTTCTTTCTTTTGGGATGAATCCTCCATCTTGGCATTTCGTCTAGGTCTCTGGTTGTTTTTTTTTTTAAGATTTTATTTATTTAGTTGAGACAGAGAGAGAGAGCACAAGCAGTGGGGAGGGGCAGAGGGAGAGGGAGAAGCAGACTCCCCGCTGACTGCAGAGCCTGAAGTGGGGCTCGATCCCAGGACCCTGAGATCATGACCTGAGCCGAAAGCAGACGCTTAACTGACTGAGCCACCCAGGCGCCCCTCGGTCTCTGTTTTCTTCTGTGTGTTAGGAGAGCCTGTAATGTTTCTTGCTTCCGAGAGTAATGGCTTAATGAAGAAGAGGTCATACACTGTCTAGGGCCTGGTGCTTCAGGAAGTGTCCCTTGTGTATACTGTTTGCACTCTGCTGCTGTGTTTTCACCGCTCTTCCCCTCCAGTCAGTCCTCTGCGGAGTTTCTCTTTGCCTGCAGTGGGGGGCAGTGTTTGGACCTTGGCCAGAGTATGGCGAGTTTTAACTACGTGTGCTCCAGGGTCTGCCTGTTAAAAGAGACCTGATGCTATTTCCAGTAGAGCTGAAGCTTTGCAGCACTCTGTGGTCAGGAGATGTGGTATATGTGGGGGGTTTGTGCTGGTCTTCTGGGGGAGGGGCCTGCTGCTCAGGGTCTCAGGCACACTTGCCCTAGTAAAGAAGCACCTGCCGAGCAGAGAGGGGCGGGGCTTGGTGTAAGCAGCTCAGGCCTCCACTGTTGGCTGATGCTGATGAGCAGGGGAGAAAAATTGCACCCGTCCTCTCCCTCATCCCTGGAGAGGGGAATTCATGCCCGTTGCTGTCCGGGAAGCCCTCACAGAAGAGTGAACACTCTCCCCTCGTGTGTCCCAGGTGTCCCTCAGATCCCTGCCTTCACCCTGTCAGTGTCCGGGCCACCTGCCTGCCCGGCAGATCAGTGCACCTGTCTTTTATCCCAGGCAGGTCGGCTGAGTTCCAAAACTCCAAACTGTAGGGACCCAGCATGGTGTGGTCCTTCACTGGTCCGCTAGGGATGGGTCTTGATGCACTGGGGCTGGGGTCAGTTTGTCCCAAAAGGGCATTTGCACCAGTGCGCAGGAGCTTGGAGTTTAGCATAAAACGCAACAGAATGCCAGTGTCCAGGTTAGCCGCCCTCAGCAGGTGTCTCTGCCCCTATGCTAAGTGGCAGGGGAGCACGTTGGTGCCTGCTGGCTCTTTTGGCCCCTGAGAGTCAAGTCCACCTCTTCCGGATGCCCTCCAAGAAGGGGAACCATCTCTCCCAGTGTGTCCCAGGGAATCCTCAGAGCACGCTGTGGGCCCCGAGGCCTCCACCCTCCTTCTCTGCAGAAACACTGTAGCCCCTGCTGGGCTCCACACCAGCCATGGCTCAGACCTCTAAAACTCCAGTCTTTGAGCTCCACTGCTTGTAAAAACGCACAATAATCAGCCCCTCGCATTTTTCCAGTCAGTGGCTCTGGGAAAGTGTTTTCCTTGTGTGATCTCCTGTCCGTTCTTTTTTTTTAAGATTTTATTTTTAAGTAATCTCTATACCCAACATGGGGCTCGAACCCATAACCCCAAGATCGAGTCACAGCCCCCACCAACGGAGCCAGCCAGGAGCCCCAGGATTTCATTCTTTTTTATGGCTGAGTAATATTCCAGTGTGTGTGTGTGTGTGTGTGTGTGTGTGTGTGTGTGTGTGTGTGTGTACGTGTGTACGTACCACATCTTCTTTATCCATTCATTTATTGATGGACACTTGGGCTGCTTCCTTAATCTTAACTATTGTAAATAATGTTTCAGTAAACATAGGGGTGCATATATCTTTTTGAATAAGTATTTTCATTTTCTTTGGGTACATACCCAGTAGTGGCATCAGTGGATCATGGAGAGTAATTCTATTTTTAATTTTTTGAGTAACCTCCATACTGTCTACCGTGGTGATTGCACCCATTTCCATTCCCACCAACAGTGCATGAGGGATCCCTTTTCTCCACAGCCTCGCCCACACTTGTTATTTCTTATCTTTATGATTCTAGCCATTCTGACTGGTGTGAGGTGGTATCTCATTGTGGTTTTGATGGGCACTTTCCTGATAATTAGTGATGTTGAGCATCTCGTCTTGTGCCGATTGGCCATCTGTATGTCTTTTTTTGGAAAAGTATCTCTTCAGGTCCTCTGCCTAGTTTTTATTTATTTATTTATTTATTAAGATTTTATTTATTTATTTGAGAGAGAGAGAATGAGAGACAGAGAGCACGAGAGGGAAGAGGGTCAGAGGGAGAAGCAGACCCCCCGCTGAGCAGGGAGCCCGATGCGGGACTCGATCCCGGGACTCCAGGATCATGACCTGAGCCGAAGGCAGTCGCTTAACCAACTGAGCCACCCAGGCGCCCCTCTCTGCCTAGTTTTTAATAGGTGATTTTGGGTTTTTTTGGTGTTGAATTGTGTAAGTTCTTTGTATATTTTGGATATTCACCCCTTATTGGACTATTATATATTTGCCATATCCTTTCCTGTTCGCTAGTTTGCCTTCTTGTTTTGTTGATGCTTTCCTTTGCTGTGCAAAAACTTTTTATTTTGGGGGGGCGCCTGGGTGGCTCAGTCGTTAAACGTCTGCCTTCGGCTCGGGTCATGATCCCGGGGTGCTGGGATGGAGCCCCGCATCGGGCTCCCTGCTCGGCGGGAAGCCTGCCTCTCCCTCTCCCACTCCCCCTGCTTGTGTCCCCTCTCTTGCTGTGTCTCTCTCTGTCAAATAAATAAATAAAATCTTTAAAAAAAAACAACTTTTTATTTTGGTATAGTCCCAATAGTTTATTTTGCTTTTGTTTCTCTTGCCTCAGGAGACATATCCATAAATAGGTTGCTAAGGGCAATCAATGTCCAAGAGATTACTACCTGTGTTTTCTTTTAGGAGTTTTGTGGTTCCAGGTCTCACAATTAAATCTTTAATCCATTGAGTTTATTTTTATGTATGTTGTAAGAAAGTGGCCCATTTTCATTCCTTTGCATGTAGCTATCTAGTTTTCTGAGCACCATTTACTGAAAACAGACGGTTTTCTCCCCATTCTATATTCTTACCTCCCTTTCAGTTGACCATATAGGTGTGGGTTTATTTCTGGGCTCTCTATCTTGTTCTGTTGATCTATGTGTCTGTTTTTGTGCCAGTACTATTTTGTTTTGATTACTACAGCCTTGTAGTATAGTTTGAAATCAGGAAGTGTGATACCTCTAGCTTTGTTCTTTCTCAAGGATGCTTTGGCTATTTGCGGCCTTTCGTGGTTCCATGCAAAGTTCAGGATTATTTGAGTTCCACGAAAAGTACCTGGTATTTTGATAGGGATTGCATTGAATCTATAGCTAGCTCAGTTTGGTTAATATGGACATTTTAACAATATTAATTCTTCCAGTCCATGAGCTTAGTGTGTCATTCCTTTTGTTTGTGTTATGTTCAATTTTTTAAGTCAATGTTTTATAGTTTTCGAAGTATGGATCTTTTACCTCTTTGGTAAAATTTTTTCCCAGGTACTTTATTCTTTTTGGTGCAATTATAAATGGGATTGTTTTCTCAATTTCTCTTCCTGCTACTTTATTATTAGTGTATGGAAATGTAACAGATTTCTGTATATTGATTTTT
The DNA here is from genome assembly GCF_009762305.2 of Zalophus californianus. Taxonomy (NCBI): domain Eukaryota; kingdom Metazoa; phylum Chordata; class Mammalia; order Carnivora; family Otariidae; genus Zalophus; species Zalophus californianus. Next base: position 87,895,011 of record NC_045612.1, on the reverse strand, counting down.
GTATCCTGCGACTTTACTGAATTTATCAGTTCTAGTAGTTTTTTAGTGAAGTCTTTAGGGTTTTCTTTATATAGTATCATGTCATCTGCAAATAGTGACATTTTACTTCTTTGGATGTCTTTTATTTCTTTTTATTGTCTGATTGCTATGGCTGGGATTTCTAGGATGTTGAATAAAAGTGGTGAGATTGGGGTCCCTGGGTGGCTCAGTCAGTTAAGCGTATGCCTTCAGCTCAGGTCATAATCCCAGGGTCCTGGGTTCGAGCCCCACGGTGGGCTCCCTGCTCAGCAGGGTTCTACTTCTCCTTCTCCCTCTGCTCCACCCCACTTGTACTCTCTCTCTCTCTCTCTCTCCCTCTCTCAAATAAATAAATAAAATCTTTAAAAAAAAAAAGTGGTGAGAGCAGATATCCTGTCTTGTTCCTGATCTTAGAGGGAAAACTTTCAGGTTTTCACCATTAACTATGATGTTAGCTGTGAGGGTTTTTTTTTTTAATTTTTTTATTGTTATGTTAATCACCATACATTACATCATTAGTTTTTGATATAGTGTTCCATGATTCATTGTTTGTGCATAACACCCAGTGCTCCACGCAGAATGTGCCCTCTTTAATACCCATCACCAGGCTCACCCATCCCCCCACCCCCCTCCCCTCTAGAGCCCTCAGTTTGTTTTTCAGAGTCCATCATCTCTCATGGTTCGTCTCCCCCTCCGATTCCCCCTTTCATTCTTCCCCTCCTGCTATCTTCTTCTTCTTCTTTTTTTTTCTTAACATATATTGCATTATTTGTGTCAGAGGTACAGATCTGTGATTCAACAGTCTTGCACAATTCACAGCGCTCACCATAGCACATACCCTCCCCAATGTCTATCACCCAGCCACCCCATTCCTCCCACCCCACCCCTACTCCAGCAACCCTCAGTTTGTTTCCTGAGATTAAGAATTCCTCATATCGGGTGCCTGGGTGGCTCAGATGGTTAAGCGTCTGCCTTCGGCTCAGGTCATGATCCCGGAGTCCTGGGATCGAGTCCCACATCAGGCTCCCTGCTCCTTGGGAGCCTGCTTCTCCCTCTGCCTCTCTCTCTCTCTGTCTCTCATGAATAAATAAATAAAATCTTTAAAAAAAAAAGAATTCCTCATATTAGTGAGGTCATATGATAGCTGTGAGTTTTTTTATATATGGCCTTTACTATGTTGAAGCATGTTCCCTCTAAACCCACTTTATTGAGAGTTTTTGTTATGAATGGATGTTGTACTTCGTCAAATGCTTTTTCTGCATCTGTTGAAATGATCATATGGTTTTTACCCTTTCTCTTGTTAATGTGATGTATGACACTCACTGGTTTGTGAATATTAAACTACCATTGCATCCCTGGAATAAATTTCACTTGACTGTGGATTAGGGTTAGGGTTAGGATTTTTAAAAATATATTGTTGGATTCAGTTTGCTAATATTTTGTTGAGGATTTTGTATCTATGTTCATCAGAGATATTGGCCTGTAGTTCTCTTTTTTTGTAGTGTCCTTGTCTGGTTTTGGTATCAGGGAAATGCTGGCCTTGTAGAATGAATTTGGAAGTTTTCCTTCCTCTTCTACTTTTTAGAATAGTTTGAAAGGAATAGTATTATTTTTTTTTAGATTTATTTATTTATTTATTTGAGAGAGAGTGTGTGTGTAGGGGCAAAGGGAGAGGGGGGAGCGGGAGAGAGAATCTTAAACAGACGCTGTGCTGAGTGTGGAGCTTGATGAGGGGCTCCATCCCACGACCCTGAGATCACAACCTGAGCTGAAACCAAGAGTTGGAAGCTCAACTGACTGCACCACCCAGGCACCCCAGTAGTAACTCTTTTTTAAATGTTTGGTAGAATTCACCTGTGAAGCCATCTGGTTCTGGACTTTTGTTTGTTGGGAGTTTTTTGATTACTGCTTCAATTTCCTTGCTGGTTATGGGTCTGTTCAAATTTTCTGTTTCTTCCTGAATCAATTTTGGGAGATTGTTTCTAGGAATGTATCTATTTCTTCTAGGTTGTCCAATTTGTTGGCATATAAGTTTTCATAATACTCTCTTATGATCAGAGGGACACATCCTTGGGTGAGGACATAGAGTCACTGTAGGTCCATGCCTGGCCTTCTTTTATTTTACTTGCTTAAATTTCATTATACTGTTCTCCCTAAAAAATAAAAAGTTATAGTATAAAAAAGAATATTTCTGTGAGGTCACTTGTTATGTCTCCTTTTTCATTTCTGATTTTATTTATTTGAGTATTCTCTTTTTCTTCTTGATGAGATCAAGGTTTATCAATTTTGTTGATCTTTTCAAAGAAGCAGCTCTTAGTTTCATTGCCCTTTACTATTGCTTTTTTTTAGTCTTTATCTCATTTATTTCTGCTCTACTATTTATTATTTCCTTCCTTCTCTAGCTTTGGGCTTTTTGTTCTTCTTTTTCTAGCTCCTTTAAGTGTAAGGTTGGGTTATTTATTTGAGATTTTTCTTGCTTCTTGAGATAGGCCTGTATCTCTATACACTTCCCTCTTAGAACTGTTTTTGCTGAGTCCCAAAGATTTGGGACCATTGTTTTCATTTTCATCTGTCTATATGTATTTTTTGATTTCCTCCTTGATTTCTTTTTTTTTTTAAAGATTTATTTATTTATTTGAGAGAGCAAGAATGAGAGAGAGAGAGTACATGAGAGGGGGGAGGGTCAGAGGGAGAAGCAGGCTCCTTGCTGAGCCGGGAGCCCGATGCGGGACTCGATCCCAGGACTCCGGGATCATGACCTGAGCCGAAGGCAGTCGCCCAACCAACTGAGCCACCCAGGCGCCCCTCCTTGATTTCTTAATTGACCCATTGGTGGCTCAGGAGCATGTTGTTTATTTTTTTTTTTAAGATTTTATATATTTATTTGAGAGAGTGAGAGAGAGACAGAACATGAGAGGGGGGAGGGTCAGAGGGAGAAGCAGACTCCCCACTGAGCAGGGAGCCTGATGTAGGGCTTGATCCCAGGACCCCAGGATCATGACCTGAGCCGAAGGCAGATGCTTAACCGACTGAGCCACCCAGGCGCCCCCGGGAGCATGTTGTTTAGCCTCCATGTGTTCGTGTGCTTTCCAGAGTTTTTTCTTCTACTTGATTTCTGGTTTCATAGCTTATGGATTTTTAAAGTTTTTTTTTTAATATTAGGGTTCATGACTCATTATGGTTCTTGTATATTTTTGTGAATATTTTTTGCCACTTTGTAATTTGAAATTAGTTTTTAGTTTTATGTACAAGTAGTAAAGGGTGGCAAACAGTTCTCTAAGTGGTCTTTTAAAAATGGCTCTTCCCTGCTTTGTTTTTTGCCGGATTCTGGCTCACTGGAGGCAAGCACTTTTAATCTTTTTAATGGATTCGATTTTTTTTCTAAGTTTTGGCCATTATCTATTGACTTTCTGTTATGGAAGGCAGAGATTTAACTTTTCCATACACCCCCACTAACATACATATTTGTCTATAAATATTACTGTTTTGATCAGATTCCTCATCAGTGTTTATTACTGTGATTGTTTGTAGTTGAGTCATGTAGTATCTATGCTGTGATTACCATTTCTGTACAACTCTTTCTTTTCCCTAAAATTTTTTTTAAGATTTTATTTATTTATTTGACAGAGAGAGAGAGAGAGAGAGAGAGAGAGGGGAGTCGGAGAGGGAGAAGCGGGCTCCCTGCTCCCTCAGCAGGCAGCCCGATATGGCTCTCGATCCCAGGACCCTGGGATCATGACCTGAGCTGAAGGCAGACACTTAACTGACTGAGCCACCCAGGCACCCCTCTTTTCCCTGGAATTAATAATTTTCTGGCTTGGTCATTTCTTTGCTTTACTAGACACATATCAGTGATTCAACTTCAAATTCTTCACAGTTGTCTAAATCTCCTCTCTGCATATTCAAACATATTAGGTAATAATCATAATGACAATAATTATAAACACTCATATCATGTTTACTATGTACCAGCACTGTTATATGCACACAACATATACTAAGACATCTTCATAACAACCTTGAGAAGTAGGTGCCGTTGTTATTCCCATTTTATAGAAGAGGAAACTGAGGCATAGAGTAAAAGTATCTGGCCCACGTTCACACAGTTAGTAATAGGTAGAGCTGGTCTCAACTCTTGGCATCAATGGCTGGTCTTTGAGGTCTCTCCTGGAGCTGGTTGACTTGCTAAAGACTGGTCAGGTGGCTCTCAGCTTCATACGTAGCTCTTACTGTGGTGCCTTCCCTTTGCCATCCCCCAAGAATTCCTTTTCACCTCTGTCTTGTGTCAGATCCCCTTTCTTGGGATCCTCTGTCTTTCTTCCTGTTTCCTGTGTCTTCCTCTTTCTTGATTTACCCCCTCATTTTGTAGGAGCACATCCTCCAGTATATCCTTGAGAATGAATGCATGACAGGTAGATTTTAATGAAATTTTGTATGTTTGACAATGTCATGCAAGAATGTGTTATTTAATATATATATATGATTGTGTAAATATATTTATAAAAATAAAAGAGTAATATATGCCATGGAAATATACTTACTTGACCCTGATGCTAAATTTATATTTTTGGCTGGGTGTAGAATTCTAGGTGGGAAATCAGTTTTGTGCAGAATTTTAAAAGCCTAGTTTCCATTTTAGTCCTTTTCTGTTCGCACACACACATTTTTCTCTGCCTTCCAGAAAACTTATTTGGTTGTTGATACTCCCATTTTATTTTTTTTTAAAGATTTTATTTATTTATTTGAGAGAGCGAGAATGAGAGAGAGAGAGAGAGAGCACATGAGAGGGGGAAGGGTCAGAGGGAGAAGCAGACTCCCTGCTGAGCAGGGAGCCCGATGTGGGACTCGATCCCGGGACTCCAGGATCATGACCTGAGCTGAAGGCAGTCGCTTAATGGACTGAGCCACCCAGGCGCCCGATACTCCATTTTAAAAAATTCTCTGTTCTACTGATTTCCATTTCTTTCTCTTTTGCTGTTGTTGCTAGTAGTTTTTTTAAAAAACCATCTTCCAGTTATTCTTTGGTGTCTCTCATTAATGCTGTTACATATTTTTATTCCAAATAGCTCTTTTTGTTTTCAGAATTTTTTTAAAATTTTATTTTATTATGTTATGTTAGTCACCATACAATACATCATTAGTTTTTGATGTAGTGATCCACACTTCATTGTTTTCATATGACACCTAGTACTCCATGCAGAATTTTTTTTTTAAGATTTTATTTATTTATTTGACAGAGAGAGACACAGCGAGAGAGGGAACACAAGCAGGGGGAGTGGGAGAGGAAGAAGCAGGCTTCCTGCTGAGCAGGGAGCCCGATGTGAGGCTCGATCCCAGGACCCTAGGTCATGACTTGAGCCGAAGGCAGATGCTTAACAACTGAGCCACCCAGGTGCCCCTCCATGCAGAATTTTTTAATAGCGTGCTGTTTTTGTTTTTTTTTTTAAGATTTATTTATTTTAGAGAGAGAGAGTGCATGTGGGGGAGGGGCAGAGGGAGAGAGAGAGGGAGAGAATCTCCTGCAGACTCCCTGCTTGAATGAGGAGCCTGACACAAGGCTCAGTCTCACAACCCTGAGATCATGAACTGAGCCAAAATCAAGAGTCGGATGCTTAACCAACTGAGCCACCCAGGTGCCCCACATGCTGTTTTTATGTTATGGAAGCACTGTCTTATCACTGTAAGGATATTAGTAAGTTTTTTAGTCTAATTTTTTGAATAATGAGATAGACACGTGGCTCAAAAATTTAAAAAATATACAACTATATAAAATTTAAAAATATAAAAGTATACAGTCTAAGTTAGCTTTCTCCTCTCAGCTCAGTTCTCTCTAATACATTTAACCAGGTTAGTTTTCTTTATATGATTAGGGTTTTTTTTATGCAAATAAAAGCAGCTGAAAACATGTTCTTATTTTATCCTTTTTATTTCACAAAACAGTGACCTACTAAATAAATTTGTATCAATTCTGTTACTTTTTTAAAAAAGATTTTATTTATTTATTTGAGAGAGAGAGAGAGAGCGCCCATGAGAGAGGGGAGGGTCAGAGAGAGAAGCAGACTCCCCGCTCAGCGGGGAGCCTGATGTGGGACTCAATCCCAGGACTCCAGGATCATCAGCCGAAGGCAGTCGCTTAACCAACTGAGCCACCCAGGTGCCCCTCAATTCTGTTACTTTTGGTGAAATATAATATGAACTACAAACAATGCTGCCGTGAACATTTTTTATCATGTCCCCTCATATACATGTGTACCCTTATCTCTTAATTATATACATAGTGGTGGAGTTAATGGGTCATAGATTAAGCCTATCTTTAAAAGATTTTTATTGTAAAATACAACATATGTACAGAAAAGTGTACAAGACAGACATGTATAGCTCAGTGATTTTTCACTGTGTAGATCTAGAAAGTATCCAGAGTTAGCATTCCAGAGTCTTCCTACTTCTACTTCCTACTCCCAAAGATAACTACTATCCTAATAAGTGATAACTACTATCACTTCCATTAAGAAGAACATAAGCCACAGATAGAGGAGATAGACAAGACAGGACTTATACCCAGCATATATAAAGAACAACAAAACAATAAGAAAAAGCAGACTACCCAGTAGTCAGAGGCCTTATTTGAACAGACATGTAACAAAAGAAGATATCCAAATAGCTAATAAACACCCGAAATGGTGCTCAATCTCATTTGTCATCAGGGAAATGCACAATTTAAACCACAATGTAATACCACTACACTTTCACCAGAATGGCTAAAATTTAGAAGAGTAAGGGGCGCCTGGGTGGCTCAGTCAGTTAAGCATTTGCCTTTGGCTCAGGCCATGATCTCTGGGTCCTGGGATCAAGCCCTGCGTCGGGCTCCTGGCTCAGCTGGGAGTCTCCTTCTCCCTCTCCCTCCCCAACCCCGCTCGTGCATGCGTGCTCTCTCTCTCTCTTTCTCAAATAAAAATCTTAAAAAAAATTAAGACTGACAGTGACAAGTGTTGGGAGGATGCAGAGCCATGTCAGCGGCTCATATGCTCATGTCAGCACATACAGCTGTTGATATATTAGCTCATATCTGCAGTTCTGTGCTGCTGGTGGGGCCATAAATTGGCACAATCTCTTTGGAAAACATTTTAGCCTTCTTCATCCAGGTATGTGTAGACCACATGAGGAAACAATTCTCCTAGGAAAATACACAACAGAAATCCTTGGCTGATATACCAGGACACATGTATAAATGCTCACCGTAACACTATTTGTAACAGCCAGAACCTAGAAATAACTCAAATGTCCATTAATGGTAGACTGGATAAATAAGTTGAACACAATTATTGAGTGAAAGAAGCCAGACACAAAAGAATTTGTATTATTTCAATTTGCCAAAATTTTAAGACAGGCCAAACGAATCTGTATTGTACAGCGGGGTATAGGGAGGTGGTAAACTAGAAAGTAAAACAGGGAAGTATTTACCCTCAGAGGCAGGACAGTGGTTTCCTTGATTGGTGGGGGTTGGGGCTTGGGGCTTAGCATGAGGAAGGCTTCTGGGCAAGGAGCTGTCAATGTTCTGTTTCCACACCAGGGTGAGAATTAGGTAGGTATTTGCCTTGAATAATTAGTAAGCCAAGTATTTATGTTTCCTATATTTTTGCATGAATATTATATCTCATAATGAAAATCTTTTGAAAAGGAAAAACATATGTACCCTCTAATTGTTTTACTAAGTTTTTAATTTTAATTCTAGTATTGTTAACATACAGTGTTATGTAAGTTTCAGGTATCCAATATAGGGATTCAACAATTCTGTACATTACTCAGTGCTCATCATGATAAGTGTGCTCTTCATCCCCTTCACCTATTTCACCCATCCCACCACCCATCTCCCCTCTGGTAACCATCAGTTTGTTCTCTACAGTTGAGAGTCTATTTCTTGGTTTGTCTCTCTCCTTTCTCTTTTTTTCCTTTGCTCGTTTGTTTTGTTTCTTAAATTCTACATATGAGTGAAGTCATAGTCATATGGTATTTGTCTTTCTCTGACTGGCTTATTTCACTTACCACTGTACTTTCTAGATCCATCCATGTTGTTGCAAATGGCAAGATTTCATTCTTTTTTATGGCAGAATAATATTCCATCATGTATACATACACACACACACACACGCACCACATCTTTATCCCTTCATCTATGGATGGACACTTGGGTTGCTTTCATAATTTGCCTATTGTAAATAATGCTGCAATAAACATGGGGGTGCATGTATCTCTTTGAATTAGTGTTTTTGTATTTTGGGGGTAAATACCCAGTAGTGTGATTACAGGATCATAGGGTAGTTCTATTTTTAACTTTTTGAGGAGCCCCCATCCTGTTTTCCACAGTGGCTGCACAGTTTGTATTCCCACCAACAGTGCACGACTGTACCCCCTGATTTTGACCCCAGTCTCCCGTACATACTTTGCAAAGGCAGACACACACACACACACACGCACACACACACACACACACACACACACACCCCTATACCCATTTTTACACTTCCAACCCTTGCTTTTCTTATTTAATAACAAATATTGGTGATCATTTGGGGTAATGAGTTACTTTTTCTTTTTTTTTTTTAAGATTTATTTATTTGAGTGAGAGAGAATGTGAGCATGAGCAGGGGGAGGGGCAGAGGGAAAGAATCTCAAGCAGACTCCCTGCTGAGCATGGAGCCCCACGTGGGTCTCGAATTCATGACCCTGAGATCGTGACCTGAGCTAAAACCAAGAGTTGGATGCTTAACCAACTGAGCCACCCAGGCACCCCTAGTTCCTTATTCTTTTTAAAGGCTGAACTGGAATCTTACTCCAATATATGGGTATATCAAAATATTACTGCTCCCCTCTTAATAGACACTTAAGGTATTTCCAATCTTTTGCTATTATAATGCTGCAGTGAAAGTCCTTATACATATTTCACTTAATACCAAAGGGAGTATGTTTGAAGAGAAATTTCTGCAAATGGAATTCTCAGGACAAATGATATATGCATTTTCATTTTTGATAGATATAGCAAAGTGGCCTTCCTTGTGGGTTGTATCAGTTATAGAAGAGTGCCTGTTTTTACCATACCCTGTGGAGCAGTGTCTTGTCATACTCATTTTTTCTTTTTGGCACATCAGATAGGTTAAAATATCGTATCTCAGTACAGATTTAATTTGCATTTCTATGGCCAAGGTTAAATATATTTGACTGTGTTTAACGAGCCATTTATATTATTTTTCCTGAGCTGATATCAATTTCCTTTGCTCATTTTTCTATTGGGTTGTTGTTATTTATATATTAAGGAAAGTAGCTCTTTTATAGGGGACCCAAATATTTTTCCTCAACTTCTCATTTGTCTTTTAAATGAAAATCTTTAGTGTTTTCTCCATGCATTTCACATAATTGTGTTAGGAATCTCTTATGTCCTCCAAGTTTTGTGTCAGAATGCTTAACTATGCTTAATAAAAACTCCGTGGTTTTTTTTTTTTTTTTTTTTTTAGTACTTTCATGTCTTTAGTTTTAACCTTTACTTTCCTCACCATCTAGATTTTTGGTGGTTGTTGTAAAAGCCTTAGCTAGGGATCAGTTTTCATTTTCTTTTTTTTAAAAGATTTATTTATTTATTAGAGAGAGAGAGATCATGCATGTGTGTGAGTAGGGGAGGGGCAAAGGGAGAGGGAGAGAATCTCAGGCAGACTCCCAACTCTGGGCTCAATCTCACCACCCATGAAATCATGACGTGAGCTGAAATCATCAGTTGGACACTTAGCCGACTGAGCCACCTCTGCGCCCCTCCATTTTCATTTTCTTCAAGATGCCTACTCATCTGTCCCAACACTGTTTATTGAATAACCTGTATTTTCCGCACTAATATACAATACTACACTAGTGTATATATACATTCCAATATATAACTCTGGTCGTATTTATGGACCTTATTCGGTGCCACTGATCTAATAATGGTCATAATCGTAATGAATCACTAAATTCTACTCCTGAAGCCAATATTACACTATATGTTAACTAACTAGAATTTAAATAAAAACTTGAAACAAAAAACAAAAAGTAATAATAATAGTCCTAATCTTTATGATTCTAATTCCTCTGTATTCATAATTTATTCTAATAGATTGTAGGACTAAGTCTCTGATTGCCCTTTTTCAGAAATTTACCATTTTCTTGATTGTTTGAATTTCTGTACACGATTTGTAATCAGCTTACCAAATTTAAAAACAAATGTCCTTGCTGCTGTCAACGAGCTTGCAGTACATTTATATTTTAAGAATCATTTGTCTCTTCATGACAATTCAGATTTCCTGCTAAAGAATAAGGTATGTCGCCTGTGCTTTTTCAAGTAATCTTTGCATTTCCCATTAGTGTGTTAATATTTTCTTCAAATAGATATATATTTATATATTTTAAAGATTTTATGTGTTTATTAGAGAGGGAGAATGCAAGCGAGAGAAAGAGAGAGCACAAGCGGGGTGAGGGGCAGAGGGAGAGGGAGAAGCAGGCTCCCCGCTGAGCAGGGAGCCCGATGCGGGACTCGATCCCAGGACCCTGGGATCATGACCTGAGCCGAAGGCAGACTTAAGTCTTAACGACTGAGCCACCCAGGTGTCCCATCTTCAAATATATTTTTGACATCAGTTTTTGTTTCTATTATCTAAAGGAAAAAAATACAATGCAAATATATATGAGTGTATATTACAAATTGGAACTAAAATTACAATTATATACACAAGAGGTAGTTGGAGAGTGAGTGAAAGGAAAAACAAAAAATACTATGGTTCTCTTAGTCTTGTTTAGGAGAAGGATATGGATATTGATAGAGCTTATTAAAGAAACATTCATATTATTATGGTCTTAGGCTGGAATAAGTAGGCAGAAGAATAAAATGGAATGGGTAATTTTCAAATGAGCATTAAGTGGGGAAACACCCAAAATTTGATTTGTCAAGGAGATTAAAGGAAACGAAAAGAACTATATAAATAGTAGAAATCAGTCCTAGTTTTATAGTAATGACATATTATGAATGGGTTATAATCATTCCTTAAAAGAGATTCTCAGAGTAGATGGGGGAAAAAAGAAGCAAAAACTGTCCAAGGTCAAGCATTATTTTATAAACTTTTAATTACACTTAAAATGAAAAGACTCAGGAACTGTGAAGATAAAGGGACAGAAAAATGATACACTTGGCAAACAAGAACCAATGGAAATCTGGGGTTTTTAATATCAGACCAGAGGGAATGGAAAAACGTCACAGGGGATGAAGGTAAATGGTTCAAACTATTAAATACTGAGAAATATAAAAATTATCAGCACGCATATAGCTAATGATATATATCCTTAAACTGTGTAAAATTAAAGCTAGCAGAAATAGTTAATTCTACCCTTAACCGTTTTAACCTACCCTTGATCATGCAGAGAAAAATAATCTAAAGCTTTGCTATAATGTAGATTATAATATTCTATAACCACAGGGAATTAAATTCAAAATAAAAAGTAAAAAGCTAGAAAAAATAAATCATGTCTACAAACATTAAAATATTTTACATGAATATGTGTTAAATAGAAAACATGTAATTTCACAAAATACATAGAGGTTGTCTTGACTCGAGCTGCCATAACGAAATATCTTAGACTCGGTGGCTTAAGCAACAGAAGTTTTTTTTCCCTCATAATTCTGGAGGTTGGAAGTCTAAGATCCTGGTGTAGCAGGGTCGGGTTCTGGTGAGGACCCTCCCCCTGGCTTGTAGGTGGCCACCATGTCACTGTCTTCCTGTGATCTCTGTGCACGCAGAGGGGGATTGCAGAGAGCAAGCAGGTTCTCTGGTATTTCTTCTAAGGGCAGTTATAGGAAGGCCCCAGTCTAAATCCCATCATGAGGGCCCCATCCTCATGGCCTCATATAATCCTGATTACCTCCCAAAGGCCCCATCTCTGCATCACCATCTCATTGGGATTAGGGCTTCAGCATACGCATTTTAGGAGGACGCAAGCCTCCAGTCCATAACAGAGGTGAACTGCAAGTGACACATTTTAAAGTTTATGCACTAAAGCAAAACTTGTGGGTAGAAGGAAAATGATAGATTTGAATGCCTTTATTTACTCCTTCCCTATTCCCACGAACTTTCCTTCCTGTTAAAAAGAAATGAGCTCTCCGCTGAACCCCTTCCCCCCCCCCCATCCCTTTAGTTATCCTCTATCCTATATAACCACCTTTCCCCTTCTGTGCTGGTACCTTCCCAGAGCATATAACATGCAGTAATATTTTTCATCTCAAAAAAATCTTCCCTTGATCCCTGATCCACTTCCAGCCAAGGGGTTTCACTGGATAAGTAATTCCTGAAGCTTACAAACTAAACCTTCTGCTCTGTATATGTTTAAATGCCCTCTCCTGTTGGCTGGGTTTTTGGCCAGGGATTTGCTTCCTCCAACTGGGCTGGGGGTGGGGTCACTCCCCCTGAACGCCCCCCCCCCACATACAGTTCTTCTCTGCAGATCCTGGGAGTCCCCATTAAGCCAACCCCCTAGCCCTTAACTCTTCCTTTCTTATGCTCTAAGCCTCTGTTCCTACTACCTACTCTACATCTTGCCAGAATCTTGCTTTCCCGAGGGTTTCTTACACTCTCTGCTTAATGTTTTGATACAGAAGCCTCACAAAGGGAACACCAATTACAGATCATTCTCACTTGTGAATAGTGACGGGGCAATTATAAATGAAACACCATCAAACGGAATCTAGCAGTTCCTTAAAAAAGCTTTCATTCTGAGCACATGGTTCAGTATTACAAAATCTCTATGTAATTCACCACTATGAACATATCACTGGAGAAAAGCAATTTGATAAAATTCAACATCCGTGTTTGATTTTAAAAAGTATCAAAGTTGAGCACTTCACACTTGAGTTCCTTCCCAAAACTCACAGTAGGGATTGTCACTGATGCAATGGGGATTGATTAATAACATCCAAAAAACTTCATTTTGAATTGAGTCCTTTATCTTTATAAATTGTCTTCCTTTGTCTTGTTTAATACTTTTCCAGAATTCTCCTCTGACTGATATTAAAATGGAGACCTTGCTTCCTTTCTGTGGGTACTTCCTTATAAGTTGATGATGTCTAGAGTTCTTTACTTTGGATTGAGTCTTTTATCTTTATGAAGTGTCTTGCTCTGTCTTATTTAATTTTTTTGTCCCAGAATTCTACTCTGATTGATATTAAAATGGAGACCTTGCTTCCTTTCTGCTGGCTTTTCCTGATACAAGTGAGCAAAGGCTCATTCTTTTTACCATCGTCTGTGTGCATTTTTCCTGTACAACATTTGAAAAGGCATGCTTTATATTATGCCTTCTTGTTTTCATGCTGCTTTTTAAAAATATCTTTCACTGTATGCTCTATTTTGCTTTGTTTTGGATTCCTTCTAGTAATTTGAAAGGGTTGAATTCTTTTTTGGTTCTTTCTGTGGTTACCTTTGTAACATTAATGTTATAAAAGATAATTAATATTGTAATTATTGAAACAGTGTCTGTTAACTGTCCAGTATGAGTAATGACAAGATTTGTATACTGCTATTTCAAGAGTTATTTTATTTGTTGGCAGCTTTCCTTGAACTCTGAGAGCTTGTCTGTTCAATTTGTTTGGGTCAGTCTAGGGACACAAATGATGTGCGTATTGAATTTCCTCTCTCCCATATTTTTGTCATTTTTTCTCTCTTACATTTTACAGTCTTGATTCATTTCTACTTCACTTTGTTTACTAGTCATAATTCTTTGTTCGTCCCCTACTATCTGGGCAGGAACTGTTAAAGACTTCATTTCTGTATTGGTTTTTTTTTTTCACTTTTTTATTGAGGTCTGCCAACATACTACACAAATTTTTAAGACAGCTCAAGCAAACGTCTTTTCAAAGTTGGTTACTTCAAATCAGAATCCAAATAAAGTCCACACATTGCATTTTTTAAGTTTTTATTTTAATTCCAGTTAACGTACAGTGTCATATAAGTTTCAGGTGTACAATATAGTGATTCAGCACTTCCATACAACACCCAGTGCTCATCACAAGTGTCCTCCTTAATCCCCATCCCCTGTTTCACCCATTCCCCACCCACTTCCCCTTAGTAACCATCGGTTTGTTTGCTATGGTTAAGAGTTTGTTTCTTTTTTTTTATGGAGATTTTATTTATTTATTTGACAGAGAGAGACACAGTGAGAGAGGGAACACAAGCAGGGGGAGTGGGAGAGGGAGAAGCAGGCTTCCCGCGGAGCAGGGAGCCCGATGCGGGGCTCAATCCCAGGACCCTGGGATCATGACCTGAGCCACCCAGGTACCCCAAGAGTTTGTTTCTTGATTTGTCCCTCTCTTTTTTCCCCTTTGCTCATTTGCCTTTTCTCTTTCTTTCTTTCTTTCTTTCTTTCTTACAAAGGATTTTATTTGAGAGAGAGAGAGCATTAGAGAGAGAGCAAGCACGAGTGGGGGTGCAGAGGGATTCAGGGCTCGATCCCAGGATCCTGGGATCATGACCTGAGCCGAAGGCAGATGCTTAACCAACTGAGCCACCCAGGCGCCCACATTTGTCTTGTTTCTTAAATTACACATATAAGTGAAATCATATGGTATTTAACTCTCTCTGCCTTATTTCGCTTATCATCATACTCTCTAGCTCCATCTGTGTCATTATATTTTGTTCCTGTGTCTCTGTCAAGAACTGGGGAGGGTCTGAGATTTTATCCTACTTGCACGCTAACCATTGAGCCTGCCACAGTGGTCTGGGTGCTGGCGGAAGACTCGAGACTCCTGGGTCAGAGAAAGAGGACCTAACGCCCATGGCAATACTAGCCAGCATCTTAGCACGTGTGCCAGTTCCCTCCAGGGGGACCCGAAGAGGCCCGCGTGGCATCTGCACACACAGCGGGTTCCTTAGATTACCTGAATCTTTTATTTTTTTATTTTTATTTTTTTTTAAGATTTTATTTATTTGAGAGAGAGAGAATGAGAGAGAGAGAGCACATGAGAGGGGGGAGGGTCAGAGGGAGAAGCAGACTCCCTGCCGAGCAGGGAGCCTGATGCGGGACTCGATCCAGGAACTCCAGGATCATGACCTGAGCCGAAGGCAGTCGCTTAACCAACTGAGCTACCCAGGCGCCCTACCTGAATCTTTTATGAGTAGTAAGCAAACCGGTCCTTTGCGCTGGAGGATGGCACAAATGTGTTCCAAGGCTATTTGCCTTGCAAACATCCTCAAAAAGATAGTCTGGAACAGAGGGCAGCCCATGCCTGTGCTCACTAGGCTTGCAGAAGCAGGAGAGTTCCATGGAGAACTGCCCCCCAACAGTATCCACCGGATAGCCATTGCATATCTGCAGTATCCAATATTGTTTCTATATTGCCTTGCCTTCTGCAGATTTTCTCACCGGTACACTACTCCGTTGGCCACTCTGATCCATTTGGCAAGGGCCAAATCTGTTGTTTGTCTCCCGCAGCATTTGATTAAAGCTGTTACGCACAGGATTCCAAGTGGTAGAATGAGGCCATGCTGCAGTATTTTGCTCAACCAGGACCTCCGGGATTCCAGACTCAAGCAGCTGAACAGATCCCAGAAGTCATTAAGGTTCAGCGTACAAAGCCAGGTGCTTTTCTCCTTTAGCTGCTATACTGACCTTTCCGCTTGGCCTGAGGCACCAGTGCAGGGGCAGCCTCCTGTATTAGCAATTGCACAGATTCTGCCTTGGCCCCGGTGTTGGGGCGATTTCATCATCTGTAAGAGCCCTGGACAAGTAAGCTGAGGCTGACCAGAATGCCTTCCAGGGCCAAGGTAGTATGAATGATCACCTCGGCTAAAATCAGGGACACATTTCTTACCACCTTTTCTAATTGGATGATCCCTGTTATAGGAATAACTGCCCTCAGGGTGCACATCAATATCCAAGCCGTTTATCCTTCTAGGAAGCTCCTCAGAGCAAACCAAGGGTAGCTTCCTTCTGGAGAGATCTCCAGAGTCATTTAAGGGCTACCTCAACCACCAGTCTCCACCTTAAACACTTGGAGGTCACCTATGAGCACTCCCGAGATGCAAATCACTATGATTTTTTTTGGAGGGGAGGCAAGTTAATGTCTGGCTTCCGCACATAAAGTACAATTCCGGGGTGTCTCCCCAAGATGAAAGTGGTGTTTACAATGGCCCTCTAAATAGGACCCCTAGCAGTCGGGACACAGGTTGAGATTGCCTCCAGTGTCACCTGTCAGCCTCCTGATAGTCTTTAACTGTTAAAGACAAAACTGAACAAGGAAAGAAATTGATTGTGTTCAGGCTGTGGCAGTGAGGAAAGCACCTCAGATCTGAAGATCAGGTTGTCTCAGTAGGGTGGTTTTGCCTTTTACTCTCACAGGGAGGAGTAGACGAGTTACAGTAGGGTGATTTGCAAGTGCGATTTTTTTCTGCATTCGGGGGAAGTCTCAGCTTAAAAGAAAATATCTCTGTGTCTAGCTACTTTATGTGGGACAGACAGCCAATGTCAGTTAATCATTCATGAGACAAAGAATGGGGGAGTTGGAGGGTCTGTGTTTGGCCTTTCAGCAGGTTCAACAAAAGGGGAAAGGTCTGTGTTTGGCCTTGTCACAGGTAGACCCCAGGAGTCTTATGGGGGTCATGAGAACAAGTGGGCAGCAAGTCTTATCTTAAGCACGTGGGGAAAGGTGTTCTTTGCCATAAGTCATTTCCAAGAGCACAAAAGGGTGAGATGGTTTCTTAACTATTGCTGTTTTCAGGGCTCAAATGGAATTCACCATTGTCAGACCCCGTCTTGTTCAAGATAACCATAAGGTTGTCCTTGAACAGTTATGTCTGGAAACAAGGCAGTATGGGAATGCCTGGGTCTATACGATTGTCAATCCACGTTTGGTCTCTACATGCAAAGCTGTCAGTTCCGTTTTCACCTCTGTATGCAGAGTCAGTTGGAGGTGGTGGTGTTTTCAGATCTGCTGGATTATGATATGTTGTTGAACCATTTGGCAAGACTGGCTGAATAGTAGCATTTAAGACTATGGGAAGGATGCATCCCCAACCGCAAGGCGTAAGATTATAAACAGGAGAAGGGTGAATAATCCTTGCAATTTTACCTCAAAGCCAGGATCCTATATTCTGGCCAGGAGAACATGTTTCATAAGCCGTTCATATCCACCTTAGAAAGCCAAGTCCCCTTCTTGAATTTAGTGACTACCTGTCCTGTTTGGCCTGTGGTATACGTCCAAGTGCAACGAGATGTGTTATTGGCTGTGGCGCAGATGCCTCCCTGGCTAGGAAGGAAGTCAAGAGTTACATGATTATCCATCACGACTTGGGCCAGTGAGCTTAAATTTATTTATTGTGGAGAGATTTTGAACTATTCTTTTCTAGTTGTAGAATTCCCTTGGTGGGTGAAATGGCCCTCATAAAGAGGCGGTGCATAAAGAGAGAATTGCTGATTTCCCAGGGAAGTTCAAGAACACCCTGTAGTTGCCTCATTTTGGAGTGACTGTATAAGTCTCCAAAGGGGCACGTGGTCAGCAGGTGGGGTGGCGGTTTTCAACGTTTGAAGGTCCCAGCCAAGGATTGCAAAGACACAGGAAAGATCAGTGTGAGGAAGGCAGAGGTAGGCTGGCAACCACATAAAAAGTAGTATCATACGGGTCACACACAGTGTTTGCATTATTAATAAATGGTGGTGGTTAACCTTGGCCGTGGCCCCTCAGGAAGGAAGAGGCTTTGGGTAGAACTAAGCAAAGTCCATAAGGCTGATTGGAAAGTGGTAGGGGAGAAAATGTGGTTATTCAGGGGTGAAAAGCATTCATATATATAATGTACGTATATATAGGAGCCTCCTAAAAATACATACATATATATATATATATATATATATATATGTTTATACCCAATCTTGAGGAAGTGGAGTTACGGAGTTTGGAGATTTCAAGAGAAGCATCAATTATGTTGGGGGATAAGGTATATGCTAAAAGGTTGGGGTTGATGGGGTGGGGTGGTTTAAACACCAATATGGACCCTTAAGGGCAAATGGGAAGTGCTGAGGGGAATGTTTGATTAGATTGTTGGTCCTGAGAGTCAGATGAAGGATGAGACCTCCAACAACCAGTGAGAATGAGTGCAGTACAAGAGTTGAAAACCGAAAAAGGGAATTTCATCCCTTGTGTTCATATGGCGGGGATGTAAAGGGAGGAGAAAACCACTGTGAGGGACAGA
Source organism: Zalophus californianus (assembly GCF_009762305.2). Taxonomy (NCBI): domain Eukaryota; kingdom Metazoa; phylum Chordata; class Mammalia; order Carnivora; family Otariidae; genus Zalophus; species Zalophus californianus. The sequence goes on along the minus strand of NC_045612.1, from coordinate 87,876,748 downwards.
GTCATCTTACAGTGTTGGATCCAGAGATGGTTGGGTCAGAGGTCAGTGGAAGAGGAGAAATATAACAAAGAGGCATGATGGCAGGGGTTAAGTAATTTTAACTGAGAGAAAACCAAATTCTCATTTTGCATCAGTATAATATTTGATGCTAAAACTCTTCTTAAAAACCTTACAAATAGGGTATTATGCTGCGCGAAATACGTCAATCAGAGAAAGACATGTATCATATGACCTCACTGATATGAGGAATTCTTAATCTCAGGAAACTGAGTGTTGCTGGAGTGGGAGTGGGGTGGGAGGGGTGGGGTGGCTGGGTGATAGACATTGGGGAGGGTATGTGCTATGGTGAGCGCTGTGAATTGTGCAAGACTGTTGAATCACAGACCTGTACCTCTGACACAAATCATGCGTTATATGTTAAAAAAAAAAAAAAAAGAAGATGGTAGGAAGGGAAAAATGAAGGGGGTGGAAATCGGAGGGGGAGACGAACCATGAGAGACTACAGACTCTGAGAAACAAACTGAGGGTTCTAGAGGGGAGGGGGGTGGGGGGATGGGTGAGCCTGGTGATGGGTATTAAAGAGGGCACGTTCTGCGTGGAGCACTGGATGTTATATGCAAACAGTGAATCGTGGAACACTACGTCAAAAACTAATGATGTACTGTATGGTGATTAACATAATAAAATAAAATAAAATAAAATAAAATAAAATAAAACCTTACAAATAAACTTATGAAACCTTACCCAACTTTGATCACAACTAATAAAATTCCCTTTCTGTGCATTTTCTACAACTTTCTGTGTCCATTTTGGTTTTGTCCTATGTTTTCCTCTTTCTCATGCTGGAACAACCAGTCATTTTACGTTAGGACAAAATTGCTTGCTTTTTCCTGAACGAAAGCATACCCTGCATACATTGCATACAAAGTTATCTCTCTCTGCCACTGTTGCTCCTAGTAGTCTCGTTCACATATATTGATTACAACTTTCTTTTAAAGATTTTATTTTTTCTTCCAAGATTTTATTTAAATTCAAGTTAGTTAACATTCAGGGTAGTATTGGTTTCATGAGTACAGTTTAGTGATTCATCACTTACATGTAACACCCAGTGCTCATCACAACAATTGCCCTTCTTAATACCCATCACCTGTTTAGCCCATCCTCCCACCCACCTCCCCTCCAACAGCCCTCGGTTAGTTCTCTGTAGTGAAGAGTCTCTTGTGGTTTGGTTTGTCTCCTCTGTTTTCATCTTATTTTTCCTTCCCTTCCCCTCTGTTCATCTGTTTTGTTTCTTAAATTGCATATATGAGTGAAATCATATGGTATCTGTCTTTCTCTGCTTGACTTATTTAACTTAGCATAATACCCTCTTGCTCCATCCATGTCATTGCAAATGGCAAGATTTCATGCTGTTTATGGCTCAGTAATATTCCATTGTGTATATACACCACATCTGCTTTATCCATTCATCTGTTGATGGACATTTGGGCTCTTTCCATAATTGGCGATTATTGATAGTGCTGCTATAAACATTGGGGTGAATGTGCCCCTTTGAATCAGTATTTTTGTATCCTTTGGATAAATACCTAGTAGTGCAATTGCTGGGTCATACAGTAGCTCTATTTTTAACTTTTTGAGGAACCTCCCTACTGTTTTCCAGAGGGGCTGCACCAGCTTGCATTCCCACCAACAGTGCACATCCTTTTTCCACATCCTCACCAACATCTGTTGTTTCCTGTGTTGTTAATCTTAGCCATTCTGACAGGTGTGAGGTGGTATCTTGCTGTGGTTTCAATTTGTATTTCCCTGATGATGAGTGATGTTGAGCGTCTTTTCATGTGTCTGTTAGCCATCTGGATGTCTTCTTTGGAGAAATGGCTCTTCATGTCTTCTGCTCATTTCCTAACTGGATTATTTATTTTGGGGGTGTGGAGTTTCATAAGTTCTTTATAGATTTTGGATACTAGCCCTTTATGTGGTATGTCATTTGCAAATATCTTCTCCCATTCTGTCGGTTGCCTTTTAGTTTTTTTGACTGTTTCCTTCGCTGTGCAGAACTTTTTCTCTTTATGAAGTCCCAGTGGTTCATTTTTGCTTTTGTTTCTCTTGCCTCCAGAGACATGTCTAGTAAGAAGTTGCTGCGGCCAAGGTCAAAGAGGTTACTATCTGTGTTCTCCTTTAGGATTTTTATGGATTCCTGTCTCACATTTAGGTCTTTCATCCATTTTGAGTTTATTTTTGTGGATGGTGTAAGAAAGTGGTCCAGTTTCATTCTTCTGCATGTGGCTGTCCAGTTTTCCCAGCACCATTTCTTGAAGAGACTGTCTGTTTTCCATTGGATATGCTTTCCTGCTTTGTCGAAGATTAGTTGACCATTTGGTTGTGGATCAATTTCTGGGCTCTCTATTCTGTTCCATTCGTCTATGTGTCTGGTTTTGTGCCAGTACCATGCTGTCTTGATGATTATAGCTTTGTAATAGAGCTTGAAGTACAAAATTGTGATGCTTCCAGTTTTGGTTTTCTTTTTCAACACTACTTTGGTTCTCTGGGGTCTTTCTGGTTCCATACAAATTTTAGGATTGTTTGTTCTAGCTCTGTGAAAAATGCCATTGTTCTTTTGATAGGGTTTGCATTGAATGTGTAGATTGCTTTGGGTAGTATAGACATTTTAACAATATTTGTTCTTCCAATCCATGAGCCATGGAGTGTTTTTCCATTTTGGGGGGGTCATCTTCAATTTCTTTCATGAGGTAGTGTTCAGAGTACAGGTCTTTTACCTCTTTGGTTAGTTTTATTCCTAGGTATCTTACGGTTTTTGGTGCAATTATAAGTGGGATCGATTCCTTGATTTTTCTTTCTGCTGCTTCATTATTGGTTGTGTAGAAATGCAGCCGATTTCTGTACATTGATTTTATATCCTGCGACTTTGCTGAATTCATGTATCAGTTCTAGCAATTTTTTGGTGGATTCTTTCGTGTTTTCTACATAGAGTATCATGTCATCTGTGAAGAGTGAAAGTTTGACACTTACTTGCTGATTTGGATGCCTTTTATTTCTTTTTGTTGTCTGCTGAGGCTAGAACTTCCAGTACTATGTTGAACAACAGTGGTGAGAGTAGACATCCCTGTTGTGTTCCTGACTTTAGGGGAGAAGCTCTCAGTTTTTCCTCATTGAGGATGATATTTGCTGTGGGTCTTTCATATATGGCCTTCATGATGTTGAGGTATGTTCCTTCTAACCCTACTTTCTTGAGGCTTTTTATCAAGGAAAGGTGCTGTATTTTGTCAAATGCTTTTGCTGCATCTATTGAGAGGATCATATGATTCTTATCCTTTCTTTTATTAATGTGGTGTATCATGTTGATTGATTTGTGGATATTGACCCACCCCTGCAGCCCAGGAATAAATCCCACTTGATCATGGTGAATAATTCCTTTAATGTACTGTTGGATTCAATTTGCTAGTATTTTGTTGAGAATTTTTACATCCATGTTCATCAGGGATATTGGCCTGTAATTCTCCTTTTTAGTGGAGTCTTTGTCTGATTTTGGAATCAAGGTAACACTGGCCTCATAGAGTAAGTTTGGAAGTTTTCCTTCCATTTCTATTTTTTGGAACAGTTTGAGAAGACTAGGTATTAACTCTTATTTAAAACTGTCTGGTAGAATTCCCCTGGGAAGCCATCTGGCCCAGGACTTCTGTTTGTTGGGAGATTCTTGATTACTGATTCAACTTTTTTTTTTTAAGATTTTATTTATTCAGGGGCGCCTGGGTGGCTCAGTCGTTAAGCGTCTGCCTTTGGCTCAGGTCATGATCCCAGGGTCCTGGGATCGAGCCCCGCATCGGGCTCCCTGCTCAGCAGGAAGCCTGCTTCTCCCACTCCCCCTGCTTGTGTTCCCTCTCTTGCTGTCTCTCTCTCTCAGTCAAATGAGATTTTATTTATTCATTTGACTGAGAGAGAGAGACAGCGAGAGCACACAAGCAGGGGGACAGGCAGAGGGAGAGGGAGAAGCAGGCTCCCTGCTGAGCCAACCAGGAGCCCGACGTGGGGCTTGATCCCAGGACCCAGAGATCGTGACCTGAGCCGAAGACATACGCCTAATCATCTGAGCCACCCAGGTGCCCCTACTGATTCAATTTCTTTGCTGGTTATGAGTCTGTTCAAATATTTTTATTTCTTCCTGTTTCAGTTTTGGTAGTCTGTAAGTTTCTAGGAATCTATCCATTTCTTCCAGATTGCCCCAAATTTTGGAATATAATCTTTCATAGTATTCTCATAATTGTATTTCTGTGGTATTGGTTGTGATCTCTCCTCTTTTGTTCAGAATTTTATTTATTTGAGTCCATTCTCTTTTCTTTTTGCTAGTCTGGCTCGGGGTTTATCAGTTTTTTTAATTCATTTGAAGAACCAACTCTTAGTTTTGTTAACCTGTTCTACTGGGTTTTCTTGTTTCAGTAGCATTTATTTCTGCTCTTATCTTTTATTATTTCCCTACTTCTCCGGTTTTAGGCTTTATTTGCTGTTCTTTTTCCAGCTCCTTTAGGTGTAAGGTGAAGTTGTGTATTTTAGACTTTTCTTGTTTCTTGAGGAAGGGCTATATTGCTATATACGTCCCTCTTAGGCCTGCCTTTGATGCATCCCAAAGGTTTTAGACTGTTGTATTTTCATTTTCATTTGCTTCCAAGTATTTTTCATTTCTTCTTTAATTTCCTGGCTAACCCATTCATCCTCTAGTAAGATGTTCTTTAACCTCCATGTATTTGTGGTCTTCCCACGTTTTTTCTCGTGGTTGACTTCAAGTTTCAAAATATTGTGGTCTGAAAATACACATGATATGATCTCAATCCTTTTGTATTTGTTGAGGCCTGATTTGTGACCTAGTATGTGATCTATTGTGGAGAATGTTCATGTGCACTCAAAAAGAATGTGTATTCTACTGCTTTAGACTGAAATGTTTTGAATATAGCTGTTAAGTCCATATGGTCCAGTGTATCATTCAAAGCCATTATTTCATTGTTGATCTTCTACTTAGATGATGTGTATTACTGTGAGGGGGTGTTAAAGTCCCCTAGTATTATTGTATTATTATCAATGAGTTTAAGTTTGTTATTAATTGTTTTATATATCTGGCTGCTCCGAAGTTGGGGGCATACATATTTACTTATAATTGTTAGATCTTCTTGATGGATAGACCCCTTTATTATGAATTAGTGTCCTTCTTCTCTTATTATAGTCTTTAAAATCTAGTTTGTCTGATATAAGTATGGCTACTCCAGCTTTTTTTGATCTTCCTTAGCATGATCAATGGTTCTCCACTCCCTCACTTTTAATCTGGAGGTATCTTTGGGTCTAAAATGTGTTTCTTGTTTTTTTGTCCATTCTGATACCCTGTGTCTTTTGATTGGAGCATTTAGTCCATTTACATTCAGAGTGATTATTGATCGATATGAATTTTGTACCATTGTATTATGTGTAAAGTCGCTGTTCCTGTAGGTTGTCTCTGTCCTTCCTAGTCTTTGTTGTTTTGTTCTCTTTCCCACTCAGAGGGTCCCCTTTAATATTTCTTGCAGAGCTGGTTTAGTGTTCGCAAACTCCTGTAGTTTTTGCTTGTCTTAGAAACTCTTTATCTCTCCTTCTATTCTGAATGACAGCCTTGCTGGGTATTCTTGGTTGCATATTTTTCCCATTTACCATGGTGAATATATCATGCCACTCCTTTCTGGCCTGCCATGTTTCTGTGGAAGGCTCTGCTGCTAACCTTATATGTCTACCCTTGTAGGTTAAGGACCTTTTATCCCTAGTTGCTTTCAGAATTCTCTTTTTATCTTTGTATTTTACAAGTTTCACTTGATATGTCTTGGTGTTGACCTGTTTTTGTTGATTTTGAGGGGAGTTCTCTTTGCCTCTTGGACTTGAATGCCTGTTTCCCTCCCCAGATTAGGGAAGTTCTCAGCTATCATTTGTTCAAATAAACCTTCTGCCCCTTTTTCCCCTCTCTTCTTCTATTGGGACTCCTATGATACGGATGGTTATTACACTTTATGGAACCACTGAGTTCCCTAAGTCTATATTTGTGATATAATATTTTTCTTTCCCTATTCTTTTCAGCTTCATTATTTTCCACAATTTTCTCTTCTATATCACCTGTCCTCTTGTCTGCCTCTTCCATCCTCATTGTGATTACGTCCAGTTGGTTTTGCATCTCATTTATAGTAATTTTTTATTTTGGCCTGACTAGTTTTTAGGTCTTTTATCTCTGCAGCAAGGTTTCTCTGGTGTCTTCTATGCTTTTTTCAAGCCCAGCTAGTATTCTTATGACTGTTCTTCTAAATTCTTATTCACATATATTGCATATATCTGTTTTGAGCAAATCCCTGGCTGTGATTTCTTCTTGATCTTTCTTTTGGGGTGAATTCTTCCATCTTGTCATTATGTCTAGGTTTCTGCCTTTTGCATGTTATGAAAGCTTGTTCTATTTCCTGCTCCTGAGAGTAATGCTATATTAAGAAGGGGTCATACACTGTCCAGGGCCTGGTGCTTCAGAAAATGTTTCTGGTGTGTGCTGTGTGCACTCTGCTGCTGTGTTTTGGCTGCCCTTCCCCACAGGTCAGTCCTCTGCAGAGTTCTTCCTTGCTTGCAGTGGGGAGTGTTTGGACCTTTAACTAGTTGTGCTTTGATTTTTTTGTTAAAATAAGCCTCTTTGTCTCCTGCTTAGCATACTGCCTTGCTCAAACTCAAGGAAGGTTCACTGATGATTACTGTGCTAGTAAACTCCTTGGAAGCGAAGAGTGGCTACCATCTTAAGATTTTATTTTTAAGTAATCTCTATAACCAACATGGGGCTCGAACTCACAACCCCAAGATCAAGAGTTGCATGCTCCACCCACTGAGCCAGCAAGACACCTCTATTGATTACAACTTTTAACTACAATAACTTCTATTTCAGAGAAAACTAGGAGCTGTAAATAACTGAATTGTCTGCCCCGCACCAACATTTCATAGCTGAGTAGCACATCTTAATGAATATACATCTCACAGTTTTTCTTAGCCATTAACAGCCTTTGTAGTACAACTTCTCACACTGGCAAAACTGAACATGTTCATTAACAGAATCAATATACGTAGCCTCCCTGTACCATATAAAAATAATATGCAAAAGGTATGTAAACTTAAAGTTATGCTTAATGTTTCAGTTTTCTGTCTTAACCTTTAAATGATATAGGTATCTAATGGATATTCATTAACTTAATTTAACATAAGTCTAAGGTTATAAGTTACCTAAAGATACCGGAAACTATCTTCAAGCTGACACACTACAAAACATTACTGTTGAAGTGAAGTTTGTCAGAATGGTGGTTCAATTTGGTTAAGTACAGATTTACATTTTTCATAACCTTAAACTTCTAGTAGATGTACTGCTAGCTTATGCACTCAGTAAACATGGTAAATTTAAAAGAATATACCCAAGCAGAATAAAAATATATGTTTCTATTCGATCTCAGTTTTTGATGTAGAAAATCGTTTGGAAGGAAGTTCTTAGATCACTCATGGACTTCAGTTTTTTAGTGCTATAGCTATGCCCACTCTTTTTTTTCTTCATTTTTCAAGCTTTTATTTAAATCCCAGTTAGTTAGGGGCACCTGGGTGGCTCAGTCGGTTAAGCGTCTGCCTTCAACTCAGGTCGTGATCCTGGGGTCCTGGGATCGAGCCCTGCATCGGGCTCCCTGCTCAGCGGGGAGCCTGCTTCTCCCTCTCCCTCTGCCCCTACCCCTGCTTGTGCTCACTCTCTCTTTCTCTCTCTCTCTCAAATAAATAAATAAATCTTTTTAAAAAGTAAATTCCAATTACTTAACATACAGTGTAATATTAGTTTTAGGAGCAGAATTTAGTGATTCATCACTTACATACACCACCCAGTGCTCATCACAACCAGTGCACTCCTTAATCCCCATCACCTGTTTAACCCATTTTCTCCCACCCAGCTCCCCTCCAGTAACCATCAGTTTGTTCTCTATAGTTGAGAGTCTGTTTTCTGGTTTGCCTCTCTTTTTTTTTTCCCCTATGTTCATCTGTTTTGTTTATTAAATTCCGCATGTGAGTGAAATCATATGGTATTTGTCTTCCTCTGACTGACTTATTTCATTTATCATAATATTCTCTTGCTCTATCCACATCATTGCAAATGGCAAGATTTTGTTATTTTTTATGGCTGAGTAATATTCCATTGTATATATATACATATATGTACACCACATCATCTTTATCCATTCATCAGTTGATGGACATCTGGGCTCTTTCCATTGTTTGGCTATTGTTGATAATGCTGCTATAAATATCAGAGTGCATATATCCCTTTGAATCAGTATTTTTGTATCCTTTGGGTAAATGCCTACTAGCGCAATTGCTAGGTTATAGGGTAGTTCTATTTTTGACTTTCTGAGGAACCTCCATTCTGTTTTCCAGAGTGGCTGCACCAGCTTGCATTCCCACCAACAGTGTAGGAGTGTTCCCCTTTCTCCACATCCTCGCCAACATCTGTTGTTTCCTGTGTTGTTTTGTTTTAGCCATTCTGACTGGTGTGAGTTGATATCTCATTGTGGTTTTGATTTGTATTTTCCTGATGATGAGTGATGTTGAGCATCTTTTCATGTGTCTGTTGGCCATCTGGATGTTTTCTTTGGAAAAATGTCTATTCATGTCTTCTGCCTAGCCATGTCCACCCTTAACAGGAGTAAGAGTCAGCCTCCAGGGGACTAAGAAGAAGTCAGTGATCTTGTGATTGATGGTAATTTGGAATGAAAAGTAAGGTGACAATTGTACACAAAGTACTGATGTGCTGAGAACCTCCCCAATAATGCTGCTTGATGGGCAGAGAAAGATGCTCAGTTTGTAGACTTCAATCAGACACCCTAGATTCTTCAGACAAACATTTTATCTAATGGAAAATGACATTACAGCCTATTGCTTTGCTTGCCCTTCAAGGCAATCTAGCAGATAGAGCAAAGGATTTCAAACATGTTTTAAAGGGTTCATTGAGTCTTTTTCCAAACATTTTGAACTATGATGCAGGGGGAGAAGTACATTTTACATGGTGACCAGTATATACACCCTGACTGTATCCACACACATGCACACATTGTACACACACACACACACACACACACACACACACACGCACACGCACGCACACTAGAAACCAAAGTTTTAGAAGCAGTACCCTTTAGAAATAATGTGCTTGGATATTTTCTCTTCTTTTCTCCTCTACTCTATATCATTAAAAATAAAAGCTGATTGCAATTTTTTTTTTTAAAAAAGTGTGGTTGTGTTATACTTGATGCTGGTAATGTAGAAGACATGGCTGTTTTTTATTAACTGATAATATTAAACTAGTCTCATTTGTCAAAGATTTACCTCAATTATTTGAACTTGAATTCTCAAAATATCTGAATTAGTTTCTGTAAGAATACTTTGTTCTGAGCACATTGAAAGTATTAGAAGTTCCAAGTTATCTAATTTGGGGGAATTTTAGGACTATTCATTTTTCCCTAGAGGTAGGAAAATATTACTTACTCATAGACACGTGAACACACCTATGGACACAAATAGAGGGCTTATAGCTCCTTGGTTCATGTAAAAGAGCTGTTTTTTTCCCAGGGGGCTTACTGCGATAATGGAGCTAAGCAGAACCCTGTGCTGGGTACTGAGAGAACCTGGTAAGACAGAAGGAGGTTTAGATGGAAGGAAGTCGTGTTGCACATTATCCAGTTCCACCACAGGTATGGTAAGTATATTCCAAGGGAGGGCAGTAGGAGAATAAGAAGTGTTAGTAGTAGAATGTGTTACCTGGCTTCCACTAGCAAGGTGGTAGGATGTCCATGGCTCGGGGATGATTATTTCCCCTTGCACACTGAGTCAGTTGTGGGCGCAAAGTGGGAGGGTCCCTTTGAGGAAAGCCATCGGGGAGAGGGATCTGGGGACTCTTGTTCCCTTTTGTACTGTAAGGCCAAGAAATCCCAAGTCTAGTGCCCCTCTCCTTTTCTGTAATAATGGTATCTGTGAGTGTCCCTGTCTGTGGAGGTTTTACGGGGAACAGATTGCCCTGGTTTGTGTCCTTCTAATTATTTAAGTTGAAAAGTCATGGGTTTGCATTGTGTTGACTTGTGGAGTCCTTTATGGTGTTGAGCTAGTGTATGTATTTAGGAGACAAGAGTAGTTCACCAGTTTACATTATGTTTTTGGATAATGTCTGTAATTTCTGGTTGTAAGCCATGAACTGTAAGTGACCAAGGTGGGTGCGGGTTGATTGTCGAGAGCAAGACCAGAGTAATCTTTTCAAATATTTTCTAATCTGTGTCTGTAGTTAGAGATCAATTCATCTCTTTGTTGTCTCTAATCTTGTATCTTTGACTAATAAATTTTTGAGGAGAATACAGTGAGAATGGATTCTGAAAGTCTCTCCCCAACATAGTGATTCAACTTCTCTATACATTATGCTGTGCTCACCACCAGTGTAGCTCCCATCTGTCACCAGGCAACACTGTTACAATTCCATTGACTCTATTCCCTGTGCTGTGCCTTTTATTCTCCTGATTGATTCCATAACTGGAAACGTGTATCTCCCACTCACCTTCACCCATTTTGCCCATCCTCTCACTCTGCTCCCCTCTGGCAACCATCGGTTTGTTCTCTGTATTTATAGGTCTAATTCTGCCTTTTATTTATTCATTTTTTATTAGATTCCACATATGAGTGAAAGCATATGGTATTTGTCTTTCTCTGATGGACTCCTTTCACTTAGCATAATACTCTCTGGGTCTACCCATGTTGTTGCAAATGGCAAGATCTCATCCTTTTTTATAGTTGCATAATATTCCAGTGTGTATGTGTACATTTGTGTATATTTATATATACACAAAATCTTCCTTATCTGTTCATTTATTAATGGACATTTAGGTTGCTTCCATATCTTGGCTATTATAAATAATGCTGCAGTGAACATAGGGGTGCATATATCTTTTCAAATTAGTGTTTTTGTTTTCTTGGGGTAAATACCCAGTAGTGGAATTACTGGATCATATGGTATTTCTATTTTTAATTTTTTGAGCAGCCTCCATACGGTTTTCCACAGTGGATGCACCAGCTTGAATTCCCACCAATAGTGCATGAGGGTTCCTTTTACTCCACATCCTTGCCAACAGCTGTTATTTCTGTTCTTTTGATTCTAAATGTTCTGGCAGGTATAAGGTGATACCTCATTGTGATTTTGATTTGCGTTTCCCCAGTGATTAGTGATGCTGAGTGTCTTTTCATGTATCTGTTGGCCATCTGTATGTCTTCTATTCAAGTTCTCTGCCCATTTTTTAATTGGGCTGTTTGTTTTTTTGGTGTTGAATTGTATATTTTTTTTAGTATTTTGGATATTAACCCCTTACTGGATATATCATTTGCAAATATCTTCTCCCATTTGGTAGGTTACCTTTTTGTTTTGTTGATGGTTTCCTTTCCTATGCAAAACCTTTTATTTTGGTGTAGTCCTAAAAGCTTTTGTTTTTGTCTCCCTTGCCTGAAGAGACGTATCTAGAAAAATGTTGCTACGGCTAATGTTAGAGAAATTACTGACTGTGTTCTCTCCTTGGATTTTTATGGTTTCAGGTCTTACATTTAGGTCTTTAATCCATTTTGAGTTTATTTTTGTGAATGATGTTAGAAAGTGGTCCAGTTTCATTCTTCTGAATGTAGCCGTCCAGTTTTCCCAATACCATTTATTGAAGAGATTGTCTTTTGCCCACTGTATATTCTTGCTTCCTTTGCTAGAAATTAATTGACCGTATAATTGTGGGTTTATTTCTGGGCTCTCTTCTGTTCTACTGATGTATGTGTCTTTTTGTGCTAGTGCTATACTGTTTTGATTTCTACAGCTTTGTAGTAAATCTTGAAATCTGGGATTGTGATAACCTTCGGCATTGTTCTTCTTTCTCAAGATTGCTTTGGCCATTCAGGGTCTTCTGTGATTTCTGTATGACTTTTAGGATTATTTGTTCTAGTTTTGTGGAAAATGCTATTGGTATTTTGATAGGGATTGCATTGAATCTGTAGATTGCTTTGCTCTCTGCTATGGTTTTAACTTGCATGTTAGCCTTGGAGGTATTCTGATTTTTTGAAGGTCCATCTTTGGGGTCCACTGGCAGTTTCATTAGTTGATATAAATTAGGGAACCCAGGAGACTGTCCCTCACAGGCCAGTCTGAAGTGTTTACTAAATTCTTCTCTGTTCTTACAGGGGTCTGGAAAGTCTTTAACAATAGCATGTAGATCTGAACAAGAGCAGGCCTTGTTCAGCTAGGCCCTCAGGTTGTTGATCTTCCAGCACAGTTGGAGAGGGGCAGTGATCTAGGTTAGGGTGGGTATTTGAGAGCCGGAGAGTTTAACGAAGCCACAGAGGGTAGAAGAAGGGGAGTAGGGGCTGAAGTGGGGATAAAAGGAATCTACAGAATAAGGAGGAATAGTGAGTAGGGGAAAGGACTGGGGTGGCACCCATGAGCGTTCTGATGAGGAAAGGGTTGTGAGGTTTACTTGGGGGTGAAGGAGGAACAAGAGGGCTGGCCTAGGGAGAGAGAGTCCTTAAGGGACTTTCCAGTTTGGGATAGATTGAACGTATTCTCTCATTTTTCAGCCTCTTTGTACCAAACAAAATAAGCTGACCATTGGTGAAAAGAGAGCTTAGAGCCCCAAGATTTGAGGGTGCTTCAAAAAGGAACACATTTCGGGAGATCTCAAATGCCCCAAATGGGGACATTGGAGTTCTCAGTTGTCCTTAGTTATAAAATTAGGCTATTTTGGGAGGCATTGAATTGTTGCCCTAGCGGTGAGGCATATAATTGGCAGGAGTTTTCTGAAGAGGTAGAGAACTGGATTGAGTTTCCAACGAGTACCAAGGTTAAACAAAATCCGGCAACAAAATAAAACCAAAAGACGAATGAAAATCACATCCTTAGTGTACAACCACGGATGGTGCCCAGAGCACAGGGATCAGGAGCTGAACTCATCATGGGACCCCTGGATCACCAGTCAGGGAAGGAATGCAGTGCGCTTGTAGTGGCCTCAGTACCTGGGTGCGGAAGATGGGGTTCCAGAGATAGGTTTCTGGTCCTATTCAAGTCATGGCACCAAACTGTCCAAGGCAAAAACTGAACGAGCAAGAAAATTGATTTTATTCAGGCTATTGCAATTGAGAGAGCACTTAAGGTCTGAACATCGGAGTGTCTTGGTAGGGTGGTTTTGTCTTTTACTTTCACAGGGAGGAGTAAACAAATTATAGTGGGGGAGATTTATGGGTGGGATTGTTTTAGCAAGGAGGGAAAGTCAAATCAGTCAGCTGAGAAAGAAATGTTTCTCTTTGTGTCTGCCTTGTTTAAGAGGGACAGATTTCTCATCTCAGTTAATCATTTATGAGACAAACAGGGAGTTGGAGGGTCTGTACTGGCCTTGTCCACAGGTTCAGGCCAAAGGGGAAAGGTCTGCATTTGGCCTTGTCATGGGTAAACAAGGGAGTCATTTGAGAATCTTCTGGGAGTCATGAGAAAGGATGGACAGCCAGCCTTATCTAAGTTATATGGGAAGAATGATTTTTTTTGTGGCAAGTCACTTCTTGAAGAACACAAACAGGTGGGGGTATTTCTTTTCTTTTTTTTTTTAAGATTTTTCAAGTTTATTTATTTGTGAGAGAGAGAGCACAAGCAGGGGAAGCGACAGGCAGAGGGAGAGGGAGAAGCAGGCTCCCCGCTGAGCAGGGAGCCCAGTGTGGGGCTCTATCCCAGGATCCTGGGATCATGACCTGAGCCGAAGGCAGATGTTTCACCGACTGAGCCACGCAGGCGTCCCCAGGTGGGGTATTTCTTAACTGTCACTGTTTTCAGGGTTCAGCATTGTCAAGGGTTCTTAGTACTGTTTGGAAACTTGAGGCAGGCTGCGTGTGTCCACGTCACCAGCCACGTGGCATTCTTCTGCCTCACGGAACAACTGAGTGATGGCTAAGGGAAGTGGTTCAAGGAGACATTTAGAGGTGTTGACAGTTGTTTTGCTTGTGAGGTGCAGGAGCTGGGGCCCCTCCCTGCTGTTTCTGATAGACTGCTCAGCAAGGTTAAGGGGAAGGTGATAACATCCTGGTTGCATGTATTGGCAGACCTGATAGTTAAATTTCAGGCCCTTGCCGCAGTTTGGGGGAGGTGTACCAGGGCACTTTCCTTTGTGAGAAAGTCTCCAGAGGTGGTTCTGAAAGACAAAGATCATTAATGTCCCTCCTTTTTCTGTACCTCTTGGGGTCCTTATGTGTTTCCTCTTCAGGTTCTGTGTTGTTGCTCACCCTCTACTGACAAAAAATCATTCTGGCCTATTCTGGTAACTATAAGTGCAGATTCCCCCCCCTCCCCCCGCAGCTGTCTCCTATAAGTTCCCAGACTTTGCATCTGACTGGGTCAGGTGCAGGAGGGGCAAGGGCATTTTTATAAATTTACAGAGATCTGTTACATTCTATACTTTGGCCCATATAAGTCACTGTAGGAGGACACAGTGTGTAATGTGCTCAAACCAAGTGGTAATTATCCTTATGATATAGGATGCTGTCAGTCCAACCAGAGAATTCAAGTGGCTGAACCAGAATTCAATTTCAATCTCTTAGGCTCCCTGCCTTCTGGCTGGGCCGCCACCCAGAGGGTTACCGAACAGTCTGGGGTTGCCGTTAGGTGAAAAAAAGAAGATTACACCCAGGAACGTTTAAGACAGGATCCCAAATTGTCAAAATATGTCCATAGAACCCCTAACACCTTTTGTTCTGATTAGTACCCAGGGAATGGCTGAAAGATTATTCTGGGGACAGCCATATTCATCGAACAAACTGCCTTGCTAGGGTGTATGGACCAGAAAGAGGTGGGGGAGGTAGAGTCTGAAATTCTTTTTTTTTTTTTAAGATTTTATTTATTTATTTGAGAGAGCGAGAATGAGAGATAGAGAGCACAAGAGGGAAGAGGGTCAGAGGGAGAAGCAGACTCCCCCCTGAGCAGGGAGCCCGATGTGGGACTCGATCCCGGGACTCCAGGATCATGACCTGAGCTGAAGGCAGTCGCTTAACCAGCTGAGCCACCCAGGCACCCTAGAGTCTGAAATTCTTTTGAGTCCATTTTTGAGGAGGCCATTCCAATGGTCAACAGTACCAGATGCCGCTGCAGAAGTCCATGACTACCTTGACTATCGGGCCACTGTTATGTGGCTTTTGCAATACAAGGTGAACCATCTTCAGGCTGCAAGTAGTGCAGAAAGCTGAAAACCTGCCGCACGTTAATTCTAAGAGCCACAGTTGTGTGGCCGGGGCCAGATAAGCAGACTGAAACGGTAACACTTTAACCTGAAAAAAATGTCAACAGTGGTGCAATACCAGTGAAAGCTCTGAGAGGGGGCTTGAGGTGTGATCGAGTCGGTTTGTCATGGGCAGGCGGGGCCCAACTTCATGGCACGTGCCCTTCCTCATCCCAAGCGGTCATCTTTCAGAAGGAGTAACAAGTCTGGCATGCAGTGGTAGCTTCGTGCTACCACCAGAAAGGTAGAGTCCTGTAACGTGTGCCCTGTCTATATTGATGCATACGTTGCCATGTCCAGTGCCACGATGGGTGCAGAAAGCAGTGGCAGTAATCTGGGCAGAGAAGGCTCAACCAGCAGCTTGATTCCAGTCAGTGTCATCGGGGAATGGACCCTTCCCATAGGCATCTATGTGGGTGACCCAGACTGTTCCAGTTAGTAGCTGCAGTTTGTTTCCACAGTCCATGATACCAGAGAGGGCTGTCCCATCTCTCAGTCTGTAGTGGGAGACTGAACAGCTGGACGTTGGCGATAGGTCAAGGATCAATCAATATCAAAGGGAATATTAGGCAGTGTTACGAGAATAGCTTTGAGTTCTGCCTGCTGAGTGGAGCGCCCGCATCCATTTGCGGTTCTGCTGAGGTAGAACAGCTACAGGGCCCAGTGGAAACCATTAGACTCCAGCTTGGCCAAACCATTAGTGGATTAGGTCCAGGCATTTGGGGGAAACTGCTGTGAATCAAAGGCCCCATTAAGTCCAGCAGCACTTCTCCACTTGGCAGAGTGGGAAATAAATTTCCTCCAAAGGGAGAGCTGTCCCATTTTCCTATAAAGCTAAGATGCTGTTGGAGCCAGGCCAACTGTGCTCTTGAATATACTCTTTCCTTTTGACAAGTGAGGATTTGGGGGCCGGAGGGGGGTCCTTCCCATCTTGTTATTCATCGAGTTGGAATTGGAATTGATCTGCCCCAAAGTGGGACTGCCAGGCTAGAGAGTTTTAAGGCCTCCATGGGTCAGGTGTTTCGTTTTGACAGGGGTCCAGTAACAAGGTTGTTACTACCCTTTCATAAGGGGAGTAGCTAGTAGCTGTGGAAGAAAGATGACAAGGCCAGAACCCCAAGGGGCTTTTCCAAGTAGAGGTTACCTCCCTTTGCTAGTGACCCCAATAGGCCAAAGCGTCAGTTCTATCAACTGTTAGCTCAATAGGCTCATTAAGCTTTGAAGACCCTGAAGGTAGGGAACAGAGAATGTGCCACAGCCTGCTCGACAGCATCCTACCCTGCCCGTTGGTTTGGGCCCCATTCAAAAAACATTGGTTTGCTGTTTAGCCAATATAAAGGATCAAGCAGAATGTCAAGGTAAGGCACTTAACTGTCTCCCATACCCAAAGAGTCCAGTATGGTGCTGGGCTTCCCTTTTTGGTGTTGGGTTCAAAGAAGTGGAAGTTTTCCCTTTTACTGCAAGAAGGGTAGAGTATTGTGAATCCAGCCAGAGGTCCCAGACACTTTACTTGGTGAGCAGACCCCTAAATTTTGACAGGGTTTACCAGCCACCTCTGATGGCAAAGCCATGATAATAATATCACTGGCAGAGCCCTTGAGACTAAGGCTTCTGACTGGCCAACCAAGGGGACTTCATCTATGTAGTGAAAAGTTTGGACAGCGGAGGGTAGAGGCAGTCTTGCTAACTAACCCACTCACTGGTGTGAAATACCAAGGTACTCCCATTAACCCTGAGGGTACACTGCAAAAGTACTTCAAAGGCCTCGCCATGTGAATGCAGAATGGTCTTAGTCCTTGGTGTCAAGAACTGTGAAGGGTCTGAGATCTTCCCCCTACTTGTAAGCTAACAAGTTGGCTTGCCACAGTTTCGAGTGTGGACAGAACTCAGGAGACTCCTGAGTCGGTGATGAAAGACTTTTCTTTTATAAGATTTTATTTATTTCTTTTTTAAAGATTTTTTTTTAATTTATTTGACACACAGAGACAGCGAGAGAGGGAACACAAGCAGGGGGAGTGGGAGAGGGAGAAGCAGGCTCTCCTCTGAGCAGGGAGCCCGATGTGGGGCTCGATCCCAGGACCCTGGGATCCTGACCCGAGCCGAAGGCAGACGCCCAATGACTGAGCCACCCAGGTGCCCCTATTTATTTCTTTATTTGAGAGAGAGAGAGAGGGAGCATGAGCAGGGAGGAGAGGGAGAAGCAGGTTCCCCGTGAGCAGGGAGCCGGATGCGGGACTCGAACCCAGGACCCTGAGATCATGACCTGAGGGAAAGGCAGACGCTTAACCAACTGAGCCACCCAGGAGTCCTGATGAAAGACTTTGTTACAGAAAACACAGTGGCCAGAATCAGCTTGGTTGCACGTTAGGGAAAAAAAATTAAAATCTCCTGGCAACCCAGGAAATCTCCACAAACGGAGAATAGAAAGAAAACCATTTTACTGAATAAGCATTGAACCAGATTGAAAGGCACATCACAAGCAATTAACTAAAGAGATTGCAGAGACAGAAAGAAATCTTGTCCCTTTTGTGTTGCTGAGGACAGAGAGTCCGTTACTTGCATGTTCTCAAGGTAAACCAACGACAACTTGTCCTCGTGAAAGAGGACTTGAAAGCACGTTTCACTCTGATTCTTTCATCCTGAATTCACCTGGCAATTGGAGTGGCCATCTGTGCTCCTTAATTGCCTCTATTCAAAGGCAAAATCAAGCTTCTGTTTCTGTTGACAAGCAGGTAGTTAGAGCTTCAAGCCAGGTGCCCAGGCTAAGCTCCCAGCGTGATGCGGAGATAAGGATGCTATTTTCCTTGATGTTTACTTGTTTCCTTGATGTTTCAAGGAGATAGCTCCCAGGCCCTTGAGAAAAACGTTCCTGGGTTGTGATGCCACAAAAGGCTTACTTAGCCTTTTTAAAAGATTTATATACATACCCAAGGGGGCAGAGGAAGGATTTACAAATACCAGTTGTCTCAAAGAAATGCTCTAAGATCTAGAGGGGAGGAGGGTAGGGGGATGGGTTAGCCTGGTGATGGGTATTAAAGAGGGCACATTCTGCATGGAGCACTGGGTGTTATGAACAATGAATCATGGAACACTACACCAAAACAAATGATGTAATATATGGTGATTAACATAACAATAAAAATTTAAAAAAAAAAAGAAATGCTCTAAGAAAAGAGAGGGAAGAAAAGGTCTTTCTCCCTTTTGACAACAGGGAAAATTAAAATTTTTTAATCCTTACAATTTCTCCTTCATTTATAATAATACCACAATTTTGGGGCACCTGGGTGGCTCAGTGGGTTAAGCATCTGCCTTTGGCTCAGATCAAGATCCCGGGGTCCTGGGACTGATCCCCACGGCAGGCTCCCTGCTCAGTGGGGAGTCTGCTTCTCCCTCTGCCTCTGCCCCTCCCCACCCCTCATGCTCTCTTTCTCTCTCTCAAATAAATAAATAAAATCTAAAAAAAATACAACAATTTTCTGAGTATGTCCATGGAAGTTTCTACCTTTCTCTGGGTAGTTTGCACCCACCTAAATATCCAGCAAGTCCACACAATAACAAAGCAGAGCCATTATGAAAATTTCCATAGCACGAGTGGAAAAATCAGTGTTGTATTTGCCATAGGGAATCAACCTTTAAGTATGTTTTACCAGTAGTTAAAGCACATTCTTGATTAGCTGTGTGCAAAAATTGCCCATTCTCTCAGATTACTTTTACAAACTGTTGTCTGTTGCTTGCTTTATCAAATGATTAAGTATTGTTTTCTAATTCTTTATGAAGTCTTACCCAATCCAAGCCTAAAGAGTAGCTCTCTGGAGGCCTGATAATCTAATTTTTAATGGAAGAGCTTTTTCTTGTAAGGTCCGATGAATTTCTCCTGAGTTCCTATCATTCCATAAGTAACATCACATTTACATAATTTAGCCCTTCATCAGTTCTTCTGTGTCTCCAAATAAGATTTCCCAGATGCGAAGCACAAAGACACCCATGGTCATTATGTAGTGTATTATTACGAGACACTTTTTGAAGGGTGTGGATTGAATTTCCAGTGATTCATGTATTGGACCCTAATTGTTTTAGGTCTTGAGGAAAAACCTGGCCTATGGGCTATTTTTTGCATTGGTCCAAATCAATAATTATATTACTATAATGGGCACACAAACCTCCATGAATAATAGGCATCCACCTTTGTTTATCTATCCATACTGGGAATGGAGAGAATTTGCATCCTAAAAGTAACCCAGTGATGTTAGACCTATCTTCTGCAGTCTCTGTAAATACCAGATTTTCTTCCTTTTTTCAAGTTTTTATTTAAATTCCAGTTCGTTAATGTACAGTGTAATATGAGCTGTTAGTTTCAGGTGTAGAATTTGGTGATTCAACACTTCCATCCAACACCCAGTGCTCATCACAAGTGCACTCCTTAATCCCCATCACCTATTTCACCCCCCCCCCCGCACCTGCCCTCTGGTAACCATCAGTTTGTTCTCTAGAGTTAAGAGTCTGTTTCTTGGTTTGCCCCCTCTCTCTTTTTTCCCCTTTGCTCATTTGTTTTTGTTTCTGAAATTTCACATGTAAGTGAAATCATATGGTGTTTGTCTTTGACTGACTTATTTCACTTATATAAATGCCAGATTTGTCTATTAATTAGATGCTTTTTTACACCAGTCTTCTATCCCTTCTGGTGTAGTCATAGTCTAATATCTGTTTGTTCCCTTAAATATGAACAGTCCTGTACCTCTGAACTGTGATGCTGTCATGGAGCAATTTGATAGCTAATTGCTTCTTGACTGTACAGATGGGTGGCTCTGAGACCTTCGTGGTGATCTTTTGTTCTATCATTAAATTATTCCGAACAGTCCAATTGCAAAATGTTCTCCATTTCCATCCTACTTGAGCTCCCGTGGCTTTTAACCATCTTGCATGGTATGATTCAATCCAGTTTGCAATTGTATTGTGTGTTTTTGTAATTCTCTCAAAGCACTATGCTTGTTCCTCCCAGGATTGTATTCTAATAATTCTTCTTTTGCCCTTGTCTGGCCCCAAACAGTCCCCTTAAACAGATTCTATAACGGGAGGGCTCAAGGATTACATGTCTGGTTGTGAAAACTGATATTGGCCTCAGTTATCTTAAGAGAAACCATCCATCTGTAATTCGGGGGGTGGGGGCTATTAAAATAGGCTCAGGGCATTGCCGTATTCCAAATATAGAAGGGAGACCTCTGTATTATATATATATGCAATATATAAAAATACGGATCTTGAGGGGTCTGTTGAAAGGATTTCCACCAGTTTGGATGTAACTTACCATCACTCTCTTTACAGCTATTAGTAGTTTTATTGAACTGCACCCCTACCATAGTAAAGGTGAGAGAATAATTTGCTAGTGGGGTTACTTCTACAGTTCTCAAGATTGTAGTGTAGTTAAGGGATTTCTTTGCTCTTTAAGGATCCTTTTGATCAAACCAGTTAACAGAACATTGTGTGTCAAATTTAGGGCTTGAGTATCTTGATGCCTATTAGTTACCTTACTTTGGTATTATAAAAACTTACTAATGAAGATGGTTCCATCTTTAGTCTGCCAATAATTGGGTTGTTGGAATTACAAGTCCGCATCATGTCTATTCTGGGAAGACAATATGGAATCGATTGGAAATATGTAATTGTGGAGACCATTATTGGAAGTACAGAAAAAGCAGTATAACAAATAACATGTTTGTTTTCTAGTAAAATGTGATTCTTAAGTAACTGAAATAACCCTACTGTTACTAGGACAGGAAGGCAGTATATGGGAATAGTAGTAAGTTCGCTAGAATACCTTATAGAAGGGAGGAAAAAATAATTTCCGTCCCATCCTTCTAAGTTCTTGGCTGAGCCCCTTACTAAAATACAGGTTAACAAGAGAAAAACAAAAGAAGTTTATTAATATGTATATCTCATGTATACATGGGAGATACCCAAGGGAGAATGAGGAACACAGAGTGGTAGCTTAGAACTCTGGCTTATAGAACATCTGCAACAAAGAACAATACATTAATGGAGAAATGACAGGACAAAAAAAAAAAAAAAACAACAGTTTTAGGATTCCAATGACACCAAACTGTGGGAAGGTAACTATATGGGAGGCAACTAATGGTAGATAAAGGCTAGTTAGTAAACTTTGTTCTGTAGATGCCATCTCCAGGTTGATAGGATCTAAAGTTGTCTTCATTGATTAACTTTTTTTTTCAGGTTTCTCCAATTTATTTTTTCGTTATTTAAATTTTAGTTAACATATAGTGTAATATTGATTTCAGGAGCAGAATTCAGTGATTCATCACTTATATACAACACCCAGTGCTCATCACAAGTGCCTTCTTTAATACCCATCATTCATCTAGCTCATCCCCCACCCACCTGTCTCCATCAACCCTCACTTTGTTCTCTATCGTTAAGAGTCTCTTGTGGTTTGTTTCCCCCTCTTTCCTTTTTCTTTCTCCTTTCCCACATGTTCATCTGTTTTCTTTATTAAATTCCACATGAGTGAGATCATACAGTATTTTGACTGACTTATTTTGCTTAGCATAATACACTCTAGCTCCATCCACATAGTTGCAAATGGCAAGATTCATTCTTTTTGAATGTGTGTGTGTAATATACAGACACATACCATCTGTATACATTCTTTTTGAACACACACACACACACACACACACACACAAACACACACACACAAACACACACACCCCACATCTTTATCCATTCATCAGTTGATGGACATTTGGGCTCTCTCCATAGTTTGGCTATTGTTGATGATGCTGCTATAAACTTCGGGATGCATGTGCCCCTTTGAATCAGTATTTTTGTATCCTTTGGGTAAATACCTAGTAGTGGAATTGCCGGGTCATAGGACAGATCTATTTTTAACTTTTTCAGGGACCTCTGTATTGTTTTCCAGAGTGGCTGCACCAGTTCGCATTCCCACCAACATCCTTGCCAACACCTGCTGTTTCTTGTGTTATTAATTTTAGCTGTTCTGACAGGTGTGAGGTGGTATCTCATTGTAGCTTTGATTTGTATTTCCCTGATGATGAGTGATGTTGAGCATCTTTTCATGTGTCTGTTAGCCATCTGGATGTCTTCTTTGGAAAAGTGTTCATGTCTTCTGCCCATTTCATAATTGAATTATTTGTTTTTTGGGTGTTGAGTTTGATAAGTTCTTTATAGATTTTGGATACTAACCCTTTATCAGACATGTCATTTGCAAATATATTCTCCCATTCCATAAGCTGGCTCCCCGCAGAGCAGGAAGCCCGATGCAGGACTCGATCGCAGGACCCCGGGATCACGACCTGAGCCAAAGGCAGACGCTTAACCGACTGAGCCACCCAGGCGCCCCAAGCCCCTTAGTTTTTCCGTGATTGGGGGGGCAGTAGATAGTTGGAGTCTTTTGGCCATGATACCCCCTGACGTGATGGGTCATCTTCCAATCCTGATGGGCTTGTTCCATCAAACAAGCAAAGCCTGCTGGTTGCAGAATTCTGCGCAGCAACCGGTGCACATCCCTATATGTGGGGTTGTAAGCTGCAAAGACACTGCCAAGTACTTGTGCAAACTTCTGTGGGTCTTCCCTGGGCACAGGAAAAGAAGGCCTTTGATGGGTAACGTTGTTAGAGTAGAAGGACATTCTTCCTCTTCCAAGTCCCAGCTTCTTAATGACATCAACTTTATGTGGTTAGGAAGGGCTGTCTGTCTTCTCACTGAATCAGGAAAAATGTAGAATTAGGGGACACTCTGATATCACTTATGGGGGATATAGTATCCCCATGTTGGTATTTTTCAGCCTAGCACCTTTTTAGTTTGTCTTTTCCAAGTGACTGCCCTTGCTACTCTCTGTCCTGTTGCCTTCATATGAGGACACAGTCTTTTATCCAAGTTTCCAATTATTCCCTGATGGTGTTGTTTTATCATCTCTGTTTTCCTAGCCACATGGTATGTGGGTAAGAAGGGGCTCCTAGAGGTGGAGGCTAGCTGAAGCATGAAATAGAATCAGAGCTAGGGCGTGAGGCACACAGACCTCCCACGGGGGACATAATTCATTACTAGCTCAAAAAGTTGTACCCTTGTCCCTCTTCACAGGGCAATCTGCTAATGAACAGAACTGCCTATCTCAAAGACCATAGCTTCCCTCTTAGCAGGAGTTAGTTTGAGACAGGAAGGAATAAAGATATCTAAGGGAAGGGGAGCAAGGAAGGGAGTGGGTATGGCAGAGAAAGGAGAGTTTGGTAAAGAAAAAGTGGCTTTAATTCTTTCTTTTTTTTTTTAAAGATTTATTTATTTATTTGACAGAGAGAGAGAGAGACACAGTGAGAGAGGGAACACAGCAGTGGGAGTAGGAGAGGGAGAAGCAGGCTTCCCGCGGGGCTCGATCCCAGGACCCCGGGATCATGACCTGAGCCGAAGGCAGACGCTTAACGACTGAGCCACCCCGGCGCCCCGCTTTAATTCTTTCATTTCTTCTTCGGTTTTGCTTATTCTTTCCAAATAATTTTAGCTTTTTCCCTGGAATGAGATTCATCCCAGGAACACAAGTAATTCATTTGCTGAAGATGAGGTCTTTCTAAAAACCACCACAGATAAGTCAATTCACTCAAACCAAAGGCCTTATCCTCAGGCCACTGTAATACTGGATTCTCATTCCAAATAGATTCCACTCCAGTTGTTATATGGAGACCCATAAGCTCTTGAAGAGAAAGACCTGCAGGCAACATTCCTGGCTTACCATATTTTCCCACCATCAAAACTAGTGGTGATCCTGATGGATTTTAGGTCCTGTATTATACATGTTTACTCAAGGATTAAATCTAGAATTGGAGAGCATGATTTGTCCAGCTAGTATTTGAAAAATATGCAGAGCTAGAAGGGAGATATTTTATAATTCACCTTCAGCTCTGCTCAGTTCAAGATTTTTTTTTTTTTTTTGGAGAGGGAGGGGTGGCTGGGGTGGCACGGGTAGAAGCAGAGGGAGAAGGGGGAGGGTAGGGGAAAGATCTCAAGCAGACTCCACACTGAGCGCAGAACCTGACACAGGGCTTGATCTCAAGACCCCGAGATCATGACCTGAGCGGAATCCAAGAGTCAGATGCTTAACTGACCGAGCCACCCAGGTGCCCCTCAGTTCAGGAACTTTAAGGCCATCCCATCCTTATCAGCAGATTGTTGGGGAAAATTAAAAATAAAATATCCTGGCAATCGAGGGAATTCTTTCTACAAATGTAAAAAAAGGAAAGAAGAGAATTTTATTTCTGAGTATTTAACCAGACTGTGATTTGCATTATGGGTAATCTGCTAAAGAGATGGCAAAGACAGAACGAAATCTCACCCTCTTTTGTAGCTGAGCAGATACAGTCCATTATCTGCATGTTTTCAAGATAAATGGTAACAAGTCCTTATGAAGAGGACCGGATCGTACCATTTGCTATTTGTTCTTGCATAGTTCATCCTAAATTCACCTGGTAATTGGAGTGGCCATTTGTGCTAGTTAATTGCCTTCATCTAAAAGGCAAAATCAAATTTCCCTGTCTCATTGACAAGCAGATAGTACATCTTAGAGCCAGGTGCCTAGGCTAAGCTCCCAGCACAAGGGGCGGGGCGGGCGGGGGGCAGGATTGGAACACTGTCTTCCTTGATGTTTCCATTTCAAAGCACTGGTTTCCAGGCCCCTAAGAAAAACATTCCTGGGTTGTAATGCTGACAAAAGGCTGATTTAGCCTTTTTAAAGATTTACATATATATCCAAGGGGCAGAGGAAGGATTTACAAATACCAATATCCTTAAGGAAATGCTCTAAGGGGAGGGGGAAGGGTTTCTTGTTTTGGTTACAGGGGAAGTTCCATGTTTTTATTTTTAATTTTTTTTAATTTAAATTCAATTAGCCAACATATACTACATCATTAGTTTTTGATGTAGCGTTCAGTGATTCATTAGTTGCATATAACGCCCAGTGCTCATCAAATCATGTGCCCTCCTGAATGTCCATCACCCGGTTACCCCTTCCCCCCACCCACTTCCCTTTCCGCAACCCCTCAGTTTGTTTCCCTGGAGTCAAGAATCTCTCATTGTTTGTCTCCCTGATTTCTTCCCATTCGGTTTTCCCTCCCTTCCCCTGTGGTCCTCCGCGCTATTGCTTATGTTCCACATTTGAGTGAAACCATATGATAATTGTCTTTCTCTGCTTGACTTATTTCACTTAGCGTCATCCCCTCCAGTCCCATCCATGTCGATGTAAATAGTAGACATTCATCCTTTCTGATGGCTGAGTAATATTCCATTGTATATATAAACCGCATCTTCTTTATCCATTCATCTATGGAAGGGCATCTTGGCTCCTTCCGCAGTTTGGCTACTGTGGACATTGCTGCTATGAACATTGGGGTGCAGGTGCCCCTTCTTCTCACTACATCTGTATCTTTGGGGTAAATACCCAGTAGTGCAATTGCTGGGTCGTAGGGTAGCTCTATTTTTAACATCTTGAGGACCCTCCATACTGTTTTCCAG
Organism: Zalophus californianus; assembly: GCF_009762305.2. Taxonomy (NCBI): domain Eukaryota; kingdom Metazoa; phylum Chordata; class Mammalia; order Carnivora; family Otariidae; genus Zalophus; species Zalophus californianus. The sequence continues at coordinate 87,850,865 of NC_045612.1, read as the reverse complement.
AGTGGCTGCACCAGCTTACATTCCCACCAACAGTGTAAGAGGGTTCCCCTTTCTCTACATCCTCGCCAACATTCATTGTTTCCTGCCTTGTTAATTTTTGCCATTTTAACTGGTGTAAGGTGATACCTCATTGTGGTTTTGATTTGTATTTCCCTGATGGCGAGTGACGTGAAGCATTTTTCCATGTTTTTAACCTTACCCCGAGCCGCAGTTCTCCCAGGGGCAACTCAGGTTGTCCTTGACAGCTGCCTGCACAGGCAGTGAGTTGCACAACAGAGCCTGGGTAATCTGCTGCTCACTAGCAGCCTGGAAGCCAGCTTCAAAGTTGCTCGCCACACACACAAACCTGAGAAATGCCAGCAAACAGCGTTTAGAGCCTTGCTTTCTTGTCCTACCCAGCAGAGCATGAGAGACCCATGGAAGAGCGTTTCCAACTCCCCTGGGACAGAGAAGAAAACTTAAGGCAGTGACTTCCCTTTGTCCTCCAGGGATTCTCTGCTGTTTCTCTTGGGCCACCCGGGAGAGGATAGGGAGAGAGGTTGGGGAGCAATTTGCATGTCCCACTACCACGTCTTTACCTAGAGCAGTCCCTGAATGGGAGGGACTCCCTTTGGACTTTATGAACATTCACAGAACAAGCCCATGAAACACCATACCAGTGATGCATTTAGCCATGGAAACCACAATGACTGTACATTGAATTGGCCCAAAGCCCCACCCCACCCCACACCCCCATCACTTTACCTTCCTTGGCTCGCTAATCCATACCAAAACCCCATCGGTTGAATTTGGGTGTTCCCTTGCCCCCTTGAGTTCAGATAGGACGGTCTCAGGTACCTGTCTCCAACAGAGCCTTAAAAATCTGAGCGCTCCCATCCCTGAAGTTCTCCAGAGTACTCAGGGGGGTATGTATGGCCTTTGGTCCCTCTCGGGAACAGAGAGCCTCTGGCCCACCCCTAATCATTTCTTCAAAGCAGCTGATTTCAGGGTCGAAAGAGAGGAAGGGGTGAGGCATGGAGTGGGAGGGTGGATCCATGCCAGCCAGCCAGTCTTTGTCTACTTTTGGGTTTGAACCATGGAGCGGCTACTCAGGGCTTACCCAAATGAACATCTCACCTTTTCAGGATGCACAGAGCTCTGTGTCAGGTGGCTAGGTCCTCCTAGTTTCAACTTCGGGGATGCCTCGATTCCATAGCCACAACCACGTTGCTTTCTAGCTGTGCCCATTGGCTAACTCATGCTTTCCGAGGACAGTGGCACCTTTTTCTTTTTAGGATACCCACTTTAATCTGGGGGCACTCGCTGCCCATTTTCATGATAGCATAAGGGAGGAAAAAGTTTTCCTTGACCTTCTTAGGGACCCCAGCTGGGTCTGAAAGTGAAACTGACAAAGACAGATCAATAAGAGAAGAGCATACATATTCACTTAATATAAGTTTTGTGTGACAGGGGAGCCTTCATAAGGTCGGCATATTCATTGCTGGCTCCCATGGACTTCCCTCAAAGGTCCCAGGTCCCAGGGATTAGGATGTGAACATCTTTATAGTGGTGGTGGTAGGGTCATCATTCTGCCTACCAGAGAGGCCCACGAGGCCCTCCTTCTTCCTTTTCCAGAAAGCCACATCTCTGGGTGAAACCATTCCGAATCACCCAAACCTCCAAAGAACTGTGAAGGGTCTGAAATTTTACCCCATTTGTAGGCTAACAACTTAGCCTGCCATGGTTTCATGGAGGCTGGCAGAAGACATGAGACCGCTGAGTCAGAGACAAAGGACTTTTGAACCCTCAGGACAGTTGTGGGAGCCACTGTAAACATTGGCCACTTCTCGAAGCCCCAGTTCCCCCAGGGTGACACAAAGAGGGCCAGAGGATACTTGCACATGCAGTGGGTTCCATTATATGGGAGGAACCCCCAAACCTATGGACCCCAAATCTTTCATAATGAGCAGTAAGCCTGCCTGATCTTTGCCTGGAAGGAGAAATTCTCTCTTTTTAAAAAAGATTTTATTTATTTATTTGACAGAGAGAGGGCGATAGAGAGAGCACAAGCAGGGGGAGCAGCAGAGGGAGAGGCCGAGCCTTCCTGCTGAGCCACCCAGGCACCAGAAATTACCTCGAGTATAATTTATATAACCTGTCCCTTGCTCTGGAGTTGGGGGACTCTGTCTTTTAAGGCTGTTTGCTGTATAAACATGCTTGAAAAGACAGTTCGGGGCGGGGGGGCGGCGCCTGGGTGGCTCAGTCGGTTGAGCATCTGCCTTTGGCTCATGTCATGATCCCAAGGTCCCGGGATCAAGCCCTGAGTTAGGCTCCATGCTCAGCAGGGCGTTTGCTTCTCCCTCTGCCCCTTCCCCCAGTTCATGTGCTCTCTCTCTCTCTCTGAAGTTCAGAAAAAAAGGCAGTCAGTGAGGCTGCTTGCAAGGCATGCAGAAATGTGAGACGCCTGGAGAATTGTCTCTCAATAGTTTCTCAAGTCCCTTTTAATTTGTAACAGGTCTGACACTTTCTCCTCCCTTGTATTTTTCCCCTTGCTATTTATTTGCTGAAGAAACTGGGCCCTTTGCCCTGACCTAGGTCCCACATTTTTGGAATTTGCTAATTGTATTCTGGTGGTTGTTTATTTAACAGTTCCTGTATCTCTATTTTAATTTGAACTGTAAACCTAGAGGCCTGATCAATTGAGATTTAATTTTTTGGCAAGAATACTTCATAGGTGGTGGTGAATGCTTGCTGGAGGCATGTAATGCCTGGTTCTCTCTCTCAGTGTGTTCAGGGGTCATCAACCTGATCCAGATTGTAAAGTTCCTTCAGTCTTTCACCTGATAGTTTTCCATGCTTTGAAGATCTCTGCTTTTATTAGCACCTGTTAGCTGGAATACTTCTGCAAAGAATAAAGTTCTATAACCAACTATTTATCCTAAAGTGCAGTACTTAGAGGAAAGATAATCATTTTTTAGAATTTTAAAAATGATTTTATTTATTTGAGAGAGAGAGAGAGAGAGAGAGAGAGAGAGAGGGAGCGCCCACAGGCAGGGGGAGGGGCAGAGGGAGAAAAACAAGCAGACTCCCCGCTGAGCAGGGAGCCTGATGTGGGACTCGATCCCAGGACCCTGAGATCATGAGCTGAAGGCAGATGCTTAAGTGACTGAGCCACCCAGGTGCCCCAGAAAGATAATCATTTTAATATGAAACTCAAGTCATATTTCTTTCCTGATATATAAAACACTTCAATGATGATCTACAGGCATACCTTGGAGATCTCTCAGGTTCAGATACAGACCATTGTAATAAAAGGAATATTGCAATAAAGTGAGTCAAATGAATTTTTTGGATTCCCTGTGCATATAAAAGTTATGTTTACGCTGTACTGTAGTCTACAGAGGGTGCAATACCATTCTAAAAAAATGTACATACCTTAATTAAAAAATACTTTATTGCTAAAAAATGCTAACCATCACCTGGAGCTTTCAGCGAGTCATAATCTTTTTGCCAGTGGAGGATCTTACCTCAGTGTTGATGGCTGTTGACTGATCAGGGTGGTGGATGCTGAAGGTCAGGGTGGCTGTGGCAATTTCTTAAAACAAGACAACAATGAAGTTTGCTGCGTCGATTGACTCTTCCTTTCACAAATGATTTCTGTGTAGCATGTGTTGCTGTTTGATTGCACTTTACCCACAGTAGAATTTCTTTCAAAATTGGAGTCAGTCCTCCCAAATGATGCCACTGCTCTATCAAATAAATTAATGTCACATTCTGAACCCTTTGTTGTCATTTCAATGATCTTCGCCAGGAGTAGATTCCATCTCAAGAAGCCACTTGCTGGGGCACCTGGCTGGCTCATTCAGTAAAGCATGTGACTCTTGATCTCGAGACCATGAGTTCACGCCCTCTGGTGGGTGTAGAGCTTACGTAAAGCCATTTTCTTTGCTTATCCATAAGAAGCAGCTCCTCACCCATTAAATTTTCATCGTGAGACTGCAATTCTCTGACATCTTCAGGCTCCACTTCTAATTCTAATTCTCTTGTGCTATTTCTCCACATCTGCAGTTACTTCCTCCACTGAAGTCTTGAACCCCTCAAGGTCATCCATGAGGGTAGGTTGGAATCAACGTCTTCTTAACTCCTGTTATGTTGATATTTCGACCTCTTCCCATGAATCATGAATGTCCTTAATGACATCTAAAATGGTGAATCCTTTCCAGAAGGTTTTCAATTTACTTTGCCCAGATCCATCAGAGGAATCACCATCTCTGGCAGCTATAGGCTTACAAAGTGGATTTCTTAAATAGTAAGACTTGAAAGTTAAAATTACTCCTTGATCCATGGGCTGCAGAATGAATGTTGTGTTAGCAGGCATGAGAACAGCATTAATCTCCTTGTCCATCTCCATCAGAGCTCTTGGGTGACCAGGTGCATTGTCAGTGAGCAGCCATATTTTGAAAGGAATCTTTGTTTCTAAACAGCGGGTCTCAACAGTGGGCTTAAAATATTCAGTAAACCATGTTGTAAACAGATATGCTGTCATCCGGGCTTTGTTGTTCCATTTATAGAGCACTGGCAGAGTTGACTTAGCATCATTCTTTTTTTTTAAGATTTTATTTCTTTATTTGACAGAGAGATAGAGCACAAGTAGGCAGAGCGGCAGGCAGAGGGAGAGGGAGAAGCAGGCTCCCCGCTGAGCAGGGAGCCCGACGTGGGGCTTGATCCCAGGACCCTGGGATCATGACCTGAGCCGAAGGCAGCCGCTTAACCGACTGAGCCACCCAGGCGCCCCGATTTAGCATCATTCTTAAGAGCCCTGGGATTTTCAGAGTGGTAAATAAACACTGGCTTCAACCTAAAGTCACCAGCTGCATTGACCTCTAACAAGAGAGTCAGCCTGGCCTCTGAAGCTTTGAAGCCAGGCATTGACGTCTCTGTAGCTCTGAAAGTCCCAGCTGGCATCTTCTTTCAAACAGAAGGCTGTTTCAGCTACGTTAAGATGTGTTTTTTAATGTAGCCATCTTCATGAATGATCTTAGCTGGATCTTCGGGATTCCTTGCTGCAGCTCCTCCGTCAGCACGTAGCAGCCAACACTGGCGCTTTTATGTTAAGGAGACGGCTTCTTTCTTTGCACCCCATGAACCAACCTCTGCTAGCTTCAGACCTTTCTTCTGCAGCCTCCTCACCTCTGTCAGCTTTCACAGAATTGAACAGAGTTAGGGCCTTGCTCTGGAGTAGGCTTTGGCTTAAGGGAATGCGTTTGCTGATTTGGTCTTCTTTCCCAGATTACTATAACTTTCTCCACATCAGCGAGAAGGTTGTTTCGCACTTTCTTATCATTCCTGCGTTCACTAAAGGAGCACTTTTTGTTTCCTTCAAGAACTTGTCTTTGCGTTCACAACTTGGCTAACTGGGGCAAGAGGCCTAGCTTTGGGTCTAAAGTGAGAGACATGTGAGTTTTCCTTCCACCTGAACACTTGGAGGCCATTGTAGGGTTATTAATGGGTCTGATTTCAATACTGTTGTGTCTCAGGGAATAGGGAGGCCCAGGGAGAGAGAGAGAGAGATGAGGGGGACGGCTGGTCAGTGGAGCACACAGAACACACACGTTTATCAGTTAAGTTCGCTGTCTTATATGGACGCAGTTCATGGCACTGCAAAACAATTACAGTAGTGACATCCAAGATCACTGATCTCAGATCACCATAACAAAGAAAATAATAATTAAAAAGTTTGAAATACTGCGAGAATTACCAAAATGTGACACAGACACAAAATGAGCAAATGCTGTTGGAAAAATGGCGCTGATAGATTTGCTCAGTGCCGGGTTGCAACAGACCTTCAATTTGTAAAAAATGCAGTATCGGCAAAATGCAATTAAGTGAAGTCTGATAAAACAAGGTACGACTGTATTATGAAAAGAATTTACACTGTTTTCATGATCAGACTCTAGCATACTTCTTGGATTTTTTTTCTTATAATCACCTGCCTGACGTATTTTATAGTCTTCTCTCCTTTTTACAGAGCTATTCCTTTTTTCCTTAATTACCATGTATTTTCCTTTCTCCACATCTTTCTCTTTATCTTTCCTAGAAAATATTTTCCCCCATTTATCTCTGTCATACTTACTTTATTCCCCCCAAGATTCTGTTTAAATGCTACCAACTCTAAGGGCCCTAAACCTACACCTCCAGTAGAACTACTTTCTCTTTGGGGCCCACAGTGTACCCTAAATATATTTCTAACATGCGCTTTTGTTTTCTGTGTTTTTTGAAACCAAGTTATATTTGAAAGACATTAAATTATGTATAGTTTGATGAGTTTTGACAAAGATATCTATGTAACCACCACTCAAACTAAAATACAGAACAGGTCCATCACCCTCTTGACCAGTCAGTATCCTACCCCTGAGGCAGCCATTTTTAAGATTTTTAATCTGTATAGATTAGCTCTGCTTGTTCTTGATTATCATTTGGTCTGTGTTTGGCTTCTATTTCTAAATGAACAAAATATTTTGGAGAGTCATTCAGGTTGTGTCTGTCACCAGCTCTTTCCCTTTTATTGCTGAGTATTCTGCTGTATGAATATAGCACAATTTGTATATGCAGTCACCTGCCAATGAACATTTTGAATGTTTCTAGTGTTTGGTTATCATGGATAAAGCTGTTGAACATCTTTTCATATGCTTTATTGGCCATTTGTAGATCTTTTTTGGTGTCTGTTCAAGGATTTTGCCCATTTAAAGAAGTTGGATTATGTGTCTGTTTGTTATTACTTTGTAGGAGTTCTTTTTTTTTTTTTTTTGAACTAACATCATTGTTCTAGAATATTTTTTTTAAAGATTTTATTTATTTATTTGACAGAGAGAGACACAGTGAGAGAGGGAACACAAGCAGGGGGAGTGTGAGAGGGAGAAGCAGGCTTCCCGCAGAGCAGGGAGCCCGATGTGGGGCTTGATCCCAGGACCCTGGGATCATGACCTGAGCTGAAGGAAGACGCTTAACGACTGAGCCACCCAGGTGCCCCTAGAATTTTTTTTTTATTTTATTATGTTATGCTAGTCACCATACAGTACATCATTAGTTTCTGATGTAGTGTTCCATTGATTCATTGTTTGCGTATAACACCCAGTGCTCCATGCAATACATGCCCTCCTTAATACCCATGTAGGAGTTCTTTCTACATTCTCACTATGGGTGTTTTGTGTATGTATTGCAAGTATTTTCTCCCAGGCTGTGTCTTGACTTTTCATTTTCTTAATGGAATCTTTTGATGAGCAGCAGTTCTAATTTTGGTAAGGTCCCATTTATCCAGATTTCCTTTTATATTTATTGTTTTTTGTACTATGTCAAGAAATCCTTGCTTGACCCAGTGTTGCAAAGATATTCTCTTATGTTTTCTTCTAGGGCACTTTTAGTTTTAGGGTTTTTTTTTTTTAGTTTTAGGTTTGGTTTTTTTTTTTCCTTTTTTAAAAATTGAAATATAACTACATGGCGCCTGGATGGCTCGGTCGGTTTAAGTGTCTGCCTTCAGCTCAGGCCATGATCCCGGGGTCCTGGGATCAAGCCCTGTATCGGGCTCCCTGCTCAGCGGGGAGTCTGCTTGTCCCTCTCCCTCTGCCCCTCACCCCCACTCATGCTCTCTCTCTCTCAAATGAATAAATAAAATCTTTAAAAAAGATAAAATAGAAATATAACTAACATAAAATATCATGTTAGTTTCAGGTATGCAGTCTTGATTCAACAATTCTATACCTTAGTCAGTGCTCAGTACAGTAAGTGTAGTCACCATACATTATTACAGTATCATTGACTATATTTCCTCTGCTGTACTTTTCATCTCATGACTTATTTATTTTATAACTGTAAGTTTGTACCTCTTAATCCTCTTCACCTATTCTGTGCATTCCCCCAGCCACCTCCCCTCTGGCAACCACCAGTTTGTTCTCTGTATTTAAGAGTCTGTTTTTTTGTTTGTTCTTTTGTCTTGTTTTTTAGATTCCACATATAAGTGAAGTCATATGGTATTTGTATTCTCTGTCTGACTTATTTTACTTGCCATAATACCCTCTAGGTCCATCCATGTTGTCACACATGGCAAGATCTCACTCTTTCTTATGGCTGAGTAATATGTCATTTTATATACCACATCTTCTTTATCCATTCATCTATCGATGGACACTTGGATTGCTTCCATATCTTGGCCCTTGTAAATAATGCTGCAGTTAACAAAGGAGCATATGTCTTTTTGAATTAGTGATTTCATTTTCTTTGGGTAAATACCCAGTAGTGGAATTGCTGGATCATATTTTTAATTTTTTGAGGAGCCTCCACATTATTTTTCCCAGTGGCTGTACCAGTTTACATTCCCACCAACAGTACACGAGGATTCCTGTTTCTCCACATCCTCACCACTTGTTATTTCTTTTTTATTCTAGCCATTCTGGAAGGTATAGGGTGATATCTCACTGTGGTTTTGATTTGCATTTCCCTGATGATCGGTGATGTTGAGCATCTTTTCATGGATGTCTTTTTGGGGAAGATTTTTTTTTTAAATATTTATTTATTTATTTGAGAGAGAGAATGAGATAGAGAGAGCATGAGAGGGGGTCAGAGGGAGAAGCAGACTCCCTGCTCAGCAGGGAGCCCGATGCGGGACTCGATCCCGGAACTCCAGGATCATGACCTGAGCCGAAGGCAGTCGCTTAACCAACTGAGCCACCCAGGCGCTCAGAAGAATTTCTATTCTGGTCTTCTGCCTATTGATGAATCAGATTATTTGGTGGGGTTTTTTTGGAATTGAGTTTTATAACTTCTTTATGAATATCTTTTGGATATTAACACCTTATTGGATATATCATTTGCAAATATCTTCTCACATTCACTAGGCTGCCTTTTTGTTTTGTTGATGGTTTCCTTTGCTGTGCATAAGCTTTTTATTTTGGTGTAGTCCCAATAGTTTATGTTTGCTTTTGTTTCCCTTGCCTGAGGAGACGTATCTACAAAAAATGTTGCTTAGACTGATGTCAAAGAGATTATTGCCTATGTTTTCTTCTAGGAGTTTTATGGTTTCAGGTCCCACATTTAAGTCTTTAATCCATTTTGAATTTATTTTTGTGTATGGTGTAAGAAGGTGGCCCAGTTTCATTGTTTTGCATGTAGTTGTCCAGTTCTCTCAACACCATTTATTGAAAAGATTTTCTTTTCTCCACTGTATATTTTTATCCCTTTTGTTGTAAATTAATTGACCATATGGGGTGGTCTAATTTATGGGCTCTCTCTTCTGTTCAGTTGATTTAAAGTGTCTGTTTTTATGCTAACATCATACTGTTTTGATTGTTACAGCTTTGTAATACAGTTTGAAATCTAGGTTGTGATACCTCCAGCTTTGTTCTTTCTGAAGGTTGCTTTGGCTACTTTGGGTCTTTTGTGGTTCCATAAGTATTTTAGGTTTGTTCTACTTCTCTGAAAAATGCCATTGGAATTTTGACAGGGGTTGCAGTGAATCCATAGATTGCTTTTGGTAATGTAATATTTGGTAATTTGGTAATATCTTAACAATATTGATTCTTCCTATCCATGAGCACAGAATATCTTTCTATTTACTTGTCTTATTTAGTTTCTTTCATCGATGTGTTATAATTTTCAATGTATAGTTCTTTTACCTCCTTGGGTAATTTATTCCTAGGTATTTTTCTTTTTCTTTTTTTTTAACATAGGTATTTTTCTTAATGCAGTTATAAATGGGATTGTTTTCTTAATTTCTTTTTCTGGTAATTCATTATTAGTGTATAGAAACAACAGATTTTTGTATATTGATTTTTGTGTCCTGCAACTTTATTGAATTCATTTTTTAGTTCTAACAGATTTTTTGGTGGAGTCTTTAGGGATTTCTATATATAATATGATGTCATCTGCAAATAGTGACAGTTTTCCATCTTCCTTTTCGATTTGGATGCCTTTTATTTCTTTTTCTTGCCTAATTGCTCTGGCTAGGACTTCCAATACTCTTGAATAAAAGTGGCAAGAGTGGGCATCTTTGTCTTGTTTCTGATCTTAGAAAAGCTTTCTGCTTTCCACTGTTGATTATGATGTTAGCTGTGTGCTTGTCATACATGGTTTTTATTGTGTTGAGATACCATTTCTCTATGCCTTCTTTGCTGAGAGTTTTTATCATAAATGGGTGTTGAACTTTGTTAAATGCTTTTTCTGCATCTATTGAGATGATAATATGATTTTTATCCTTTATTTTGTTAATGTGGTGTGTCACATTGATTTACAGATGTTGAACCATCCTTATAGCACTGGAATCCCATTTGATCAATTTGTAGGATTCTTTTAATGTATTGTGGACTTCATTTTGGTAATATTCTGTTGAGGATTTTTGCATCTGTATTCATCAGGGATATTTAGCTGTAATTTTCTTGTCTTGTGGTGTGTCCTTGTCTGGTTTTGGTATCAGGGTAATTTTGACCTTGTTAGATGTATTTCAAAGTGTTCCCTTCTTTTCTGTTTTTTGGAAGAGTTTGAGAAGGATTGGTATTCTTCTTTGAATGTTTGGTGGAATTCTTAGTGAAGCTGTTTGATTCTGGACTTTTCTTTGTTGGGAGGTTTTTGATTACTGATTCGGTCTCCTTATTAGTATTCAGTTTGTTTAGATTTTCTATTTTTTCATGATTCAGTCTTGGTAGGTTGTGTGTTTCTAGGAATTTATCCATTTCTTCTGGGTCATCCAGTTTGTTCGCATATAATTGTTCATAGTAATCTAGTTGGTTATTTTTATAGTTCTCCTCAGTTGAACTATCCTATTGTTCTTTCACTGTGAACATATTTTTCTTTATGTTCTTGAGCATACTTATAGATAGCTGGTTTAAAATCCTTTACTGCTAATTCCGGCATTTAAATCAGTTCAGGGTCAGTCTCTGATTGCATTTCCTCTTGAACTTCTTTTATTTCTCTCGATAACCTTTCTGTTTCTTTCTATGTTGATTATTTTCAACTGTATCTTGGTTGTTGTGAATCATATATTATAGACATTTTGAGTTCTGTTTAGTTCCCCTGAAGATCGCTGATCTCTTTTCATTTGGTTTAGCAAGCACTTAATTTGGCTGGACTCATAATGGCAACTGTCTCCTCTATGGTGTGTGGTAACTCAAATTTAGCTAATTTATTTACTCAACCAGAGATTAGGAAGAGTTAACACATAGATCTCAGGCACCTTTTTCTGTGTGAATTCTCCTTTTTCTTTCTGGTGGTCATGATGACTGCAAAACTCTCCTTTGATTCTTCAAGTTCAGTTAAGACTGAAGTTTTTCTAGTGGAATTGCAGTTACCCTGCATGGCAGTGACTTTTTACAAGCTAAAGGCTGTAAACTTGGTAAACCCATCCAGTGCCATCCCTTCTTCTAATTGTCAGTTCTCTTCCAGTAAATACCTGATTTTTGTTACTCTTCAGTATCTCCAGATAGTTTTTTTTTTTTAAATATTTTGTTCAGAGTGTAGTTGTTATCTCTGTGAAAGTTGGTCTGATAAAATTAATTCAGTCATACTGGAACTTGATTATTGTTAATTTTTGTATGTGGTATAAGGTATGGGTCAAGGTTTGTTTTTTCCTCCAAAACTTATATCCATTGTTCCAGCACAATTTTTTGAAAAGACTTTTCTTTTCCCCATTGAATTACTTTGGTACATTGGTCAAAAAACAGTTGTCCATATGTGTGTGGTTCTGTTTCCAGACTCTCTATTCTGCTCCACTGATATATCTATCTGTACTTACATCAATACCACACTGAAGTATCTGAAGTATCATAGCTTTATAGTAAGACTTATCATTACGTATAAATCCTCAACACTGTTCCTTGCTTTGGCTATTCTAGATCCTTTGCATAGCCATATCCACTTTAACATTTCTTGCCAGTTTTTACCAGAAAGTTGACAAATAATTGGTTGAACAAGTAGAAGACATTTTCTATGGTGATAGAAAATTTCAACAACACTCAGCCAACTTGATTTATATATTATAGAATACTACAGCCATCAACAGCTGAATATACATTCTTTTCCAGGGACATATGAAACATTCTTCTGGATAGACCATATGTTGAAATCGTACAGAGTATATTTTCTCACCACTACAGAATTAAATTAGAAATGAGCAATAAAAAGGCATGAAGAGAAAATGGTCATATTTGTGAAGAATTAATTAGAGCAAGAGTAGAGGGAGCTATGTAAAGTTAAAAAAAAAAGTACGCATGCTTCCTTCTAGAAGTTCTAGAACACAGGCAGATGGAGCCTTAGCTGCTGCCTCGGTCCTCAGTGCCACTGCCACTGCTGCCCACCACCAGCCAGCATATCCTCTGCTCACTTCAACCAGGGCCCTGCCTATGGGTTGTCTGTTGAGGTTGAGAACAAGCTGGCCCAAAAGTGTGACCACGAGCAGGAGCAGGATCTCCGAGAATGGATCGAGGGGGTGACAGGGCACTGCATTGGCCACAATTTCATGGGTGGCCTCAAAGATGGCATCATTCTTTGCAAGTTCATCAGTAAGTTCCAGCCAGGCCCCATGAAGCAAGTCGGTGAGTCAACCCAAAATTGGCACCAGCTAGAAAATATTGGCAACTGCATCAAGGCCATCACCAAGTATGGGGTAAAGTCCCATGACATTTTTGAGGCCAACGACCTGTTTGAGAAAACCAACCACACCCAGGTGCAGTCCACCCTCCCAGCCCTGGCGAAGACGAAAGGGAATAAGGTGAATGTAGGGGTGAAGTATGCAGAGAAGCAGGAACAGAAATTTGAGCCAGAGAAGCTAAGAGAAGGGCAGAATATCATCGGGCAACAGATGGGCACCAACAGATTTGCTAGCCAGCAGGGCACGACGGCCTATGGCACCCCATGCCACCTCTGTGACCCCAAGCTGGGCAAGGACCAGCCCCTGGACCAGGCCACCATCAGCCTGCAGATAGGCACCAACAAGGGAGCCAGCCAGGCTGGTCTGACTGTACCTGGGACCAAGCAACAGATCTTTAAGCCTGGGCTGGGCATGGAGCACTGTGACATGCTCAACGTCAGCCTGCAGATGGGCAGCAACAAGGGGGCCTGGCAGCAGGGCATGACAGTGTATGGGCTGCTGTGCCAGGTCTCTGACCCCCCAAACTGCCTAAGGCCTGAATACTCAGAGCTGGGCAAGCCTGCCCATGACCACCACCCACACAACTGCTACAACTCAACCTGGGGCCCTGGGCACCCCCCACCCTGCCTCCCCTCCAGGGAGGCCAACTGCTGCTCTCAGCAGGGGTGAGCCGGTCCCACCAACCCCCTCCCCCTGCATGGTGTCCTCTAACCCCCTGGGACCCGCCTACAGGGTTAGCACTGGGGGGGGCAGACTGGGGAGCCTATGGTGGGGGAAGGGGGCCTTCCTCCTTGGAGCGCTGCAGCATCCAACATTGAGTAGGGTGTTCCCAACAGCACCCAAAGGGCGCACTGAGCAAAGCTACCCCTAGCTGTCCCCTGACTCCCTTACAGGTGGATCCCCCCAGGACAAGAAGTTCCCCCCCAAGCAGAACCCCCAGAGCCCAGGCTTGGCCTGCCCCCTCCCCATTCCTGCAGTGGAAGCAAACTGCATGCCCGGAGGCCTAGCGGGCACATGTGGTTTGGTTTGCAGCAACTGGCATATGTGGATGAGACGGTGGCGTTTGTAATGCGAGCACTTTCTTTTTCTCTTTCACTGGAGCACAAAAAATGGCTGTAAAATAAAAACAAAATAAAAAATAAAAGTTATAGAACACAGACTTCCCATTAAAATGAACAACAATAAAGAACCCCCCCCAAATGAACAAAATAGGATCAAGGTCAAATGCTGTACAAAATTATTAAGACATGTTAAAAATGAAAGACTGCAGGCGCCTGGGTGGCTCAGTCAGTTAAGCATCTGCCTTCCGCTCAGGTCATGATCCCAGGGTCCTGGGATCCAGCCCCTGAATCGAGCTTCCTGCTCTGCAGGGAGCCTGCTTCTCCCTCTGCCTCTGCCTCTCTCTCTCTGCCTCTCATGAATAAATAAATAAAATCTTTAAAAAAAATGAAAGACTGACTTAATGTTGTATACAACGAATAGCAAAGGTTTACAGTTAGAAATTTTTATCTACACAACATTATGTATAACTAGGTATTTAATAGGCATACTGTATAGCATATTCTGGTGAAAAAATCATTAAAAACAATTTCTTACTGATCCTCTCCCTACCCCCCGCTGCTGACCCTGCCGCGTTGAATGGGACTGTGTTGTTACAGGTCTCCGTGTCATTCGAGGATGTGACTGTGGACTTCAGCAGGGAGGAGTGGCAGCACTTGGACCCTGCTCAGAGACGCCTGTACCAGGATGTGATGCTGGAGAACTACAGCCACCTGCTCTCAGTGGGTAAGCCCAGCCCTTTGGAGAAACTACGAGGAGCATGTTATGGGTAAAACTGTGTCCTCCAAGTAAACTATGTTGAAGTCCTAACCTCAGTTAGGACTAAGCACCTCGGGATATGCTCTTTTTTGGAACTGGGGTCTTTACAGAAGTAATCAAGCTTAAACGGGGTCTTTTGGGTGGGTCTGAATCCAGTATGACCGGTGTACTTAAGGGAAATCTAGACACAGAGACAGACACACAAATACAGGAAAGACAGTGTGAAGATACATAAGGAAAAGAAGATGGCCACATCACTGGAGTGGTGCATCTATAAGGCGACACATGCCCGAGGCCACCAGGAGGTCAGAGAGAAGCATGGACGAGTTCCTTCCCGTTTTGAAGGTTCTCCTTCAAAAGGAGCATGGCCCTACTGACACCTTGATATCGGACTTCTAGCTTCCAGAACTGTGACTCAGTGAATGTCTGTTGTTTTGAGCTGCCCAGCTTGTGGTACTTTGTTATAGCAGCCCTAGGAAACTAAGACAGATTTTTGTAATATGGAAGCGGCTTTGGAATTGGACAATGAGTAGAGGCTGGAAAGGTTTTAGGTGCTTGAGAGAGAAAGCCTAGATTGCCTTGAAGAGATTCACTGGTAGAAATACGGACGTTAAGGGGGCTTTGGGTGAGGTCTCAGAGTGAGGAGTGTGTTACTGGAAACTGGAGGAAAGGAGATCCTTGTTACCAAGTAGCAGAGAACTTGATTGAACTGTGTTCTGTTGGGTGAAAAGCAGAAAGCGTAAGTGATAAACTTGGATAGTTAGCTGTGGAAATTTCTAAGCAAAAGCATTAGAGGCATGGCCTGTGCTCTCCTTGCTGCTTACAGTAAAATGTAGGAGGAAAGAGAGACATTGGAGAGGAATTGTTAGTAAGAGAAGAAGCAGAACTTGAAGATTTGGAAAATGCTCAGCCTGTCCATAGTGCGAAAACTGAGATGGACTCCGGCAAGAGCACCAAAGGTGTGGACAGCCAGTTGCTAAAGAGATCAGAAGTATGACCTGTGGATCCCATCAGCCATGTCAGTGGAAATGCTGCTAGCTTCGACCAAAGAGGACAGAGACAGGAAACAATGAGGGAAGGCTGTAGTGTGTCTGTTCAGCTGTGCACATGCATTAGCGTTCTGGAAGGGGGATGAATGATTCCAAGGATGGTTCTGAGGCCAAGATCTCTTCGTCCTCTGCGCAGGCCAGAGAGGCGAGTCGAATGGGAATGTGGTGGGACTCACTACCCCTGCATCCTTCAGGTTCTTGGTGGTGGCATTGATCTCTGCAATTCCCACAGGGATGCAGTATTTCTTTCAGCTTACTGTTTTCCTAGTAGAGGCAGTTCTAGTGGCTTCCACTTGGCCCTTCTCACCATAATAGTCCTCACCCCACAGGTCAGGGAACCAGTGTGGGTATTCTGCCAGTTGCTGAGTATCTGTATTCTAATTCTGCATTCCTGAACCTGGGAAATAACCACAGGATGGATTGGGGGGCCTGCTGGGCCCCCTGTGAGATGGAGCTAAGCTGAAAACTCAGTTGATTACTTCACTCTCATTAGCCCCTGTGCTGTCTGGTGGGCCACGGTGACATCTTGGGTCTCCTGGAATTCGTGTCAGTTCAGAACTGGTCTCCAGTAATCTCGGAAAAGCCTCATTATGTCCTTTCCCTCCCTGACAAAGGGCTATAAATCCCTTTAGGGAAGAGAAAGATTAGCAGTATACATTTTGACAGTGTGGTGGGGTCCTTCCTCAAGGGACCCGGGCTCCCCTTCATTCAAAGGGTTCCGGGTCTGTAAACTGGCTCAAGTCTGAAAAATGATTGAGGAGCTGAGACTCTGTGTTTCATGTTAGACTTCTCTTCACTTGACCTAGAACTCTTCTCTTAATGCAGATCAATTAAGAATTTAATAGACAGCTCATCTGTTTCTTTTCTAGAGACACCATGATCAACTGGCCAACACCATGGGTCTCTGCAGGTCAGACTATTCTGATCACTGGTTTGACCCTGCTGTCCATTATAGTAACCGTGTCTACCTTGCATTTAGCAATTCACTGCCCCCATTTGGCCCCTGTCACCCCAGGATCCAGCTGCTCCCATGGCATTGGGGTTTCCCGATTTGTGTCCTACAGAGAAGAGCAGTCACAGAGCTCTTCAAGAATACCACCCCCCTCACAAATTTGCATGTCCCAGTCATGGTGACAAGAGTGTCCTCTGGACAGCGTGGGAGAGCATGTCTTATATGCTAAATCCACTCTAACATGCCAGTCTCCCCAAGCCCTTGGATGCCTTTCTCTGTAGTATATAGCACTTCTCCATTTCAGTTGCATTTTATATAAGCCACGTTTTGATCCATGTTTCAGCCAACCAAACAAAATGTTTGAGCCCTTTCTAACCCCCCAAGCGGCAACATTGAATTCAGAATCTGCGTAGTGTGCACATACCAACACATTTGGCCTGATGGATCCAACTTTATGTCCTTTCCATTATCCCACACTCTTAAATTCATCTATTTGCACCTGGGTTTCCCAGCTTTCTGTCTGTATAAGTTGGACAAATAATGCAGATCTCTTGCACCTCCTCATGGATTACACTATACCTCCCACTTTGGGCCCTGATGAGACTTGAGTCTAGTTCTAGGTCTAGAGGCAAATAAGGTTAGTGGGGGTATGTCATGAGAGAAATCAGCAGTACTTTGCAAGGCAAGTACCTCAGGGGAGGTCATTGTGGGGTCCTCAGGCAAAGTAGGGTTAGTCTTCTCAGACGAGGGTAGAAGGGCTGCTTCTACTCGGAAAGAAGACTCTTCAGACCTTAGAAGTTCAGTGTCCTCATATATGTCCATTCCAAATTTCTGGATCCCATTCCTTTTCAGTCAATTCCCTTACCTTGATAGCAGACACCCTGTAAGGTTGGGAATTCAACTTGTGTTGTAATGTGGCCACTCCCAGGATGAGACTCTGGGTTTGATTTCCAGCAATATCAGCTCTGTAGCTACGGAGGTTAGGGGTTTCTTTCAAGACAGACATAGAAGTTTTCAGGTCGTTTATGCAGTGCTTGAGCTGGGAAATCAAATCCCTGAGTTCATCCTTCCCCCCGCTCCACTTTGTCCAGCACAATTAGGAGCAACCCAGCAATCTTATTATATTGTAAGTTTGACAAAAATTTCTAAGGTGTCAAATACAAGGTCACCCAGAACCATGCCTCTCACAAGCATTTGATTAGGAGTATCCAGTGGTGATATTTTGCATATCTCTTTTGCCACATCACCCCATGGACTCTCAGTGTGCTCTAGAGTCATTAGTGCCTTCAGATCCAATCAGAGTAGGGAACCAATTCTAGAAACCCCATAACCTGTTCAGAAAACTCATTCTTAGTATTCTGTTCCTCTAGTGCCACTTTCAAAATCTGTGTTATGGTTCTCCAGAGAAATGGAACCAATAAGATATGGGTATATACATATACAGAGTACACACACACACACACACACACACACACACACACACACACACACACACACACACACACACACACACTATAAACACACACATACACACCTACCTAGAGAAAGACAGAGAGACAGAGAGAATGAATACATACACACAGAGTCCGGGGAAGAGATTTATTTTAAGGAACTGGCTCGCCTGATTGCAGGGACTGACAAGTCTGAAATTTAAAGGGCAGGCCTGCAGGCTGGAAATTCGAGTGAGGTGATGTTGTAATCCTAAATTCGAAATCTGCAGGACAGGCCAGTAGACTGCAGAACCATTCCTTGTTCTCTTTGCCCACAGCGAACACAACAGATTGTGGTTCTTTACCTGGTGGGGTGACCCAAAACATCATTCTTTTTTTTTAAAGATTTTATTTATTTATTTGAGAGAGAGAGAGAGAGAGAGCGTGTGTGTGCATGCACGCACACGTGCGCATGCGCAAGAGGGTGGGCGGAACAGAGGGAGAGGGAGAAGCAGGCTCCCCGCTGAGCAGGGAGCCCGATGCGGGGCTCAATCCCAGGACCCCGGGATCATCACCTGAGCCGATGGCAGATGCTTAACTGACTGAGCCACCCAGGCACCCCACCCCCCCACCCCCGCCGCAAACTTCATTCTTAAAGGCTCTGGGCCATTAGTAGTCCTGCCTGCATTGGATTGTTATAGTTGCTACTGACTTTCATCACAGGGCACAGCAGTACTAAGAAATGCCCTAAGGGATTACATGTGTTCCAGACACTCTCTTCCTTATTTCCATTGTGGGGTAGCAGTCCAATTTCCCCTGACTAGTCAGCATCAGTCACCCCAGCCAGCACAGTAACTGCCTTCTTTGCCTTTTGATTCAGAGACATGAGGAGCCCAAAATGTCCACGTGACAGACTTAACTTCCAGTTCAGTAGAATCACTACTGTGTCTCCTGGCGGAAGCGTTCCTCCCTTTGGAACTAAGAGAACAGCAGAGCATAGGGAGCACGGGAACAGGAAGCAAATATTTTGCTATCGGACCGGTAGAGGTAGTAGTGAATGGTGCCACTCCTGCCCTGGGCCAACAGGGTGGGGCCACCACCCTGGGTAGGCTTGGAGGACAGAACATTGAGCCAATAAGAATTACTCTCAGGACTCCTGGGTGGCTCAGTAGGTTGAGCCATTGCCTTCGGCTCAGGTCATGATCCCAGAGTCCAGGGATCGAGTCCCACATCAGGCTCCCTACTCGAGGGGAGCCTGCTTCTCCCTCTGCCTGCCATTCCCCCTGCTTGTGTGCTCTCTCTCTCTCTGACAAATAAATAAAATCTTAAAAAAAAAAAAAAGAATTACTCTCAAGCCTTAAAATCTAGTGGGCTTTGTCTTGCTAGTTTTTGGACCTTCTTGGGATCTGTGATCCCTTTTTTCATTCCAGTCTCTCCCTTTAGAGTGGGAATGTATGTCCTGTGCCTGTCCTACCATTGCATTTTGGAAGCTGATGACTTGTCTGCTTTCACAGGTTTGTGTGGAGAGAAGCTGCCCTGAGATGACTCATACTCACATTACACCCATAACCAATTTGGGTGATTTAGATGATAAGATTGAAGACTTTGAGTTGATGTTTAGATAGATTTTGAATTTAAGACTTGATGCTGGAATGATTAAGACTTTTGGGGCTATTGGGATGGGGTTAGTATATTTTGCACACGGGAAGGACATGAATTTGGTGGGGGGGGTGTCAGAGGGCAGATTTTTTAATGGGTTGAATTGTGTGTCCCCCTGAAAAAAATACATGGGAATCTGAACCCCCAGTATCCCAGAATGTGACCTTATTTGGACATAGTGTCTTTATAGAGGTAATCAAGTTAAAATGAGTTCATTGGAGTGGGCCCTAATCTAATATGACTGGTGTCCTTATAAAAAAAGGGAAATTGGGGCATAGAAATAGACACATATATGGGGTGCCTGGGTGGCTCAGTCAGTTAAGTGTCTGCCTTCGGCTCAGGTCATAATCCCAGGGTCCTGGGATCGAGTCCTGCCTCGGGCTCCCTGGTCAGCGGGGAGCCTTCTCTCCCTTTCCCTCTCTCCCCAGCTTGTGCTCTCTCTCTCTCTCTCTCTCTCTCTCTCAAATAAATAAATAAATAAAATCTTTTTAAGAAAGAAAAGAAATAGACACATATAAAGGGAAGATGATGTGAAGACACATAGGGAGAAGATGACCATGTGATTGGAGTGATGCATTTACAAGCTAAAGAAACATCAAAGAGGGGCGCCTGGGTAGCTCAGATGGTTAAGCATCTGCCTTCGGCTCAGGTCATGATCCCGCAGTCCTGGGATCAAGCCCCGCATTGGGCTCCCTGCTCTGCAGGAAGCCTGCTTCTCCCTCTCCTGCTCCGCCTGCTTGTGTTCTCTCTCTGGCTGTCTCTCTCTCTGTCAAATAAATAAAGTCTTTAAAAAAAAAATCAAAGATTGCCAGCAAACAAGCTAGAAGACTCAAGGAAGGATTCTCCCTTAATATCTGCCAGAGAGAGCATGGCCCTACTAACAATTTGATTTCGGACTTGAGGCTCCAGAAGCATGAGACAATGAATGACTTTTTGCTGTTTTGAGCCACCTAGGTTTTGGTACTTTGTTACAGCCGCCCTAGGAAACAAACACAGAGCCTCTATGAGAGTATTTCCATTCTCAGCTGCTGAGTACTCTGAGCCATCTCAAGTGTGTGCTGGTGGCGTCCTTGATTGGCCCGAGATCCTTCAGTCCGTTAACCTCTGTGATTATTACTCTTTTCCCAATGAAATGTGGTTACTTTAAAAAAAAAAAAAAAGTGGAAAGCAATTAGCTGGACCCAATTCTATCATGTCCTATTAACAGGGTATGAAGTTCCCAAACCAGAGGTCATCTTCAAGTTGGAACAAGGAGAGGAGCCATGGATTTTGGAGAGAAAAACCCCACATCAAAGCTGTTCAGGTGAGTGAGTGCAACCTAGGCAGATGGGGGGCATGAAAACACTTTTCATTTCCTAAGAAGCCTATGCCTTTAAAATGCTACTTATTGCTACCTTCTTGGAGGATCTCAGCTTTGGAAACTGCTTGAGAAGAGATAACATTGGCCTCTTAGGTACCAGACTGTTCTCTCCCTCTATTTCCCTTAGTGTGATCAACTGTCTTTTTTGCCTGGCTTTCCTTTGGGAGAATTGCTGTAATTCCTACACTCAGAATCACATGCCAGGCTTCCTCCCTATAGATCTTGCTTCTTTGGATGTTTTCTCCTACCATGACATTTTTATCCTTCATTCCTTAAGCCCCACCCCCAGGGTCAGAGATTCCTAAAATATATACAGTCAGGTTTTAATGGGTTTGCCTTCTTTGAAAACCAGTGGGTTGCCCCACTCCTGTTCTTCTGAGGACCTTCTCGCTTTCTTCCTCATTTTCTTCTTAACTCTAAGATAACCAGTAAACTCATCTACGACCAGCCTCACCTCCTCTTCTCTCTTCAGATTCCTCACTCCTTTCCATCTCCCCTGCTGCCATGCCTCCCATCTTCTGACCTTGGGATCACTGTCACTTAGCATTTTTGTCTTTTAAATAAATCAACTGTGTTCAAGTATAATTTACCTACAGTAAAATGTATCCGTTTGAAGTGCCCCGTTTGATGAAAGCCCACACTGGTGTAATCACCACCCCAATCATGATATGGGGAACATTCTGTCTCACAAAAATGAGTCTCCATGCCCCTTGTAGTCCGTGGGCACCACCACTTCGGCCCCGGGCAAACTACGGACAGGCTTTCTGTCACCATAGATTAGATTTGTCTTTATTAGGGTTTCATATGAGTGGAATCCTACTATCTACACCCTTTTGGGTGTGGCTTCATTTGTTCAGTATCATGATTCTGTGCTTCATCCATGTTACTGAGTATATTGCTAGTTTAGTCCTTTTAAATGCTGAAGACTATTCTATGATATGAATAGATTGCAATTTGTTTATCCAAATACCTGTTGATGACAGGTGGTTGTTATTTGGTTATTATGAGTACAGCTGTAGTGAACATTCTGGCATGTCTTTGTGTGACCATATGTTTACATTTCCCTTGGGTAACTACCTAGGAGTGGAGTTGGTGGGTCATCTGATTGTATAAGTAAGTGTATACTTGCCTAAGAAATTGCCAAACTATCTTCCAAAGTAGCTGTGTGATTTTACACTTCCAGCAGCAATACACGAGAATTTCTGTCGCTCCACATCCTTGCCAACACCTGTTACCATCATTTCTTTAATTTTTGCTATTATAGTAGATGTGTAATGGTATCTCACTATGATTTTAAGTTGCACTCCTCTGACGAGTAATGATCAGTATCGTTTCGTGTGCTTATTGACCATTTGTACATTTTTTTTATTTTTTATTGTTATGTTAATCACCGTACATTACATCATTAGTTTTGGATGTAGTGTTCCATGATTCATTGTTTGTGCATAACACCCAGTGCTCCATGCAGAACATGCCCTCTTTAATACCCATCACCAGGCTAACCCATCCCCCCACCCCCCTCCCCTCTAGAACCCTCAGTTTGTTTCTCAGAGTCCATCGTCTCTTATGGTTGGTCTTCCCCTCTGATTTCCCCCCCTTCATTCTTCCCCTCCTGCTAGCTTCTTCTTCTTTTTTTTTCTTAACATATATTGCATTATTTGTTTCAGAGGTACAGATCCGTGATTCAACAGTCTTGCACAATTCACGGCGCTCACCATAGCACATACCCTCCCCAATGTCTATCACCCAGCCACCCCATCCCTCCCACCCCCACCACTCCAGCAACCCTCAGTTTGTTTCCTGACATTAAGAATTTCTCATATCAGTGAGGTCATATGATACATGTCTTTCTCTGATTGACTTATTTCACTCAGCATAACACCCTCCAATTCCATCCATGTCATTGCAAATGGCAAGAATTCATTCCTTTTGATGGCTGCATAAAATTCCATTGGGTATATATACCACATCTTCTTTATCCATTCATCTGTCGATGCACATCTTGGCTCTTTCCACAGTTTGGCTATTGTGGACATTGCTGCTATAAACATCGGGGTGCACGTACCCCTTCGGATCCCTACATTTGTATCTTTGTGGTAAATACCCAGTAGTGCAATTGCTGGATTGTGACCATTTGTACATTTTTGTTTGAAGCGTCTATTCAGATATCTTTCCCGTTTTTTAAATTGGGTTGTTTGTTTTCTTAATGAGTTTTCAGAGTTGTTTATATTTGCTGGATATATGCCAGATATATACATTGCCAATATTCTGTTCCAGTTTGTGGCTTTCACTTTTTTCTTCTTACTGGTGCCTATCAGAGAGCAAACATTTTGATTTTGTTGGAGTCTAACTTACCATCTTTTAAAACTTTCTGGTGCTTTCTGTGATCTGTTTAAGAAATCTTTGCCTGCCACAAGGTCACAAAGAGTTTCCCATACTTTGTACCAAAAGTTTTAGCATTTTAGCTTTCTCAGTTTAGACCTACAATCCATTTTATATGTTTGATGTAAGAACTGATCTTCATTTTTATCAGTACAGTATCTACTTGTTCCAGAACTATTTGCTGAAGAGACTTTTTTCCCCATTGCATTTCCTAGTTGTGTTTATCAAAATCAATTGACTTTATTTTTTTAAGCTTTTTTTTTTAAAGATTTTATTTATTTATCAGAGACAGCACGAGAGCATGAGCACAAGCAGAGGCAGAGGCAGAGGGAGAGGGAGAGGGAGAAGCAGACTCCCCACTGAGCAGGGGGAGCCTGATGCTAGGTAGATCCCAGGACCCTCGGATCATGACCTGAGC
The DNA here is from genome assembly GCF_009762305.2 of Zalophus californianus. NCBI lineage: Eukaryota > Metazoa > Chordata > Mammalia > Carnivora > Otariidae > Zalophus > Zalophus californianus. The sequence continues at coordinate 87,827,184 of NC_045612.1, read as the reverse complement.
CGAACGCAGACGCTTAATAACTGAGCCACCCAGGCGCCCCAACCAATTGACTTTATATATGTGAACCTGTTTCTGGACTCTTTATTTTGCTCAGTTGCTCTATATGTCTTTCTGTTTTAAGGTTTTTCTGTTTCTTAGGTTTTAAGGAGGGCACGTATTGCATGGAGCACTGAGTGTTATATGCAAACAGTGAATCATGGAACACTACATCAGAAACTAATGATGTACTGTACGGTGCCTAACATTAACATAATAAAAAAATTAAAAATAAAATAAAATGTTGGTTTTAATATTATTCAGGCATGCTGAGACCAACAGATCCAGAGATGACTGCCATTAAAAAGATAATTTGTGGGGCACCTGGGTGGCTCAGTCATTAAGTGTCTGCCTTCAGCTCAGGTCATGATCCCAGGGTCCTGGGATCAAACCCCGCGTTGGGCTCCCTGCTCCGCGGGGAGCCTGCTTCTCCCTCTCCCACTCTCCCCCTGCTTGTGTTCCCTCTCTAGCTGTCTCTCTCTCTCTGTCAAATAAATAAAATCTTTTAAAAAAACAAATAAAATAAAATAAAATAAAAAGATAGTTTGTAATACACAGTCCCCAAGAGGAGGAGACATGCCATACCATGCAAGGCCACACCAGGAAGCACCAGGGTCAGTCAGGAGGCCAAAGTTTTAGGGAAAAGCATGGATAAGAGCCTTTATTGTCATTTTCATGGGGAGGAATGGGTGAAATAGAGTAAGCAGGCTGGGGAGGTTTAGGATTGGCTAGTTTTGAGTAATTTCAGTGGGGCTCCAGGGGTTTAGGGACTGTCTCTAGTTACCTGGTACCTGGCACTGAGGTGATCAGAGCAGGAGGATATCGCTCGACCTTAACAAAGGAGGAGAGGACGTGGGTTCTGGGTTGGTTGGTTGGCATATGAAAGGTGTGCTTACGGGGAACTCATCTGCCATCTCTAGGAAATAACTAGTACTGAGAGAGGCAGTCTCTCCAGGATGAGGAAGGCACCAGATGATCTGAGCGTCAACAATACAGAAAATAAGATAAGGAAGATGTGATATATATAAAATGGCATATTATTCAGCCATAAAAAAACCAAAACCTTGCCATTGGCAACAACATGGATGGAACTGGAGAATATTATGCTAAGGGAAGTATGTCAGTCAGAGAAAGATACCTCATGATTTTACTCATGTGTGGAATTTAAGAAACAAATGAACAAATGGAAAAAAGAGAGAGACAAAACAAGAAACAGACTTTTAGCTATAGAGAACAAACTAATGGTTGCCAGAAGGGAGGTGGGGAGATGAGTGAAATAGTGACGGGAGTTAAGAGCACACTTATCATGATGAGCGCTGAATAACGTATAGAATTGTGGAATCACTATATCCTACCCCTGAAATGAATATAACACTGTATGTTAACTATACTGGAATTAAAATTAAAAACTTTAAAAAATACGGAAAATATAGTTAATATACTGTCCTTTTGGCAAACCGACATTTTCTTTATTACTGTAGCTTCTGTAATGAGTCTTGAAATCAGGTAGGATAAGTTCTCCAACTTTGCCTTTTTTTAAAATTACTTTGGCTCTTCTAGGTCATTTGCATTTCTATATAAAATTTACAAGCAGTTTGCACTTTTTTTGAAAAAGCCTGCTGGGGTTTTGTTTGGAGTTGAGTTCACTCTATAGATCAATGTCAGGAGAATTGATATCTTCACAATATTGGGCCTTCTAATCCACGAGCATGGCATATTTTCTGTATTTATTTAGATGTTTGATTTCTTTCAGCTTCAGTGTAGAAGTCTTCTGCATCCTTCATTAAATTTATCCCTAAATATTTGACGCTCTTTGACAGTATTGTAAATGACATTGTTTTTTAAAATTTATTTCAGATTATTCATTGCTAGTATAAATTGCTCGTGATTGATTTTTGTACATTGACTTTGTATCCTGAGGCATTCGTACATCCACCTATTAGTTTTCTTGTAGGTTCTTTGAGATTTTTCATGTAAGTAATCATTATCACTTTAAAGACACTTTTTCCTTTCCAATTTCATGCTTTTTATTTCTTTTCCTTTTCTTACTTCACTAACACCTTCAGTGTGATGTTGAATAGAAGTGGTGAATGTGGGCATGCTTGCCTTGTTCCTGATATTAGGGATAAAAAAATGCATAGCATTATGTATGATATTTTTTGAAGCTGCCCTTTATCAGGTTATAGAAGTTCTTTTTTAATCCTAGCTTGTTGAAGAGGTTTTTTTTTTTTAAATCATGGTTATGTGTTGAATTTTGTCAAGTCCTTTTTCTTCATCTTATTAGAGTAATCATATGAGTTGTTGCTTTTATTTTGTTAATATATGAGTTTATGTGTTGATTTTCAAATGTTAAATTAACCTTGTATTTCTGAGATAAAATACTAGTTGATTATGATATATAACCCTTATTATGTATTGTTGGATTATATTTACTGATATTTTGTTTGAAAGTATTTGCAATTTTTATGAGTGATATTGGTTGTAGTTTTCTTTTTCTGCAATGTCTTTGTCAGGTTTTGGTATTAGGATTCTGCTGGCCATATAAATGAGTTGTGAAGTGTTCCCTTTTCTGTTTTCTGAAATAGTTTGTGTAAGATTGTTATGTCTTCTTTTACCGTTTCATGGAATTCACCAGTGAAACCATCTGGGCCTGGAATTTTCTTGATGGGAAAGTTTTAATAACAAATTCAATTTCTGTCATAGACATAGGGTTATTCAGATTTTCTCTTTCATCTTTTGTCAGACATAGTAAGTTGTATTTTTCAAGGAATTTGTCTGTTTACGTTGTCTAATTTAATTCTGTTGTAGTCTGAGAATACACTGTGTGATTTCTCTGTATGGTCTATCTAGGGGAATATTCCATGTGTCTCTGAAGAAAATGTATAATCAGCTGTTGATGGGTGTTGTGTTCTGTAGTGTATAAATCAAGCTGGTTGTATGTTGTTGACATCTAATGCTTTACTGAATTGTGTTCTACTTGTTCAATCAATTATTTGTAATTTTAGGGGATAAAAACTGACAAAGAGATTTTAAAGTTTTTATGGATATGAAAAGGCTCTAGAATAGCCAACATAGTCTTGAAAAAGGAGAAAAAGTGTTAAGATTTACTGTAAAGCTACAACAATCCAGATAGTGTAGTTTTGATATAAGGACAAACAGATATATAAATGGAACAGAAGAGAGTCCAAAAATAGACCCACACATATATGGACAACTGAGTTTTGACAAAGGTACAGATAGAATTCAGTGGGGGAAAGGAATTTTGTTTTTGAACAAATTGTGCTGGAACAAATGGATATCAGTACTGGAAGAAAAATGCCCTTGACCCATACATACCTCACACCATATATAAACATAGCGGAGTTTAATATGATTGAATTGTTTCTATTAGACCAACCTATCTAACAGATATAAACTGTTAACTATGAAAAATACACTTTCAAAACTACTGAAAGACAAATGTCGTATGATTTCACTCATATGTGGAATTTAAGACACAAAACAGATGAACATATGGAAAGGGGGGAAAAAAGAGAGTGAGCAAATCATAAGAGACTTTCAACAATAGAGAACAAACTGAGGGTTGATGGAGGGAGGTGTGTGGGGGATGGGTAAATGGGTGAAGGGTATCAAGGAGGGCACTTGTTATGATGAGCACTGGGTGTTGTAGGTAAGTGATTTATCACTAAATTCTGCTCCTGAAACCAATATTACACTATATGTTAACTAACTGGAATTTAAATAAAAATTTGGGGGGAAAAAACTACTGAAGAGACTGGATAGTGACCAAAGGAACATTTTTCTGGGTCATCTTATATTGAGTAATTTTGGATTGTTATCCCAAATATTATCAGGGTTATGTTTTAGTAACACCATTTTCTGTTATATTCTCCCGTGTTTTTGTCATAGTAGGCAGTTAAGTAGGTTAGACTCAAACTGGAGATGCTATCTCACCTATGGTGGGTAGCAACTTAGATCTCTGTTCAGACTTGTTCTAACTTCTAACTCTTCAAAACCTGCCTGCTTTTGTTCACTCTACCAGTACATGTTTTGTTTTGTTTTGTTTTTCTAGAGAATATGGTTACTGTCTGTATAAGGATTTTTTTAAGGAGCTTCTCCATACTAGAGGTGGAACTCTTACAATTGATTCTTGTACATTGATCCTGTATTCTGAAACCTTGCTAAATTCACGTATTAATTCTAGTGAGTATTTTTGTAAAGTCCTTAAAAATTTTTTTGCGTAAATTACCATGTCTTTTTATCATTTCCTTTATAGTCTGCATGCCCTTTATTTTTATTTTTATCTTGAGGGCAAAAGCTTTCAGTCTTTCAGCACTGAGTATATTAGCTGTGGTTTTCCTTAGATGTCCTTTATTAATTTGTGGCAGTTTCTTTCTATTGCTAGTTTGATGAAAGTCTTTAACATGAATGGATATTAGATTTTCCAGATGCTTTTTTGCATTTATTGTGATGAACATTTTATTCTGCTGATATGGTGAATTTCACAGATATTCAGATGTTAAACTGACTTTGCCTTACTGGGGATAAACCTTACTTGATCATGATTATTATCTTTTTTATGTATTTCTTGAATCAGTTTGCTAATATTTGGTAAGGGTTTTTGTCTCTGTGTTTAAATGAGGTATTAGTCTTTAGTTTTGGGGGATATTTTGCTTATAATATCTTTGATTTTAGTATCATGTTAATGCTAGCCTCATAAAATGAGCTGGGAAATATCATGCCTGCTCTATTTTCTGAAGGAGCTTGTATAAAATTGCTATATTTGCTAGGATTTTTTAATGTTCACTCCTCTGTTTTGTGATTTTTATGTAAGATTGCTTAAAACTTTATAAATTTTATTTAAATATATGGTAAAATATACCAGTGAACTCATAATGGGTCTGAAGTTTTCCTTGTGGGATTACCTTTAATTTCAAATTCGGTATCTTTAATAGATATGGAAATATTCAGATTTTCAATTTCTTCTTGTATTGATTTCTTTGAGTTTATACATTTTATCTATGTTATCAAATTTTTGGCATGTGGTTGTTTCATAATATTCCTCTATCATTGTTTTAATGTCTGGCATATCTTCCACAATGTACCCTTTCTCTGAAATTGATAGAACTTCAGTTCAACAGGAATATATTAAAAATTTTTATGCACTTAATAACGTAGCTTCAAAGTATATAAAGTAAACATTGACAATGCTAAAAGGAGACAGACAAAATGCATAATCATAGTTGAAGATTTTAACATACCTATCTCTATAACTGATTTTTGTCTTTACAGACAAAAGAATCTTTAAAGATACAGATTTGAGGGGCACCTAGGTGGCTCAGTTGAGTGTCCCAAGTTTTGATTTTGGCTCAGGTCATGGTCTCAGGGTTGTGGGATTGAGTCCCACGTTGGGCTCTGCACTCAGTCCGGAGTCTGCTTGAGATTCTCTCTCTCTCTCTTCCTCTGCCCTTCCCCCTCCCACACATGCTCTCTCTCTCTCTCTCTCTCTAAAATAAATAAATAAGTCTTAAAAAAAGATTTGAACATGATAAACCAATGTGACCTAATTGACATACCATAGGTCACTATATCCCACAACTGTAGCATATACATTTTTTTCAAATGCACATGGCACACTGAGCAAAATAGACCTGATTTTAGGGTATAAGGCTAATTGCAACAGATTTCAAAGGATTGAAATTGTGTGTTAAATGTTCTCTAATTACTGTTGAAATAATTAAAACTGAACAGAAAGACAACCAGAAAATATCCAAATGTTTGGAAAGTAAGCAACACACATGCAAATATCCCATAAGTCAAAGAAGAAACCACAATGGAATTAGAAAATGTTTTGAGCAGAACGATAATGAAAGTATGTCACATCAGAACTTGTGGGATGAAACTGAAGCACTACTCAGATAGAAATGTATTGCTTTATACATACGTACCAGAAAATTGGAAAGTTTAAAAATTACTGATCTCTAAGTTTGCCACTCAAGACATAAAATAATGAAAACTAACAAGGCCAAAAGTTGGTTCTTTGAAAAGATTAATACAGTTGATAAATCTCTAACAAGACTAATCAAGAAAAAGAAAGAGAAAACATAGATTATTAATGCCATGCATGAAAAAAGAAACATTACAAATCCTACAGATATTAAAAGGATATTAAAAAGATATTATTACCAGCTGTATGCCAGTAAATTTGGTAATTGAGATTAAATGGACACAGGCCTAAAACAACACAAATTACAAGAAATACCACAAGAAGAAAGAAAAAAATCTTAGGGGCGCCTGGGTAGCTTAGTCATTAAGCGTCTGCCTTCGGCTCAGGTCATGATCCCAGGGTCCTGGGATCAAGCCCCTCATCAGGCTCCCTGTTCAGCGAGGAGCCTGCTTCTCCCTCTCCCTCTGCCACTCCCCCTGCTTGTGCGCTCTCATTCTCACTCTCTCTCAAATAAATAAATAAATAAAATCTTTGAAAAAGAAAATATTACTTTATAATTTAAAATCTTTCTGCAGGGGCACCTGGGTGGCTCAGTCAGTTAAGTGTCTGACTCTTGGTTTCCATTTGGGTCCTGACCACAGGGTCAAGGGATCAAGCCCCACGTCAGGCTCCACACTCAGCGCAGTCTGTTTGAGATTCTCTTTCTCACTCTGCCTCTGCCCCTCCCCCTGCATGTGCACTCGCACTCTCTCTCTCTCATAATTAAATAAAATCTTTAAAATAAAATTTTTCTACAAACAAGCTCCCAGCCCACATGGCTTCATTGCTGAATTCTTCCTGTTATTTAAGAAATAAGGGCCACCTGGATGGCTCAGTCAGTCTTTAAGAGTCTGCCTGGGCTCAGATCATGATCCCAGGGTCCTGGGATTGAGCCCTGCATCAGGCTCCCGGCTCAAGGGGAAGCCTGCTTCTCCCTCTCCCACTCCCTCTGCTGTGTTCCCTCTCTCGCTGTGTCTCTCTCTCAAATAAATAAAATCTTTAAAAAAATAAAGAAGAAATAATACCAATATTATTCAAATTATTTTGGAGACAAAAAGAGAGAGAGAGAACACTTCCCATCTCATTTGACAGTAAGTGGAACTGTATTAGAATGAAGAATTACACTTCTTCAAAAGATATTAAGAAAGTGAATAGGAAGCCACAGACTGGGAGAAGATCATTGCAATACATAGATTTGATAAATGACTTCTATTCAGAATATATAAAGAACTCTTAGAAATCAAAAAGAGAAAGTCAGACAACCCAGTAGTAAAACAAATGGGTAAGAGACGTGAACAGGTACTTTTTTATATTATTTTTTATTTTTTTTAAGATTCTATTTATTTGACAGAGAGAGATAGTGAAAGAGGGAACACAAGCAGAAGGAGTGGGAGAAGGAGAAGCAGGCTTCCCACTGAGCAGGGAGCCCAATGCGGGGCTCGATCCCAGAACCCTGGGACCATGACCCAAGCTGAAGGCAGATGCCCAATGACTGAGCCACCCAGGTGGCCCTGAACAGGTACTTGTAAAAAGAGGTATCCAAATAAATGGTCATTATGTATATGAAAAGGTGCTGTACATCACTACTTATCCAGGAAATGAAAATTAAACCACGATGGGACAACCCTACACAGATACATACACACAAAAGAATGGACACAATTAGAAAGACTTACAATATCAAGTGTTAATGAGTATTTGGAGCACCTGGAATTTACATACATTGACGGTAGGAATGTAAATACTTTCAATCACTTTGGGAAGCAGGCAGTACCTACTGATGCTAAATGTACAGCTATCCTGTATCCCAGAAATGCCACTCCTAGGCATTTACTTAAGAGAAATAAATATATATGTCCACTAAAAGAAATGTACAGAATGTTCATATCAGCATTAGCATAATTGCCAAAAACATGAAACACCCCAGGTGTCCAATCAACGGGAGAATGGATGAATGTTGTGTTATTTTCTTACAATATGATAATACACAGCAATGAAAAAGAGCTACTGACACACACAAGAGCTTGGATGAATCTCAAAAAAATTATTGAACAGAAAAGCCACATATGCAGATGAATACATGCTATATATATAGCTCAACTTATGTAAAGTTCAAGGATAAGAAAAACTATGGTGATAAATGATTAGTGGTCTATGATCAGAGTGGTGGTTATCTCAGAGTCAGTGATTGGGAAGAGCTGCAAGGGAACTTTCTGGGACAATTAAAATGTTTTACATTTTCATCTAGGTGGTGATTACATGGGTATATACATATAAAAAATTCATTGAGCTCTATAGTTAAGATCTGCATTTTACTATGTAGAAATTATACCTCAATTTTTTAAAAACAAAGAATTTCTTAAACACGTCATCTTATGAGCCTATGAGATTATTCCTTGGGAATATTTATATAGAAATGGTATTACTTGATCATTGGGATATACGTGCAGTACACAAGTATGCCCATTTCAGTACATCTATGTCAACACTTGGAATTATGTGGCCCATCTAATGAATATAAAGTGGTATGGTTTCTTGCTCTTTCTTTTTTTTAAAAAGATTTTATTTATTTGTTTGAGAGAGTGTGAGAGAGAGAGCACGAGTGGGGAGCAGAGGGAGAAGCAGACTCCCCACTGAGCAGGGAGCCCGATGTGGGGCTCCATCCCAGGACCCTGAGAGCATGACCTGAGCTGAAGGCAGACCCTTAACTGACTGAGCCACCCAGGCGCCCTGTTTCTTGCTCTTTCTAATATCAGTTATCCATTTGGGTTTCCAAATGAGCAAAAAGGAAATTTGCTCATTTCCTTTTCCATAGAGGCCTTACCCCCACTGAGATGCCCCTGGTTATGGGTGTTATTTACCATCTTCTGGATATTTGTTCCTCTAGTAATTAACTCAGAAGAGTCTTCTGTTCTGAACGCTTAAGCTTTTTATTTGTATTCTGATGACTTCTATATTGACACCACTAGTTGCTATATTGTAACTGGATTCTAGTACCACATTTACCCGCATATTAGACAGTTACCATAGAATATTCTACTTTATTCATCCTTACTTAGTATGTGAAGAATTGGCATCATCATTGCCCAAATCAGGAATTCTCATGTTAACAAATTTTGTCAGATTCTGCTGTTTTTGTTTCTTCCCTCTTAGTTATCTTCTCTTACTAACTACTCTGCAATTCCTATTTTTTTTTTTTGAAGAATACTATTCAGATATGCTCTCATCTTAATTCCTAGTAGCATAACCCAAAAGCAGATCTGTATTTTCTTATGCTTGGGTTATTCTATAGTTCCTAATGAGATTTGCAGATTCTGTTCTTCTGTCTAGTTCATCCTAAATGCTCCTGATAGATTTCATTACCTAAAACATTGCATTTACCTTTGCCATTGGCTTTATGAAGTAAACTTACAATTATTCCAATATCACGTAACACATGACCAGTGTGGCCCATGTACTTCCAGTTCAAGTTGTATCCGTACAGTTCCTTAATTCATGCATTCCTCAAATTTTCACCTTGTCGTTAATGCCTACCATAGATGAAGTTCGTCTCTGCGTCTAGGATCTGTATTATCTTGTGTTCTGCCTATCCAGGTAATAGACACTTCCATTTTGTTTCATTTCAGGTTAACATCTATTCCATGAAATGGCAAATTTATTGCCCCTCTCCATTTCTGTTCCCCTGCCTCTCAGATGCTTCTGCTCCTAGTAATTTTTGAAAGTCCCTGAAAATAAGGGCCTCTATCTTATTTTCAGTGTTTGAACACTAAGCGTGAAGGCAATACTTACCAATATTAACTCATTGAATTTGTGGGGGATAAGAATATAAGAGGATTTTGCTATATTTCAGAGGGATTTTTAAAAACTCTACTGAGAGATTTCAGCAGAACATAGATTGTAATTGGAAAGTAAAGACAATGGCATCAAATAATAAAAGTTTACTGCTTGTGTATTTTATTTCTATTATGATAGAAATCTTTTAAAATGATTAGCAAAATGAATAGCACAGAAGGTGTCTGCTTTTGAAATTTAGGGGAAAAAGTCTCACAAGCAATATGATCAGATTAATTTTCAAAGTAAAAGGCTCAAACTGCTTAATGAAGCATAAATATGTTTTTAAATGGCACAAAAGAAAATACTGAGAAGGCTAAATGGAGGAAGAGGCCATGAACGTGTCTTTTGATTTGAGAATAAATGGGACTTTTGGAGGCATTTTTGTGAGTGGCAAATAGAATGCAAGCTTGCACACACAGCTGTTATCTAGACTGTTGACTCTCCATTTATGTACTGTTCCTTGAATCTCTGGGCTCAGGAAAGGTGTAGAGAAGCTTATTATTGCAAAAGCAGATTTTTTACAATGAAAATTGGTATTGGTGATCTAAACATTGTCCAATACAGCAGGGGTTTAGAAGTTAACTTAATTATTTATAAGTTATACTTTCTATAGGTATATTTATAAGTTAAAGTGAAAAGCAGAACCACTTCTGAAACCATGCCTAGGAATCCAGTGCTTAATATCTACAGAATAAATTAAAGCCGAGTACAGGAGAATAAAAATGCAACTTAAGAGTAAGAGGCCGAGATTTTGGATGGCATATATATCCAGAATACAGTATCAAAGCGACCAACAGGGGAAGACTGGATCTGATGACTCACAGCATTCTCGCTATCTAAAATCTCTTGCTGGGGCGCCTGGGTGGCTCAGTCGGTGAAGCGTCTGCCTTCGGCTCAGGTCATGATCCCAGGGTCCTGGGATTGAGTCCCGCATTGGGCTCCTTGCTCAGTGGGGAGCATGCTTCTCCCTCTCCTTCTGCCTGCCCACTCCCCCTGCTTGTGTGCACTCTCTCTCTCTCAAATAAATAAATAAAATCTGTTTTAAAAATAAAATAAAATCTCTTGCTGCTGAAATTATGTATATTTTTTCCATTTTAAAATTATCGAGAATCTAATATGTCTCATGCATTATACTGGTAATGGAAACATCTGTGATTCCCACTCTGGGTGAAAATAGTGTATTAATTATGTTAAAGCTTATTTGAAGTAATAGATTATAAGATATAGTGACTTAAATGCTAAAGAATTTTACTTCTCTCTTCTATAAAGTTTCTAATATCACAGGCCTTTGGAAAACCTCATTGCTCACATTTATTCCAGAATCCAGGTTCCTTCCATTACATAACCCCATCATCTCTTGGGTTGTTTTTTTGTGTGCGTGTGGCATCTGCATGTTTGTATCTGTGTTACTGCCAAGTCCAGATTTTAGTAAGCAAGAAGGTAGACAAGGGTATAGAGAAAACATGCCTGCTGTCTCAGTGCTCTGGCTTGAAAGTGGCACCCATCATTTTCTCTCACATTCTGTTGATGAGAACATTGTCACATGGCCATACCAATTTTCAGAGGAGGCTGAGAAATGTTATATGACTGGGCAGGCATAGGCCTGAGTGCTCCTCTGTTAATGGGAAAGAATGATGAAACAGATTCTAGTGGACAGCTTTCAACCTACCACAGATAGCTTGTCTTCTCTCTGATTTTATGCTTCTTGTTAGATGTATATATTTTTAGGGCCAAGAAAACAATTATACCTAGATGGAGAGTTGGAGTATAGATATCTTGTTTATTGTTTGTATAGGACAGGATGTCTGTGACTACAGTATTTTTCCTATAGGCAGGAATAAATTAGTTTTTTCTTGGTTTTATTGAGATATAATTGACATACACCTCTGTGTAAGTTTAAGATGTACTGCATAATGACTTAACTTAAATACATTGTGAAATGATTACCACAATAAGCCTAGTTAAAATCCATCTCATAAAGATACCGAAAAAACAAAAAGTGTTTTTTCCTTGTAATGAGAACTTTTAGAATCGACTATGTTAGCAAATTAAATTGGTTTTTTGATCACATTGACTTGGTATTGTGGCGAACAAGCAAAAAGGAGCAAGGGTAGTGAGGATTTAGGATCAATGGAGGACTGGGTGTTATACGAAAACAATGAATCGTGGATCACTACATCAAAAACTAATGATGGATTGTATGGTGACTAACATAACATAATAAAATTTTAAAAAATAAAGAAAAGCTAATGTGAAGGGTGCCTGGGTGGCTCAGTCGTTAAGTGTCTGCCTTCAGCTCAGGTCATGGTCCCAGGGTCCTGGGATCGAGCCCTGCATCGGGCTCTGTGCTCCATGGGAAGCCTGCTTTTCCCTCTCCCACTCCCCCTGCTTGTGTTCCTGCTCTCGCTATGTCTCTCTCTGTCAAATAAATAAATAAAATCTTCAAAAAAACAAAAAGCTCATGTGAACTTAGACTCTGAATCACCCCCTCCAAACCTAGTCTCTCCACAGATATTTTCCCTTAAAACCTTTGTCTTTTTAATCTTCAATCCCCCCTACTTTATATCTTTATATCCACCCTGCTTTATATCCTACCAAAATAGAACTAGATTGCTTATGTTTGAACTCCAATCTTCAACACTTAATAACTATGTTTTAGAGCAAATTATATAAATAACCATTCTGAGCTTCACTTTTCTTATCTATGATAGGTAGATAATAATAGAAAATACCTCAAAGGTATTGAAAGGATTGAGTAGGGGTGTGTGTGTGTGTGTGTGTGTGTGTGTACATATATGTATGTATATTTCTTAGAGCAATGCCTGGAACATCATAGATATTATGCAGGAACTTGGCACATGATAAATGCTGTATGTGTATCTCTTGTCATCATTGTGGCCATCATCATCATATTTACTGGTTTCCCCCTGTGTTCAATTTGGATTAGCTTATATGTACCTTTTAATCCTCTGTTATCTATTCTTTATGTCAATTTTACTTTTTCTTTCTCTTTTTAGATGGGAGGTTTGGGATTAAGACCTCACAAAAAAGAATTTCTGGAAAAGCTTCATTTCATAGTGAGATGGAGGGTGAAGATACAAGAGATGATTCATTGTATTCCATTTTAGAAGAACTGTGGCAAGATTCTGAACAGATAAAGAGATATCAGGAAAAACAGAGCAAACCTCTGAGTCATGCTGCTTTCATCCATAAGAAAGTACTGAATACAGAGTGGGATTTTGAATATAAAGACAGTGGAAAATTTGTTCATCCAAGCCCAAATCATATTCCTTCACAGAAAAGACCCCATAAATGTGACTCATTGGGAAAGAGTTTTAGGCATAATTTGGACATACGTATTCCTAGTAAAAACAATGCAACAAAGAACTTTGATAAAAATACTGGACATGGTCAAGTTTTCACACAGAGCTCTTCTTGTACTAACCATGAAAATACTCATACAGGAGTCCAATTCTGTGAAAGTAATCAGTGTGGAAAAGTCCTCGGTCTCAAACAGGCATTCAGTCACAATCTGAAGCTTCCTGTTGGGGAGAAAGCAGATATGTGTTCTGAATTTGGGAAGATCTTCACCCAGAAGTCACACCTCTTTGCACCTCAGAGAATCCACACTGTGGAAAAACCTCATGAACTTAGCAAATGTGTAGATGTGTTTACACAGAAGCCACTACTCAGTATATATCTGAGAGTTCATAGAGATGAAAAACTGTATATATGTACTGAATGTGGGAAGGCATTCATCCAGAATTCAGAACTAATTGTGCATAAGAAGACTCATACTAGAGAAAAACCCTATAAATGCAATGAATGTGGAAAATCATTTTTCCAGGTGTCCTCTCTACTTAGGCATCAGACAACTCACACTGGAGAAAAACTCTACGAATGCAGTGAATGTGGGAAAGGCTTCTCCCTGAACTCAGCCCTCAACGTACATCAGAAAATTCATACTGGAGAGAGACACCACAAATGCAGTGAGTGTGGGAAAGCCTTTACCCAAAAGTCAACACTCAGGATGCATCAGAGAATTCATACAGGAGAGAGATCTTACATATGTACTGAATGTGGGCAGGCCTTCATCCAGAAGGCACACTTGATTGCCCATCAAAGAATCCATACTGGAGAGAAGCCTTATGAATGCAGTGACTGTGGGAAATCTTTCCCTTCTAAGTCACAACTCCAGATGCATAAGCGAATTCACACAGGAGAGAAACCCTATATATGCACTGAATGTGGGAAGGCCTTTACCAACAGGTCAAATCTCAATACTCACCAGAAATCTCATACAGGAGAGAAGTCTTATATATGTGCTGAATGTGGAAAGGCCTTCACCGACAGGTCAAATTTCAATAAACACCAGACAATTCATACCGGAGAGAAACCCTATGTTTGTGCTGATTGTGGGAGGGCCTTCATCCAGAAGTCAGAGTTAATTACACATCAGAGAATTCATACTACAGAGAAGCCTTATAAATGTCCTGAGTGTGAGAAATCCTTCTCCAAGAAACCACATCTCAAAGTACATCAGCGAATTCACACAGGAGAGAAACCATACATGTGTGCAGAATGTGGGAAGGCCTTCACTGACAGGTCAAATTTCAATAAACACCAGACAATTCATACTGGAGATAAACCCTATAAATGCAGTGACTGTGGAAAGGGCTTCACTCAGAAATCGGTCCTGAGTATGCATCGCAATATTCATACATGAAAGTAACCCTTTTTCTTACAAATGAGGAAAGCCTTATCACAGAAGTCAGGTCCAAGTGTGTCATAAAACTCATCCAAGACAGATCCTGTATGAATACACTGCATGATAAAAAGCATCCATCAGCCTCTCTCCCTGAGATAAGAAAAATTATTCAAAAGAGACCCTCTAAGAATGCATTGAATAAAAGGGACTTCTCATATTTGCATGGTCTCACAAAATATAATAGAATTCATACTGGGAAGAATGCTGTCAGTTTGATGCATTCAGAAAAGCCTCCCTATAGAAAGTATTATAAGGCAAATTGTTACCAAATTCTTTATAGATGGAGTGAGCAAAAGTATGTAAATGACAGTCATGTTTACTGTGTCATATTAAGCAATGTAAAGTGGCAACAAAATGAAAGGAAGAACAACAAAATAATGTATTTGATGTGTAGACCTACTCTCAGTTCTTCAGGGTGTTTGTGGCAGAACACATTACACAACAGGAGGAATCGTTGAATTGAAATTCTTTTTGGAATTTAATATAATTGTGTCTGTCCAATATCTTTCCTATTGAATCCTCCTGTGAATCCACAGTTTTCAAGTCATTATGGTTTTATATATACACACATCTGCAGATATAATCTCACTTGAACACATAAATATAATCCTATAATTCATGCTGGTTTCCACGACAGTTTATCTTCTTTCCTTGTGGTACAATGCAAAATAGCCACAGACCTCTCCCATCCTTTTATGCATGTTACTCTTTTTTTTTTTTCTTTGATTAAGAGGTAGAGCTCTCTCTACTCCTTGACTCTTGAGCTTGGCCATGTGATTTGCTCTGGCCAATGTACATTAGCAAAGAGATTCAAGAGGCTGGAGAAAAATCAGCCTTGAGCCTTGTCTTCTCTTGCTGCTCTCTGGAATTCTGAGAACTTCATGTGAAGAAACTCAAGAGTATTCTGCTGGGGCATGAGAAACCACACAGAACAGAGATGAGCCAGCACAGATGAGGCCTCTTAGAACAACTGCCAGGCAGGAGAGTGAGACCTTCCTCAACCTCCAGCCCCTGCCAAACTGGCCCACACCGAAAGAGCCATACCAGTTACCCCAGCCAACCTGAAGAATTATGAGATACATAAAATGATTATTGTTTTAAGCTACTAAGTTTTGGGTACTTTGTTGCACAGAAAATGCTAAGTAATACCTAAAAGTGTATACACATCGGGGCTGGGGGTGGATTATACAAAACATAAGATGTGGCATTAGCTCTGGGCCTGGGTGGCAGGTGGAGACTGGAAACAATGAGGAAAACTGTTAAGAAAGGCTGGAAAAGATGGCAGCTCATGTTATTTACTAGGGAAAAGAATAGCAAAACAGCATGCTCTGTGAGAAGATAGAGAATATACCAAATGAACTTGTGGAGAATGTTGGAAATACCAATTTGCTTCTTTTTAGCTGCATACGGTGAGGTACCAGGAGAGAGATGAACTAAGGAAATAACTGTTCCATTTACAAGCAGAATTCAGAAGAAATACCAAAAAAAGCCAGGACTTGCTGGGTTGGAAAATAACTATTTCTCACACATCTCCAAGTCTCTCCAGCCATCAAAATATTCTCACGGTGAAAAATGGTCTCAGGGTAGAGATCAAATCATGGATGCAGCTATAAGACCCTTTGTTAAAATGTGTGAAATATTTGAGTTGGTGTTTGGGAGACTCTCTCAGCTAAACCCAAAGGCTTCTAAAAACTTCATGACATTGTCCAGTAGCCTGAAACATTGCTAAAGTAGAGAGGGGCCTGTTGTAAAAAGAATTGTCAATGTGGCATTTGGGGCATGGACTAAATACAGACGAGATTTGTGGAACACCTTTAAGTTTCTAATAGAGTTTTACTACCTCCGGGTTGGACTTAAAGGAATTGAAACAGTCCAAAATGAAAAGCAGCCTTGGACTACCTTCTCTAACTTCTATGAACATGAAGCAAGCAGAGAAAGTTACTCAGCTGCCATTTCTTATGGGAAAAGAAGGATGTCTCAGAGAGAAGACCCAAGAACAATATATTAAAATGGACTGGGAAGCTATTCCCAGGTAGAACTGTGACCCAGTCGAGAAACATCTGCCACTGGAGCAGGGAGACCTGACGACATTTGTTCTGTGCGACTTCAGAATTGTTATGGAACAGTGACTAAGATGTGCCTCTTGTTCCTCCCTTCTTTTAAATGAGAGTATCTACTGCAGTTCACAGTCCCTGTCTCACCAGTGTGTGTGTGTGTGTGTGTGTGTGTGTGTGTGTGTGTATGGGGGGGTGATGGTCATATAACTTGTCATTTAGCTCACAGGTCGCTGGATCAAGAACCTAAGAAATTGCACCCAAGGAGCTTCAGCCACATCTGAACCTGATACAGAAGACTTGAGGTCTTGGATTTGAGCCTGATGCCCTAATTTGGGATGAGACATTTGGAGGTCTTGGAATGAGGGTGAACATATTTTGCATGGTGTGGTAATATAAATAATGACCAGAAGGTAGATTGTGTTAGATAGAAAAATGTTACAAATTTCTACCCTTTCTATATGTGTGTCCCTTTTCAATCTTTATTTTGCTTTGTGTTTCAGTTGGGGTAATTTCTATTAACCTATCTTCAAGTTCACGAATTTTAACCCCTACCCTGTTCGATCTGTTTAACCCCTACTTCTGTTAGGGCTACTGATGAACCCAATTAAAGGCATTCTTCATCTGAGTTATGTTTTCTTTATTTCTAGTATTTCCATTTGACTCTTACAGTTTTCATTCTTCTGCTGAAATTCCCCATCTGTTCATACCTGTTGTTCACATTTCCCACCATCCCCTTTAACACATTAATCATTGTTAATTTCAATTCCCTACTTGATAATACTAACAACTGGGTCAGCTGAGTCTGGATTTTTTTATTGCTCTGTCTCTTAACAGTGGACTGTTTATTCTTGCTGTTTTGCATCTAATAATTTTTGGCTGAATGTTAGATGTTGTATGTAGGAGAATAGAAACTGAGGTAAATAATATTTATTCCTGGAAATAGTTACGACTGCTCTTCTGACAAATCATTAAGGGGGGAGGGGGTGAGTCCACCTAGTCAGAATTTGGGCTGGGTTTAGGTTTTGTTGCTGTGGTACCTTCATTGTACCATAGACTTCAAATTTCTCAAATATTACCGTGGGCTTAGGGTAGGCACTGGTTTTCCAGATAATTTTTCTCAATATTCTTGTACCACCCTTGCCTTTAGGCCTTTCCTGTGTTCCTGCATCTCAGGGAGGATCTCTCTCCATGCCCGTGTCTCTCCCTTAGTAATAGACTGCTGTTATTACTTGGGTCTTGGTGACCTAATGAATAGGGGTCAGGAGTAGTCCTGGGCCAACCCCAGTTTTAGGCAGGACTTGTATCCCTAGGTCTTGAGGGTGGAGTTTTTTTTTTTTTTTTTCCCCATTGGTAAACGGCCTTTAGTGGTCTCAGCTCAGGATGATTACCCGCCCTTCCCCCATGAATGGAAGTTTTTTTTTTCCCTTTTCCTTTTTCTCTAGCCACAGCAGATCTGCACCTGTATCCTGGGGGTGACTGGGTTTGCATCACTTCCCCCAGTGGTTTAAGGCTTTTGTTCTGTAAGGAAGTAGGGTCCCATTGGGGCTTTGTGCCATTTCTCTATCAGCAGCTGTCCCCTTGCAGGCCTGCACCACTGAGAGAGGCTTTCTCCAGTCTCCTTCCCTACCCCCATTATTACTGGTGAGCATCCAGTGGAGGTCTGTAGCAAAGAGCCTGCAAGTGAAGGCCGACTGTCCTTAGGTCTCCAGTTCTCAGGGGTTCTATATTCTCATACTATCCCACACTCAGCCTTTAAAATTTCATTAAAACCTCTTGCTGAAATCTTGCTGCTATGGCGGACCCATCTTCCTTCTTGCTTTGCCACAGGTGACCCAGTGACAACTTCCTATCTCCTTTGAGGCACTTGTCTTATACGTCAAGCTAATTGGTTGCTCTATGGTCTTAGTTCTTTGATGAGTTCAAGAAAAGTTATGATTTTGTAGATTGCCCATATTTTTTTCTTATTATAAGAATGGGAGCTATGCTTTTTCCAGATGTCTACATCCCAGGCAGAAGACAGAAGTCTGGATGGTCTCCTTTGGCCATTAACATAAAAATATATGCCCCCCTTTCAATGTGACTCTTCCACTTCACCCATCAGGAGATGGAGTCCATTTCTCCAACCCTTAAAACTGGGCGTGGCCATTTCTTTGGCCAATGGGACATTAGCAAATACGACACAAGCAGATGTTTGAGAAGTGCTTACACATTGAGGTTTGCCCACTTTTGCTCCTCTTTGGAATCCTAAGGACAAGTGTGAAAAGGCCCAGGTTGTGCTATTAGGTGATGAGAGACTTCATGGAGCAGTGATGGAATAGAGATGAACCATCCCAGTTGAGGTTCCCGACACCAACCAGATTTTCATCTGCCAGACATGCAAATGAAGCTATACTAGCCATCCAACCCTGGTCAAGCCCACTGTGGTCAGTAGCATCTGAGATGACCCTGCACGATCCTCATTTCCTGGTATCCACACCTTTGTATAATCCCCTCCTCGAGCTTGGGCTGGATTTAGTGACTTGGTTCTAGTAAATAGAATGAAGCTGAGGTAATGGGATGTCACTTCCAGGGTTAGGTTACAGAGAAACTGTGGCTTCTGTTTCGGGTACTCTCTCAGATGGCTCACCCTAGGGGAAGCCAGCTGCCATCTCATGAGGCAGGTCTATGGAGAGACCCATGTGAGTGAGTTTGGGAGCATATCCTCCCAGGCTAGCCTTCAGATGAGACCATAGCCCTAAATGACAACTTGGCTGCAACCTTATGAAGATCTTCAGCCAGAGACACCCTTCTGAGCCTCACCTGAATTCCTGACTCACAGAAACTGTGAGATAATAAATACTTGTTGTTTTAAGCTGCTAAATTTTAGGGTAACTTGTTACATAGTAATAGATTAGTAATACACTGGCGCAGAATAGAAAAGCTCTGCCATCCATCCCACCCATCCTGGACAACTCATAGTATCATTGATTAAGTATTGATTGTTTTAAGTGCTAAGTTTTGGGTGGCTTGTTACCCAGGAAAAAAGCTAACTAATACATTTATTATTTATTGAATTTCCTCCTCTGCTATTCATCTCCAACAGATAACCAATACTAATCAACTACTATGAACACTTTCATGTTTTAATCTGTGCTCTTAATTATATATAGACATACATATGTCCCCATGCTTATAATCAGATAGAAGCTGTATAAGGATTGTTTTCTTCCTTAAATTTCAAATATGGGATCATGTCATACAACTATCTCTGCATCTTGCTTTATTACTCAACAACTATTTTGAATGGTTGCATGATAGTTCATAGGGATGGATATGCAATAATTTATTCAACCTTTTTCCTATTAAGATTTATACACACACATCCTTTTTTTAAACTTTTTTTGTCACTAGAAGCAATGCTGTTAAAAATATTAAGAGGTAGTTTGCATAGTGGTTAGGTAGATGGGCTCAGGAACCAGTCTGCTAAGGTTTTAGTCCTAGCTCTACTAGTTACTGGCTATGTTACCTTAGGCAGTTTACTTAACCTTCTTGTCCTAATTTCTTCAGCAGTAAAGGACATTCACACTAGTACATATTTCCTAGATTTGATATGAAAAGTGTATTAGCTGCTCAGGGCAATTCTAACAAAGCACCACAACTTGAGTGGCTCAGACAGCAGAAATTGATTGGTCTCACAGTTACGGAGGCCAGAAGTCTGAAATCAAGGAGTCAGCAGGGCCATATTCCCTCTGAAAGCTCTAGGAAAGGAACTGTTCCATGCCTCTCTCCTAGTTTCTGGCAGCCTCAGGCATTCCTTGGTATTAGATGCATTACTCTAATCACATGGCCATTTTCTCCCTGTGTATCTTCACATTGTGTACCCTTTGCATGTCTGTCTCTGTGTCTAATTTTCCCCTTCTTGTAAGGACCCAAATCATATTGAATTAAGCCCACCCTAATGGCCTCATTTTAACTTGAACACTTCTATAAAGACTCTGTTTCCAAATAAGTTTACATTCTGAGATACTGGGGGTTAGAACTTGGACATATCTTTTGGGGGGGGGACACAATTACCCATAACAAGAAGTTAATGCATTTGTTTGTATAAAGCACTTAGAACTATGCATGAAGAGCAGGTCTCGATGAATATTAGGTGTACCCCACTTCCTGTACCCTTTAATTCTCTGTGCTTGGCCAGGATATGAGAGCTTGTTTGTGGTATCTTAGTCTCAGCTAGTTACCTAAAGAAAATGTACTGGGTAACTGGAAAAGCAGACCTAGGACCAAGGTTTGTGCTACCAACATTTGAGGACCAGGCCAAGAGGATAATAGGAAGGAGCAGCCAGAGAGGTAAAAACATACTAGGTGTGGGGCGCCTGGGTGGCTCAGTCGGTTAAGCGTCTGCCTTCGGCTCAGGTCATGATCCCGTGGTCCTGGGACTGAGCCCAGCATCGGGCTCCCTGCTCAGCGGGAGGCCTGCTTCTCCCTCTCCCACTGCCTCTGCTTGTGTTCCCTCTCTCGCTGTGTCTCTCTCTGTCAAATAAGTAAATAAAATCTTAAAAAAAAAAAAAAAACATACCAGGTGAGCAAGAGGCTCACAGAAGACAGTGTTGGAAACACTGTGGAAGCGGTGTTTTACTGGGGAATTGTCCGGAGTAGAGGTCAATTCATATGAAGATGGAAAACTGGTTCTTGGAATTTGTGACAAGGAGGTCACTGTTAAATGTGATGAGTGTTATTTTAGAAGTGAATTTAACTAAAGAAAAAAAAACTGAGCAAACCTGAAGGAATTTCTGAACTCAAGTAATGTTGCTTCACCACAAAACTTTTTCTTTCGATAGGAAAATATTAGATCATTGGGCTGTATTACTCTATTGTTGTCTGGGTTATACTAAGAAATGCGTTTTCAAGAATCCTATTTGACTCCAGGTTAGAGTTGGCCAGAAGTAGAGACTCCATGAGATTTGGTAGGTCAAAGTGAAGGAACAACCATTACTCTACAAGTTTAAGATTAGACACAGTGAAGGACAGATGCAGAGGTACCCAGAAAGTTTTACTTTTTCCTCACTCTCTTCCATTCTATATTCAGCCCTTCTTTGTATCTCCCAGCACTGGTGACCACCAGTGGTCCCAGGCCCACCATAAGATGCTTGGCTGAGGCCCACAAAAGCAACAGCTTTTCATAGGCTTCTCTATAAGCTCTCCCTTGACAGTCTCAATTCAGCAGCTGGATGTGCCTGGCTTCTCAGATTTTCCTGCAAGCTGGGACTTATCCACCACCCATGCCACTGTTTCAAAAGGGTGGTTTAGTGACTAATCTTCCAACTCCCCTTTCCATACCTTTACTTTCCCAGCTACTCCCACAGTGGTGCATGGTCAAATTCATATAAAAAATTCCTTATTCCATAATAGTTATAGAACCCGCTTACCTGATTGAACCCTGATTGGTAAGTTACTTCCTTTTCCTGAGAATCTGGTAAATGTTGCTCTTTTAAAATTGAGTGATGCCATTGAGAAGTCTTAGACTACTCCCCTCTCTTTTTTTTTCTTGTACATCTCTGCCATATAATTCTTTTTTGTGCACGAAGTCAAGGATCTTTAGAAGCATATGCCTTGGTCTTGACTTTCTGAATTAATTTTAGTTACAATGAGCTGTTTGAATCATGATTCAAGCCTTTCGTTTCAGTGAAGTTTTAGTTTATAAACTTTTTTTATGTATTTTTTTCTGATCCATTTCTTCTCTTCTTCAAGGACATCAGTTATTGCATATATAATATGTCTTTGTCATCTTCTCCATCCATTTCATACCGTCTACATTCATTTCATATCATTATTCTTTTTAGCTGTGAGTGATTGTCCCTAGCCTCCTATTCAAAGATAGTTCTCCATGAATCTCTCATGTTTCTCATTGTCTGGACATTAACAGCCAATGTGCTCACATTTATTTATATTCCTGGGCAGTAAAGATAGAGAATGTTTTTCTCCCTGGAGAAATTCCCAGAAAAGATCTGCCTACATTCCAGTATGACAAAGATAATGTTTCTCTCTCTGAAGAGGAGGATGGGCAATAAAATGATAAAGCAATATTATTTTTCCCACATTTTAATTATGCAAATTTCTAATCATGTAGAAATATTGAAAGAACAGCACAGTGAACACACATGTATAACTTTCAACTAGATTCAACAATGTATATGTAAATTTTTCCCTGAAAAATTGATGGTAAGTTATGGACAGCGTTACACTCATAAATACTTGAACATCTGTTTCCTAAAAATAAAGATATTCTCCCACATAACTGGATTATTAGTATCAACCTAATTTTATGATATCTCATAGCCAGTCTATTTTCAAATTTCTCCCATTGTCCTCAAAATATATTTTACAGCTTTATTGAGGTATAATTAGCACACGGCAAATAGAATTTGATGAGTTTTGACATATATATGCACCTTTTTTTAAAAAGACTTTATTTATTTATTTGAGAGAGAGAGAGAGAGAAACAGCATGAGAGGGGGGAGGGTTAGAGGGAGAAGCAGGCTCCCCACCGAGCTGGGAGCCCGATGCGGGACTCGATCCCAGGACTCCGGGATCATGACCCGAGCCGAAGGCAGTCGCTTAACCAACTGAGCCACCCAGGTGCCCTATATGCACCTTTAAAACCATCATTACAATAGAAATACGTTACATACTCGTCACCCCCGGAAATTTCCTCATACACCTTGTCATCCAACTGTCCCTCCCTACACCGTTCCCCCCATCCACAGGCAACCACTGATCTGTTTCCAGTCATTATAGATTAGTTGCATTTTCTACAATTTTGTATAAATGGAATCATACAATAGGCACTCTTGTTTGGCTTCTTTCATTCGGCATGATTATTCTGTGATTTCTTTGTGTTGCTATAGGCATCTATATTCATTCCTTTTTATTACTAAGTGGAATTTCATTGTATATATGTATATATATATATATATACCAAATTTGTTTATCCATTCATGTGTTGATTAAAATGTATTGTTTCTATTACAAATAAAACTGATGTGAACATTTATATATAAGGCTTTGTGTGGACATAGCTTTCATTTATCTTGTATAAATATCTAGGAATGAATGGTTTGGTCATGTGGTAAGTGTATATTTAACTTTTTAAGAAACTGCTAAACTGTTTTCCAAAGTGGTGTACCAATTTTATATTCCCACCAGCAGTATATAAGTGTTCCATTTGCTTCATATCTTTGCCCTCATTGAGTATGATTATTCCTTTTAATTTCAACCATTTTAATGGGAGTGAAGTAGTATCTCACTGTGGTTTTAATGTACACTTTCCTAATAACTAATGCTGTTGAGAATCTTGTGCTTTTTTGCCATCTATATATCATCTTGGTTGATGTTTCCCTTAAAATACTTTGCCCATTTTTAAATGGGGCTGTTTGCCTTGTTATTGAGTTGTAAGAGTCCTCTATATATCCTAGATATAAATCCTTTGTTAGATACATATTTTGCAAACATTTTCTCCTAGGTTTGCCTTTTCATTTGAATAACAGAAGAGCAAAAGATTTTAATTTTAATAATTCCAGTTCATTTATACTTTCTTTTATAGCTCAAGCTTTTTGAGTATCGTTAAGAAATTTTTGTAAAACTCAAGGTCACTAAGATTTTATCTTGTGCTTTCATCTAGACATTTTATAATATTGACTCTTTTGATTCTATGATCCATTTTGATTTAACTTTCTCTATGGTCTTAGGAAAAGATTTAAACTCATTTTGTTTTGCATATGGCTGTTCAGTTGTTCTAGAACCATTTGTTGAAAAAGATTGTCTTGTCATCTCTGTAAAAAATCAGTTTCTTGAAGTACTTCGGTTCTGTTTTTCTGTCTTAATGCCAGTACCACACTTGGTATTGTGGTAGCTTCTGTGTTACTATAGCATTACTGCTTTACTATAGCTTCATAATAAGTCTGAAGTCAGATAGTGTAAGTCCTCCAACTTTACTCTTCTTGTCCACAGTTATTTTTGCTATTGTAGGTCTTCTGAAATCCATATGAATTTTAGAATCAGTTTGTTTGTTACTATAAAAAAAAGCCTGCTTGGGTTTTGATTGGGATTGAATTGAATCTATAGATCTATTTGGAAATAATTGACATTTTAACAACATTGAGGTTTCAGATCCATGAACAGGGTATATCTTTCTATTTATTTAATTATAAAATGACTAGTAAAAAAAATTATAATAGCTACTCCATTTTTTCTTTTGATTAATTTTAGCAAGTATATATTTTCCCATTAAATGTGTGTATATATATATATATATATATATAGAGAGAGAGAGAGAGAGAGAGAGAGAGAGAGAGAGAGACTATATATATATATATAGTCTGTAGCCCTCCAGAGGCTGAGCTGATACCACATGGCCCAAAGCCCCTACCATAAATTATATTGTTGGTGTAGACTGTCCAGCGTGGCTCAAGCCTTCAGGTAAACAGATTCTCTTATCAAACAAGACACTCTAAAGGCTGAAGTGTTACCTCCTAGGAGCCAGGGCAAAGGGCCAAACCTTTCTTTGGGCAAGGTTAATCCTTTACTAAGCTTTTTCTATTCCAGGATCCAATCCAGGATATCACATTCCTTTTAGATATCATGTTTCCTTAGTCTCCTCCAGTCTGTGACAGCTTCTTGGTCTTTCTTTGTCTTTCATGGGCTTGACACTTTTGAAGAGTAGTCATGTATCTTGTGTTTGTCTGATGTTTTATCATAAACATATGATGAGGTTATGAGATCATGTGCCCTTCTCATTGCATTATTTCAGGGACAGATGGTATCAACATGACTTTTTACTGGTGATATTAACCTTGGTTACTTTGCTATAGTGGTATCTCCCAAGTTTCTCTGTTATAAAGTTACTATTTTCCTCTTTCCATACTCTTCGTTAGAAATGAGTCAAAGTCCTCAATACTAAAGGAGAAGGGGGATTAAGCTCCACATTCTGGATGGAGGGGTATCAAAGAGTTCATGGTCATATTAAAACCACCACAAGGGAATTACTTTGAGGTTATGCAAACATCCTGTTTCTCCTTAAAGTTTTACTCAGCAATTTTAGCATTCATCAGTGGATCTTCCCTTCAGCAATACTGCTATCTTGTTCTAATAGCAATTTTCTGTTTCCCTCATTGCTTCTACATTTATCTTTTTTTAAAAAAGATTTTATTTATTTATTTGACAGAGGGAGACAGCAAGAGAGGGAACACAAGCAGGGGGAGCAGCAGGGAGAAGGAGAAACAGGCTCCCCACTGAGCAGAGAGCCCGATGCGGGGATCGATCCCAGGACCCTGGGATCATGACCTGAGCTGAAGGCAGATGCTTAACCGACTGAGCCACCCAGGCACCCCGCTTCTGCATTTATTAATTGGGATTCTTCTGTAAGAAAGATTTGCCCTTTCCATCCTCCATTTATTTATTTATTCAATTATTTATTTATATCAATATGAATGAATGGACATTTATTTTATTCTTTGTGTTATATTCCAATACTGCATTTTTTAGGTGGCACAAATGGTTACAGATTTAGCCATTAGGTCTTTGAGGTTGGCTCCTGCATCCCTCTGACATGCCCCCATCTTTTTACTGTAGAGGAGGGCACTTCCTTATTTACTAGAACTATAGGATGGTCCAGGCTCATCTTGTATTTTCCCTTTTCCAGATCTAGAATCAGCTGTTAATTTCTCCAATGAGATCTGGTTCCTTTGCTGGAAAGTGGCATTAGAAACCAAACTCTTGGTATTAGGTGTGTTCGTTGCTACTGGTGTTATCACTGTAGTGGCATCAAAGAGCGAGGAAATACCTATATATATCCTAACCCATGGATACATACATATGTATTTTTATGTCTTTAGCTGTATCTATTTTTAAATAAACATGAGTTTATACTGATATTTCTGACTCAAACCCAGTACCACAGGGTCCTTTAGCCTTCTCCCTGTCCTTGCTTATTTGTACTTCTTTCTCTGACAAGAAAGAAAAACAGTTAACTCCATTTGTGTGGGCCAATTTTAGGGTTTTCTATATTGTTCTCCATTCTCTATTCTGTTCTATCAGGTCTGTGTTTCTTGCACTTTGTCGATACCACACTGTCTTGATAACAGGCTCCACAGTGAGTCTTGAAATTAAGTCAAGCAAATACTCCAACTTTGTTTTATTTTTCAGCTTTGCGCAGTGGCAGTACCGTAGCCAATGAGGTTTATCCGAGGCGCGATTATTGCTAATTGTTTTATTTTTCAGAATTGTTTTGGCTATTCTTGCTCCTTTATTTTACCATATTAATTTTATTTTTTAAAAATATTTTTATTTATTTATTTGACAGAGAGAGACACAGTGAGAGAGGGAACACAGGCAGGGGGAGTGGGAGAGGGGGAAGCAGGCTTCCGAGCCCGATGCGGGGCTCGAGCCCAGGACCCTGGGATCATGACCTGAGCCGAAGGCAGACGCTTAATGACTGAGCCACCCAGGTGCCCCTACCATATTAATTTTAGAATTATTTTGTTGGTATCTAAAAAAAGGGGGGTTTGCTGGGAATTAGACTGGAATTACATTGTATCTATAGATCAAATTGGGGAGAATTGGCATCTTAATTTTTTGAGTCTTACAATCCTTGAGTGTGGTCTATCTTCCCATTTATTTATTTATTCTTTAAAAAGGGAAAGAGGGGGGCGGGGACAGTGGCAGAGGGAGAGAAAGAATCTTAAGCAGGCTCCACGCCCAGTGCAGAGTCTGACACAGGGCTCGATCTCACAACCCTGAGACCGTGACCTGAGCCAAAATCAAGAGTCAGAGGCTTAACCAACTGAGCCACCCAGGCACCCCCCCCCCATTTATTGAGATGATGATTGGTTTCTTTCGTTGATGTTTTTTACTTTTCAGTATACAGATCCCATACATATTTTGTTAGCTATCTACCTAAGTAGTTCATTTTTGTGGTGATATTGTATATGTTATATTTTTAAATTCCAAATTCCTATTGTTCATAACTGGTATATAGGATATAATTGACTTTCATATATTGACAGTGTATCCTGAAACTTTACTAAACTCACTAATTCCAGTTGTAGATTTTTAAATTATTCCTACAGAGACAACAATGTTGTCTGGAAATAGAGTTTTATTTCTTTCTTTCTAATCAGAATGCCTCTTCTTTCTTTTTCTTACCCAACAGCACTATCTAGGACTTCCAGCAGACTGTTGAATAGGAGTAGTCAGAGAGGACATTCTTGCCTTTTTTTCTGATCTTAGGAAGAAAGCGTGCAATTTCTCACCATTCAGTATGATGTAACTTGTAGGTTTTATGTAGATGCCATTTGTTAGGTTAAGGAATTTCCAGTATATTCCTAGTTTGCTTTGAACTTCTATAATAAATGGATATTTAATTTCATAAAATGCTTTCTCTGCATCTACTGAGATGATTATATGGCTTGATTTACTTAGTCTGTTAATATGGTAAATTAAAATGATTGATTTTCATATGTTGAAACAGCCTTGCACTCCTGGCATGAACCCTCATTGTTATGATGTGTGAGATATATACATATGTGTGTAATCTCTTTTATAAGTCTCCTGTATGTTTTCTATATCTTTTAATAAATTTAAATATATAAAATATATTTACATATATATAGCTAATATTTTTTAAAGATTTATTTATTTAAGGGGTGCCTGGGTGGCTCAGTCGTTAAGCGTCTGCCTTCGGTTTAGGTCATGATCCCAGGGTCCTGGGATCGAGCCCCGCATCGGGCTCCCTGCTCCACGAGAAGCCTGCTTCTCCCTCTCCCGCTCCCCCTGTTTGTGTTCCCTCTCTCACTGTGACTCTGTCAAATAAATAAAATCTTTGGAAAAAAGAAGATTTATTTAAGAGAGAGAGCAGGGGGGAGGGGCATTGGGAGAGTGAGTCTTAAGCAGACTCCGTGCTGAGCACAGAGCCCAGTGTAGGGCTCGATCCCACAACCCTGAGATCACGACCTGAGCCAAAACTGAGAGTCGGACGCTTAACTGACTGCACCACCCAGGTGCCCCTATATAACTAATAGTTTAGTGACTTTTGTGTCATGTTTGTGAGAGATACTGGTCTTCAGATTTCTTTTTCTATCATATCCTTTTCTGATTTTAGTATTTGGTAATGCTGGCCTAATAAAATGAGCTGGGAAGTGTTCCCTGCTTTTATTTCTGAAAGAAATTATGTATTCTGAAACGTTGGCAAGGATATTGGAGAAATTGGGAACTTAAATGCCTTGCTTATGGGAATGTAAAATTGAACCACCTCTGTGGAAAATAGTTTGGCAGTTCCTCAATAAGTTACACATAGAATTACCATATGATCCAACAATTGTACTTATAGATGTATACCCAAAATAGTTGAAAACATGTGTTCGAATAAAAACTTGTACACAGGTACTCATAGAGGCACTATTCACAATAGCTGAAAGGTGGAAGTAATCCAAGTGTCTATCAGGTGATGGGTGGATAAACAAAATGTGGTATATTCACACAATGCAATATTATTCAGCCATAAAAAGGAATGAAGCATGGATGCATGCCACAGGATAAACTTTGAAAACATTATGCTACATGAAAGAAGCCAGATAAAAAGGCCACATATTGTATGATTCCATTTAAAGGAAATAACCAGAATAGGCAAATCTATAGAGACAGGAAGTAGTAGTTGTTGCCAGGGGCTGGGGGAAGAGTGGGGTAAGGGGTGACTGCTTAATAGATAGGGGGTTTCCTTGTGTGGTGATGAAAATATTCTGGAACCAGATAGTGGTGATGGTTGTTCAACATTGTGAATATACTAAATGCCACCATATTGTACATTTAAAAATGGATAACAGGATGAATTTTATGTTATGTATATTTTACCACAAAAAAGTGGATCATAGACCTAAATGTGAAACATAAAGATATAAAACTTCTGGAAGTAAACATGGAAGAAAAGCTTGTGATCTTGGGTTAGCAAAGATTTCTTAAGATATGACATGAAACCCACAGTCCAGTAAAAAAAAAAAAAAAGATAAATTAGGCTTCATCAAACAAACTATTCTTCCAAGAAGAATAACAAGCCAAAGACTAGGAGAAAATAATTTCAAAACACATATCTAACTTGTATCCAGAATATGTTAAAAAAAACTCTCAAAAGTTTATAATAAGACTTTATAACAACACATAAAAATGAGCAAAAGAGGGCGCCTGGGTGGCTCAGTTGGTTAAGCGACTGCCTTCGGCTCAGGTCATGATCCTGGAGTCCTGGGATCGAGTCCCACATCGGGCTCCCTGCTCAGCAGGGAGTCTGCTTCTCCCTCTGACCCTCCCCCCTCATGTGCTCTCTCTCTCTCATTCTCTCTCTCTCAAATAAAATCTTAAAAAAAAAAATGAGCAAAAGACTTGAACAGACACTTGACCAAATAAAAGGGCAAATAAGCACACGAAAATATGTTCAACATTATTTGTCATTAGGAAAATGCAAACTAAAACCACAATGAAATACCCCTACACACCTATTAAAATGACTAAAACAAAACAGGGTGATAATAACAACTGCTTCAAAGAATATGGACCAACTAGACCTTTCATACATTATATAGTTTCATATAAAATTAAACATATACTTTCATATAAAATTAAACAGCAATCTCACTCTTAGGTATTCACCCAAGATAAATAAACTTATGTTCTCACTAAAACCTATATGTAAATGTTTAAGCAGCTTCATTCATAATTGCCAAAAGCTAGAAACAACTCATATGTTCTTCAACTGGTGTATCATGACTGTGGTAGTGGATACAGGACTCTGCATTTGTCAAAACCCATAGCAATATATACCACAAAATGTGGATTTTATAATACATAATTTTTTAAACGGATGCAGGGAGGGGACCCAAAATGGAACACTAACTTTTAAATATGAACCTAATTACTTTACAAATTAACAACACTACAGTGAAGGGGGTGAGGAAGAAAAGACATAACCTACATAACTTGGAAAACAGCATTTTCACTGTATATTAGTGAAAGGAACTGAACATAAATACCATACTATAATTAATAAATTTGTTTCTCCCAGGGATGGGTTGGCAATTTTGAAACCTCTTTATGTGAATACTATAGTTGAACAAATAAGTAAATATTCTGTGGTTAATGAGAGCCAGATTTCTCACTGTGAGTGAAAGAAGTTATAATTAAGGAAAAGGGTAAGGGTGGAATGAGCTCTGTGGTGTTGGGTTGGAATCAGAGGCTGGGAGGTAGGTAAGTACGTAGGTAGGTAAGTAGGTAGATGGAAGACAGAGGGAGAAAGAAAGGAAAGAAAGGAAGGGGGAGAGAGAGAGAGAGGAAGGAAGGAAGGCAGGCAGGCAAAATGTATGTGGCATGAGTTAATAATACATTCATATATTTCCAAGTCTCCAAGTTACCGAAGAGGGCCTAGAAGCAATAATAGCCCAATGAATACCAATGAGCATACATAGCAACCAGATCCACGTTTCTAAATATTTTCTAATAAAAGGAACTAGAGTTCCTCGAAAAAGTAGTTGAACAGGCGCAGGGAAGATAGAAAATGAGCTGGAGTGTCTTGTAGTCCCAGAAATTAAGGAAGTACTCAAAAAAAAAAAAAAAGAAAGAAAAGATGTGATCATATTAAATGGGCACCATAGCCAACCTGAAAGAGCTTGCAATGGCCAACAATTTGAAACAGAAAATAATGATACTATTAGACATAACCCATAGAATAAAATAAATGAGCCCAAATTGATACAAATAACTAATCGAATACATAAATGAGGGGAGAGGGACAACTTTTACTTACAGAATAATTCTAATTAATAAATATGAAAGGAATGAGGACGTTAGAAAAGCACTATTGGAACACCACTGAAGGGGTGCCTGGGTGGCTCAGTGGGTTAAGCGTCTGCCTCTGGCTCTGGTCATGATCCCGGGGTCCTGGGATCGAGTCCTGCATCGGACTCCCTGCTCAGTGGGGAGCCTGCTTCCCCCTCTCCCTCTGCTCCCCTGCTCCTGCTCTCTCACTCTCTCTCTCTATCTCAAATAAATAAATAAAATCTTTTAAAAAAGAACACCACTCAAATAATTGCTGCAGACAAGATCCATCCATGGGTGCTAAAATTAGTAGGTGAAAGATTGATGAGAAACAGTGTATTTGCATAGTCTCAACATATCTCCCAAGATATTTATTAACTACAAAGGGAAAAACAGTAACTTTATGGTTAGAAACCTGGCAGACTCCCCTGGGTTAACCAACTGATCAAAGTTAACATTACCAGTAAAATGACATAGATGTTACGTGACTCTGAATATGCAGCACTGAGAAGGGTGCTTCTATAGTATTTTTGCTACACTTCCGTAGCAAAGGGTAGTATTTTTGTCAAAAATGTGTAACCTCAATAAAGGCCATATATGAAAAACTCACAGCTAACATCGTCTTTAATGGAGAAAAACTGAGAGCTTTTCTAAGACCAGGATGTCCATTCTCACCACTTTTATTTAACACAGTCCTGGAAGTCCTAGCCTTAGCAATCAGAAAACAGAAATGAAAGGAATCCAGATCAGTAAGGAAGAATTAAAACTGTCACGATTTGCAGATGACATGATACTATATATAGAAAACCCAAGAGACTCCACCAAAAAAAAAAACTGCTAGAACTGAAAAGGAATTCAGCAAAGTCGCAGGATACAAAATCAATGTGCAGAAATCTGTTGCATTTCTATACACCAGTAATGAAGCAGCAGAAAGAGAAATTAAGAAAACAATCCCATTTACAATTGCACCAAAAATAATAAGATACCTAGAAATAAACCTAACCAAAGAGGTGAAAGACCTGTACTCTGAAACTATAAAACATTGATGAAAGAAATAAAAAACAACACAAAGAAATGGAAAGAATTTCTGTGCTCATGGATGGGAAAAAAGAACATTGTTAAAATGTCTATAATACCCAAAGCAATCTACACATTTCATGCAACCCCTATGAAAATAACAATAGCATTTTTCAGAGAACTAGAACAAAAAATCCCAAAATTTGTATGAAACCACAAAAGACCCCAAATAGCCAAAGCAATCTTGAAAAATTGCTTGAAAAGCAATTGCTTGAAAAAGATAGTGGCATCACAGTTCTGGACTTCAAATTATATTACAAAACTGTAGTAATCTAAACAGTATGGTACTCTACAAGAATAGAATAGAATAGAATAGAATAGAATAGAATAGAATAGAATAGAAAATCCAGAAATAACCCACAATTACATGGTCAATTAATCTTCAACAAAGCAAGAAAGAATATCCAGTGGGGAAAAGACAGTCTCTTCAACAAATGGTGCTGGGAGAACTGGGCAGCAAATGTAAAAGAACGAATCTGGATCACTTTTTTAAAATTATTTTTTATTTATTCATTTAAGACACAGAGATACAGAGAGAGCATGAGCAGCGAGAGAGGCAGAGGGAGAGGGAGAAGCAGGCTCCCCGCTGAGCCAGGAGCCCGATGTGGGGCTTGATCCCAGAACCCTGGGACCATGACCTGAGCCGAAGGCAGACGCTTAACCTTCTGAGCCACCCAGGCGCCCCTCTGGATCACTTTCTTACAGCATACACAAAAATAAATTCAAAATGGATTAAAGGCCTAAATGTGAGATCTGACATCATAAAAACCCTAGAAGAGAACACAGGCAGTAACTTCTTTGACATTGGCTGTAGCAACTTCTTTCTAGATATGTCTCCTGAGAAAAAGGAAACAAAAGCAAAAATAA
Source organism: Zalophus californianus (assembly GCF_009762305.2). Classification (NCBI taxonomy): domain Eukaryota; kingdom Metazoa; phylum Chordata; class Mammalia; order Carnivora; family Otariidae; genus Zalophus; species Zalophus californianus. Next base: position 87,793,724 of record NC_045612.1, on the reverse strand, counting down.
ACTATTGGGACTTCATCAAAATAAAAAGCTTTTGCACAGCGAAGGGAGCAATCAACAAAACTAAAAGGCAGCCTTTGGAATGGGAGAAGATATTTGCAAATGACGTATCTGGTAAAGGGTTAGTATCCAAAATATATAAAGAACTTATAAAATTCAACACCAAAAAAGAATCCAATTTAAAAATGGGCAAAAAATAAAAATAAAAAATGGGCCGAAGACATTCAGACATTTTTCCAAAGAAGACATCCAGATGGCCAACAGACACAGGAAAAGATGCTCAACATCACTCATCATCAGGGAAATACAAATAAAAACTACAATGAGATATCACCTCACACCAGTCAGAATGGCTAAAATTAACAAGTCGGAAATGACAGATGTTGGTGAGGATGCGGAGAAAGGGGAACCCTCTTACACTGTTGGGAATGCAAACTGGTGCAGCCACTCTGGAAAACAGTATGGAGGTTCCTCAAAAAGTTAAAAATAGACCTATCCTATGACCCGGCAATTGCACTACTAGGTATTTACCCAAAGGACACAAAAATACTAATTTGAAGGGAAAAATGCACCTCGATGTTCATAGCAGCATTATCAACAATGGCCAAATTATAGAAAGAGCTCAAATGTCCATCAACTGATGGATGAATAAAGAAGATGAGGTATAAAAAAAGGGGAGGCAGTGCCTAGGTGGTTCAGTTAGTTAAGCGTCTGATTCTTAATCTCAGCTCAGGTCTTGATTTCAGGGTCGTGAGTTCAAGCACTGCATTGGGCTCCATACTGGGTATTTACCAGAAGAAAATGAAAACATTAATTTGAAAGGATACATGCACCCCATGTTTACTGCAGTATTATTTACAGTAGCCAAATTATGGAAATAGCCCGGGTGTCCATTGACTATGAATGGATAAAGAAGATGTGGTGTGTGTGTGTGTATATACATATATACATATATGTAATGGGATATTACTCAGCCATAAAAAAGAATGAAATCTTGCCATTTTCCACAACATGGATGGAGCTAGAGAATATAATACGGACATAAGCCAGTCGGACAGAGACAAATACCATATGATTTCACACATACATGAAGTTTAAGATACAAAACAAACAAAGAGAAAAAAGAGACAAACCAAAAAACAGACTCTTAACTATAGAGGACAAACAGGGAGGTGGGGGGATGGGTGAAATAGGTGATGGGGATTAAAAGTACACTTATCTTGATGAGTACTGAATAGTATATGGAATTGTTGTACACCTGAAACTAATACTGTATATTAGCTACACTGTAATCAATCAGCTTCAGTAGAAACAGAAAGAATTTAAAAAATTAAAAGTGCATGAGGACTGAAAATAAAAAATTTTAAGTCTATTAAATAATAAAATATGGAAAAAGTTATATTGTAGTATTGTTTGTACTACTAGAAGGCTAATAACTCAATTGTCCATCAAGAGAAAAAATATGGTAATATGCACATTGGAATACGTTGAAATAATGAAACCATGTATATATTTATAGACAGATCTTTAGAATATATTAAGAAAACCAAACTAGGTATGGAACAGTATATATGGTAGGCTAAATTGTGTGTGAGAAAGGGGGTTAAATAAAAATATGTATTGGTATTGCTTATATTTGCATAAAGAAAACAAAGTAAACCAACAAGCGAATTAAATAAATTTTTACTAAAACGTAGACATGTGTGTGTAAGTGTGTGTGTATGTGCACACACACACACGGGTGGGAGTGAAACTTCTTAATTTGTATATTTTTATATTCCTTTGATTTCTGAACCATGTAAATTTATTACCAATTCATGAATTACCTATTCATAAAAAATAAAATAAAAACATAACCCTGGAGGGACGCCTGGGTGGCTCAATCCGTGAAGCGTCTGCGTTCGGCTCAGGTCATGATCCCAGGGTCCTGGGATTGAGCCCGCATCGGGCTCCCTGCTCAGCAGGGAGCTTGCTTCTCCTTCTCCCCGTTCCTGCTCTCTCTCCCTCACTCTCTCTGACAAATAAATAAATAAAATCTTAAAAAAAAAAAAAAAACATAACCCTGGAGGAGAGAAGCAGCTGTTTGAATTCTGAACACACTCCCTACTGTCAGTTTCCCACTCAGGTAGGTTACAGGTGTAAGTTCTACAGAGGATTAAACAGCAAGAATTGTTCACATGAGCAGCCCCACCCAGGCCACGA